>NC_066837.1:6616638-7816638 GCF_001640805.2 Lates calcarifer | reverse complement strand
CTTCTAATAAACTGGGACATACCGACCTAACACATGATTATTTTTAAACGTCCTCAATAAATCCACTTTGACTCCCGCGGTTCACAGGCTGCCAGCCAAGCCCAGGAAGAGATAAACTGCCAGATGACTTTATGACTCCCTCTCCCTCCCTCCTTCCTCCTCCTCCTCTCCTTCTGAGTACCTCCGAAAGAAACTGCTCCCCACGCCTGAAGGTAGGCTTCTTTACACTTGGCACCGCTACTCCATGTCATGTTAATAGAGCTCGGGTATTTGCATGGCGTTTTAACACCGTGATTAACAAAAGCGCGACGGAGTGCCTTCCAGCCGGGGACAATAGAACTCACTGGGGCCGCTGTGCGATACCCGGCGGCGCTCCACTCCCGCCCCCTCCCCTCTTCCTCCCCTCATCCTCTCCTCTCCATCGTCACATGAACCCAGTCACGACCTCAAGCCCGAAGCCTCAACCCTCGTAACAACAGCTGTTTTGTCTCCGCCGCAAGGCCGAGGAGCACTTAACCGCAAACCAGCTTGGATTTGCGCAATAAGTGCACCTGCTACCTCAGACAGGAGCAGCAACCCGTCCACTGTTTTAGATAGTTTTCTCATCAAAGTGCCCTAAAGACGAAATGTTATACTTAATAATTTAAAATCCAAACGAGCCACAATCGTGTTTTCCCCTTGCTGCATTCAATTCCTGTTGTCAGAATGAAAGAATGGGGAAACCACGTTAAATGCATTATCCTATTGTAATTACTGAATTGGTAACCATGTTGTTTAGCAGATTAATATAACTAAATCATGAATTAGCAGTTTTGTCGTGTCCCCGTGTGGTTGCTGGCAAGCAACTGGTGGTGTAGGTCGCTTTACCACCGCTTCGTTGACACTTTTTCGTAGTTATTTTTTAACGGCAGTGGTGTTCGTCATAGTTTTCATTATATTTGTCCGAAAAGACGTGAACGCAGCGTACATTGAAGGGAATCGGTAGGTACAGTTCCAGTTTACGTCGCAGTGAAATAACCTATGGACTTTTTTTTAATTATTATTATTTTACCATTACCTCAGTCTAAAGAAGGTCCCGTAATAAACTTGTGTTTACTTTTCTAAAAGTTTTAAGTGAGTTTACCCATTTGTTTAACCTCAGTTTGTTTCACCAGTGATTTAAGCTAGTTAAGTTAGCAAGAGGAAGAAGTGCTGTTGCTATGGATACCTCCAGTATACCGTACATCGCGCAGTGATTTAGAATGATGTTAAAAACCGTTGTCCAGCTGGGGCTAAGTTTTAACTGTCTTGACCGATTTTAACGGACACCTGTTGATCTATCTAGAACGCTGGACGATAAAGTTTCCAGTTGCCTTTACCCTCATGCTAGGCAAAAATAGGCGAAGGCTATTTACCCATTTGTTTCCGATTTTTAACATATCAGAATGAACTAATGTTAATTAAGAAGTACTTTACATTGCGCAGTGATTTAGAACGCTGCTTTAACTGCCTGGACCACATATGGTCCGACCTATTTTAAAGGGCACCTGGCGGCCATTCAGGAAAACGGAACGGTTAAGTTTGGGATGCTTACCTGGTCTGGCAGAGGAGATTGGTGCTACAACAGCTGCAAGCAGCAGGAGCAGGTAGAGCAAGTTGAAGATCTTCATGGTTTGGTTTTAGTTAGCTTCAGAGGAGCTTAGTTAATTATAACTTTTTCCACAAGTCCCTCTGGTTCTGTGCTGGGCTGATGATGCTCAGTGCGGCTCAGTTCTGTTTTTCTTCTCCTCTCTTTCAGTCCGGATGGCCCACCACGGCGAGAATCCAGCACACAGAAGTACCTCTTTTCTCAGGATAATCAGTATGTCCCAGAGGAATGTGAGTGTCCAGAGTGTTTGTGTGTCCAGTGAGAGTGTGATTGTCTCTGTGTCTGAGAGCAAAGTGACAAAGGTGATTTTCCCCCCACCTCCTTTATACAGCCTTTAAGAGGGAGGGGGGAGTATGGGGGGATGTAGCTCCCAAAGCAGCCCCCACCTCAACTCCTTACACACACACACACACTCTCCAACACACACACTTCAGCACTGCACATATTGACCCCACATGTAGAGGGTAATTCAAATGACAGGAAGCCCCCTCCCTAGCCTCCAACTGCCCCTTGAACACACACTCTCCTGCTGCATTTTGTGTATGCATGTATGTGTGTGTGCAACTATGAGTGATTGATATGTTTCAGGAGAGCGGAAGAAGCAGGCATGTTTGATTTATTGCTTATAACATTAGAGCAAAGACTTTAAGAAGCTGTAATTGAAAGTAGCAGGTCCTTCAAGAAACAGATCCCTCCTCCCTCAGTCGTCCCCTACCCCCGCGCTGAGGACACACACATCTGGGGCTTTTGGGTGATGTTGGTGGAGTGGAGGGAGGGTGCTGTTTGCACCAAGCATTTTGGGGCAGGGGACCTGATTGAATGAAATCCAGCGATGCACTGGACTAACAACAGCCTGACTTTCTGTGTGTCTGTCTGGGCCTCCATCTACTGTCTCTGTCTGTCTGCACGAGTGTCTACCTTTGTTTTGTGGGTGTTTGCTTGCTAATTCTAATTCAGTTTAATGTGTAAAACTTCGAAGTTTCTGTATTTTTCTAACAAGTTGTCCTTTATGCAACTGCAGCAAGAAGTGCTGTGTTTTAGGGCAGTTTTGTCTTCAGTTCATTTGGTTTGTTTCACCTTCTCTCTGTGCAGGAAATCTAGCTTCAGTACTTTTTTGGTACAGATAAAAAAGAGTATCGAAAACTGTCAAGTATCAAAAGCTAGAGTCAAATTCATGATCAGTTTTGTAGTTTTGATTATTTATTTGTTAATCGCCAGTCAGATTGGTTGTGTGACCATGAGGGTTGAGTGTAGAACCTCATTTCTACAAGTTTGTGATTTTAATTATATTTTTGAATTATACACCATTCAGACAAAGTTGTTGCAAAGCTGCTTGTGTTTTAGACAACTTTTAACGTTTGAAAAAATGTCTGTGAAAACATGAAATGCTCCAATTGTATCTGTACCAGTATCGACATATTAGACAGACAATATGAAGCCCTGCTTCTCATGCAGGTTGTCAGTTGGTGGTATATCAGGGGATTTTCTTGCTGCAGGTATCCCACTTCACTTGGCATTAGCTCTGCGGTTGCCGGTGGCTTTGCAAAGTGTGGGGGCTCATTAGCGTGTCTGCTTACAGCCGTCTCTGTGGACTGAGACTCTCCATTCAGCACCCAGCTAATGAATTAACACATTAAGATGAAATGTCAGCCATTACATGTGAATGAGGATTAGAGAAGCAGCAGGACACTAATGGACCGCAGGGCTCAAAATAGTCACAGAGACTTTGAACAAGCATCTGGACCGTCAGCTCTCCTTAGCCCTGAAAAATAGACAAAAGAGGACAGAGTCTCCATTTGTGGGTTTTTTAGTGGTTTGTGTGTGTATGTGTCAGTGTCATTATATCTTCAGAAATGTTGTCTTTATTGCTTTATGGTGTTTGCAAAAATGTTGCTTGAAATGACAGAGATTCCTCATGGATTTGGGTAATGTACAAACACACACACACTCGCGTACACACATTCATCTTGCTGCAAACACTCAGCTGAGGTATGTAGTTTGTTTCTGTGGCGGGCTGCGCTTTGCATATCAGCAGCCATTGTCTTTTAAAAAACTTTTATTTTCCCTATTTGAATATGCTAATTTGGTCTCAATTGTCATTCAGAGCCACCTGGTATCCACTGCCCACTAACTGCTGCCAAATCTCAGTTTCTCTGTCTGTCTCTGGTTCTTTCTGTCGACCCCTAAAAACAGAAACAAGTGATTCTTGCCAGATTCTCCCCACCAGGTTTCTGTGTGACTGATTCGAGCATGTTGTAATATTTGCTCTTCCTGGGGATTATACGTCTTTACAGGGATTACCCAGCCTGCTCAAACACTCCCCTACGAGAGAGGCACACACACACACACATACAGGGCAGCCCCCAATTAAACTGCCTCACTACCTTGGCAGGGCTGCACTTCACACTCACTCTATGAAAGGTGAATATTTTGTATGTGATGACTAGTTGAATAACACTCAGTACTTTTTTGGTATCAACCAAAATGTGTTGGTAGCACTGAGTATTGAAAACTATCAATACTGTCACGGTGCAACAAATAATTATTTTCCATTATTGATTAATTCAACCAGTCTATAAAATGTCAGTAAATTATATCCCTCAGTTCCCCAGAGTCCAAGGTGATGTCTTGAGATGTTTTGTTTTGTTCAACAAACAGTCCAAAACCAAATAATATTCACTAAACAGTGATATAAAACATAGAAATGCAGCAAATACTAGCCAAAGAATGTTATTGCTTTGTAAATGACTTTATCACATTTTCAGACCGTTACCAAAATTATTTTCAGTCCATCAACTAATTTGATAATTAATTGTTTCAGCTCTACTCAACTGAAATCTATCAGCATGATGCCTGCCTTAGTCCAGACACATTTAACATTGGAAAACTTTTGCTCTTTTATTGGTTGAGAAGAGTTTAAAGAAGAGCATGTTTGTATTTCTCAAAGAAAAGAGCTGGAAGAAGTATCAACTTGGTATCAGTTCTATAGTGTACATACATAATCGGTTGGTGGTCCTAGCCTCTCAGACATGAACTTTTGCTGCTTTTCTCTGTTGTAATTTGAATATAAATGGGTTTAGACTGTTGGTCGAATTTGAAGATTTCAGCTTTGGTTGTGGAAACTTGCGATAGGCTTTTTTCACCGTGCTGTGTCTGCCTGCAAGTGGAACAGTATGCTTTACCTGATATCCTTTTGCCATTGTGTGTGTGTAACTTAGGAAAGAGCTGGACAGAGTTGGGCTGCAGAGCTGGTGATAGTAGTCATGGTCCTCCTAGTAGCTGTGATCTTTACGACTATAGAGGAAGCCTCAGCCTCTCCTCCCTTCTTGAATCTTCACTTTCTTCTTCCTCTCCCATCTTCTCTTGAACAGGATCCACTGATAAAGAACTTCCTCTCTGATAAAACTTGTTAAGAACAGTGGGTCATAAAGTGACTGTTTCTTTTCCACTTAGCTGAACATTACTGCATTTATACATGTAGGCTTAACATGTACAAATAGTTGTATACACTACATACAGATAGGTGACCAACTTAAAGTTGGGCCAACACAAGTCTCCAGTGCAATATCAGTTCTCCTTGGAACAGATTTTCTATTGCAGGGGTGGAACCAAACATATTTCATAATTTGATGATTTAGTAACAGGTGATTGATGTATTAAAAGGAAAAGTAGACCCACTGAAGCTGAATATGTACGGGCCCAAATGTATGTGCTACGCTACTGATGAAAATAATCTTAAATTGTGGTCTTAATTGACATTGTGATATAAAATTACATATCCTATCACCCCCCACTAAACATTTTTGTAATCATAACTGAACCAACTGCTAGAAATATGAAGATAAAAACCAAGTTGTAATGGTTGTATGCATGAGAGCAGAGATGCTAAGTGCCGTGTTGTCTGAAATTTTTAGGGTGTAGTCCAGCGTCTCTGTGTGTGTACGAGTGTTGATTGTGATCTGATGGGTCACTTCGATGTCCATCGTTAGAGTGATAGTGGGCCTCTTGTCATGGCGTAGGTCGTCACTGTTAATGAGGGCCGCAGCCAGCCAGAGCTTAATTACTCTTAAGACCCTTTATCTCTGATTGCCCAATACAGACCTCAATGGATGCATATACACATGAACAGCAGTGAACACTCAATACACACACAGATGGTGTAGATCATCAGGACACATCGCACAACCTGAATCACAACACAAATGAGCTGGGTGTGAGTGTTTTTTTTTTTTTTCTCCTGCAGTTTGGTGAAGAAAAAGATCTCACGACAGTTCTGGAGCTCCTCCTCTCCTCCATGTTGGCAACTAGACGGCTGACTGCAGAGGAGTGACGGAGGGCTCAGGGGTCAAGGGGCAAACTCAACAGGGAGCAGCCTCTAACCCCCCCAGGATGTCACCCCACAAGGGCTTCAGGGGCCAAAAGTCACTTGGTTTGTTAAATCCTAACCCAGACGCAGCGGCTTCTGTGGACACATACAAACCCAGGGTCCAGGCCCTGGACTGCACTATGGCTCTGTGCATTAGTAGAACTAAAAGTATACAGAGAAATTCATCAAGTTCTGCTGAAGTTTGAGCTTTGACTCGTTTAACTTGGGGTCATTTTCAGTGGAATTAGCTTAGTGTTAATATGATTCTTGTTGAAAACTGCAGATGGGGCTAGAAAAAGGGAGACATGCAGACCAAATCACATACTCAGCAAATTGTTACTCTGTTGTTTTTTTTCATGCTTTTTCATTTATTTATTGATTACCCAAAACCAAATCACATCACTCATCATATATACCAAATTCAAGTAACACAAAACAAATGGCAGAAAAGAACAGTTAGTTAATTCATACCCTCTACTCTGATTTAATTATAGCAATATGTAACAGTTGTGAAATGTGACCTTTTCCATATTTGTATCATCATTTGCTGGGGAAGTTTATTGTTGCCTTATTATTGGGTGAACTCAGTATTATGGACTTTGCCTCAGCGTTTTGAGCCATAATGACCTGCTCTAATATCAAACAAACTGGATGGGAAAGCAGTATGTTGAATTTTCAGTTCATTTTGTGTTGTCTCGCTGTTTCATTCTTCAGAGAACTTCATAGTACAATGAGCACTCGTCAGATTTTTACTTTATGGCTTCTCTCCAGCTTGCTTGGTGATCACTCTTTGCTTTCTGTGATGTGACAGTATTGACTTCTTTGCTTCATAGTCATCTTTTTCTGAAAGTGAACACATATAGAGTTTGTAGCATTCGAAAAGCTGACATTTGTCTGTGTGTGTCTGATAACAGTGGTGACTCGGTACCTGGCTGAGCCCCTTGTGGCTGGATGCAGACTGAAGCTAGGCTGAAGAGGGAGAAGATGATGAAGGCAACGATGATGAAGGTCAGTTCAAAGCCAGTGAATGGCAGTTCCATCTACACAACTGTATAACACAAAGCATGTTATTACACTATGTAACATATTTGTATAGAATGCAGTGCACGTCAGAAACGGACAAATTTTTACTGTGCTGTCATTTTTGTAAAAATAGATCTTCAAGAGATACAGTAGGACAACTGAGGATCATACAATATAGTTCATTTTTTATGTTTAAAAGTGACATAGTCATACTCACACCCAACACAGTATGTCATATGATAATTTACATACTGTGCATATTTACATGTGTATACAGTTAGCATGAGTTCATCCATGCTTGGATGTACAGAAACAGGTGAAGTGTGCATGTTGGATGTGAACTGCAACTTGATTGGTTGGTAAAGGCCTACACCCATGGAGTGGCATTTCTAGTCTTTTCACTTTATCCATTCACTGTTTGAACCACATAACAAATCTGAGATGTGGGCTGAGAATGTGAGGTCTGGAACAGGATACTACACATTTAATGTGGATAAAATCAGGACTTGTCTCAAATACAGGCTAAAACTCTACATTATTGCTAACTTATATACATATAATCCATATACTAAAATAGATTAATTTGTCAGCACCAAAGCCACTGATTTGCATGACATGCATGAAAAATAGTCTTTTCACAGCAATATTGTTTACATACAGCTTGAAATGCAGCAGCCTGTCATCTCCACCAGAGGGCCTTATAACCTTGTTATTTCCAACTGTTAACTCTGTTGTTGGTTCATAATGACTCATGCTCCTCAGTCTACCTACAGTGCTCTTTGTAGTGCTCAATGTTATCCGTTTACAGTTTGAAGAATCAAAAATCATCATTCTCAAATGAAAATCTGTTTATGAGATTTGCAGAATCTTCTGTTAATTTTTAATTTCAGCCTCAAACATTTGATCTATTCAGTTCATGGCCTTAGCAGTATCAGATGCTGTGTTAAAGTATCATAGAGTTAAGAAACACACTATTCACATGAATAAAACAGTGCTGAAATCAAAGACGAAAGTAGAGTTACTCAGAGGTGTTGGAAGTTTTCAGGGAACTGAGCTTTCAGGGAACCTCAGTGAATTAATTTTTCATTTTCAGCAGAGTTTAGTGATCACACCTCCTCTAAACTCTAAACCTAACTTAAGCAAACATACATCAGCTACCTAAGTTTAAAAAAATGTACTTTCTTAAGGTTAGCCATAAAATAAGTGAATGAACCCCTAACATTTCTTATGAACACATCCTATGAAAACCTTTAGAAATATTCCGAACCACAGTAAAAGAAAGTCGGGAGCGTCACTGAATGTATAAAGAGGCTAAATAAATGTATGATCTCTCCGCTGGTCTGTTTGACATAATACATCAACAGGTATCATTTATCTTGCACCATGCAGTTTTATATTAATGCCAAAAGGCTGAATGAATCATAATAGCCAAACACAGATGGCCTGTGATTCACACATTTTTCTTGCTGCTGTAGATCTGTTCATTCATACAAGCTCCACCCTTTGATCCCTGACAAGAATGATTCATTTCTGCAGAATAATTTGAGAGCTCACTCTAGTCCTGTCAGCACACCTTTTGTTTCTGACCTAGATTTAGAAAAACCTCTCCAGAGCTGTAGCTTTAAATCAGAAATGACCTTCGTTTGATACAAATTTCTTGAACAAATAAAACAAGAAACGTGGTAGTCACAAGGTTTTGGAACTCACCAGAAGCAGAATCACAGAAGGTTTTTTCATCTGAAGATCAAAATAAAAGAATTTGTGTGTATCGACACATACACTCTGTCTCAAAGAAGAAAGAAAGCAGGCGTGACATACTGTCTCGTCACAGTTTGTTAAAGCAGGCGTTTATTTATTGATTTTTTTTTTGACAGTGTCCCATCTAGGCCACTCCTTTGTGCCTCATCCTGGAAGCAAATAACACTGGATCCTATAACAAAGTACACACACACACACACACACACACACATCCAGAGGTCACCATTTAGACTTTGCTCTGGTAACTGATAACACACATACACATACATACTGACACACAGTCCTCAGGGTTTGACGTCCTCATAAGGCAGCAAACAGGAAGAAAGGGTTTGCTGTGGTCGGCAGAGGTTTTTCATTCTTTGTCATGACTTGTCACTTCATCTGGGGTCAAACAACATGGTCCTCACTTTGTGGTTGTGTGTTAGTCTCTGGATAAGAGGAAACATTAAAATGGTCACTTTCTTTACTTTTCCACCTCCACCTAAAAGATTGAACAAAATTTCTGATCAACACGATTAGCACCTTTTGTATGTAATCTATGAGAGGGAATTGTCTGTAATTACATCTTATGAAATCTTAAAACTTTGTAGTGTCATAAAAGAAAAATCTATAAAGAACAAAAGAAATCTTATAAATAAAATAATATATATGTATTTTAAAATATCTATTTGAAAAATCAATGTATTGAAATGTTTAAAATTAATGAATAAAAACCAACATAAAGTAATCTTAACTAGGCGTCAACCAATGTTTTTTTTTTCAGGTCAGATACTGATACCAAGTGTTACTAATTAAGGAGACCAATCACCAGATTTTTGGAGCTGGTACACATTTACAGCGTCAAAATTTACATTGACACAAACTCCTAAACTTCTTTTAAATGCCTTTAAACATGTATTCAATTCATTTCAACATTATATTTTCAAAAATAAAATTCAGGAAGGATCTTTGGAGCATTTTTTAATAAACTCTGAACTCTAAATAGAAAAATAATTAACTAATAAGTTCTCCAAAGGATTTCCTGCAAAAATGAATAATTTAACTAAAAGTAAATTAAACCAGTAAAACAAGTCCCTGCCTCCGGCAACCTTCAGTGCTCCAGGTTGCAGCATAGGATGTACAGTTATTCCACTTCTCCAGTTGCCCTCATAGATGCTATGACTTCACTAAAAACACTTCAAGCATGCTTCATTCTGTCTCCACCATTACAGTGTACCGTGATAACACTTACTGTATGCTCATGTAGCTAGCCACCCTGTTTAGTAACAAATCTACAGAATTTCATTCAGAACAGATGTAAAACCTTTAACACAAACAGTGCTTAACTTATCTTTACTAAAGAGCTAATTATCACCATGTTAAACAGAAGAGGCCCCAGAATGGAGCCTTGGTAAACTCATTTCATTTTTATCCACCCAGATTTGTAATTGTCAATAAACACAAAGCAGTACCTGTCCTTTAAGTAGGATTCAAACAAGGCGAGTACTGTGAAGTAATATGTTGTGGTCGACTGTGTCGAATGCCACACTGAGACCCAGTAATACTGGAAGGTGTACCAGTATTACTGGGTCTCAGTGGGTATCATTGAGGACCTTAAACAAGGGCAGTCTCATCACAGCAAAACAGTTGTTTAGTGCTTAAGAAGTTGTTCAGCTGTTGAAAAACAGCTTTTTCAGGAGGTTTGGTACGGGTCTATAATTATTCATTAGTGATGTGTCTAGATTGTTCATATTTAAGAGCAGCTTGATGATGGCAGTTTTTACACGCCTGAGAGGAGCAATGTGTTGACGACTTGTACAAGATCTGAGTTCATGCAATTAGAAACATTTTTGAAAAATCCTGTTAGTAGAATATCAAGGCAGCAGGAGGACGATTGCAGATGTTGTATAACATCCATACTCTCGATGCCTTTGTCCGTACTACATCCACCCTTTTAAGAGCTGATTTGTCAGCAACTGTAATTAAGTCTTGGCCTTATCATTGTTTTGTAAATCATTAACTGTGTATCCTTGCCACTGCCAGCACCTCATGTACTCCCTGAGAGAGAACATGTTACAATTATCACCTTTCTGTACATGCTACAGAAATCTTAAATCCTCACTTGTCTCCCCAGTCAACTGTTTTATATAAGACTTCCTGCATTCAGCCAAAATGGAGAGACCATCTCATCATCACCATATCTTGATATAATTCATTATCATGTGAAATGGCACTGGGCTGATTACACTTCCCTGGGTTCACTACGATGTGCCATCAGAAAAAGCATCAACCCAACCGTAACCTGTATTATCTGGTTCTTCAAAAGCCTTCAAGTCACTTATGCATACGCCCCTGTAATCCCAGCTTTGTTCAGCTTTTTATAATTGGCCCCTATCTCCATAACATGTCATATCAATATATCAATATACGTACATATCACCACTGCTTAATCTTTATTTTCCATAGCTTTCTTCAACTTTATAATTATTCTGGATGCTGCAGTTGCAGTTAAGTAGGATGGACAAAATATCAGGAACACTTAATAATATAATTTCATGTTGTTCTTTTTAAGCAAATAAAACACAAACTGCATTGCCAGCAAAAGTGTAAATAAAGGGTGCTATTAAGGAATAAAAGAAATAAACTGTAATGTAGGACAGAAAGGAATTAAATGATGAAGCAGACATGTAGATACAATACAGGTTCTTTAAAAACAAGTTTTAAGTCATCTTTTAAACAGAGCAAAAATGTTAGAATAAGTGTCTTTAAAATGTTTTCCACCTCATATATAATATTAATATCTACTATATTAATAAAGGTAGATGGGCAAAACCACTTCCTCCATAACGACCATAAAGTTAAATCAAAATGTCTTTAAAATATTCAAGTTTACCAGGAACTAGAAACACTATGTACATAAGTATTTCTGTTTTTTTCCCCCCACCCAATTAAAAACTAAAGTGGCAGTAGCAGTGTGTAAAAGTTGAACACATATGATTGTGTGTGTGTGTGTGTGTGTTTGCAGTCATACCATTCGAGTGTGGACATTCCTCATTGAGCATCCCAGTGAGTGTGAAGAGGGCGAAAACCAGGAGAGAGAACACGATCGTCAGCACCTCCAGCTCAGTGAATGGAGATGCCATCTACATATGCCTACTGCCACAGCTGTGTGTCGACAGTAAATGTAAAATCAGACACCACCTCCCATTACACACTGAATGTAAATTAGCATTAAACACTTACCTGGTGTATTATAGTAGCACTGTGATGTTGACCATCAACAGAGCAGCTTCATAACACATCACACACTCTGTCTCTTTCCCTCCCTCTCTCTCTGTCTTTGTGTAGCATCCTTGCAAGAACTGTGAAGCGCTAACTTACACATCCCCTCTCAAGTTCAAGTGAGATCATATTAACCCTAATTATTAATGCACCCTGCGCCTCTGTGTGTCTGTGTCTGTGTGTTTAACAGTTGAAACGCCCCAGCTAAAATGTATGAATATATTCTTTTTTTATGATTGATGACCGCTCTCAGGTGGAGTATTTGTTCTAGATGGTAGGAGTGCAGAAGATTTTAGTATTTTAAAATGTTTGTGCTAACACTCACTGTGGTTCTGAAACTGAAACTCTGTGAAAGATAAAGTTTGTGGTTTTCTGTTGGGGTTTTTTGCAATAAACCTTGTGATGTGGTATTGCCCTGTTGCAGTGGAACAATTCCAATTTTCCCCCTGAAACCCCGTAGTCATCTTCAGTACCTACATAAAAACATAAATATCTTTTCAAGATATAAAGAAATGAAGCTTTACATGTCAGACGTGTAGATGTTGAATAGTAGTCTTTTTCCTTTTTAATTTGAGACCACAGAGCAAGTATTGTTTTACTTCTTCATTTGCAATGTGTTTAAATGCTATTGCAACGAAGCATGCTGGCGTGTGTGTGAAAAGGATGTGGGAGGACACGCACCGTATATCTGGGACACTTACTTGACCACTTCTCCTCTCAACAGTGCTTGGTGAAAACAGTGCTACTGCTACTACTACTACTACTGACAAGCTGTTGACTGTCAAAAGTCAAAAATTTGAAGTTTAAGAGGACATGGGAACCCTGTAGTGGTTAATGGGGAAATAGCCTGGGGAAGTGATCTATCGGTCAGTTACAACCAAAGTGCAGGTGGATGAAACCACCTAAACCCTCAACTGTCTGTCAAAAGTCTGTTTATGGTAAAACATATTGTGACTTAGCACTTCAACTTTTAAAATATAAAAGCTTAAAATAAATGCATGAATAATCTTTTTTTTTTTTTTTTTTTGGTAAATCCAAAATCATCTCAGGTGTTGGAAGCACTTTGTGGCTAATCAAAATACATGTTACAAAAAAAACCCTTAAAACAATAAATTGTAGTAGTGTAGTAAAATTGATAATAGAAGTGTAAGGGAAAAAAACTACTGAATCTGTTTCAAGATGCCACTAGCAGTGGGCAAGAATGCATTTTTGTGATTTATCCAAATTATCTTGGACGCAGTTTGTGGCCATCATGAATCATTCTGAACGGTACTGTCAGACTGGACAGTGTTGAGTTGTTTGCCTCTTTGTCTGCGCCTGCCCTCTTACTTCAGTCAACCACCACTCTTTAGTGATCACTGTAAGTCACCCATTTTCCAGTTATATTAATCATAATCCCCATGACCTGAGACAGTTTGAAATAGGATTACACCCTCATCACCCACACACACACCTACACACACATTCTGTGAATACACTGATATGCTTGTACATGATTTCTGTAGGTTTTTCACTTCACGGCCAGTCAGACGAGTTATGTGCCTCTCTCCATTCAACACAACAGAAGAAATGAGGAGGCTCAACATATTGTATGTCAACACACTGTTTCTCATCAGGTAGTCCCTGAACAATTGGGCAGTGTGTGTGTGTGTATGTGTGTGCATGTTTGTATGTGTGTGTGTGTGTGAGTGCTGTCCATGTGCACAAGTTGTGTAAGCTTATTAGCAGCACCACTGGTCAGAGGAGGAGATTGAGGTTAGTCTAAGCCCTAATCCTCGTGGACCGTATGCTTGTTACCCACCAAGCACGACAAAATCCTGGCTCCACCCCTCCAAGAAAGAAACACACACACACACACACACACACACACACACATCACAACAACACACGCTTTCCCTGCCGCCTTGTTTACTGCTCAGCTCCAGCTCTTCTTCTCTCCGTCTCTCTCTCAGCAGGAGGCCAGAGGAAGAGGAGAAAAAGGAGGGAGGAGGGGAGGAGGTGGTGCGCACTGTTGAGTAGTTTCCCAGTCGTCATGACGACCTCACACCCCACCGTCTCCAGAGCTGTCTTCCTGTTGCCACGGTGACCTGATCCTGTTCCATCTCCGCTCCTCTTGATGATCCGGATTGGGCTGATAAAGGAGAGCGACCCAGTAGCGCCGTCTTCCTTCCCTGAAAACAGATCGTGGATGGGACAGCGAATCATACACAGGGACGAAGATCGGAGGACAGGAAGGTGCGGCGTGCTGGGAATGCTGTGGGAGTAACGCCAGAGTGTTGCCTGGAAACAGCAGCATGCCAGTACAACAGATAACTGTGGTGCCGGCCAGGGAGACAGCCAGTAACGGCAAGAGCGCTCCTCGCTCCAAGGACAAAAATGAGGTGAGTTTCTGACCTCTTAACTCCATTCTCAAGCCTCTGAGGTCCAAATAAAACCTCTGCAGGCTTTTTTTCTTTGTTTTAGCAGTTCAGACCTAAAACTGATGCAAAGTTAGTCAGATATAAGATTTCAAGATGAGTTATTTATCTCTGAGTGTTGATCTTCATGACTGTAGAGGAGGTTGCGTATGTGTGTATGTGTGTGTGTCAGCCTCCAGTATTAGCTGACAGTCTCTTCAACTCTCCCTCAATCACTCACACGTACAGTGTGGATGCACTCAGCAGCCTTTTATCACTGTTCACTCACTTGGGGTTTGGGGACTTTCAACTCTCTTTTTTACAGAGCCTGGCATCACATCACCTCATAAAATATCATATCCTAGAGAACATCGTAGAACATCACATCACGTCACCTCATGTTACATCACATACATAAGGATATTAAGTGTTTTTCTCTCAGTACAGGGAGGATTTGATGTAGACAGAGTGAGAGTCTAATAGCAGGAAGAAACCTGAGGTTGCTGTGGCCATACATCAACTAAAAAGTTAGGATCTGTAACTTACGTAATTCGAAGTCATCAAAGGATCAATAAAGTCGTCTAAGTCTAAGTCTATGTCATTTACAAAGTCATGCAAGTGGTCAGATGGTTAACACCAGTTTTAACAAGTAAATACAGTACTGTAAAACAGGTTCACTTTCCTGATTTATTATTGGCTTTCTGAAATACTCATTAACTAATTAGCCCTGTCAAAATGAAAAATAAAATAAAAAGCCAGTGCTTTCCTTTAACCATCACAGCACTATATAAAGTATCTTTTTCTGTTCATTTATTTAATCAGGAAAAAGTTTCACTGAGATTAAAATTTCTTTTTCAAAAGAGGCCTGGCCAACAAGTCGGCATTAAACATTGTTAATACAATAAATACAAAGCAAACAGCATAAACAGGCTAAGGCAAGTGTCACACACCACAAAAGACTATAAATAACATCATCTTCGATGTCCTGGTTGCTCGGAGCATGTCAATGCAACCTCCCCCTGATTGAGTCTTACCATAGACCTTTGGTAACATGTCATCTCCCCTCTCTCCCTTATTACCTGACACCTCTCTACAGTATATGATTAGTTTTTTTGTCATCATTATTTTTTTTGCATTCTTTGTCTTTATTTTACAGTTGAAATTGAAAACAAACAGAAAAATATGGGGCAGTAGCAGGATTATAACACACAAAAAAAGGACATGGCATCCTCAGACTATTACCTCTTCCCTCTCAGTGGTCGCCATTTTGATAGTGACAATGCAATCGCTGCTGTGGACCATTCTCTCAAACAGTGCTGACTTGCAATTTTTAATTATCCTAAACATAAATACCCCAAAAGTCATTAACTTCAAACTTTCAGCATGAAGAGTTAAACTGCGTGTGCGTGTACTGAAAGCTGGTTAACTCATCTCCTCCTATCCCGGGCCTCAAACATATCAATCAGTCCACATATTTTGTTATGGATGAATCAGGACTGAAGAGGAAAGAGTCAGAATCTAATGACAGTTGTTGGTTTGTTTTGTTATGTTGCTGTGGAGATGCAACAATCTGATCAAACCACAACATAATTGATTATAGTTTATTTAATCATAACTATTTCACATTGTAAATGAATATTTAAGATTTTAAGCAGAGATTCTGTAAAACATTTCGTAGCCAAATACAAACTGTGCAGCTGCAGCTACATGGTTGGTTGTCTAAATGTGGCCGTAGGAGTTTTTGATCCCAAGCCAGAGTACAGAACCAAAGTATAGCCCTTGGTCCACGCTACATCACTTAATCCCTGCTGCAGAAACATGCACATGTCCACACATAGACTCACCAAAGTCTCTGCTGTGCATCAGAGTCAGAGTGTCGGCAGAGGAAGAGAGACTCAGGTAAGTGACAACTGCATGTTAGCTCAGATACAGCACTTTAATACTGCTGAACTGTGAGGCATGTTCATGCCCCCGGTAGAACAGAACTGTTTGTTTTACTCTGATCTTCTAATGTTCAGTTTGTCTGTAATTCCTCTTCCAAATGTTCTAGCTGGAAGTGCTTTGTTGCATCTTAGGCCAATCAGGCTGTTAATTCAGGGTACTTTGGATGTTTAATTACAGCTTCATTTGTCATGAGGACTAAAAGTATAGATTATGATAAAGCCTTAGAGGGACTGAAGCCAGTGTACCACTATCAAGACCAAAATGTTTTTTGAGTTTAAGCCTGTTATCAAAAATTGGCACATACATACATTTATGGGAATAGAATTGGATTTTTATTTTGATCGTCTTATTATGTGTGAGGCAAATACAGTTCGATACAGATGCAGCTACTGTCTGTATGCTACAGACCTATATACATATTTGGGGATGCATGTTGCATTTTTGACTGAAGGTATTCAGAGGCATTTATAAAACTACATTCACTCTCATCACTCTGCTGTGTATTAATCCTGTCCTCCTAGTTCTGCTAAGCTCTTGGCTGCAAAACATTGATGTCATGTTCACTTCTTGTTTTTCTCTCAGTTTACCAATGGTATGCTATTACTGTCTATGGCAGAGAGATACTGGAAATTGTGGTGATCTTGTCTTGACGGCTATGGTTTAGTGCGTTAATGCGGCCATACGACTAGCTTAAACTATTTCACATGTTCACACAATGTTTTCAAAATAGTTTCTCTGAAAAAAAAGCTTATATATAATGAAGTAGATTTTATCACAGGACTGCAACTGTTTTGTGATTTAAGGTGGACCATGCCAACATCAGTGTTAGCCAACACAATATTTACATGCAGAAGTTTTTATTAGCTACACTAACTGCCCATAAGAAATTGAACAGGCTCTATATTCCTCATATCTTCATTTAACTCCTTGG
Source organism: Lates calcarifer (assembly GCF_001640805.2). Classification (NCBI taxonomy): domain Eukaryota; kingdom Metazoa; phylum Chordata; class Actinopteri; family Centropomidae; genus Lates; species Lates calcarifer. Next base: position 7,799,332 of record NC_066837.1, on the reverse strand, counting down.
CTCTGTCGTGCAATGACTTCTGAACAAGCACGATTTGTGTCCTTTTTTGGCTTCTTTGCTTGCCTCAGTAAGGTGCTTCTCCTTTTTTACATCTGGTGCAGATTGTGTTGAAGCCTCCTCAAAAAAACTGCATGGACTGAATAGTAAATTCACCTGTTACTTAGCTCAACTCCAACATGCCAGTGTCAGTAGAATCCTCCAAAATCCAGCTTTATGTTGCTTTCTTACCAAGAGTTAGGTAAGAAGATTGATATCACTTTAATCTCTCTGTCTAGTGGACTGGTCCAGATGTGTTTAGCCTAGCTTAGCACAAAGACAAACAGCTAGCCTTGCTCTGTCAAAGGTGCCTTCCAACAACAACTTCAAAATTGTGATATTAACACATTGTGTTTTATGTACTGCCACACTTTCATAGCACTGAAGTCGGAAGAAAATCCAGTGGATTCGTAGATGTACTGGCAATTAGCTCACTACTAGTAGTAGCTAACAAGGCTTTCTGTTTCGCTTTCTTCCAGTCTTTGTGGTAAGAAATGCTAAACACTTGTTAGACCAGTTGCGGTCACGGGCTATCCTCAGACTTGACAATAATGGGCTGAATATCAGCTTGTTTCGTTTTTGCCTCATGTGCTCAAGTTTCTGGACCTGTGCCTGATCTGACTGTGACAGAAGTCATTAGGAGGTGATAGCTGAGTTCAAATGCCAACATACCAGACAGTTGAAGTTGGCCATGAGTAAATGCTTTTACAAACCTGATATGGCTGAAAATGTTAAATCTCTGAATGGGGAACACAGGTACAAACACCTACATCTTATCAGAAATACAGGTGTAGACAAATGCAAAATCTCCTGAACACACGTTTTGTAATTTATTCACTTGGAAGGGTGAAATTAAACAGAAGCATGTCATTTTTGATAAGCAGCTTATTTTAAGACTGCCAAAACCTTACACACATGCAGCTGAGGTCACAGGTACATGTGTCCATCCCCTCTAACACCCAGAGGAGGTTGCACAGTGTTTGCTATGACTCCACGAAGGACTACTGATTTAAACCTGGCTATCAGCAAATCCCTTGATCAGCTTAGATGATGTAGTCTTTTTCTTGTCAGTGTGTCTCTTACTTATTTCACCGATTTGCACAGAGTGTACCCACAACTGTCTGTGTGTGGGCTGATATGTGCAAGCTCTGTATTGCTTTTTATATGTCAAGTATAAAAAATAAAAAAGAAGCCACCCACATGAGAGATTCCAAACATAAACTTTAAACTCTGTAAAATACATAATAACTCATTAATCTTGTCTCGTCCTGTGAAAGTGTCCATCTTCATACTTTTAACAACTCTAGGTATTATACTGTACAGTCTAACCCAAATACCAACATTTTACAAACAAGAATGGCAGACTTTAAACATATTAACTACATGTAAGCAGGCATGTACTAAAGACCAATTTTTGATTTTTGTAAGTGATTTTTAAAATATTTTTGTTACCGTCTTACAATTGGCTGTGTCTGTGTATTGCTATCCAGGCCATCAGAGCTGTGGAGTATTTTAACAAATATTACAGTCAACAAAGTGCATCATGTCTGCATAGCCACAGTCTGATATAGCTTGCTCTCTGTGCCATAAACCTATACAGAAATCACATCAGTGAACCACACTGTATGACATGTTGCTTCACTACATTGAATATAGGCACTGTCTTTTATTTTCAATCAGTCCCACAGACACCTTCCTACTGCTGTAAATACACATTAATTCAAAGCTGAAAATAATTGCTACTCTTGTTTGAGCAGCATTTGCTGAAAAACTACAGATATTCAAATGTTTTAGGAAATCACTCTGCCTTTTTTGAAAGTACTACAGACGGAGAGGGGGGTTTTGATAAGCAGCCTTATTGTCTAGTTTTTGTGTAAATCTTTTGACAACATATATTTTAGTTTCACTTTATTTTATGCTTCAGTTAATTTCCCACTGCTTACTCACCACAGCTCAGTTGGAAGGTTAGCCTGCTTGTTTCTGTGTGTGTGTGTGTGTGTGTGTGTGTGTGTGTGTGTGTGTGTGCGTGCGTGCGTGTGTGTGCGTGCGTGCGCGCGTGCTGGGGACTAATTTTCAAACAAAGCACATATCCACAGGCAACAGAGGATGGATGCATGTGTCCTGTGTTTGGGACAAGATGTATTAAAAAATAATCCATCTGGCTGTCAGCAATACCGACTGGCTGGGGATGAAAGACATAGTAGTCATAGTAGTGATTGTAGTGTAGGAAAAGTTTTGACTTGGAGTTCTTTTTGTGATCGCTCCAGTTAGTCTGTATCTTTTCTTAATAAATCTGGTAGTTTCTCACTATAGCTTCAGCAACCCACAACAAAGTAAGTGTTAAGTGGGCATTCTCTGTTGACACAATTGCCAAGAATTTTCTGATATTTTAGGGCCCAATGACATTACAAGAAATTTGTACACGATATGGACCAGACTCCTGCAGTAGCTCAGCTTACATACATTTATTTCACATTTTTAAACAAGAAGTAATTTACTCATATGAACACACATGCCTGAACTAGGTTTGGATGATATGACAGGTACTGTCAAACACTATAAATTTGTTCTTGTTGTACAGAAATGATTCATTGTAAAGTTTGATTCGTTTATATGGTTTTAGCATCAGTGTGATGTTATGTATTTACCCCAAAACAGACATTTCAGACAGAAATGAACAATTTCTCTTTTTTTTTTAATAGAATGTCCTATGTTATGAGTAAAATGGAGACTGTGATATAAAAAATATATATTGTGATATAGACTTTCATCCATATTGCTTACTTGTAAGCTGACCTGGTTTAAGAGTGTGTTGGTGTTTGGAAAATAACTTGGAAAACATGATTCAGACACCAGGGAAGATGCGTGTTTTCATGCTAACTCCCACGCACCACTGTCTACTGGTAACTGAAACGTGTATAAGACGCTGCTGGTGGTGAATAAGGACACAGATGTCTGATTGTTGAGTTCAAGGTCTACCAGTTGAGCTCACACAATCAGCGCTCTAGGAAGTTCTAGAAAATGTGCTTTAAGTTGACTTTAAATAGAGACACATTGCACAGCAACATCTTGTGCACTTAGCAGGACAAACCAGGTAATAGGATTGGCTGGCTTTAGCTCAGGTCACAACGAAATAACAGGGACACGTGGCCACGCATGACTCCTAACGCTGGATATTAACCAGACGACACAGGACCAGCAAACACTGAATACTATAGAACACACTGGTGATGTTTAAAGCTTCTTAGTTTAATTATAATGTTTTTGTTTTTACCACTGAGTTTAATAATCAGCTTGTCCAGTTTTATTTTTAGCTACTTTAACAACACAAAACTTACAAAATGTACCCAGATTTCTTTCATTTCCCTTAGTAACAGAATTTACAACTGAAAATCTAGTTTGCAAAATTAACAGTGCCTTTATACATTTTTTTATGTGGGAACCTTAAGGAAAATGTAACTGACAACAGATTAGAGCTGAAACAATTAGTCAATTAAAGGATTAGTTGGTTGACAGAAAAGTAGTGGCCAAAAATGCCAATAACCAGTGAATTAATTACTCAAAATGGAAAATATTCTCTGGTTCTAGCTTATCAAAAGATTTATTGCTTTTCTGTGTTGTATATTATTTACATTTAAAGACATCACTTTTAGCTTTCAGAACTATTGATTTTATCTACTTAACAATAAATGGATTTTCCAAAATCACCTGCAGAGTATTTAGCCAGCTCACACTAAACTGTTATGGTGAGATGAATGACCTCTTAGCTTCTGTGTTGGCACAAGTAAAATATCCTTTTAATATCATAAAATTGTTCTGGTGTCGAGAGCCAAAGAAGTCACTGGTTTAAACACTTCAGGCATCACAGGTGCCATGTGCCATTAAAGCATCACATACATCTGTCTGTGTTGTGTAATGATTTTCCATCTCTCTCTCCTTCTCCCTGCAGGGAAGGAAGGCCCCTGGGCGCTCAGGGAGTCGATCCAGCAACATCTCCAAGGTAACCACTGAATATCAGAGAGCTTAAAGGGCCAAAGTCAAGGTCACAGTTCATAATGTATAGTGGCATTGTTTATCCAAGCAGAATCTGATGTGCAAGAATGTGATGCAAGAAGTGATACTAACCAGTCAATATACAGTTGCTTTAAGTATACACTGTTGTGTAACTCGGGACATGAAATTATTCTTTTAATCTCCATTAACTACTATTTTTCATCATAGCTATGAAACAAATTACTATGTATAATGTAGACAGGCAACTTAAAGTAACAAACCAAACTTGATAGCCACACCGCTCTATAGGGTCCTTCGTCAGGGCTCTGTAACTGCGATCATGAGTTCTTTGTGTGAAGTGTGTAAAGATCTCAGCAATAATTGATGTGCATAGAGCTAATTTGGGTCTATTGGTTGTTGCAGGCCAGCAACTCTACAACAGGACTCACTACAGCCTCGAGGACATCAATCACCCCATCCTCTCAGGACATATGCAGGTAACACAGCTGTCTCTCTAGGTGTTATCCAAAATTTTAGTTACCTGGGCAGAACGCAGAACACCTCTCTCAAAGCCAGGTGCTAGAGCAGCCACAGTTTCCTCTGTGATATTAACATGCACAGTTTATGGTTTCTTCTCCACTGAGTGGGAGAATGAATTAGTATGGTCTGCCGCACCCCGAGGGTATAACAAAATTAAAATGGATGCTGAAATCCAATGGTGCTCCCATAGAGCAATCAATGAGAGGAAGATGGCTGATTGCAGAAATGGGATGCTTCAGCTTATTATATCCAATGGGGGTGTGGTCGTCACGCTGACAGGCTCAGTCCTGTGGCTTCCAGGCTGAAAGGACACTGTGTTCATTAGCAAAATCGACGCAAGATGTATGTGAGTGCTTGGACCTCCATTTGTCACCTACCATTGCTCAGTCATTCAAATGTCACCATCACCACCACCATCATTATTCAGTCTGACATTATGCTTTTGTCAGTTGTTGTTATTTTGCCCTGACTAGTAAATACTAAGTGACCTATCCATCCTGCAGATATCATTTTTAGTTAATACAGAGGGCATAGCAGTTGTTTTGTTAACTTGTTATTTTACAAGAGTTATTTCTGTAATGTAGAGCTGGATCACTACCATCCATGTAACATTTTTAATATCACTTATAAAGCTCTAATTGGCTCAGTTATTTCTCAGCTTCAGCTGTCAAAGACCTATTTGAATCACCGAGATGGGAACTTCATAGGCTTGATATCATCTTCATCAGTCAGCTCTGGAGAATTATTGCCAGTGGCAGTTAAAATTGATAATTTACCAGAATCACAAAAATATGTTTTCTCACCTTAAAAGATATCTAGCTGTTCAGCTAGTCTTAGTTTTATTTATACAGATTTTAAGGTATTTTCAGCTTCACCTGATTACAATGGAGCTGAATGGAATTAGGTTTATGGTGCTTAAAACACTGTCAGTATTTCTAGAAACATGTTACTCACGATAATTAGGAGATGTGAACATCTGTAACTGGTACTACTTTATTTTAAAGAAATAGTCCATATGAAAAGTTAGGTCTGTGGGTTTTCCAGTGTAGCCTGGACAGAAATTCTGGAAAGAGATATTTTGTTGTACTGCACTGTATTGGGGTGAAGGCAGAAATTCAAGATACAAATATTTTAAAACCTGGAGAAATGAAAAACAAAACCATTTTTTTGTAAGCGTATAGACCCTTCAGGTTCGTACTGTCAAGTTCCATGTCATTTGTTTAGTTTATGTCCTCACTTTCATGGCTTTTCCATCTCATTTCACCTTATTTTTATACATCTCCATCTGTATGCATGTGTGTGCGTGTGTGTGTTTAGTTCTGGCCAGCTGACCCGTTTAGAGGAGGATGCCTCTGAATCACAGAAGCACAACAAGCACGCACACACCTCTGTGATGACAGTCACCAGCACAACTCTGGGCTCGTCGGCTCAGGCCCAGAAGAAACAGGTGAAGCGCCGTCACCGCCGCAAGAGGAGCAGCTGTACCGCCTTTGACTGCGTGGACACCAACGGCAAACAGGATCAGACGGACCGTAGCGACCGCAGCCTAAGCTCTGACCGCAGTGAGTGGGGGGAAAAGAGGGAGCGGTCTTTCAAGAACCGAAGGGAGCTCCCACCTCGCCTCCGCTGCTCAGGTGCTGCACAGTCTGTCTCCTCCTCCGAGGATGAGGCGTGGCGTGAAGCGCGCAGCTGGAGCAAAGAAAAAGCCAGAAGAGCACGCCGCCGAAGCGGAAGTGAGAGGGCGACCAGGGGTAAAGGAGGCGAAGATAAAGCAGACATCATGGAGTTGCAGTCGGTGGGCTCCGATGAAGGGAGGGAGAACCAGCCTCTGGTGGAGGACAGTGGAGGCCTTAAGAAGCGGCACAGCAGCCAGGGCTCCACGAAGAGAGAAGGCCACGTTTCACAGAGGGAGGGTTCACAAAGCAGAGATAAGGAGAAAAGCTGCAAGTCTCGGAGCCCAGGAGGCAGCTCTTCACTGGCAGAGGATGGCGAAGAGCTCATCACCAAGAGATACCAAGAAAAGGGGTCAGGGGGTGGAGACATGTCAGTTCCTACACCACAGAAACATTGCAGTGTGAATGGAGGTACACCACGGCCCTGTTCTGATGACTCAGAGTTTGAGGTCTGCAGGTTAGTGGGTGTTTGTGTTCACATGGATCATCTAGCAATATAAATTCCAAGTTCAACTTTGTTATCCAAAAGGATTGCAGAGATAGAGAGGATAAAACAGCAGAGGCAATCCATAATAACACTGAAGTAGGTGCACTTCACTCTTTACCTAATGAATGTGTATATATTTTCCATTGTTTGTGTGTGTGTAGGATCTGCCACTGTGAGGGGGATGACGAGTGCCCGTTGATAATGCCTTGTCGCTGCACAGGGAGCCTGAGTTTCGTGCACCAGGCCTGTCTCAACCAGTGGATCAAATCCTCAGACACTCGCTGCTGTGAACTCTGCAAGTTTGACTTCATCATGGAGACTAAACTCAAACCTTTACGCAAGGTAAGCGCACACTCATCAACCTCTCATTTCTTTCTCTCCCTGCAACCGTCTTGACATCTGATGTTATCTTACCTCTCATCTCCTTTCCATCTCTGTCCCTCTGTCTTCTAGTGGGAGAGACTACACATGTCGAAGAGTGAGAGGAGAAAGATCTTCTGTTCAGTGTTGTTTCACCTGATAGCAATAGTGTGTATGTTGTGGTCAGTCTACATTCTGGTCAAGAGAACTGCTGAGGAGATCAGACTTGGGAAGAACGGTCAGTACTTTCCTCACTCCTTTTCTTACACACCAGAGACATGCAGAGTGACATTTGAAACTTTAATCATTTTTATTTTAAAGTACGAATTTTTGGTGTAGAGCATTCAACATTACTCACCTGAAGGCATTGTAAGTGCACTTAGCGCCTAACAAACATTTTCTACCTTGATAAACATTTCCAAATTTTTAAGATTAAAGTTTCAAAGTTATATTTGTCACATGCTGAAATGCATGAAATGAGCATGAAATACAAGGTGGCACACTCCTGAAACTGCACTAAAAAGTGTGTGCAATAAAGAATAGAAATTAAGATAATTAAAATTACAGATAAAAACACTGCTGCTGCCCTGAATTTACATCACAAAACATCTGATAATTAACAATACAGGGCCATTACTCTGCAGCACCACAGAGGTCACAAACTCCAGCGGCCACCTTTAACCTATTCACCTGTTGATCTTTACACCTGTCTGACTCTGGTGATGTGATTTTGAAGATACATTTCCCTTGTAGTCAACCACTGTATTCATGTTTTCTATATATCTAATAAAACTAGTTCAAAGTATGTTAGTATATTGTGCAGTATTGCGCAGTTAGTGATGACTTCTACAGTGCAGACTGTAGAAGTCATCACTAACTGTCTATGTGGTTTTAGAAAACATATATTCTTGAAGAATTGCACATATACACAAGTCAAATAAAATTTATTATTTTACCTGAATCATGCATGAAAATGAATACGTACCCTATGTTCTTTTGTTAACATAAACAACGGTTTGTTCGGAAAACACTGGTGAATTTGTGGAAATTCCAATATTCATGTGTGGTGAAAAACATTAATTTCAAGAGCAGGAGCTACAGTATGGCACTGGAAAATGAAACCCAGAGAACAAAACTGTATGCAAATACAAACACAATGAGGAGGTTCATGTCGAGTTTCAGATGTTGACAGTTTGACTCAGAGTGACACTTTGACATGATGGTTATTGACTGAATAAAATCAGAGATGTGCTGGTTACAGTCTGATGCACACGTTAGCTTCAGTTTTGAGTTTGTCACAATTAACATCATTGTCAAAGTGAACACAGGCTCCTCAGTGCTTTGTGTGTTCGTCATTGTGTTCAGTGATGGTGTGGTGTTGTGCTGTCATGCTAGTGTGTCTGTATTATCATTCTCACCTTGTAGGACCTAACATTAGAGGCAGAAATCATACACTCAGTGGCCAGTTTATTAGTTTACATAACACAATAGCTCTGCAATAACTCACCCTTCATGAAGGTTATGATGTTCAGTGTAACAGTGCAGTTCAGCCAATATTCATTAAGTTGAATCAACACCTCTCTAAAACAGTTTAAATAAAAACTGAACATTACCACCTTCATGAAGGTTTGATTTATTGTCTGATCCGTTGGATTAGACTGAGTGAATTGTACCTGATAAACTGGCACCTCAGTGTACAACACTTAATTTACATTAATAAACATTAACATATATTTCCTGTATATCATAAAAATAGCATAGACCACATTTCTACCGAGATCATAGAAATAAAGAGAAATTACACTCGCTCTTGATTGCAGACGATTTATGGAGAATTTCTCTTCTGAAGCACTATTCGCCGCAGGGTAAGCACAGCTCTGCACACACCACCCATCGTGGCCGTTCACACATCCCACAGGTTGACTTACAGCAACTCTGTGTGTTTGTGTGTGTGTATGTCCTCAGGTGTGCTGGAGTGGCCCTTCTGGACCAAACTGATTGTGGTGGCCATAGGCTTCACGGGCGGCCTCATCTTCATGTACATTCAGTGTAAAGTGTACCTGCAGCTGTGGCGCCGCCTCAAGGCTTTTAACCGCATCATCACTGTGCAGAACTGCCCTGAGAAAGACCTGCACAACCCTCAGGCCCGGCCCAGCGCCCTCACCAATGGCAAGCACGAAACCGTGGAGGTCCCAGTCAGCCCGGCTCCAGAGGCACAGGTGGACTCAGATATGTCAGTGGAGGCTGCGGTGGCACCGACACAAAACCCTGTCTGACTGATTCCGTTCCCGCTCAGAGAGTGGGATCACACCGTGAAGATGAGCCGGTGTGATCACGGTGTGATTTAGACTCATCCAGTGTTTCAGTGTGTTGTCATTCTCAGCTCCTGTGATTTCTGATCTTATGAGACACAGCAGACAGATTTGAAGGGAAAAAACCGTTCCTGTCCCTCAGTGGATCACAGAAAACTGAAAGGCTGAAGGGCTGCAGTAAACTGATTAAGTGAAGAACAACAGACCAGGTGAGGAGATGTAAAGGAAAATAAAGCCATTAGCAAGGCCAGCATGTACAGACTGTTGTTATGTGGAATATTGACACCATTTTATTCTTGTATGCACTTTTCAAAAACTGCACTGACATGGGTTAAAGGTGTAAATACCCTGTGGTTGCTATTGACTAAAGGTCTCAGTATGCTCCAAGAAAACCTTGGACGGCACGTTGTATGACCACGTCTGAGGGAAAACATGTCTACAGCTGTCCAGAACGGTTGCACTTGAAAGCCTGCTGTCACAGAGAGGCAAGATGCGATGAATCATTCAAAAACAAATAGCAGTGCACACTTGTGGCTAGCCTCAAGTGATAAGGTAGTTTTATGAAAAATAAAATAGAGCAATAGAGAGAGGTTCATACCCTGCTTCCTCTCTCACCTCTGCACATCTGGCCAATCTTAGTGTAAAGGGTAAATATAGACAGTGGATGCAAACTACTGCATAAGTCTGTTCACACAAAGTGAATTTGACATTTTTGGATGCACTTTGAAGCACTTACTCAAGGAAGCACTTACTCAAGGAAGCACTTAAAGGCTAGGGTAAGGTTAAAAATGCTCATCAAACATGGCAACATGAAAGACCTGACAGTTGTTGAAATGGAAACAATGGCGCATGCTTTGGGAGGCATTTGTCGCATTGCACTCCCACGACACGTGGTGAAGGTAGCTGCGTGAAGCCTGCACACACCTCCACACATCTGCTGCGTGATGAAAGGAGGTTGGAGAGGAGATGTTAGACGCTGTTAGACAATGACAAGGTCTCTGTTTGAAGCATACTGAGGCCTTAACTCTCCCTTTGGACAATCAGGTCTTCAGACACCAAAGAGTCAGATATTATAAATAGAGAAACAATTATTTAAACAGTATCTTTATCTCAGTCTGATATCAAAATTTAATGTTATTTACTGTCATAGGAAAAGTTTTGAATATTTCTTAAAATAGCAAATCTCAAGTAGCCCAGTTGTTTTTTTTTTTTCTCTGAAAGTTTGCAGCTTTCCGTGGTCCTGCTCTGCAAGGTCCATTAACTTATACATTTGTGTAACTAGAGCGTTCATGGTTGCCATTTGTTGTTTTACATTAGGTTTTAACAGTGTTTGAACTGATGCAGTGTGAACGACTGAGCTGTCAATCTGCTAAAGGCAGCTGTTGTTTACACTTGTCCACTTTTATACAGGTTTAATTTGGGTTTGTTTGTTTTTTTTTTCTACTGGTGTCACTTCAAGTCACGGAAAATACAATTTTCTCTGTCTTATATCCACAACATGAGAGCACTCAACATCTTTGTCAAAACCTTTTTTCTATCTCTGATTGGATAAAATGGAATATTCAGGTTATATATATATTGCATATTTGTTTGTGTAATAAACAATGAATGTAGAACCCCTCATAGACTGGCCTTAAGTTATTTGAACAACAACAAGACTTAGTCTAGTCTCAAAGTGATAGAAATTTATTCTCCATGTCTGAGGTCATGGCGCCATCTTCTGGACAACAGTGGAGTAGCAGCATCTTCTCACACATGCTCACTAACAGTTTTTCTATTAAAAAGTCTTTGCTGAAGGCCGTCTGATGTTCAGTTGTCGTGAACAGACAGCCTCAGTTTGAGTCCGACATCAGAACCATCTCATTTACCTGTTCGTCATCCAAATCATCATCGTCATCATCCTCATTATCATCATCTTCTGCCTCGTGTTTCTCTTCTTTCTCACTCTTTGTGTCCTGACCCTTCTTTGACACTTTTCGCAGTTTAATATTTGGAAGTTTCTTTAGGTCGCCGGTCCACTCCCTGCCGAAAATGAAAGAATCAACAAGCAACATCACAGGTAATCAGAAAGGATGTTTGTAAATGTTCACATGTTAATCTGATGGTTTTCTCTGCACAAGGTAAAGTACATGATCCAATCTACACAATGCAGTCACACAACAATGGCAGTACAGTTAAAACACATGTAGTCTTATTCTCAGGCTGTGTTGGCACTGAAATGATGCAGTGACGTTGAAGAGTAAGCTTAAAACTTTCCTTTCTGATACAGTCTATAGTGTGGGATAGATTAAGCTTGCCTTGAGCCATCTGTTAGTTATGCTGCTGCCACAAGCCTAGACTACTGAGCTCCTCTCTCCTCCTCGCCCTCTCCATCTGTACATATTCATATGCCATTAATATCCTGTATTACTAACAGCATCTTCTCTCTCCCGTAGTTTTGTGCTTTCCCATTTCTCCTGTCGCTTTCTGCCTCTGGATCTGTGGAGTCTGGATCTGTGATTGCAAGCCTCCTGCTGCCCCCATGGTCCTGCTAAACTACAATTTTATCAAGTGTTATTATGATGATGATGATGATGATTATCATTATTATACATCATCTCTGTTCCTCTCTCAACCCAACTGGTCGAGGCAGATGGCCGCCCACCCAGAGCCCTGCTCTGCTCAAGGTTTACAATTAACAGCAAAATACCTTTCACCTTCTGCACAATCACAATCTCTCAAACGTCTAAACAGGCTGAATCATTTTTAAATCCATCGGGGTATGGACAACAAAACATTTAACCAGGTGATGTTAATCCAGTTTACTCACCTGAATGTTTTCAGATGCTTTGCATTGATGATGTCTGGGATCTCTGTGAAGGAGACAACACACAGAACTGTTACATGTTCTCCAACAATGACTTGTGTGTGTTTACTGTATATGTGTGTTTATATTTTTACAGTGAGGACTCACCAAATCCGACGCCCTCATACTGCGCTTGCTCCCGCTCGATGGTCTGCTTGATGACAGCCTCTCTGGCACCATGGAGACGGCCCTGACGACCTTTGATCCCATTCATCAACTCGATCTGCTCGAGTTCAGAATCAAACCTTTGCAGGTACCTAAACACACACACACATGCACACACAAATTCACATACATGCTCAGCTGAGCTGTGTATTTTTATTCCTGAAGGTCCCCTCCCCCAACTAAATAAATGCATCAATTATTATATTCCCTCTGTAGTGATTTATATTAGACAACTATGTTTTACAAAATAAATACAAAACATTAGAAGATACAAGATATTGACGGGTCACTTGGAGAAAAAAAAAATCTCTAACACTTTATACAGGGGAAAATATGATTATTTGTGGGTTTATTTTTACTGTTTATAATTATACTGTTTTGATCGATGCCAAAATAAAAAATCTAAACCCGCACAACGGATGACCAACAGCTCTAAAATACATACAAATGAAAATGTGCAAATTATAACTGCTTACATTAAAAATTAATTACAAAATATTGTTATTTATACAATTTGATTCAATTCAAACTTAAAACAATTAGTTACTGAATTTTTTATAACCTCTCGATGACGTCGCAGGCATCTTTTCTGGTGTAAGACGTCTTTGCTGGATCTAAGTGTCCCTGAAACCACAACAGCTTCTCACCTGTGAGTAAAGACAAGATGTTTTATTTCAATATTTTTTTTATCAATTTTATCATCATCATTATTATTATAGTTGTGAGGCTGTTATAATAATACCACATATAGAACATTTGCATATGATCACTTTTCAAATGGATGAGAAGGGAATACCAGGCTTCTCTTTAACTCTCTTTGTCATGGTTCTATGTGTTTATTCATATGAACTTCAACAAGCTAATATGTTAAGATATAAAATAAAGAGCTCTAAAGCATAAAAGAAAAAACAGCTCACCAATGCTGCTCAGACGCGTGGCTTTGTCATTTTTCTGCCTGCAAAGAAAATAGAGGAATGAAAATCATTCAAGCCCACAACCGTGCATTTTACATACATAAAATAGTTTGATTTGAAAGTGGGTTTCAAACAGCGTTTAGACTTTAACATCTAACAGTCTTTCACAACAGTAAGAGGAGAATGGGAGGAGGATATAATAATAATAATAATAATCAAATCTGTCACAATACATTTTAAATGTAGTAGCTATTACAAATACCACAAGACATTAGAGGACAGACAGTTAATAATGGCGTACTATAACTATAAGCTCACTGCAGAGAGCAACAGACATGCGTTGCTATAAATACTGTCTGTTATCGGTTGTGTTTTATTTCTCTTCGACACACCTTTCTTTCCTTTTCAGTCTGATTTCTTCTCGGGCGAGATAAGCAGCTTTCCTGCTGAACGGGTGAACGACTTTCTCCGACACTTTTCCTTTCTGAGCCTTTGGCTGAAAAAAGCAAAAAGTAACAGTCACCGCTTTTATCTGCTGTTTCCAACAACCGAGCTCGTATTAAAAATCATTATATGTGCTTTAATTGGTAACATTATTATTTAAAAAGACAAAAATCGGATTATCGTAACGGAGTTTTTACCATTTTGACTGTACACGCGTGGTACTTCTCTGTTGACAACTGCACCGGAAGCGGACTGGTCCGTTGTCAAATTATGTCCGGGCGTGTCACGGGGGAAAAACACCGTTCCTGTTTTCAGTGCCTTATCGTGTCACTTAAAAGTCAATTTATTAAGAGTATTCCTCACACCACATGTTTTAACTAACTAGCACTAAAGCTAGTGCTAATCTTAACTAGTACCAGACTGTTCAAACGGCTACTGTTTGATTCTATTTTATGAAAGTCCACAAAAAGTAACCCTGCATAATGTATGTGATGTGTGCAAACTTTGCGTGCAACTGTTCTTCAGTAGCTTTACTGTATGATACCTTCAACTATGAGATCTGGTTTGAGAAAGCTCATAATTAATTTACTAACAGTTTAGTTTAATATAATGTATTTCATGCTTGTTCAGGTCTTTATAATGCCCTGAAAGTGTGCAGAAAGTGTAAAAAGAATAGAAGATACTTTTAATGTTGGGACTCTTAGTTACTTCCATTCTTCTCTTTGTTGGATCAGAGTCTGTTTTTCTGAACCAAACCTTATCCCTAACCCAAACCTTTTGTCTTTTCTACACTGGGATATTTAAGGGGCCTCTCCAGCTGTGGCCCCTGGTGTTTTTATGTATAAGAAAATCAATCACAATCAAGTATTAAAAGATAAGACAGAAAAATTAAGACAAAATTGCAAAAGAATAACACAGAATAACAGAATAACACACTTGGTTCAAGTTAAATTGATCAGATATGAGGGAGAGGAACAGGCCCTGGTTTGCTTTTGAGACCATCACCTTAAAATCTGCAAAAATCAGAGGCAACTTTTTTCTCATATAGGTAGATTATAATTTGGCCATACACTATGTGATCAAAAGTATGTGGTCACCCCTGTGCATGCAATTTTGCTCTGTTTACACAAAGCTACAATGTAATACAGTATAACACATATTACATGATTGAAAAGGAAGAAAAATTTGATCTGTTAGTTTCACAACTATTTTACCCTAATAATCATTTCATGACACCCACTGCCCCCATATTCACCTACCACCTGACCTGCAGGTTGGGAACCACTGGACTAAATTCTGTGTAAAGTACATACTCTATTCTGCTACACTTGTGACTGATTATAACAGTAAAGTAACTTCCACATTCATCCACAAATAGATGAAATGTTCAGGTGCCAGTGTACATTTGGCAATAAGGTGTATAATTCTGGAGCAAGAGGTAATTTCATGTGTGTCTGCGGTGAGCTCAGATTTCTTCAGAACTCCTGAATGATGTAAACAGAGGCAAAGACACACAATTCCAAGGAAGGAGAATCCTGACACCTCATGTAATTTTATTAAACAATACAGTCCTCAAAGCTTTCTGGGAGAACAATGATGTCCAGTGGTGGAAGAAGTACTCAGATCATTCAAGCACCAATACAACAATGTAGACATACCACATCCCAAGTAAAAGTCCTCCATTCAAAATCCTGCTTACTTAAAAGTGCATGGCTATAATCAGTAAAGTGTAAAATGTGCTACAAATATAAAAGTTGAAAAACTTGTTCAGCAGAAAAAAGGCCCCTGTAACTGATTAAATTAACCCTTAACCCTAACCCTTAAGTTAAATTTCTAACATGGATGCAGTATTAAAGAAGTAGCATTTTACTGTTTTCACAAGTTGCTTTGCAGCTACTTTTTAGTTTTTTTAGTCAGGCCCCTCTATAGGGCCACAATATGAATCTTAGGGTTCATGAAGATAATTAAAGATGAATAAGTAATTATTCATTTTTGGACTTTCCTCCTTTTTTGCATGTGTCTGAAATATTGGATAATTGTCACAAACTTTAATATAAATGAAACTAGCTGAGATGTTTTGAGGGAGAAATCACTGTGGTGGAACAGCTAACAAGTAATAGACATCTGAAACATCAGATTTTTTTGTGAAGATCAGGATCCCCTGGTTTAGTCTTTAACAATATATTTTATATTATAGAAACATTATGTGTATCTTTATGTAAAGTATTAACCTGTAAAGCAACTAGTGATTGCTCTGAAATATACATAGTGGAGTGAAAAAAATACAATATTTCCTTGTGAAATGTAGTGAAATAGAATTATAAAGTAATTACTCTCATAAAGTACAGATACCTCAAAACTGTACCTTCTAAGTACAGTGTCTGAGTTAATCTGTTTAGTTATTGGTGAGAATACCACTATCACAGTCACACCATGACACAACAACAAATTACAAAAACAAAACAGAAGCACACTTCTTGTTAAACATTGGGTGTTGTCAGTCATGCTCACAGTGATAAATTAAGCGTGTGTCCCCTGAAGTGAGTTACACCTTTAACAGACTGACTCAGATCGAATGACTCAGTTAGATAAATGAAATCTTTTGATTGAGGAAGAGCAGTTACGTATTCTGAAATCACACTGTATGAGCTGGCTGTGCTGTCACAGTCAAGGACTAGAAAACAAAAATTCTTCTTCTTCTTTTTCAAAAAAACGTTATTTAGTTTTTCATTCTAATTTGCCACACAATGAGATCTAAAGTCATCTCTTTCTTTCCTGAAAATGTATCTTACGTAAGCTTTTAACAGTTTAATTTGTGGTCATTTTGGGTTGTTTTATGTAACTGTTTGTTTCTTGTTTTTCTGTTTGAATACACGAAGAGAAAAAGATCTGTGATTTAACAGTAAATGGACAGTCAGATACTGAGACATTTATCCAGGAAGCAAAGGAATTAAATGATTGAAAGCTTCAGAGTAGCTACTAAATGGACCTTGTTTTCTCCCCGCTGCAGTTTCCTAGGTCAAGAATGAACTTTGAATCTCAGAAATATAAATTGTATTGGTATCACTTTATGATAAGGTGCCCTTTAATAAGAGGATGCAAGTTGTAACTTATTGCTTTAGTTACAAAGTAATTTACTAACGTTTTATATATCAGTCATAAGCTATTAATCAACTGCATGTATTAGTATTAAAACCCTTTATTAGTGACTTATTAACACTGCAGGCCTGATGGCATATAATGACACAGTGAAATCATTGTAGCACGTTTCAACAGGATGCTGGAGCTTTGTGATATCTATCAATTGTGGCTATTACCATTAATAAACAATATACAAAGCGTTTTCTTTGAATTCAGCTGGTGGCCACTTCTAGAAATACAGAGAGTGTTGAGCAATATGTGATGACTCTTACATGACAAATATCAGGCTAAAGGGTGAGGTAACCCAGAACATTACAAACTCATTTTCCATTGCAATTAATAGAACTTGAATATTAATATTAGCGCAAGAGTCTACAACAGCAGCATGATAACATACTCAGAATGACAAAGATAATGTGCTGGTGCATTCACCAAACACAGAGTACAGCTGATGCTGCTGGGAACGTCATTTGTTTTGCTGTGTTTTGTTTTTGTATTGAACTTCAAGAACTCATTAGAAAGTGGTTATTTTGGCTCCAGGGATGGACTGGACTGGATCCTGGACTGCCACTGGGACACCTCAGCGCCTGTAGCCAATTATGCATCCTCCTATTCAAAATACAAACCCACAACACATCACAGTTAATATACACACACAGATACACACATACTTCAGCACACACGCTCAATACAGACAAGTGAGCATCACTATATACATGTGCTCTTCTGCCTGTCCACCCACACACTGATCTTCACACTGATATCTATTTTATCTGGTTTTTAAGGCTCTACTATGAAATATTGTGGGTGTTTTTGTGTATATTCTGTCTTTATAAAAGTGTCTCTACATGTGTGGGATTGTTTCACATTCATGTCCCTCCCAGGATGCACTGTAATAACTTAGGAGATCCTTGAACTTTTCATTTAGAGTCAAAAATGACTGTGGCTTCATGAGCTGTACTCTGTGTTTGGTGAGAATCAGAAAATGTATCAACACGTTAGCATTATCATTGTGTGTATTGCTCAATACTCTCTCTGTTTTGAGAAGTGGCTTCCAGCTGAATTCAAGGAAGAAGTGTAATATAGCTTGTTTATTGATGCCATTTTAAAGCATTAATAATACTCACAGCTGATAAAAATCACAAAAGCCCTGGCATCCTGTTGAGACCTGCCACCACCATGTCTCTCCTGTCACATGAAGACTGTAGAGTCTTTTTTAAAGCAGACGAAACAGCCTTCACCCATAGATAATCATAACAGCATGACCCTCAAATTCATGACCAGTATTTCACCACAAAGAGTGACTTATGATCCTGCCAGAGCCAAGTATCAAGACACAGATCAACAAACAAATTCACAGCCTTGGAGTTATTTTAAGGAGCAGCTTAGACATGTTAACAGTTTTCTCAAGAGATACTGGGACCAGCTGGCACTCACTGAGCTCATACAAATTGTTTTTCCTTCCCTTACAGTTTGTTCAGCTTCCCCCTCACTCTGTAGGGCCGCATACCTAACCGGCAGGAATGTGATTGTACTGCAGCTGAGGAGCCGTCAGACTTGTGGCTACAAGCACACGGTGGATTGCATCACATCCGAGTGACTTATCTGTGTGAGTCTGAGGGCGTGTGAGGTTTTTTTTTTTTTTCTTTTCCTTCCATTTAACATGTTAAGTCAAATCAGGAAGTGTGATGCTGTGACATTACAGAAGGAAGCAGGCGCACAATGGCACTATGTCTGCCTCTCGGCCTGGTAACATGAGAGGCCCCCGGGTGAAGACCCCGCTCCTGCTGCTGCTGCTGCTGTTGAACGCCCTGACTGGGACAGGTAAAACTGGAAACACCCTCCACTTTCCTTCATCTCCTCGCTGTTCTCTCTCTTGTGGTTTGGTCAATTTTTCTGACTGTTAGTGCAACTTGAACGCCTTGACTGAAAGTAAAGAGTGTTTATTATTAATACTGTGGATCTTTTGTTAAATGAGGAGTGGCAGAATGAGCAGATAGATTGAATAGCAAGGCTCAACGAACCGAAGAACATAACTTTGTGTTCCAGTTCTGTTTTTATCTTACTTGTCTCTGTCAAAACTGTGCCATGTTTAGACACTGAATCGCTCCTGCATTTGCTCTCTCTAAGCTAAGCAACCTTTAAACTGTGACAGTATATACAATAATATATCAGTATTAACAGTAAAAACTGATCATGAGGATTCCTCTTTTGTTTAAAATCTTTTATCTTTTCTTAAGCAAGAGAAACATGACAAAGCTCTGTCGGGAAGAAATTGCTCAACATGATGAATATCTCCACCTACTCCACTCTACCCAGTGTGTGCATTTTGCAACAGTTTTGATTTTCGCAGCAGCCGTTTGAAATCATTTAGACGGAAGTGTTGAGTTCCTGTATGATCTGCATGAGAGTGACAGTTATTCTCCTCTACTGCACATATTGTTTTTCAAAACCTGGCAGATGAAACCCCTCTTTCAGAAACGACAATCTCCTTCCTCTTGTGTGTTTCATTTTTAATGTAAATGCTGCAACAACTGTTCCCCTAAAGTTTCACCATCCTTTACGATGAAGTGACAGTGGCATGATATAAAGTAATGAACCATGTTGGATTGCAGTGTTATGCAATGATGATGAAGATTCAGGGGCTGAGACAGATGGGGAGGCCACTGGCAACAGTAGTGATGACGCAGGTGATGGTGGTCAAGGTGCATCAGGTGAGACATGAATAATAAAATGTATTCCAGAAATAATCATAACAATAATACACTATGTGGCCAAAAGTATGTAAACACATTACATGCAAGTCTGTTCATATTTTGGGTTAGTCTCCTTAAAAATAGCAATAATGTTTTTTTATTTCACCAAGTAAAAGTCTCACTGAGACTAAAATATACAAATCATCAACACAATATACAAACAACAGGCCAAGACAACTGTCACATGCTCTCACATTATATAAACAATATCCATTTATGATGCATTAACAGGTGTGAGATTCCAAAACTGATGAAATATGTAGCAACAGCACTGACCCAGACTGCTATTGTCCAGATCCTGTGAGGCTATAATTAGTATTTACACTTTAATTTCATTTCTTTTCTTTACATTGGTTTGCATTTTAACCACTAGACCCACTATGAGTAGTTTTTGTACGTATTTCCAGGGGGAAGGGGCAGCATATTTACTTTATTTATTTTACAACGCATCTCATCGTTTCTATGGATACTATATATGTGCACAGGTTAGAGGGATGATATAGCTACAATTATTTTTTTAATATATAGAGTTACCTTTCAGCTTTGTGGCAACAGTTTGGGGTTAGACTTTTTCGTGTTCCTTTTTTTTTTTCTTCTTTTTTTGTTTTTTGCTTTTATTCGATGGTTAACCGATAAGAGGCAGACAGGAAACATGAGGAGAGAGAAGAGGTATGACATGCAACAGAGGTCCCAAGCAAAGGTTCAAACTATGGGCACTGTGGTTATGTGGCATGCACTGTAACCATTCAGCCACCAGAGTACTCCAAATAGTTTTCAGAGTTTGCTGTGGAAGAATTTGCCTGACTTGCAGAGAGCTGCAGGGTCCTGTGCAAGAATTTTAGAGACACTGAAGTCACGTGTCCAAGTACCCTCCAGTAACATTACGTTTAATCATTTGGATTTTTCATCTTTTATTCATCCTGTTAACTGTTCATTAATATTTTCCTGAAATTTTGTTTCTTGGAAAGAAGTCTGAATGTTGTCTCAAAGCCATCTACAAAATACCAGGGATAGGTGGAGAAATACCATTAAAAAAATGTTAAGCATTCAAATTTATTATTGAATGCTTGGTTGGACTCTCAGGCTTGTACTTGTACTGCTTGTACCACTTGTACTTTACTTGAGTATTTCTATTTTCTGCTGCTTTTTACTTTGACTCCACTACAATTATTGTATAAATATATTGTATCAGATTAAGCATTTACATTTTTATGAACTCATAAAAAGAGTATGTTGTCAGAGATTGAATCATTTTTGAACTGTCTCAGAAATTTGTGAGCTGTTTTCGTATTCACCTGATTTCTCCTTTAAATTTATTGGAAGTTTTCTAATAAACAACCTGTATAATAAAAACTGAGTTTCATGAAAAGTGCAAAAGCACACAACAAATTTGTGCAGCAGAACTTTTTCTCCTATTAACCAGCTGATGACCTCTAAGATTTATCTTGTGACCTTTTAGAGGGGCCCGACCCCTCTATTTGGAACCACTAGACTACACTATCTAACTCTATATAAAGTAGGTAAAACTAGCTGCACCTCAGCTGCACACGTTTAATAATGTCATACATAACCTATGTAAGAGACAGGGACCAATTTTACTTTTTGTTCCTTTTATGAGGCTAAGCTTGGTTAACCTCAAACATTTGTACTTCAGTTTCTCTGAGAGACACTATTTGTTCCTCATTCAGGCTCAAGTTGTTGTTTTGTTTTATTTTTTGTATGCCTTTGGACCTACTGGGTCTTTACAACAAGAAACATTTGTCAGAGGAGTGGAGGCTGAGGTAGCAGTTTATCACTGTTACGCCCATGATTCCCATTGAAATGAGATGGTCAACGTTCTCCCCTGGGTGTAGTGTGTTTGATAGTCCACATACTTTTGGCCATGGAGTGTATGTTAACAGACTCTCAGTTGTGTTACTCATTGTAAATGGTGTCATCATGATGGTATGCTACGCTCTCTGTTTGTAGAGACGACAACTGATATACATAACACCACTTTATCACCAGACATCATTTCTACAGGTAAGCCACGTAATAATAATAATAATAATAATAATAATAATAATAATAGTTTTTAAAGAGGAATCAGTCATGTAGTGCTTGATGTTTTATTCTACTTTTTTGTTTAGCTATTTCTAAATTGTGTTTTTTACTGTGTTGTATGCAATTTATAGTCAGGTTTAATCTATTTTAAGGGCCTATCTAGGGACAGTCACTGTAAATCAGCTCTAATACTTGTCTCTATACAAATAAATAAAATAATAAAATAATAATTACAGTATGCACAACAGAAAATTAAATAATAAACTTACATTGCAGACAGTGATTTTCTACAGAGTTGTTTTTCCAGGTGAGATCCTTCACCCCAGAAATCAGTCTCTAAGCTTTCTCAGTACAGTTGTTCCAGTATGGACCACAGATTTTATAAAAATACAAAAAGCTTTGTCCTAAAAGCCTCAAATTATAATTTGGGACCACTGATCTAAAGAAGGAGTTTTATCTGTAATCCAGAGAACTAGAATACATTTTCGAGCACAATGCAATAAGCTGTATAATAAATACATACCTGGAAAATTCAGTGGTCACTCATTGTTTATACCCAGAACAAAGGTCTTTGTCTCCAGACAAGAGAACATTTAAAGGTCTTCCCCAGCTGACAAATTAGATCAGAACTGCTGTGGACAGTCATACAAACAATGGAAACCTGAGGCAATGCTATATCATGAGTGGGTTGTTCATATTTATCTTTCCAGCCTGCCAGATCAACCATAAAACCCAAACCAGCTTCCCACATTCTTTTAATTTTATCTCTATTGTCCACCTTGGCATCACATATCTAATTATACAAATGTTTTTGGAGTAAATCTAATCTGTTTTGTGGCTGTTATAGCAGCTTTATGGGTGAAATGACAAAACCACCTGCAACCAACTTAAACTTTGTACTTACAAAGCTCTGACTATGTAAAAACAGAAGAGAGTCAGACCATGAAGTATCAAACTTGCCTCTAATCTGCTGGAATGAGAGGATATTATTGCCCTGTACCATGTTTCCACAACAGAGCCTGCACAATAGGGAGTGCTCACTAAAAATGTTGGTCAAATCATCACATTATTTCCTATATTGTTGTTTCCAGTTCAGGAGGACATAGAGGAAGAACACGGCTCAGGACAGACCCGCTCCATCACTGGAGTTGATGGTATGTCAGACCAACCATGGCCTAACATACCAGCACAATGCTGATTTTGTCTGTCTTCCTGTACATGTAAAAAGAAAAAAACATTTATATATATATATATATACTATTTGTATGAATCATTAGATAAAATGACAGGACAACAACTACAACAGTACCCTGGGCTGTAACCAGTGTCATCTGCGGAAATTTCACATTTAGTGAGACAGTCTGTACAGTAGTTATTATTATTCAAGTGACAGCCTATTCAAGTGAGTTAAGCCTAGCTGAGCTGATGATAACTGACTGATCATTGCTACATTGCTTCTGCAGACGTTGCACCAACAAATACAGAAGAGTCCACCGTTGTGGGTGCCACCACAACACCAATAGAGGAGCAGAATTTGGGTCTCATCATCATCGTCATCCTCGTGGTGTTGGTGATTGTCATCATCGGCATAATAGTTTGTGGTATTTTCATCAGCCGCAGGTGGAACAAAAAACCAAGAAATCAAGGTTTGTCTGTCATAACAAGAGTGGACACTTTAAAGGGTCAGGTCATCCTCATATTTTCACACTTAACCCTGGTTCTCAGAGCATATTGATTTGGTTTCATTTGCTGAGATTTTTCAGTGGGGCGATGTTTTTTTGTTTTTTTGTGCCCACACCATCGAAAGCTCAATAACAGCAAATATAACAGCATGTGCTGTGCCACAGTGAGATCTGATCAAATATCATTTTTGGGTCTAAGTACTTGATCTTGACAAATAATTCTGTGTGGCTAGATACCACAAGGGTTTAGTGGGAAAATATATTTTTATGTAATCTGGGGCAACTGATGTTAACTCTGACTTCATTTTTATAACATACTGAATTGATATTTAAAAAAAAACTCAGCTAATGACTCTTTACTAATGCCTGTTGTTGATATAACTGCAATAAGTCATTTTTATAATGATGACTGAAGCATGTTCTCTTCTCACAGAGCTAAGAAAAGAAGATCCATATTTGGATGAATCTGGCACAGAGAAGGTGCCAATGTAAGTATTTTTCTACAGCTGTTAATTTGAAGGACTGTTGCAAATCATGTGAAATGTTTCATCACAATTTAATTTGCCAATTTGCTGTTGTAACATGCTGCATCCACACATTGTTGTCAGATTGGGAGGAACAGTAAAAACACCCCTTATTCTGTTCACACATTACTCCATGGTGGTTAGCCCTCGTGCTAACCTTTGTAGTCACACACACACAAAAAAAGTCTAAATTAGCTTCTTTTGATGTATGTTTAGCTCCTGTAAAAACAGGTGAATAAATTGTAATAGCTATTGAAATGGCATTAATTCAGTTTGTTGACATGATTGATGATTGATTTCTTAATAACTGTGCCCTTTAGGCCCATGTTTGAAGACGATGTGCCCTCTGTACTGGAGCTGGAGATGGAGGAGTTGGACCAATGGATGAAAAAAGATGGTAAGTTTCTGTAAACAAAAATTAACAATAATATTAAAAAAAAAAACTATATAAAACACATGCATACGAAAGGAAGTAAAGAGATCAGAATGAGAAATACACTCACTTGTGGTGGTTTATTAGGTGCACCTAGCTAACACAACAGCCCAGCAATAACTTTTAAATTTATAATGTTTAGTTTTTGTTTGCAGCTCTTTTACACAGATGTTGATTCAACTTTATGGTCATTCTGGTGGTGCTGTTGCATTCTGTTGCACTATACTGAGAGGTGAGAGAGAGGCCTGTCAGTCTAATGCAATACAGTTCAACAGCAACACACAGCCTCCAAAATGACCATAAAGAATCAAGGCAGTTATTTATTGTATTGCAATGCATTAGTTTCAGCTAGGTGAACCGAATAAACTTGCCAAGTAAGAGTAAAGTTTAAAGTAAAAGAGTAAAAGGGTAAAGTAAAGTACAAGAGTTCATCCAGCAGAGGTCACTGTTGCTTAATATGAGGTAAACACACAGCAAAAAGCTTAATGTCACTGTCCTGTGTCGTGCCAGGTTATCACATAGTCATCTTTATTAATTCTGTATATTTTATGATACATTTTACTTGTGAATATTAGTATGCAACATTTCTATGAAACAAATGATCATGGTTAATATTCATTTAGAGAATAAACATTTATAGGTTTATTTGTTGGTTTGCATTTTCTAGGTGAAACTGCAGTAGACTCTAATCCTGCATAATTAATAATGGTGAGCATATTTTACACTTCACACACTACACTTGAAAACATACAGATTTGTTTCAGTTTCTTGTTGTTTATTTCTTCTAGTCAGGGGCTTTTACTTATAACCTTAGAAAACATGGAATCATTTTGCACTTAATTATATTTTAGTGATAGCTGATGGTTGCCTGGGAATTTGTGATTTCTTTTATTAGTGAATTCGTAAAAAGCATAAAATAAATAACTTGTATCAGGTATCCTGTATATTAGCTTTCTCTTTTGTTAATATTTTCACTCCTGCTCGTCTGTGAGCCTTGTTTGGCAGTTTTAAATGTCTAACAGTCACAATACAACCTGACACCAGCAGCTTAAAGCTTTCACTTATATTCCATGAAATATCTTTGCAATTACGTAAGGACAGCTTTGGTTGATCCCCTGGGTTTTCCTTTGGTGCCACCAACAGGTTGACATTTGTATTTCCGGGTGAAATGTCTCAACAATTATAGGATGAGTTTCCATCAAATTGTGTTACAGATATTCAAGTCCCCCTCTGAAGGAACTGAAATCACTTAGGTGAACTCCTGACTTTTCATGTGGTGCCATCATGGGGTCAAAATATTGTCCAGTTCATTGCTTTACAAATAAATACCTGCAAAACATGTGAATACAAATGAACTGTCTCATTATGAATACTCTCAAAACAAAAATGTAAATATTTATGTTCTACACGTTGAGGCATCACAGCCAGCTTGTTACACACAGCTTGTTACACAACAATGCTAACACAACAGAGGTCAACAGTCGACTTGGGCAATAAGACGTCTTTTCTCGACTGGTTCCTTTTTTTCTGCCAGCCTGTTTGTTGTGATGCACCAGCTGGATTCAGTATAGCTGTGACTGATGAACTGTGACCCTTTCGTCATTACACATGGTATTGTTTGAAAGCACAAACACACTAACATCTGTTAGTGATTACAAAAGGCATGCATGGAAGTGTGGCGCAACTTAACTCTGGGATAGTCTCTTTACTGGAATGGCTGGGAAGACGAGGTCAAGGTCCACTCCACTAACTGTTGACCAACGTCATTTACACACCGCTTTTTCTCAGGATTTTATTTCCAAAGCTGTGCAAGGGTTAGATGGTACTTTCATTCAACAGGGAGGCACTCTGTACACAGTAAATTACACAAGAGATCTCAAAACAGAAGTAAATGTGATGTTACTGCTGCTGTGGTTGCAAAATGTGATGCTGCCACTGCGACAGCTGTGCCCTGTTTGAAAACTGAAACTCCAAAGCAACTTAGTGAATTAAATTAAAGAAAGTATATACTATTCAGTGTTTTAAAAGCTGCTAAAAAGCAAGTTTTGAAACCTACCACTTACTTTAAATTGGAAGACTTGAAGAAGTTGAACCATGGCAGAGCTACCCTCAAAGAAAAATGGTCTGGTTAAAAAAAAAAAAGTTCAAACCAAATTTATGAAAGTGTGCAATTGTATACTTACTAATGCACTAATTGCATTTTATTGACACTTGAGAGCAGCACAACTAGCTATACATACAACACTGGCATGCTATCACTCCATAAAACTGTTGTGGTGAACATGTTAGGAAATCTCTGTGTCTGCTGGATGCAGACAAAATTTTGGATTCATTCAGAGTAATATTTCTGTCCACCTGATGAATATGAGGGAATTATTAACTTTCCTTTTAGCTGTTTTGGTGGCTAACATTACACACCTGCTCATTTGTGCTGTGCAGGTGGCGTGCGGTGGATTTATTCCACTAAAACAGTAAAGTTTTAAATCCTACAACCAAATTACTGAGCTGAAAAACACTAAAGCTCTCAATAAATCTCAGGAGACTGCAGAGTTGGAGCTGTCACAGTTAGCAAACCTTTATACAAACTTATAACCATTTAACCTATTGCTTATTTAAAAAAATATCGATTTGTGTAGCTTTAAGCATCAACCCTACCAGTAACACAAAAAAGTGGCTCAATATTCACTGGAAAACAGGAGAAATATCTGCGATTAATAGCTCACCTGTATGTTATTAACAGCTACCAACGCTTATAACTAATTAACATAAAAAATATTGAAGTGTTAACAATCAGAGCCAAATATGTCTGTGTTGTCTCTGATTTGTGTGCAGAGAGTATTTCAGCTCAGCTCACACTGACCTGAAGTGAAAGTGCAGGTTGTGTTGTGGTAGTTTTTTTTTTTTTTTTTTTTGTTTTTTGTAGTTTTTAGTTAGTTTTATGAGCTTGTTGGTGTCATGAGTTCGTTATGACCACAGCGATTCCTCTTTGATGCTGTGTGAACAATGCCCCTCTGTTTGTGCAGAGGCTGATGACAACAGTAGTAAGGCTGTGGATGGACTGTACAGTACAGTCAGTAAGTGTGACACTGACTGGGCGTGCCCTCACTGCAGTCAGGATGAGAGAGAACACTGGATGCAGGGACTTTACAACAAGTAATTTACAGCTTTAATCACAATACAAATTTAGTTTCAGTACCAGTGAGTAAGTGCCTGCTCCCTGAACATACTGTATTCAGAGATAATAGAGGACTGACCTCTCTCTCTATGTCTCTCTGACTGTGACATTGTCACCTCTCTTTCCCATGATTCCTTTACTGCAGGTTAACAAAGGACGCTCTCCCGGTATGCAAGGACGCACAGTCAACAATGCATCGTTGCCAACTTGGATGCTCTGACCTTACTACAATAATCCAGCTACATTTGTGACCACAGGAGGTCATTTGACTGCCAGGAAACATCGTCACAACACTGAGGGGACACTTGCAAACATTATTTTTGTTTTTACAGTAAAACATTCAGAAAGTCATTCCTCCTGAAAGTCTTCAGTGGAGAACAATTAGACTTAAATGTGTTGACTAGTGGCTCTTTTTTTATTACAATGATCAGTGTTTTTTTGCCTTTCATGTATTGTTCTTTCATGCTCTGTCTGTTTTTATTGTTTGTTGTTTACTGACGCCAGGTACTTATTCAGTATTTTCTGTCTCATAGAATCAGCTTGAAAGACAAGTATTTAGTATAAATCTAAAAAAAAAAAAAAAAAAAAAAAACCCACTGTGCTGTAGCTACCAAATGTTTCCCATTTGCTGATTCATGCTGTTAAAGAGTATGCAGTCATCTTCAAGTGCATTAGGCCAACACTCATCTCTACCCCTCACAGACATGACTGCTCATAGTTTCTGCTGATGGCTTATCTTCAGCTCAAAGCCTCTTTGTTTTGTTACACTGTGTGACTCCATCCAGCTGCAGGTTTTAATGGGGAAATATCCTGTTGAAGATTCGTAGGCATGCATGACAGAGAGGGGCCACTCCTTTTTCATGCCTGTGCAGAGCTGGTTGGGACTTAGGGAGAAAGAGTTTTTATTCAGAGGCTGATTGAAATCTCAGAGTGTGAAATCAGGAGCCTTCTGTTTCTGAGTCTTTTGATAAATTACTACCCGTTGCTGAAGCAGCTTTCTAAAAGCTGCTACTGATAAGATTTTCATCTCACTATAGATAATAACTCTCTGACTGAATATGTTACAGCAGATAACAGGTGCTGTTCAGATGTTTCATTACCAGTTTTGGCTTGAATGTGTTGAATCTAAGCAGTCATTACACTGATTTAAATGTGAGCGCTACTTTCTGTCACTCTCAGTATTTTGCAGGATCTTGCACTGTAAATATGGGAGTTAAAAATACCAAAAGATATTATTTTCATGGAATGCCTTGTGTAAATATTTCATTTAAGGTTGTAGTATTTTTATTTTGCTGATGAAGCTTTTGATAAAATTTCAATAAAGAAAAAATCTTGATAAAATTGTGATAAGTAAAAATGTTTAGTGACACTGCTGTAGGTATTGGTGATGTCAGGCTGTTGATCCACCACTTCACTCCAGAAACATCTAAACATACATTTGATGAATTGCCATGTTATTTTGTACAGACATTCACAGCCCCTTGATGATGTATCCTGTATCCTTGGCATTTGTGTTTCAGAGTGAAATATCTCAGCGATTATTGGATGGACTGCCATGAAATAATGGCACAGACATTCAAGTCCTCCTCTGCATCACTTTGGTGATTTCCTGAACTTTTGTATTAGCAAATGTTAACATGGTAACACACTAAACTAAGATGGTAAATATGAGAAACATTACCTGCTAAACGTCAGATTGTTAACATTGCTAATGTGAGCATGTTAAAGGAACTATTTGTCCTTTTCCTCTGCCACCAAATGCAGCTTCTTCTTGGGAGTGGGTGTTGGTGATGGCCGCTTGCCAAAAGCTTCAGCCATCGTTGCCTTTAAAATAGACGAGATTCAAATATGCCCTTTAAGCAGCACTACTTCTTCAGGGTCTGCTATTGGAAATTGATGAGACAGGTCAGCTGGTTAGCATGCTAACTTCAGTAGAAGAAAACAAGTGATAGAAGTTTGATAATATAATATAATATGTTAATGCTAATGTTAGTAGCGATGGCAAAACTTAGAAATAGCTCCGTTAACATGCTGACTCTTTTGTTGAATATGATATTACATTTACATTCATTCAATTAGACGCTTTTGTCCAAAATAATTTACAGATGAGGTACAATCCAAGCCACAGAACATCAAGGAGAAGCCTCAGAGATAAATATGATTGTTGCATTTCTCTGTTTCTGTGTAATTGTTAAAGTGATAGATGTGTAATGTTCTCAGCTTGGTGTAAGTGTAATCTAAAACATTCTGATCAGTTAAGAATAATAGTTCAACAGGTTTACAGTGTGATACATCAGTCCAACACATGTTCCTTTTCAGCTCTTCACCTCCCTGCTGCCGATCCACTGCTGAGTCTTTACTCTTTGAGCTCTCTGTTATGTCTGATAGTCACTTGTAAAAAGATGATGGAACTCGTACCAGAAGAAGGTCTGGGGGATCAAGGACAGACAATCCATATAAACCAATGCATACAAATGAGAAATAAGTCTCTTACTCCACTTTCTCCTCCTTCTCACTTTCTCTTTCTCATTAGATTTCCAGACGGCTGCTCTGTCTGTCGCTGCACAGTGTCCTCGTCATCACTCCTGTCGGGCCGGTCAGACACTGCTGACTAAACAATGACATTTTCATAATCAACAACTAAGGTAATATTGAATTACTCTTTATTTATTTATTAAGCCTGTTGCAGATATGCTCTGCCTTTTGTTTGGTGGTAACTTAAGCTTGGAGCATCATGCCAAAAGGCTTGTCTGGTCATGTTTATATAACCTCAAAAATAAGATCTATTTAAAATTTTAGAGAAAGAGACACCATGTTGCATGCTTTCTCTACAGCCATAATTATTACAGCTCTTCACTTGTCCTAACCAATAAACTACTGACAGGGCACAAACTGTGCAGACCTCAGCAGCCAAGATTTTCACCAGAACTTCACTCTTGTTTTTGCCTGTTTACACTGGCTCCCAGAGAGGTTAAGGAGTACAGATCATGTTTAGTATTACCCAGTCTCTAAAGACAGTTCTAAAATGTCTTCCGTGGCTCTGAAACTCTGCGTTAGGTTTCAAGGCATTTGAAGCTTGGCCTACAAAAGTCTGAAAGTCTACGTTATCCAACCTCTGCAGCATCAATTCTAACTATTATTTTTTTGAATTTTTTACAATTGCCTATTAATACTAGGCTCTTCATGGCCTGCTTCCTTGCCTTAGCTCTAGCCCTTAGGTCCCATATGAGGAACACTGTTCTCCAATGAAAAACAACCTCATAGCGTCTCATTTGTTATAGGAGACTTATTATGTAACCCACCCACTATTTACACTTTATTGTTAAGTGACATCTGTCTTTTCAGCAAACTGCTCCAGACGTTTACTTTCAAGTGACAAAGACCTCTAGTGGCCATAGTGATTATGACAGGAGCAAAGAAGGAAGAGAGGCGACGTTATCACAGAGCGACAAAGATTTTGGGGGTTTTAGACAGTTGCTCAGACAAAACAAGTGTGACCTGATCATATCATGTTGGACTTGAATTGTTATTATTCACTATTCTCTGACATTTTGTGGACTGAGTTAATTGATTAATTGAGAAAATAATCTACATAATAATCGGCAAAGAAGATAGCCGGAGCCCTACTTTATAATTTGTTGCTTTGTGTGAAACACTTTTTAATTTAATTTTTGAAAACAAAATACTGTATCAATACATTATAATCCCATAAATACAGACACAAAATTATTTTATTGAGAAAGTGCAAATACACTTGTACCTTTAACTTGAATGATACATAGCTGTGCTACAAGAGCATCTCTTCACATTGTGCTGCATACAAGCTAAACTGGTCTACATGTAGATAAAACAGCAGTGCTTCTCAACAAAACACAATTTTGGAAAACACTATGCAATGGGTAATGCATAAAGTGAGAAACCTAAGCCTATAACATGAGACACTTGTTTAAAATTTCGATTACAGACATGTCTATGCTATAGTGAATAGGAATGATGTGATGTTATCCCCTGGAGCACACATTAATAACACCACATTTCCAGTGACCCATCTCTCTGAATTTACCAAGCTTTGTTGACTGAATCACTGTCTACCCAGCAGGCAATGTTGCTGCCTGTCACACTCCATCAGCTCCATTTCACAGCTGCGCCAGCAGCCGTGTTTGTTTGCCTTCAAGAGCCGTGATGTTACAGAGCATCGTCTGTTGCAATCATCACATTCAGTCACTCTTGGGCAATCTTTGAGTGGAAAACACATAATACACCAGGGAATCTGTGTGTGTGAGAGAGTGTGTTCATGCCATTATGAGAGACTTCACACTAGTTTTGAATTTGGTTTTTTATAGAGTTGTGATGAGCAATTTGAACCATGTGAAACTTTCGCCTGCCTCTTATGAAAGACTGCCTCTTGCACCAGTTGGACAACATTTGATAGAGGGTGATTGGGCTGTAGCTCCCACAGAGAACACAGGGGTCATGTCCTCTGTGTTTTCATGGGATATGTAGTTTACATTTTATAATTCAATGTTACACACAATTGTAAATCATTTTAAGCTGGTTCAACTTGCTAGTTCAAATGTAAGTTCCCCCAGTGTCTTAAAAATATGTGTGAACTGAATTTGGTTTGAATAATTATTTAATAATTTGTTAAGTTTGTTAAACTAACTGAACTTAATAACAAATTCAATAAACTCAAGATAGTAATTAAAACAACAAGCATTCAGTCATTCTGACAAACATTACAGACTGCTTGTTATTTATGTTTTCTCAGATTTGAAAAGTTAGTTCTTTATTTGACATGAGGAGGGCTGTGGCTGCTACTGATGCAACTTTGCACCCGAGCCAGTACAAAAACAACATGCAAGGCTGCTCCCAGTAACCGTGTCAAATTGTGTGTATGGGAGTATGGTATGGACTAAATTCAATACTAACTTTCATCATGGTTCTTGTTGTTTTCATTATTATGAAATGAAACAACCAAAAAGCAAGCTCACAACTCCATAACCTGTAAGGAAGAGTTTCAAGAAGATGAGTTTATTCTGAGAGGTCACAAGTCAAAAAGGCTGGCAAACATTCATTTAATGAAACTCTGAGACACAAAACAGTTTTATTTTAATAAAAACAAACAAACAAATAAACAAAAAAGTAAAGACAGTCAAAATATTAATAATTCTATTCTATAATAATTCAGGTCTCTTCAAGATTAACTGCTGGGGTGTGAGTTTGTGGAAATATTAAGATATGATCTCAGTTTTCCTAAGATCCAGGCTCCAACCCTGACATCAATACATACAACCGTAAGATATATCCAGTACATTTTCAGTCTTTAAATTCACTGACAGAGCAACTGAAGCAGCAGGCAGAGAAATCACACTAACAGAAAATTCCACACTAGAGCTCAGGTTTTTTGTGAGGAGTCACTTTCAGGAGCAATTTCCATAAAAGCACATAAGCTACAGCTGCTTTCAAACCCCTATTTGAGTGCATTTAATACAAAGTGAGGATATTTACAGTCGTCTTTTGTTTCCAGGGTCTGCTTTTCAGTATTCATTGACTGGATGCCAGCCTCAATTCCACACTTCTCAGGACCACATGTCTGGTGCTTAGTGATATCTCAGGGTTTCAGACTTTCCCTGGAGGATCCAGATACAGGGCATGAAAATGACCATGAGCCAAAGCTAACCATAGCTGGCCTAACTTCAGCAGCAGCAGCACACTAATCCACCATATCTTTTTTTTCTTTTCTTTTCTTTTCTTTTTTTGCCTATGAATAAACAAGGCTCAGTATGCTGAGAAGAATTAGGTTTAGGTTTTCATCTGGCATGATTTGTGACACACCATGCAAATTTGGATTTGGAGTCTCTCTCTCCTCCTGTGTTATTTTTTTCCCCTCAAAACTTTATTGATTAGAATATATTTCCAGTTTCTATTTTCTGCAAATCTCCCATTCTAACACATCCCAAAGGTGTTCTATTGGATTCAGATCTGGTGACTGTGGAGGCCATTAATGTGCACTTAACTCATTGTCGTATTCAGGATATCAGTTTGAGACTTTAGCTTTCTGACATGGTGCATTATCATGCTGGAAGTTAAAAAATGAAAAATTGTGGTCACAAAGTTATGCACATGATCAGCTATAGCAATACCCAGATAGGCTGTGGCTTTCTAAAAATGATTGATTGGTATTGAGGGACCCAAAGTTTGCCAAGAAAATTTTCCCCACACCATTACACCTCCACCACCACCAGCCTGGACTGTTGACACAAGGCAAATTGGGTCCATGGTTTCATGTTGTTGATGCCAAATTCTACCATCCTACCTTCTGCGTGCCTCAGCAGTCCCCGTTTTGGTGAGACTGTGCTCACTGCAGCTGCAGACTTCTGGTCTGCTCTGTACCTTCCAATGTTTTCTTCTGCTGTTGTAGCCCGTCTACTTCAAGGTTATGTGAGGTGATACTCTGAGATGTTTTTCTGCTCACCACAGTTGTAGAGACAGCTTATCAGAGATCACATTTTCCCCATTCTGATGTTTAATGTGAACCTTAAATGAATTTGCTGACCTGTATCTGCATGAATTTATGTATTGCACTGCTGCCAAATGATTGGCTGATTGGATAGTTGCATGAATAAACAGGTGCACAGGTGTTCCTAATAAAGTGCTCAACAAGTGCATAAGGTATCATAAAATTGAAACGCACAAACTAAATTAGTTACATTCAAGACAAAGATCAGTTGTCTTGAAATCAATAAGTCAGGTTATTATAATAAAACGTGGTAATTACAATACATTTTAAAATTCTACAAAACACACACCCCACTCATATATTTATTTGATGCTGCATTTGTCATTTAACTGCAAAATTGAGGTCAGACGGTTTTTTTTCTTCAACGTAATAATTAGCTTTATGATATAAACACACCTGGGAGCATGTTATTACATCACATTTGAGCGCCCACTTGCAAACAAAAACGTGCCATCATCATGTTGCGACACTAGTCGGTGGAGAGTCAGGAGACGAGCGAACCTGGCGGGTGTCGAGAAGGCTGTGAACGGCAAAAATCTGGTCTCCGTGGACGTGTTTTCCCTCTTGTAATGATCGGAGGCCATCACACGGCGCCCAGTGAAGGAGCAGAGTCAACGGGTGGACGGACACAGGCGTCAGTTTGACAGAGCGGCTCACGTTAGCGGTGTTTTAAGCTACTAGCCAGTTAGCATTACCCGAACTCCGCTTGTGGGGGCTAGTTAGCCGATGTTGCTAACGCGGTAGCTCCTGGTAGCTGGGTGCAAACAGTCGCTGCTGCAGGTGGGAAACCAAGAGGCGAAGCAGGAGCGTATTATACCTCACCGGAGCCCCAAGCGTTAGCCTCTTCAAGCCCCATAGGATATCTCGGTTTGGATACACGACCCGAAGGAGTCGCCGGGGGAGGCCCGCCGCCTTTGTCCAGCTTCACATTTCTGAGGTAAACACAGTAAAAAATCACAAAGTGCAAGATCACAACTGTGAAATATTGCAATGCAGTGATGTACTAGAAAGGGGCCTAGCATTAGCACCAGCTAACACGTAGCTCGTTGGTTAGCCGAGTTAGCATTGCTAGCGCTTATGTGGAGCTTGTTATCGATCTGAAAGAAGTTAAAGTCGGCTCTTTTAACTCGCTGTAGCTGAACGCACCGTGTGGTAATGTTAGCTTCACAAATTAAAGCTGGGCAGAGTTTGTTTAACAGTACTGGATCACTCTGTTTGCTAACACTGAGCCTTTTAAACAAACTGCACAAACTGAGCTATAAGCTGCAAAGTGCGAGGAGTTTAATGCCCATGCAACACGTTGATAAAGAACAATAATAAGCGTGGATTTTTAAAAATTTGACCATAGTGTGCAAAAGTCGTTTATAGGCGCGATTAAGCAAGTGAATAGTATGCTTTTCCCTCTGCTGATCAGGGTACAACGTCTCCTATGCAAGCTAACCCCATGCGAAGTTAATTTATGCCTCAGTTCTGTGGCTCTGCTGAGATAAGT
Source organism: Lates calcarifer (assembly GCF_001640805.2). Classification (NCBI taxonomy): domain Eukaryota; kingdom Metazoa; phylum Chordata; class Actinopteri; family Centropomidae; genus Lates; species Lates calcarifer. Next base: position 7,763,797 of record NC_066837.1, on the reverse strand, counting down.
CCTATTAACAGGATAATGACAATCGGCACCGTGTATAGGTTGTTGACAGACTTGAGATTTAGAAAGACAAAGTGGGTTTACACAAACTGCTCTGATTTTGCACAGTATGATGACAGTGCTCTCACAAAGAAGTTCTGCTTCTGTTCTAGTTGTAGTAACAGTGGATTGACCAGTTTATTAGGTGCATGTAGGCAAAAGTAATGCAGTCTAACAAACAACCTTGCTCTTTTTGATAACGTTTTATTGTTCCACTTCAGAGACTGTTATATATGTGGTGTTTTCAAATTGTATTGTGTTATACTGAGGGGTGTTTCTCTTGTTTAAACTGCCCTCGTTGATATAAATGATGTGAACGCAGTATTGGAGAAATGTGTGTCCCTTTAAAAACTGGAAACTGACTGCATATTTAGTCAGGAATCATCTGTACCCACTGAAGACACTGGGTTCATCTACATTCAGCCTTACTCTGGTTGTGATCATTTCAGGATATGATGTTTACATAGAACAGCCAGTACAGACAAAATGCCAAATATTTGTACATTTCGTCTTTGAAAAGAGAATATTTGCTGCTTTTCTTTGTCACATGATTGTAAAGTAAATATACTTATGGATTGATTGGGTTGAACAAATTTCACATTTAAAGACATCATCTTCAGTTCAGCAAAATCTTTTATGCCCCTTCAATCAAAACAAAGAACTGGCAGATGAATCGTTTATAAAAATAATTGTTAGTTGCAGCCAGAGAACATAGAGAAACATGGTTATTTAGCTCAGAGTACAGACGATTCCTTGTTATTCAGCAAAGCTGCTCTTTCTGTACCAAGTGAGCTACCTCAACACAGAGGATGAACACAGAGCTGACAGAACCCATACAATAATCCCTCTGCTTTATTGGTGTACTCTATTATTTCAGTGCGTAGATCATCATTACATCATTCTTTGTTTTCTTGATTAACTACAATGTAACTTGAGTTGCAGTCACACCGGCACATGTGACGGAGAATAATGAGAAACTTGGATAAGGTATTTGAATGCCACGGTGTTCTTGTTTCTCTTGGTGTACTCCAGGTAGTATACTCAGGTCTTTGAAAACTTACTGAGAAGGATTCAGAAAGGTTTCTGACACCTGGATATGATGTTTACATGTGCTACACACAACCAGGACTAAACTACAGGAACACATTCACTTTCAACCTGAGTTTGTTCCTGTCTCTTCATGTCTGGTTAGCCAAATCCGTGGGTGTATATTTGCAGACTCAAGTCTTGGAACTGATCATTAAACATTACTGCTTAACAACAGAATTCCATAGAAGTATATTACATAATAAAAAAAGTTTCATTTTCACTTCTCTACACAACCTAATTCTATCTTAGTTGACCATATGGTGTCTTTGTGTTGTGGTGTCTCTCTAGTGCAGAAGTCAGTTTTTGTATTATATTTTTATCTTTTTATTTTTCTATTTTGCCAGTCTTGTCTTTGTTCTTGCTGCTGTAATGTGAATTTCCCACAAGTGGGATAAACAAAGTCTATCTTATCTTAAATTTAACTTAAGTGTTTCTAACATTAGGGTTAGAGTTGACACAGTCCACAAACGTGATGTCTAGCCCTTGTTAAACCCAGGTCAGGAGCAGGGTTGTGAGAACAGGTTCGATGACTTTACTCTGACTGATTGAGATGCACAGCCATCAGAGGTTTAACCAATATCACTGACAGTTTGAAAGGGACGGGGGTGATAAACGAGTGGCTCTTACTTCCTCTCCATGAGAATACAACTGCCTCTCCACCCTGCCTGCTAGTTAACCACATTCACTTGACCTCTGAGTCTGTCCTTGATGAGATGGCGAGGATATAAAAAAACTCAGCTGTCTCTTGGTTCTGAAGTCAGACTGAAAACCAGTGTCTTAGATCAAGGACTGAATTTTCTTTTGGCCAGGCAACATTACGTGAACCCATCTGTGTATTTGTTGTCATAGGCTGTGAACCCACAGTAACAGTGTTATCATTTGCTATGACTGGAGCAGCTAACTGTGATTTTCTTCATGTTCAGTTTGAAAGTTGTTATAAGCAGGAAAGGAACCAGTAAGTAGTAACTGACAGATCTTGTGTTTTCTGTCAGTTGTCTTTTTGTATTTTTGGCTGTGTCATTAAGTAGAATGTCAGATAGGAGTTACGCCTTGTGCACAGCATCCTCAAGGCAAGAAATTGTAAAAATGCTTTTAATCACATAGGATTGTAAGAGTCCAAATGCAGAGAGGGTTTTCTTTTACGCACAAGATCAATGTCATGCAGAGAGTCTAACCACGGAATCCAACTGTTTACACACTGTCAATAGACAGAAACTGTACTCTTTACTTATCAAATTACAAATGCATCTACTTCAGCAAGGCTTTTCCAACATAGATGATTTAAAACAACTTTCTTTATAAATGGGTGCAAACCCATAGCATTAAGTCAACATCTCTCTGACACTGTGTCAACTTGAAGCTGAACGCAAGGATTTGTTTCAGTGCTCTTATATTGGTTTGCATTGGGTTGTGTAGGGGTTGATAGTTTTCTGGTAACATTTGCTTCATCAGTTTGACATTGTGGGTTTTTATCAGCTATGACAACCTACTGTACTTAACAAAACAGTACTGACTATTCATGAAATGAAAAAAATAATGGTTTAATGTGTCATAATTGACACTGATGGGTATCAAGTGAGTCTTTATGAATATAAAATCTGTCTCTAATGAGGGTCAATATATGTATGCATATCCTTAGAAGAGATCATTGAGGACAACAGTTTAGTCACAGTCACTGGAAATTAGTCTGTTTTATTACATTCAAAGCTGACTGAGAAGAACCACTGTTTTCTGGAGTTCAGCCTGTTCAGTTTTGCAGTTGGCTTGATAGAGCAGTAATGTATTTAAAGCTCGTTTGAAAATCGCCTTCAAGAGCTGTGAGCCCACATAATAAGACAGTGCATCAGTTCAGTGACCGCAACCATAGGAATTTTGGGTTTTTTTCTGGGAAAATTGAAGTAAACCCAAGTGTGTGCTGTTGCTTTAATGTCAGTTATTAATATGTTGGTTCTGCATGGCATGTACATGGGTTTTGCTCTGTTGGTTGGGTAAACAAGGCAATTTTAAGACAAAAGTAGTGTTTCTGATGTGACGGATGCTGTATAACAAAAATGTTCCAAGATTAAAAAGGATTGATGATTACAGATTGTATGGCCTCTGCTGCAACCCATGGTGCCACAGTGTTGTAGAACAGATGAAGTAGAGAAATAATAAGCAGATAAATACTTTTAATGTAACAGATGATGTAAATTTTGTTGTTCCTTGCGTTGACCATGTGGCTCTTTAGACGTTCTTCTAAATTAGTGTTGGACTTTTCTCAGTTTCTCACTTTTCTAAGTGGGTGATTTTAAAACCTGTAGATCCAGTTTGCTGTCTTCAAACGAAGCAGCTACAGTTAATGCCGCTGTTAAATGTATGGCGTTGTGTTCCTCCATGTCTATGGCTAGAGACATTATAAATAGGTGAGAACACAAGTACAAAGATATCTCAACAATACTGAGACAAGAATGGCACAGTTTCAGTTCACATGGATTAGTGTGATGAAATACCATTTTTCTGGCTGTGATTATTGCTCTAAGGCCTTGGAGACTGAGAGATGAGGGGTATCCTAGACTTTGTTTGCAGAAAGCTTCACATTCCCACAGTCCTGACTGTTTCTGTGTTACTGACCCCAGGGCCTTCCTAAAACCATTCTCATATGGACAGTGAGATTTCCTGGCTTTGAAGCTCATATTGACAAAACATGAAGGGGGTCAGAGTGAGATTGGTTATTAAGGATGTAAATAGTGGGCAGTGTTCAGGTGGTATTTGTTCTTAGTAGCTCTTCACTGAATTTTTGTATAGTTAAAAACAATAAGAAGCACATTTGCAACCACCTACATGCTGAAGTGAGACTAATAACTGCTGATGAACACTGTTACAAACTTATTTTGTAGAGCTTTGCTGATAAGGTATTTCCTGCAGGCAACCACATTATTCCTCTGAATGTTAACCCAGTTATGAAACATATCATGTAATCTTGGGTTATTGGGGAAACAGGGAAGCTGCAACCATGTAAAAGGTTTTTTGGATTTCTTTTCTGTTTTCTTCAGATTTAAAACACACGTTTTCTTTGTATTTAGTTTCTGCTTACTCTACTGGAGGCTAAGGGACGTTGTTGACAGATTTGCTAAAAAAGCGTTTATTTTTAGCCTTTATTGACAGTAGATTATAGAGACTAACAGAAAGTCAAAGGAAACTTGCAACTGGGTCAAACAAATGTCGATGATTGGAATCATGGGTTGAGAATCCCCGAGTCAAATCTCATTTTGTCAGTCACGTCACTGCACTTAATTTTTTTGTCTGGGCAGGATAACAGCATGGCGGGCTACAAACTTCTACTGACCTTGTCTTGTCTTGAAATGAGCTTTCAAGTGAGGTTCATACAGTCTCTCCAGATTCACCTCCATCTGTGTAGGAGCCTCAACGCTCAAGTAGTTTGTAGTTTCTATAGTGTAGTTTTCATGAAAATGGACTGTGTGAGGAGGCACACAGAATAAATGCTAACTTAGAGCTTAGTTAACTTCGAACTTAAACCAGTGCCTAAATGAACAAGATGACTTTCTCCTTTGGAGTAAGAAGAGGCAGTGGGAGTGTAGAAGTTTCCTGCCATGCACTGGGAATACCTTAGGTCAACAAAGATGGCAAGAACCATCTGGGTGATGGTGTTGGAAGCGGTGGAAAGGACTAGAAGGACAAGGACTGAGGAGAAAAGCTTCTGTGTTGAAGTGGAGTGCTTTAGTAATGCAGTGAGTGCAGTCTGACCAGAATGGGCAGTCTTCCAGGTCTTTAGGGAACCAAAACACTGTCGAACGATGAGAAATACTGGGACAGTTGGTCAGAGAACAAGAAGATAATGAGTGACTCGTGACATCAGCTAGATTGAGGGAATTGATGACGGTAGTTTGAAGGGTCCATAGAGGGGGAAAGCAAAAGGAATGAGGGCAGAAGTTAGGTCTAGTGGTCAAGACGAGTTTGAGGATTTCTACCAGGTAGAGAGGCATGAGAGAGAGGGAGCACAAGCCGTGTAGGGTTAGATTTTCAATTGGTAAAGGGATGATTTGAATTTAGACGAGAGACTCAGGGCAGGGAAGTGTTATTCAGTCAGTCTTGTTAAACATGTGCCACTTATTCTCAGCTGCCTGAATCCTTTTCTCATCCAATTTAACAAATTTAGACAATCGTGGGGTTGGTGAAGACCGATGGGAAGAGAGGGTGAGAGAAGACAGACAATAGGTAGATGTCGGGGGAAAGAGTGTGTAGACACTTGTGTTAGTAAACAAGGTAATGGAGAAGGAAATAAAACGGCACCCATAAGAATGAAGAGCAGAGACAAAGATTACATGAGCAGGCTCTGCAAAAGTCCAGCCTGCCGTCAGCATTGTGTGTGTGTGTGTGTGTGTGTGTGTGTGTGTGTGTGTGTGTGTGTGTGTGTGTGTGTGTGGGCAGAGGCACTTGTGAGAAAGTGAGATCAAGGAAAGAGGAAATTAAAGGGCTTTTCTGCAGGGAGGTCCAAGTCACCTTGAAGAGAGAGAGGGATCTCCTGTCTCTTTCTCACTCTCTCTCTCTTTTTTTAAAGAAAGTCATTAAATAGGACTGTGGGGAAAGAATGGACAACAACATCAAAGAGGGCAGAAATAAAGGTCTGGCTGCGAGGAGGTCAAACATTTGGATATTACAACACACGACAGGGCTTTTATATTCACACCCCTCTCAGAGGAAACACTCAAGCTCTCTTAAACTCTTCTCGTTTATTTATATTTTTTTTACCCATCTCAGCCAGCTAGTTGCAACATTAATAGGAACACAGCCCACACAGATTAAGTAGCTAAGCGAGTGATGACGGACTGACTTACCTTGCGTACTGAGAGCTTACTTGAGTTCAAAATCAGCATCCTGTTGTTGGGGATGTTGCAAGGAGTAGCGAGGAGAGGAGCAGCACAAAAAGACTGAGCTACATATAAGGTAATTACTGAAAAATACCCTGTAAGAGCCTATAAAATTGCATACCTATTCAGTTTTTTATTTGTTGGAATTGTATTGTTTCTTCAGGGACTGCTATCAAATCTGTGGTCTGGTACCTGTATGCCTGACAGTACCTGGTTTAGCTGTTGTTTGCTACATGAATGTAAGGAATGCTAGCATTAGCTTTTACACTCAGTATATGAGCATGGTGGCTTCATCTCACCTGAGTCAATGTGAAGCCGTGGGATGTGTGGATTCTCAGTAGTTTAAAATTGGAAAAAAACGCAGTAAACTTTGTTATGATGTATCCTCTGGTCTTATCTCTGAAAAGTAATGTGTCATTTAGCCAAATGCAACATTAAATGCATGCTGCCACTGTTGAAACATCAGAAGAGAAATCTTGTGTTTGGGGTTGAACACTGAAGGGAAACTGTGGTGTTGGAAACTTTTTATGGAGGAGCATGTTTTCAAATATTAGTCACATAATGTTCTGTGGCCCGGGATCTGTGCAAACATATTAATAGAAGTGATGCTTTACGCTGATTTTTGGTTGTCAGTGTCTTAATATCATCTAATTATAGTTTGAGACCTTTCTGTCTTTTAGGATCTTAAAATCTGTCTCTCTTCACACCTTCATTAAGACATTAATCTCTAACTTCTCATTTATTCACTTCTCATGCCCTGCGGTTATCCACTGTGCTCATATTGTATGTTCCTCATACTTTTATTTGCTAATACTCATGGTTTGTTTTTTTTGCCCTCTTTCAGCGTCCAGTATCTTCATCTGTATTTGATCATTTAATTGTATATTCTGTTCTTTGCTTCCCTTTAAAATGCCTTCTTAGCAAGTTTGAATTCACTCACTGAGGATTTACTGGAGATTTACAAGCAATTACAGCAGAGTGTGGGTGTGTTCTGCAGTTGTGAATGGCTCTCTCCTCTGTATCTGTGAGGCACAAGGAGTGTGTTAATAATTCAGTGCTGTGCCATCTAGCTCTGAGTTGGTTAATGAACACAGAGAGGAATCTCCCAGGGATATTACTTTGATGTGGACTATAGTGTGAATGCTGGGTGACATAGTGCAGGAACAAGAGGAGGCAGCAGTTTGGGAAGAAAAAAGTCATATGTTATTGTCCAAAATGATGATGAACGTAAAATACAAATATGAGAATGGATAGTCTTCTTTATCCTGTCCTAGGAGGGACACTTTCTTTGTTTCTTAATGCTGTGATGCTGAACAAGCACAATTTTTAACTGTTCCAGTAGCCTTTCACTCATTATGTTTATAGGAACATGTAATGGACAGTGTTCTTACAAAGAGCAGACCTTGCCTTGTCAGCCAGGCACTTTATCTCCTTGTAGATGAGAGTGAGTGAATGTCTGGTCACTTTCCTGCTATTTAAGTGGCAGTGTAGGTTGCACTGCACACTTTTTTTCAAAAGTAACACAATTTTTTATTTTTGTTGAAATTTGGCTTCGAAATGATGTAGCCATATCTCTGGGCTAAACCACTGAATTTATTGCTTGTCAAGCCAAAGTGCTTCATTACATTGATTATAAAAAACCTTTGAATTAAGCAAATAAAGCAGTCTTGGTCATTCATTTGCAATAGTTATTTCTTAAGTCTAATACAGCCAGAAATCTTAAAGTGATGACTACCATGGTATAGCAAAATCTCAGATGGTTGATACATTTCTGTTTACTGATTATATATTTTGCCACGTTGCCCAGCAGCTCCCCAGCATGCAGATCCACCTCCAGCCTTGGTGTGATTTCCTATCACAGGCTGCATGTAGGCTCCAGGGCTTTCAGCTCAGACCTTTTCCATCTTGCCTTAACACAATTGCATCTCTTCACTGCCACCCACAACTCATTCCCTCTCAAATGCCCACCAGTCCTCCTCTGAGCCTGCAGCAGAGGTGCAGGATGAAAACCGTTTGAAAGGAGGCCTCTCCCAGCAGAGGTCCTGTTGGCATGGAAACGGCTGTCCTTGTGAATGGAGGCTTCTCTTACAGGCCTAGTCAGGGGTCTCCCACTGTCTCATGGTCCAAGAGGACATTGTTAGAAATCTCACAAGCAAACCTTTAGACTGTTCACTGAACCTGGATTTATATGCTACTTTCTGGTGAAGCACTTTGTCGGTTTCTACAGTCTCTTGTCAGATGGTAGTGGTTATAAGATTGTGTTACTGCTGAGCTTAAATTTAGTTTCCACATTTTGTGCTCTAGAGTGCTTTTATTGAAAATAGGCACAGTGTGGACCCAAGGTTTAGAAAAATGGACAATCTCACAGCATGGTGGGGCTGACTCAAAAATCTGACAACTTTTATGCCTAGTTGCTGTCTAACTGTAACCCATATTTCATAGTTTTGTGATTTGAAAACTCAGGATCAAAGATCATGCACACTGTCTATAGCCCCTTTTATACAGTTGGGATAAGGTGGGGATGTTGCGCTTTTATTCCCCCTCACCTTTCTGTTTAAAAGAACAAGGCTGGCAGAGGAGGTAGTCACAGAGCCCAGTTGATGTTTGTGTGTGTTTGTGAGTGAGGGAAAGTCAACATAGCGGGACACATGCTGATGCTGTTGTGTTACCAGCCACGCCTCTGATTCTGCAATGCTGCCATCTAAAAACACGCAAGGCGGCATTATGCCAACTTCGTTTGGCTCAGTGTAAACAAGCAAAGCCAGCATAATCAGGGATCATCTTAACAGCAATATTGAGGGATCTCTGTTTAAAAGAGGCTTATATGAACGATGTCTCAGTCCTCAGCCTGCCAGTCAGAATTGGAGAACACCAGAAAAAATAGGGTTTCCTCTGATCAGCGTATTTTTCCACAGTGACAGCCCTATAGCTTGTATTTGTATGGATTAAATACTGTGAAATGAATTCGTTCAGCTTCCTGATCAGGGACTGTTGAACTCATCACTAATCAGTGATGTGATGTCTTTTTTGATTAGTCAACCATTCTGTGATTTTTCTGGCTCAATTAGGCTTTAACCGTTCCTGAAAAATGATGGTTGCTTCTCTAAGATCACAAATGTAAATCTGTCTTTCATCAACATTAGATTTTAAGAGATTCCTCTGTACAAGTGAATTGATTTGTGGATGGACAATTACAGTTTGGCAGATTTCTCTGTAGGCAGCAACCAGATTAGGATTACATTTGCATTATCTGTAGGTTTAAATAAAGAAAAAAATACTGCTTACTGACATAACAACAGCACTTGGCTTCAAATATTGTAGTAGTCCTACCTGCCACTGTAAAATCAAGTGTTGTATAGCTACAGATTAGTAATTAGCTGGCATTTCATCATCCTAAAAGGGGTCAGGAAGGATAAACCCACTAATGATAGAGGTAAATCAGTGGCATTCACACCTGGTACACAGAAGAAAGTGTAGTGCTGATTTTTTTCGATTTAATAAGACAGATTATGTGTCTAAATTAGTCTATGATTAAATGCCTTGAAGGAAAATCTGCATGTCTCTGCACTCAGTGGACAAGGATGGAGAACCACTGACCTAATTTATTAAATCATTCAAAAAAAAGGAAAGAGGGGGGGGGGGGAGAAATAGCCAAGGTCACTTCAGGACCCTGTCCTTATGTTTTCAGGATGTCTACACTCATCATTGTCTGTCCTTTTTATATTGTTTCCAAACTTTTTTTGAGACCAGTAAGTAGTATGTTGTGTAATAGTGTGACTGACTGCACTGTTGCAAAATTATCTGCACCTCTTTGTAGAAACTGTACACCGTGCAAATAATATACAGTCTTGACAGACCAAAATCAGGAGTCTAAAACTCTTTAGTCTGTTCAAGGGTTAAATACATTGTATTAACTGAGATGTTTTATAACTTTTCTATGGTAGTGTATTACAGCACAGAAACAGGCTTGACATTGCTTTGAAGTTATGTAGATCGCAGTCCTGTGGCCCACATTCTCGTCCTTCTAGATGAATGATTTACTGTTTATCAAAATTATAGTAGGTAGGTTGTCTGTCTAGTGGTACTGCTCTACCTCTGGCCATGCTTCTTGCCAGAAGTGGTCACAAGTTGACAACTTTAAAGTGGCTATAATCTGTGTTTTTGTGATAGTACAGTGAATGACAATGAAAAGAATGAAATGAAAACAAAGTGTGGGGGAGCTCTTGTAGTGATGAACCCACAGAATTATCACCTGAATGTCAGTCATGCCGAGGGGAGCTGGCCCTCAACTTCACTTCTGTTTTGGTTCAGTCTTACATCTGCTCTCAGGCAGCTGTTTTCAGCTTTAAAAACCCACTGCTCACTCCCTGATCAAACAGCAGATGAACAAAGATAGCGATTAGCTAGGTGAACATGGTGGAGGAGTTAGCAGCTAAAGAGCCAGATATTTCCCTCAGGAATTGATGGAGATCACAACAGCCCAAAAAGCAGTCAGTATCAGACTGAGGTTTACCAGGTAGACACAAACATAACTTCAAATCAACAATAATCGTTGGATATGTGTAACTGTTCCACTGCCCCCAAAGTGGCCAGAAACTAATGTATTGCAGGTGTGAGCAGGTATGAATTAGGGCTGTCAGTGGTTATTTTTGTTATTGATTACTTATCAGTTAATCATTGGGAATATAAAACATCACAAACTACTCCAAGGTTCAGAAGTTTAGTTTTGTTCAACCAACAGTCTAGTCCAAAAGCAGAAAATCCTCTTAATGAAGAGGATGGAACCAGGAATTATTTTTGAAAACTGTCTTAAATGATCAGTTATCAACATTTACTTTGTATTTTCTGCCAATAAACGAATTGATTGATTGCGTTATTTGCTTGCTTGACCTCTAGTATGTATACACCCAGAGTGCATTGAGGATAGATTTTGATCTTATTTCTCATTCCGAGGATGAAGACAGTTTTTCATACCTTATGTCTACATGAATTTAAAGTTAGTTATTTTCTATTTATCACATCGTACCCTGTCCATCTTTACATGAAAGTTGGTTGTAAGCAGCAGTGATGGAAATGTGGAGATGGGTAGTTTTAGTATGATAAAAGAATTGGAGGTGCTATAGGAATGTGTTGCGTTGTCATGATAGGATATCCTCCCTCAGACTTGACCTGGGTGGCTTTCCGCCGGAGACACAGGCAGCTGGCAGCTCAGTTAAAGTGCCTTTAAGTCTATTAGAGAGGATAATCCTTGAGGGAGAGTTGCAGTGAACAGAGGGAGGAGGCAAGACAGTCTGTCAGTTCACTTTCCTCACTTTTGGCATCCGAATGTGTCCCTTGCACACCAGCTCCCCATGCAGACGATCATTCTCAAACACATGGCCGCCATATGCTTTCTTCATTACTCCCTTAAAAGGAAAACTGGCCTCTGTAAACAAAATGTAAAAATAGAGAAAAAACAATGACGTGTGCTGTGCGACCCCAAAGTTTTAGCTCTGCTCCAAACAAAACTGCTGTAAATGGTCTCACAGGTGTATCGTTTTGACACGACACGATGAAAGTTAACAGGCACGCTTTGTTTATTTCTCTGCTGCTGTTGTATCTGTTGCACCTCACATTTGTTTTCTCACCTTTGTTGCTTTTTCTACATTTTCTCCAGCCTCCCACCTTCCACCTTTCACTGCCCCTGGCTCAGTCGGTGGCTCAGCAACACTTCAAAGGGGAAGGTCTGCGGTGCTGCAGATAACACACTGCACCCCCAAGCATCGGCAAGCTTTTCCAGAGCCCCTACGCAGTCCCTCGACTGACAGGTTTGGTCCTTTCTGTGTCTTGTAGGAAACTGTTTCTTTGCTGATGTTTCTAGTGCTCTATTTTCCTCTTCTTCAAGAGCTCTCTGGGTTCAATTTCAATTGTTCAGTAGAGCCCCAGGCTTTAATGTACACTTGAACTGTGTCATCTCCTTACAGCATTAGAACACAGTTGTAGAACTTGAAAAGATGAAAGGGAAGAGTAACTTGTTGGTATTTTGTTAGCTGCAGTATTATGACCTTTTGTTTCGGAGGAATTATTTCTGTGAAAATAACATGAATACAAACATATTTTGATTAATGGGATGCACAGATGTTTATTTTTTTTGACAGGGTTTTGAGCACTTTCAGTAATTATTGCACCTATCGGTCCTTTCTAATGATTTTTACATTTACATTTGGGTCACAGATAATGCATGTAATCTCATTAAAATTGATGGATTTGATATAAAATTAGAGATGGCTTCCTTCTCTGAAATTGACACATAATATCTCTGCAGTCTGCACCAGCCACCACTTTTTCAAAGTTCATAAAGAATCAAGATATTGACTGTTTATGAAATATTTTGTACTTACTACATAGTTTTCATAATTCCTTTCTCAGAACTCGTATGTAACAAGCATGTACTCAATAACTGTAGCACACAACGACTGTAACACTTTCTCCATTTCCCCACATCCCTTTTCAAAATTGTGTGAAATTTCTTAGTGATTTAATAACAGACAATTATTAGGAAACTGAGCAAAGTCTCCAGGAAATTAATTGGAAAATAAAGGACCCATAAAATATAACGTTACCAAATATTCCTCTGTAGTATCCATTACAGGAGTGTATGTCACTAGCATCAGTGATTGATTATGTCGTGTCTCACCCTCTGCATGCCTCTCTGAATAATCACATAGCAGTTATAAAGATCAAATATTCCAGACTGCTAATGTGTGAGTTGTTGGTGACAGAGTAATTCAGTTCGATCCAGTGGTTGTCAGTTTGATTCAAGGACAGTTACTTTTTCCTCTGTGATTTTGTAAATCAAAACCTGACACAGTACTCGACTAAGCTGTATAAACACTAAATAAATGTGAGGAGTGCAACACTACTCCTTTACAAGTTGAAATAATGAAGTACATGTAAAACTCTTTTAAAAAAAAAAAAAAAAAAAGAGAGAGGGCAAAAATGATGTTTCAGTCACTTTACTTATGCAGTATTATTGCATAAATTATTCTATTCTATTATTACAGATTAATTTCCTGGCCATTTCTGATGACTGGTGGATTTGATCATCCCTAAAAAGTAATCTTATATACTTAAGCCCCTCAATGTAATAGACAAGCATTTGATGGTTGATCTATCTTTGACTATTGCTAATACTCAAAGTCATGGCATCTGTTGGCTTATCAGTGTTTCCATGGTAGCAGCACGTTGATGTTCAGGTTTCTCATAATTTCCTTTGGGATGAAACACCTCTTACTCTCTGAGAACATCTTTGTCTGTCTGTGGGTTTCTGTGGCACACATCGTCTCTGGTGGAAAAATACTTTTGTGCAAGCATGTATTTCATATAATTAGGGATCAGGTAAATCTTTGCCAGATGTACAAATATCATGTAATATGATGTTGTGGAGAGAATAAGCATAGTAAAAATGTGTATATTAAATTCAGTTTAACCTCTCACGATAGCTTAACTACTACATTAAAAATTGGAATTCGTTTTATAGATCCTGTTGTTTATCTTGCTAAATGTGATATTAAATGCTGATTACTTGTCATTAAGGCTCATTATCTGTTGTTGTTGAGCTGTTAGAAACCAATTATGGCTAAATGTTTACAATAAACTACTGCACTACTACTACTGCAATAGTTTTAGCTGCATTTGAAGTAATTATAACTCTGCTACAGTTGGATGTGCTGTGAAATTTACAAAAGGTCACACATAAACTCTTGTAGTGAAAGCCAGCTTTTCACTTCGGATCTTTTTTTTTTTTCTTCCTTCAATGTGTTAGAACACTTAGGTAACATCATATCTGCAGGCTGAATGTTGATGAGATGCAAATTAGGCTTGAGACAAAATATCAAATTAAATTGATGCTAAACTGTTAGAGAAAAAAAAGAAACGTGTTCCTGCTGTGTTTTCTGTAATGTGTGTGTCAGTCCGCAGTGAGCACCTCTTGGCCCTAACCAGTTCTTGTGTAACACTAATAAAACCAAGTAGCAAGAATGTGTTGTCACCTTTTTAATGTCAGTTTACTTGTAGTGCAACAACACTGCACAGACAGCAACACAATTGATTATATCATGAGCCAGGTTTCCATCCAAACTTACTGAAAATGTCAACTGAAATGGCAAAAAAAGTGAATTAATGTGTTTCCATCCACTCTCGTTATGCAAATATTAGGAGTTGGTTCATAAGGATAAACATTAGGTGGTATTTTTCTCCAGATGAGTACTATTAAACCGTTGCAGTTGGAGAAGTGGGTGCAACGAGACAACGTAATTAAGAGTCAAACCTAAAATGCTGGAAACAATGTAGAAAACATATTTATTTGTTTCATGTATCAATGTGATAACAATCACGGTTTCCTTGTCAGATGTTTTTGTGGATATTTAAGGATTGTTTTTCCAGAATTTTAAATTTTACAGTTAACTTTTAATGCAAAGTTTAAAAAAGGTCCATAAATACAGGTGGATGGAAGTGTATCTACTTAAATCACTGCGTCTATCACAATCACCAGTGTCATTACAACATCTCAACTGAGACTGCCTCTCAAACTTCAAAGGACATGAGCAATGTCTGCAAAAGCATGAGCTGATTTTTCTTTGTTGTAGTAACATTTATCTGCTCTGAATCAACAGTGTGCCCCAAACATGTACTCTTTAATTAATTCTGCCTCCTCTCATTAGTTTTCTGTTTTGTTTTGTAATGTCTGAAATGTGAGCTGAGTTTGCTGCAGGGAAAATCTTTTTTTTTTTTTTTTTTTTTTTTTTTTCAACTGCTGAGGCTCACAGCTGCAAATTGTGTCATGATTGTGATGTTCAGGTCTTGGTGTGCTTGGTGTGGAAAGGTCTTGGACTTGGAGGAAGAAGCTGTTGAGAAGGTGGGGTCGGAGAGGAAATGAGGCTACATTCCAGCAGTGATTTATGAAGTGTCTTTCACTCTCTCTGTACTGCTTTTGCTGGTTTGCAGCTGCTCCGGACAGTTCACTGATTTTAGTGGAGCTCGACCCATCTCGGCGTACACACTGAAAGGAGGTCATTAGCTGGTATATGAGCGAATTTGATACTGCGTGTTAAGCTAAGTGAACTGCTTTTCACCAGTACATCATCCCTGCATAGTTTAAAGCAGAAGCTGACATACCCCGCCCACCCACCCCCTTGGCAACCCCAGTTTTGCGACTGTGGTTTTCATTCACCAAAGAAATGACTCTCTCATGTTGAACCACAGAGCCTGGGACTAAAACTTAATGCTGACAAACTACAGAGTGAGTCACGTCTTAAGACTGGGTCCAATGCGACGAGACGAGGCCTGTTTTATTATTAATCTGTAAGAGACTCCAGCACTGCTGTGTGAGAACATGTCAGCCAGACCGGGCTCGAAGTTCACACCTGCATCAGGAATTAAAGACGTGCTTGTAACACACCTCGGCTTGTCTGACTATAACAGCTATAAGCTGTTATAGCCTGTCTAGCCTACAATATACAATATGTTTGGTATATTAAGATTACAGAGGAAACTATTGCATCTACTATGTGACCCATGTGGATTACTCACTGCTGACTGTTTAAACCTGGAGCAATGATCCCTTATTACATTTTATTGTACAGTCTCCAAAATATTTCAGTGCAAAGTCAAAACAATTTAGGCTAAAATATCCACAGGCCCTTATTTCATTCAAGTGCTGTTGGAGTAGTTTCAAACTGCACCTTCTCTCTTCCACATGAGTCATGTTTCAGTCAGATGTTGCATAAGATGTAACCAAAAATTCCAAAAGAAAGGGACAACTATTCTGAACAGGACACTAATGCCATTATGTTATCAAGAGTTCTATTATGCTTGTGTTAAGTATTTCACGGTATTTTGTTGCAGCTCCAAGTAATTTTTGTTACATAACTTTTGTTATTTATTTGCAGATTTGTTATATAATAACAGTTTATGCACTTTTTGTTATGTAAAAGAATGAAGAGGAAAGAATGTTGATTTGGTTGAATACTGACCTTTTTAATTTAATTTGAATCATGACATAAGACCACTAGGCACATCTCTGCTTTCTCCTTTTAAATCAATCCACATGTAAGTACATACCCAAGCTGAGAAACTCACACAAACTTACTTTGTCATCCATTTTTGTCCTCCCTTTTCAAAAAGGCCGATTTCTAAACGAAGACGGTGATTTTGTTCACGCAAGATGTGCTTCTCTCTCATGTTGAGATCAGAGTTACTCAGACTGAACCAAGGCCAGGAAACACGGCAGTTGCATACCTCCATGTGGACTCATTTTATTTGGTGCTCCCAGACACAGCTGACACAGACTGAAGTTGCAGGCATCCATAACCTCTGTGTTTGCTTCACTCAAAGACCTCAGGGAAACACTCTGAACTTTTCCTAGAAAGCTGTGTGTCATCTCCCCTGACACAGAAGTTAAAAGGTGGCTTATTTTGTTTCTGAATACAGGAGTTGGTCAACATGCAGCTTGCATATTTAGCAAAATAGAGGCAGCAGAATTTATAGAAAGAAAACTCTGTAGTAAAGCCCCCTGTATCACAAGTAAGTGTACATGTAGTGCTCTACTCTTAAATTAGTGTGATACTGGTTTGTTGCCAATTTTCTGGTTCATCTTGGAAGCTGTTTTTTTTTAAGACACAACTTTTGGCTTTGTGCCTTCATTGGATAGCAGCTGAATAGATAGAAATAGGAAACAGGATAAAGAGAGAGGGGTATGACGTGCATCAGACGTTCCCTCCCACAAGCAAACCGGGGATGTTGTGGTCACACAGCATACATCATCAAACCACCAGGCCTCCAAGACGCCCTGGAAGCAGATTTTGCACACAGAAAGCTTAGGTTTTGTGTGTTTTTATTCTGCTCTTTTTTTATATATATCCATAAGCTGTTAACTCTTGGAGACATCTTTTTTTTGTTGTTCAGCTAAGCTTGTTTTTCTCTGATGTGTGCTGTATGTGAATTGATGATTTGCTGCTTTCTTCTCTTTCTCTGCTCTGCCAAATGATTGCAATTGGAAATACCTTGGAAAATACAATACATTTAAATCTCAGAAAGACCACAGACATGCATAACGTGTTAGTTGGATAGTTAAGTATTTCATAACACTACGCACAGAACACGAAAAGTACTTAATTGTTGTCCCCATTTGTTTTTTAGTCTTCCTAGTTGAGTATCTAGAGAGTTTTTGCTCACATATAATGTCTGAAAAGATGAAATATTTTGCCTTTCACATATTATGTTGACTTTTGAAATAGTTTGTACTCATTTTGAAAAGCTCAGTACCCTTGTCTTAAAAATAATCCTTGTCCTTTGGAGCCTGTGACCTCTCACCAGATCTGTAAACATCTACTTGAAGCTTTATGCAACATCCTTACACAAATAATGAGGTGCTTCTTTGCAACATCAGTCCTCGACTTCTTTGCAAATGAAGTCTATATCTCAGAATGCTGAGTTGTAAGGTTTTCTGTCTGTCGACCATCTTTCTGTCTCACGGTTATCCAATGTCAAACAGCTGGATAGCCTGTCTGGGCATCTGTTCATTTCCCAGAACTCCATGTCCATATCCAGTTTTGTTTACGTCAACTTAGAAATCCTATTCTCTCTACACAAGCCAGCTCGTCGGCGCTGCTGGGGAGTCTAGTGGGCCTAATTATGTTTGTAGGCAGCTGCTCAAAACCAATAGCTCAGTTTCTCATATTCAAACACCTTTGTCCATGTTATGACCTGTTATTAAGCAAATTATACCCTAGTGTACTGAAATAAGCTGACCACTTTTGGACGATTTGTGCAGTGTTGATTTTAATTTGGAGAATTTCAACAGTTAAGCATCACAGGGAATCTGCTTGCAGCTCCACTGGTATAGACAAACACGCTGATGTTCAGAAACAGATCGTGTCGATTTTTCAGCAGTGACAGCGCACCCTGCACTGTTGCCCTCCATTCCACTCCCACATCCACTCCAGTGGACATGAATTGACAATGTTGATAGTGAAATTTGATTGGTTCTTTTCTGTGTGAATCGGCACAATTACGTTATATCACTTCGGTTTACACAGGAAGATAACCAGCCAGGGAGATCATTGCTGTTGGCCATAGCTTAGTCCCATGTGTGTTTTGAGCACGTTAGTGTGTGTCTTATGCATCCAGGTGCAACGTATGGAGAGCTGCGGTTACAGGGATACCGGGTGTTGTGAGGTTTTACAGTCTGGTCATTTTCTATCTCTGCAACTGGACATGGGGAGAATCAGAAATCTAACGCTGGCAAGACACCACCTACTTTATATAATTTGTGTAGTGTGTCGGAGCTTTACAGCAGCACTCAGCAGGTGTTGAAATAACACAAGTGAAAAGTAATATCTAGTGGGAATAACTAGATAGTACTCACAGCGGAAAGTGGAAGTTAACAGAGGTCATATTCACATAAATGCATGTGCTGTATGTCCAAAAATATTTTTATCCTCCCTTTAAAGAAATCAGCAACTATGTTCAATAGCTGCTGTATCATAATAGCTTTTATTTCTTACAAAGTGAGATATTCAAATTTAAGCTGGACTTAAAAATATACAGCATCATGTTATTGCTGTTAGCTATGCATTGGGTTGCCAGCAGCTGCCCCCTGTTCACTTCCCATCAGCTAAGGCAGGAAGTGACACGTTCATGGTGGTGACTCACTGTTACATGCTGATGCAGGTGTTGTATGTTGTGCCAGGTTGTTGAATAGTTCTGTTGTAGGTTTTTTTGAGCAAATCTATTGAAGAATTGGTGTGTTCTGTCTGGGTTTTTGGAGGATAAACCGTGAAATCCCAGCTTCCTTATCTCACTACTCTGGCGCTCCTGCCTTCTCCTCTCGTATTCCAGACGGCCCCATGGCTTGTTAACTCTTTGATGACCTCTGAGATCACCACACTGACAGCTCTTTCTCACTCTTTGTCCACAGGGAGAATCAACCCCTTAGAGTAGGACCTGGAGTGGAGAAGACCAATTGTGGCCTGGACAAAAGCAGACAGAGAGAACTGTAAGTAAACTCTGCAGTTATATGAACTTCTCAGGGGTCAGGATGTGCTTATCGCATAGGTTTACACACAAGCCTAGTGAGATGTATATTGTTTTGAATGGGTGAGAGTATATCTGCATTGTTTGTATGACAAAGAAGCCATCTAAATTGCTTCTTGCTATATCTTGGTGAATCTTTGTTTGCCTGTTGGGCTCAAAAATATATAGCAGATAGCTACAGATATATAACATTTATTTATTAGACTCCTTTCTCAGTTCTCCTTTGCTGCAGTCATGCATATTGTTGAAAGTGCAGGCTATGTAGTATCTCCTCTGCTTGTGCTCAGCACTGTGTTTACAAGCTGTGTTGTCAGAAAATAAAACCTGGAAGACAAACAGTGAACAAAGCAAACAGGGATGCTGTTGAAATGATGATGCCAGCATGGGTGCTTCCTCCATAGAAAGCAGCCTGGCTAACTTCCAAGTAGAGCAGTGTCTTTGCCAACGTATAGGCCATTTTACAGTTTCACACGTTCACGAATGCTGTTGCAGACATTGGCACATTTACAATAAAAGCTTGAGTTTATGTCATGTTGGTTGTTAGGTGTTGTCAACAGCTTAAAGGATGTAAGCTTGAACCCAGTTGTTTCCTAGCAACACATTTTCCATGTAAGGGTCTGTTATCAAGTAAATTCATTCCCACTCAGCCATGGCATCAGTCACCATGAATAAGTGCTTAACCTATAGGAAACACCGGTTTCAGTAATACTGAAGACTTTATCAGATATCTGACAGGTGCAGAATTAACAGAGTGCTTTACAGGAAGAGGTCAGAACTAAAGTAAACTATGTGAAGAGATGAAAATGGGAAGCAAATTCAAGATGAGAAGAAAAAAGAAATGTGTTCAGTCCTGATTAGGGCAGAACAAAACGGGCACAGTTGTTTTACACTAGTTTAAAGATCTTATGAAGGGTGTTGTATAGTCTTGTTTTTCATGTCAGTAGTGGACTTGAGTTGTGTGCACTGAACAGCTTTGTTGTATTTTTATACAAGTATTTTATTTTCCTTTATGACTCTGATGTAATTAAAACAAGATTATATTTGTAAGTAATCCCCAATGCACAATTGCATGGCATTGTAGATTAAAGTTGCTTTATTTTTATTCATTGCATGATCTTTGTACGCACTGACAATTGTTTTTATGTAGTAGTACAGAAGCAATGTTGCAAAGATCTAGCATCGCTCACTTATTTTCTCCAGTAACTGGTTAATCATACAGTCTACAAAATTACAAAAATTAGTGATAAAATGCCCATCACAAGTCCTCAGAGCCCAAGGTGCTATCTTCATATTACTGGTTTTGTTTGACCAACACTCCAAAAGATATCAAGCTTGCAATGATATCTAACAGAAAAAAGGCAATTGATTAGTTGATTATCAAAATACTTGCTGATTCATTTTGACTGTTTCAGCTCTACGCATAACATAATATAACCATGATATCTCAATCTCAGTGTTAATATTCCTTCCCCTATTTTTCTTGCACACTGTGGTCCCTAATGTTTTGCTCTTGTGATGTTTTACTTTCTCCACAAAAAATGGAAATGTTCAAGACCAAAAGTAAAACAGCTGAGAAAGCCATACTGTAACAAAAACCTTGATTGTGTGATGTGTTTCACATTAGAGTGCATGATCTACTTCAGCTTCCTTTTTAGGATGAGCAAACCATGTGTCATGGAATGGTAAAAAAAATACCTCAGAGATCAAGGAGGACAAGAAAATTATTGCACTGGTGGATGTACGGAAGACCCCACCCTGAGTTTCATTGTCAGCATCTCGGGCAGGATGCAGACCTTTCACACTTCCGCGCGAGATACAGTGGAATTTGTTCAGGTTGTTATGAACAAACAGGAGGTGAATTCATTCAGAGGCATCCTAGGTGTGTGTTTTGCCTTTTGCTGGAGTTTGTGTGGAGGCAGGGAAGTGAAAAGGCTTGTGAATAGCTGCAACATAGGATGTTTGATTTATAGCTTTATGTTGGTAGTGTAAGCCTTTAACAAACATATCTGTTTTTTTATATTAAATACAAAACTCATGTTTTTTAACTCACATTTTCATAAGGTTAGGGTGCAGATTGGGGGTTGGTGCATGTGTGTTTATCACAAATAACTACCTAATGTGTTCATGGTGTATTCAGTGTTCAGTCCCGTGGGGGGGGGGTTTCTTCCTCAAAGCCAAGAGTGCGGTTCAAGTCCTGAATTATTCATCCTAGGCACGCGCCGGTGAATTAAAGGTAAAGTGATAGCGCATAGCAGTGCCTAGCTTGGCTCACTGCTGCATTTTTAAAGTGCGGACTGGCACTCAAATGTCAAAATGTTAAAATTGTCTCCCCCCCCTAAAAACTGTTACCTTGGTCTCAGGGACTGGATAAAGGATATTTGATACAAAGTTTGAATAATTCAGGACCATGGTTTTAGGATTGAATTTTAATCCAAGTGCAACTTCACCTTCATGTGTTCCAGTGCCATCTTCTTTCACTGAAGACTTTGAATGTGGGACATGGCGACTTGTATCAAAACAAACGTGAATGAAAATCAGTAATTAGTATCTGTATCAGCTTGTTGCCACATTTCAGAGGACACAAAGCAGCAGCAAGAGTCATTAGATGTGTGGTTATTGCCTCAGTGACAGAGATTGGATGACTTTTCTGAGTAATCCTGTGTTTAGCAGCTATAATCTGACAAGACATGACCTTTGTCTATGAATGATGAATTTGTCTGTTAAATAGGAAACATGAGACTGAAATGATAAATATAATAAGACTCCCATGTTTAACTGTGAAACCAAATCATTTTGACATGAATGCTCAGTCAACTGTACAAGCTCCTCCTTGTTACCGTCTTTGGCTGAGATTTAGCTCTTTAGGTAGAACATATTAAAGAACAGAATACAATAGGATCCAATTGAAAAGGTAATGGTGTGCTGCAGAATTCCTGTAGCAAGAAGTGCATTGCTGTCATTTCTTGAAAAGGTCCTTTTAAAATTTGAATTTGAAACTGCTTCCTAAGCAGACTGTTGAAAGGGACTGAGATTTAACTATCCTCTGTGTCACTTCCTAATCAGTCCCACACCTCTCACCCACTCATTCTCTGTAAATAATTCAGAACAGCCTTTTGCCTGCTCTGGAGAAGAGCCACACACACACACACACACACACACAGAGTTGATAACGGAGGAGGCTAGGGACAGTAGAAATTGCTGCTGATGCACATTTCAGAAGTCCTGAAAGTTTTGGAACAACTTAAACTACAGTTGTACTATCATTTTAGATTTGGACATATGATATTTTGCTAGTGATCAACTGCAGGTTTCTCTATGCAAATTTTCCCAAGTCCAAATCAAATAAATCACTGCTGTATACAGTAGCTGATAGAAACTAAAAGTGAATGGGGTGTCATATGTATCTTCATAAAGCAAATAGTTTATACTAAAGAAGAACAGTCATTCTCCATGTGAGCCATGTGCGTTTCCTGCTGGAAGTAGGTCAGTAGTGATATTAGTCAGCTCTACTTACTTCAGGTGTTGTTAAAGTGGGCTAACCAGCTCTGTATGGCTCTGGTTATGAGGACTTCTACTGATTTTCCTCTAAGAATTTCAATGGCTGTAATGTGGCGATGGATAGAGAAAATGAGTAGAAGCCTTGTACCTATCTCACTGTCTAGCCTGCAGCTTAAATTCTTCGCTATTATGATTTTTGTGGTTGAAAATTATAGCTCACTGCTGTGTTAGGGATGTTTGGCAGTGGTCTATAATCAAATCAACTGTCTTGTGTTTTTCATCACTATGCGCTGAGGCCACTCTGTGTTGTGTTGTAAAATTGTCAGTGGTAACAGGAACAGATGAGTGTTGATGTAAGGATCTGTGTCATCTTTTGACGGGTGTGGTTAACACTTTGTTATTCAATCATGCTTTGGAGACCCTGGTGAAAACAGGAAATCCAATTTTTGTCTCAGCTGGGGGGGACAGGAAGTTGTGAGACTGCTGGACCTCTTTTTGCTTTGGTATGGTGCCCAGAGATGAGTTCTGATAGTTTTGTGGTTATATAACACAGTGATAGACATGATAAATATACCCTATAAGAGTTTACCTTCCTGGAAATATAAGCAGGCTAGTTAGTACATGCTGATGTTTTTGATAGTATAGTCTGGTAGTCATGAGAAATATTCCACCAACAGCCTTTTCTTCAGAGACAGATGTTAGTTGCCATCCTGCTTGAGGTTTCAGTCTTTGCCCACTAGAGTGCAGCCTACTCAGGAGAAATGCTCTGTCTGCAAACTCAGTGATATGGTGTGGGCATGTTGAGGATTTTTTTGTTTAAATGATTGTGTCAGTGTTCCATTTTTAACCTTTTTTTTTTAAATACAGAAACTGGATAGATGGTCTTATGACAGGAAGCAAACTTAAAGACAAATACACTACGTCTTTACACTATTCGACTTTTTAAGTGGGAGCTTCAGGATAATTGACATAATTTTGAAGCCCACTTCAGTGTATCAACCACTGATTGGTTTGATTAATGGCACCGTGTTAATTATCACATATTTGCCACTTGATTAACCACTGAAATAATTTGTACACCAGTCTGAATCTGTTGCTCTCCATTTAGAGATTTAAACACCACAGATTGGGTCAGTTCTCTGATAACATTAACGATTGTGTTGCTTTGTTTGGGGAGCTTATAGACTCTAAGCTTTGTCCACTGGCTTAATGTCTTATTAGTGGCTGCATCAGTCTTCCCATTGACGCGTGTGCTACAGATTTATTTGACAGACATCAGTTGCAGCACAACTGGCTTTATACACCAGAGGGAACCATGACTTTGAAATGTTAAATTAAGGATATAGGGGCAGATAAACGTTTTTCACTTTGCAGATAAAGTGGGAAATAATGGTTTTTTTGTTAAGACACATGATTGATATGATTTTGTTAGCTTTTGGGATGGGTAATATAAAAAGATGTCAAAGATATTGTTGTGATACGTTTTTTTCCTTTATGTCTTTATTTTGTTTTTCTTTCTGTCTTCCTCTCTGTCTTTCTTTTTATTTTAATGTAGACTTTAAGGACATACCGAAAATAAATCTAACAACATGTTGCCAAAAAAATAATTATTCTAAAAAGCATATGATAAGACAGCATCAGCAGTAGCAGTCAGATTATGTTTTTGACCTTTTTTAAAGTAGTTAATATCAAAATGAGTTCCATATAACAAGGTAATTTGTTAAAGAAAAGCACTGCTATCAGTTTGGCACTCTCTGTGTGTGCGACATGGTTGAAAAGCCATGTAATGAAATGTTATCTTTCAGTAATGAAGACTAATAGCAAGAGGCCTCACAAGAGAATAATTAAGAATTAAGTCTGAGTTTTTGGAACTAGAATTGTTTTCTGGTTTTCTCATTTTGTACCCACAGACTTAACACAGACGTCTGAGACACATGGCAGTGCTGCTCACCGGATCCCTTTTTGTTTCAGTGACTGTACAGTTAATTCAATCCCAAATATAGCAACAAAATAGGTCCACTTTGTTGCCTTTTTTCTTTTTTAATTTGAAGTAGGCCAATTAAAGGTTATACGTGTGTTGATTACAGAAATGGGGATTTAGTGTGAATCAGTCTTTTAACAATGAATTGCACTGTCTTCAGCATGAAGGGATCAGCATGTGGTGTGATGATGCCACGTTTCAGTCCACAATGGAAAATGAGACAACAGTGACACAGCTTTTTTGAGCCACTCTGATTGACTGTGGTGAGATGAGCACAGTTATCATCATCCAGGGGATAGGTTGACTTGGTTTGTGGTTCTAGTTAAATTTAAAGTGCAAAAAGCTGTTTTGACTTTCAGGCTGCTGTTTTATTTTACGTCAGCTGCCGAGATGCACGTGTGATGGACTTCATCAGACCTACTTTGTGGCCTTTTATTTTCAAAAGCTGGGTTTCAGGTACAGTTCAGAGGCTTATCATTCATTCATTGCCTTTTAAACCTCTCACAAAATGTATGAATTTTTAATTTGAGTATGAAACTGCGAATGACAGTGGTAATAACTTTGCATACTGCACTTCTTGTAAACTCAAAAAGTCAAGTGCCCGATTCTTCCCATTGACTTTGAGAAACAACAGATTGTTATAGAGCACAGTATTGATCAGTGAAGCTTTTTCTCAGTTAATGTCAGCTGTGAGGAATAGAAAAATATATAGTAATTTACTCACAAAAAAAGGAAGAAATTCATGCAGTGTCATATACCAGTTTAGCTGGCCACTGGCCTTTGATACTCCCTATAGCTGCTGTGTGTAAGCCTTGTCGTTATGTCTCCCTCTGTAACCCACTGCTATGGTGCAGTGAGTCTCCACTTTATGGATCAATACTGAAGCAGTGAGCTGACACAGTGAAAAGCAATATTCATAAATAATGAACAGGGCACCCTTTCACCCTACCCTGTCGTTTCGTCCTGGCCAAGAAAAGAACAAAACCGTAAACGTGATGCTTATTTTTTTTTTTTCTAGTGTGGCATTCCGATTTCAGATAAACAGTGTTGCTACTGTTCTGTTCTGCCTTTATGTTAGCTGCTGCATACATAAAGTGAAGGTTGAAGTTTTTTAATGCTACTTTCTGTCCTTGTCTCAGTTTGACAGTGTTACATTTTCCCTTATAGATGGTTTCAGATGATTGCAGATAGAGGTCTCTGTGTTTTCTGTGTTCAGTTTCTCTCCTGATCTGTTGTTTGTTCCACGGAGATGGCAACCTAGTGTTTCAGGAAATCTCTCTTTCAATAAATCACAGTGAGGTGTCACCTTTAGTAGCACTCCTATCAACCGCACAAAGATGTACCAGTGAGTGAGCACAGAGAACCGCTTTAAGTGCTTCATCATTACCCTTTCCACCTCCTTTTTATGTTGGGCGCAATTGGCAGGCGGTCACAGCTGCACACCGAAAGCATGATGCACTTCACCCAGATAAATTGATGGAACAATAACAGTTCTTGTCATTTTTGTAATATTCCCCTAAAAAGAGACTAATGGCAGTCGATTTTAGAGTGGATCTCCCAGGCAGTATGGTGAATAATGAACAGGGTGGGGACAGCCCAGGTGCATATGCAGTAACACATCTGTGATGTCTAAGGGTTGGGGAAAAATATGAATTTAATTATAGCAGTGCTGTTTTATTTTTCCTTTATTTGTCATGAACTTTACTAATTCACTTGGAGATGGAGGCTGATACTCAAACACTCATGACAAAGTCAGTTATTGTGATAAACGTAAACTCATCTCACTCCAAAATATAAAGTGGCAAATGACGTGGAAGAAAAAATTAGAAACCCCGATGCTTTATCTGCCAACTTCCCTCCACCTGCTTGTAAGATTAACACTGAAATCTTTGAAGGCGCACCAATATTACTTTCAATAGAAATATTATTGATTTATCATTCTATCAATCTATAACTATCCTGCATAGTAACCAGAAACACATAAGTTATTATTACAACCCTTTTGGCTAGAAAATGTCAGGAAATAGTGAAATATGTCTGTCATAACTTCCCAAGACGTCTTCAGATAGTTTTTGTTCCAAAGTCCAGATCATTATCATACAAGACAGAGGTTTCCAGACTGAGAGATGCACCTCCCCAGGGTGGCAGGGGAGACTTGAAGAGGAGACACTGAGGGAGAGACATGAGGCAAAGATACTCTTTCAGGTGAAATGGAACAGGTGCTCCTGGGTTTCTGAAAACAGTTGGAGGTTATTTATTGTAGTCTGACCCACTGATTTGGCCAGGTTATCAACATGGTCAACAGCTGGTAATTGCGTCAAACGTTGTTCCTCCTTTTTGGAGTCAAAACTTGGTCAAATCTTAGCTCATTTTTAGATCCACTGTGATTTAACCTGTGATGTATTATCTTTGATGTCCATTATGAGTAGACATCACATTATACTTCCAGAAACATCACGTTCAGTAAGTAATCCAGGATAGCTTACTGTACATGCATAGTTACACGGCAAACAGGAAGTGCTAATAGCTAATTTCTCATGCTCTTAGTTGTGTAGATTTTGCCAAAATGTAAGCAAATATAGACTACAACATTTGTGTCTGAGCAGGCCCCACAGTGTCAGAACTGGTGATATAAGACAAAGAAAATCACCAGAATCCTCACATTTTGGAAGCGGGGGAGCGGGGATCATAAATTCCTTAAAAAAAGGAATTTTCTGTTGATCGATTGATCAGTTACTACTAGTGGTTTCAGCTTTAAACCTCAATATTATAGAATCATTATATTTTAAGAAATCACAGTATGTTTAGAATCCAGTGCTAGAAGTATTGATATGGTGTCTTCTTGTTTTGATGTCCCAGTTGATTACTCACGAATACGGTAATTATTATGTGATGTTATTGTGAAAAAACATCTGCTCATTGTAGCCAAGCATGGGACACAGTATAGTGTTTTATGGCATTTGCATATCCTTTAGCATTTTCTCCTTGTTCCTTGTCTTCATATTGGTGTGGTGATGGGAGACAATGATTTAATCACTTGATGTTATTTTGTGTTATATGCTATAAATAGCAAACTGCTGCCGTTCCTTTAACAGAGGGCCCATTCTCAGCTTTTGTCAGCCTATCTTTGCTTTGCCATTGTTACTGCCCCTCCCTCTCGCTATCTTTCCCTCCCTCAAGGCCTTCGGGCTTCATCAGCTCTGGTAACTATTAGCTTCTGTGCTAAATGATGTTCATGTCTTTCCTGCACAGCACAAGACTCAAAAGGTTAAACATCTGTGAGCTGATGAGCTGAGCAGGGAATGTGCAGTATCATTGAAGCTGAGACAGATGTTGGGACGTGAGGAGAATTAAAAAGCACGCACTTGCAGATGTTTAAATGGCACTAATCACAGATGTGCAAGCTGTATGTACTATATGATATTGTGCTCTATCTAGTTAATCTAATAAAAGCCTAATAACCGTAGATTACTGTGATGGAGATTAATATCTGCAGATTTCCCAGTGTTTAATTTCCACTTACCTTTTCAGCTTTTCTTGATCAATTAGAGAAACGGTCATATTATGAGGATTTTCAGCCTTTAAAGTGTCCATTTAATTTCACTGAATTATTACAGCGATCATCAGCAGCATCTTGACTGCAGTGACAGATTATTACCATAACAATCCTGTCTGCTCAGTTATTGTCTCCTAAATGCTTACCCTGGGCCCCTCCCCCACTGCATCCCGACTGTATCCTGCTTATCAGTCCTTCTGGTGCATGCAGAGTGGCTTAGATTTCTTACAATATTCTCTCTGCTGCTTCCTCAATTAATGGTAAAACTAGGAGCTTTAATGTCATATGAGCGAAGCACTTTTATCGGCAAGTTGGAGGAGCTCAGACTGAGTGGTTTACCGCTGGAGCTGCTGCTGGTGGTGGTTGGAGGGAGAGAAGGGGTGGGGGGTGGGGGGATGTACAGTGGTGACAGCAGCGTTGACGGGGATAGCATCCTCATTGCACAGCAGCCGAAGGCAGTGGAGGGAGTGGGAAGAAACGGATGGAAATTGTGGGAGACAGGAGGGAGTAGTGGTAGACACAGCATCCTGTGTATTATTTACAAGATCAGGAGAAGGTGTTTTGTGGATGGGAGTGAGTTTGGCAAAAAGGGGGAGCTACAGCAGGAGGCGTGTGTCTGCTCAGAGACAGAAGTACAGCAGAGGGAGTGGAGTAAGTGGGAAAGCAATCACGAGGGAAATGGACCGACAAACTGTACTTCCCAACTCAAGTGCCTTCACTGTGGATTAAGGTGAGCGTCGGCATCTGTATTATGTATTGACTGTAGATAAAACCTGCCTGATCTCAGTGACGGAGGACCTGTGGCTCAGCTGCACCATGTGGAATACATCACAAAAGGAGCATCATCAGGACAACTGAGTGAATTCAGCAAGGACCAGGAAGTGGCTGCGGCTTACAGCTAGCCTTTTTTTTTTTGGAACCCCCCACACATCTTCTAACCCCAGAAAACAGCCAGGCTACTAATGAGCAAGTCGATGTGTGGCTGTGGCTGCAGCATCATCTCCTCTCTGATGAAGAGACTGGGCCGCACAGCTTGCTGCTCAGATCTCCTCTCCTGCAGCCATACTTCAGAACAGCTGCAGAGACTGGCCACTGGCTGCCCACCTCAACCAAAGGTAACAGTGCGTCAGCGCCCACCGACACAGCCACATCTGTGTCTTCGTGCCTCCTAATCAGATGGCATTATATGATACTCACGTGTTATAACCGGTGTGTAATGCAGGAAACATATGGGGCCTGACAGCATATTGCAGAGAACACCGTGTGAGAAGCGCAGCATTCTTGTTTATCTTCTTTGGTTGTCCGAAACGATTTCTCAGGTATAAGAACTGTTCTACCACGGAGAGCGGCACAGTAATTGATTCTTTAATGGAACCAGGTGATTTAATGGCTGTCTTGCTGCCTTGACAACAGTGGACTTGCTTTCAGCCAGCAGAGTCATTTAAATGGATGCCTTCAGTCTGCCTGTGGTTTACAGTGATTGCTGCCCCTCCTCAGTTGGAGAAAAAGCTTTTTCTAATGGAACAAATAAAAGCCAAACAAGATTGTGTGTGTGCCTGAGTGCTTGTGTGCACGTGCCAGTGTGTGTGAATGACTTTGCTTCTAACACTTTGCTTGTTTCATTGCTTGTTATGCACATGGTTGTTTTAATAGTTGGCTGGCACTGAGTGGGATTTTAAGTCCCTTCCAGACTCCCTCTGGCAGTTGGCCATTCTCACAGTAGAGGAGATTGATTCTCCTAGTTTCCAAGAAGATTCATGCTCTCGTGAGTAATGATAGAAATCCGCAAAGGAAAATGTTGTGGTGTTATTGGGCAAGTCATTGTTTTCCCAAGAAAGCAATGTCACAGGATGAAGGTGCTTCACTGCAAAACAAATGTGGAGAAAAAAAACGTTGTCCCTCTGTCAAGCAGCTCAGGAAGTGAGGTTTCACTTTCTTCCTCTGAGACATCACAAGGCACCAGCTCGAAATAGAGCCATCGATTAATAGCTTCTGCATTGAACTGAAGACACAAAGGTATTAACAAACACTGTGTATTTAAAGGATAACTAGACTCTCTAAGAATCCTGGAAATTGTCCCTCTTATTGCATTTCATGGCTCAAAGAATTCATAATTGCATAAGTCAAAATCCTCATTAACTCTCATTTGCTTTTGTGTCACATTGTTGCGGTTACTCAGGAGGCTGGTATGTTACAGTTGAATGTGTTCTTTAGCTTTCGAACACTTACATTGGTTTGTTCAGTCTTTGCTCATGTCCCACTGTTAATATTTGAGAATCTAAGTGGGGCCACTATACATCTGCTACTCGATCTATATCTGTTACTATGTGCTCTGTGAACAGCCAATATTTTCTCCACTCTCTCCCACTGTTCTATTAAGGTCACATTGGTGTGATTTATTGCTGCCATTTGGGGGGTTTCAGCTCAGTCCTCTAATTTTCTTTCCTTATTCTCAACAAGGTTTATGTTCTGGCTGTATCCAGTAGCCTTGAAACGATTGATCCTCCTTTTATGCCAGGTTTCATCTTTTCAGTGCTGGAAATTACTGTCACACTGTAGCCCCCCAGGATCTTAGTTTTCACAATCCATCACAAGGATTTTAATCTCGTATGATTTGAAGTAGTTATTTTTTTATATAGATACTTTTTAGATATTCAACCCAGGCATCATTGATTCACCAACAAGTATATTTCATATTACTTTAGTCAGAATCATTTCAGTGCATAATTTTACCTCCGTTACTAGGACAAGAAGAGAATCTTCCCACACTATTAAACCATACTTTAATGATAGATGTGATAAAGTTTGTTGTGTTGCATTTAACTGGAGAGAAAGTTTTGTCTTATCTGTCTTATATATGAAATATTGCTTTCTCATTGGTTTCTCAATCCTAAAATGGGTATTTAAGCTGAAATCAAGATTAATCTGTGCATCTGTAAAAATGAATGCCTTTCTTCTATATCCTGACTATCAATATTTTAGAATTAAAAAAAATCTGATATGGATATCTTGATCAATAGTAATTTATTTTCATAAACCCATAACTTAAACAGACATCTTTGATAAGGATCCATTAAATTGATTTTTGATAAGAGTTGTGACCAAGATATGTACTGTGTGAGACATTTTACATTTGAAAAGAACTACTATTACAACTTCTTGGCCTTTCTTGACCTTATACTGTGCATTTCATTTATTCATTCATTCATTATCTATACCACTTATCCGTTAAGGGTTGCAGCGGCGTGGCTGGAGCCTATCCCAGCAGACCTAGGGCGGGGCTCGAACCCAGAAAACTTCTGGCTGTGAGGTGACTCAGTGCTAACCACTGCACAACTGTGCCGCCTTTTCTGCGCATTTACTAGAAATAATTCAGTAAAATCAGATTTATTGCTAATTTCAAGTTGTTTACTTCTTGCACAAACCATTACAGCCACGATTAGATTGCATTTTAAGCCTCTTTTATACAGCCTATTCATTTATTCATTTATTTTGAATATTGTGCCTTTATTCCGACTTGCTGTCTTGTATAAATGGTACAAATGCGAATGGTGGGCATTGTTATTCTGCCTTTAAGCCAGCAGCAGAGGTAGTCACAGAGCCTGAATCAGTGCCTGTGTAAAAGGGAGAGCAACGGGACAGACACTGACTAACGCCGCTGTGTTACCTGTCACGCCTCTCTGAGTAAATGCAGTTTCAGACTGCCTTTGGGTTTAGTTTGAATCAGCCTTGACTCAGTGGTTTAGTTGTTTTAACAGTGAACACTAGATTGTTATGATGTAGCTCATAAAGGGTACTACTGACTTGTGTTTTTGGTGTCATTCTACGGCCGTAGGAAACTAGTTTGGATGTAAGCTGTGTGATGATGCTGGCAAGTCAGCCGCTGCTCTGATGCTGTACAAGGTTAATGCATACCTGTTGGCCACAAATCACAGCATGTGGAGAACTCTGTCCAAGTCCACCCAAGAGAAGCACACTCTCGCTGAAGTGCTCCATGTTGAGTCTGTACACAAGGCTAAAGTAAAGTCTGTGTGTACCACAGCTGTGGCTTTATCTGTGAAGTGCCAACTTGGCACAGCACTCTGAAGAAATCCCATCCCCTCCCCATCAGCAGCTCCTCCAGGGACTGTCTGGATGTATGTTGCACTGCCAGACTGCTGGGCACACACCATCAATGCTGGTCTACATACATCTTATTATCCTAAGAAAAAGAAAAATCTGTTGGCCAGAAAGAAACATTGAAAGTAACATGCTTAAGGGCACAATTAAAGAGATGGTGTCTAACTTGGCGTGCCATATACTAATTTATTTGAGTTGCACAACAACTTTAAAGAAAGTAAAACTTTGTGTTTGTTAAAGCAGGATTAAAATTTTGTAACCTTTTAATTGAAATTTATTTATATATTTTTTGCCACTTGGGATCACAAGATAAAGCTATAAATGTCATATTAACACACTTAGTACTTACTTTTATACATCCAACGGAGGCAGAAAAACATCAGTATTCATATGGAGCTTTCTTTCTTTCTTTCTTTCTTTTTTCCTTCCTTGATATTGATTAGAGCAACTTTGATTATTATCTGTTTAATATGACATGTTGGTAGAATGTAAGATGCACCAGGTCATTCCAGGGAATTTTGTCCCTCGTTTCTCAAATAAAATAGTTGTAGCAGTGATTTAAAAAAAAAAAAAAAAAGATGAACAGGTCTTATTTTCTGTGTTTGTGCTCCAGAGGCTCTCTCTGTCTCCTGGGCACCTGTGTCACCTGTTTGCTCCAGGAGACACAAATTCACACCTGCTTCCCAAAGCTATTTTTGTCTACTTCACAGCTCTTGCTGGACTAAGAATAGCGACTGATGAATGAAACTTGTGTGTGCAATTCTAAAGGCCATGTGCAGAATCTTTGTTCACCACGAGTGTTACTGGAATTTTATCTTTCTGTGTATTAGCTGCATGAAAACACCAATTCGGCCACTTGATATGCTTCAAGAGAATGACAGTTTGTGTAATATACATGCTGCTGTTCTGAAATGATTTATTGGGCAAGGGTGAATGATAATGACATGATTAGGAAAAAACTTTAGAATAACTTTAGAATAACAGTTTTTCAGCTGTAATTGCCACAGAACACTAAATCATCCAAACATCCAAACTGAGTATTGCATCTGTCCCATTTCATCAGTGTCACACTTTTATTGTGTGTTAATCTTTCTCGCCCTGTTTCCACCGCTCATAGCTGTTTGAACGTCAATAACAACAAACAAATTTCATGCTGTGTTTAGGAAACTAATTACGGAACCTCGGTCGTTCCGGTAAAAGGCAGGGACAACTTTAGCTATTCATAGCCTTCCTCTTCTCAGCTCACAGCAATGAACTGGCAGTCCCAAGGGGAGGGGGAGGGAGGAGGGGTGACGAGGGGGAGAAGGGGGATGCAATCTGAGATCAGTCTAATGCTTCCCACCACAGCACTGGGACTATACACCATAGAGGAGGAGAAGCCATACAAAAGGACCAGTGACTCTTTTCCTCAAGGTCAAAGCGATTGGTTTGCACTGAAACAGATAAAGTACGTGAGCCTCACAAAAATATTTTCTCATCTCTTAATGTAGTACAGTGAGGAGATTTGGAACTGCAGCCTGCCTAGTTGATTCTTAATTTGTCATAGTTAAGATTAGCAAGAGAGCTCATGTGGGCATTGGAAAGACACATTGACACCTTTTAAAGCAACATTAGCCAAGATTATATACAATTTAACAGTCTCATACAGTGTGTGACCAGTAGTGAACCTCTGAGTTCATGTGCCCAGTAGTGAACAGCCATTCGACTGATTATAAATGCAGAAAACCTCAAATTATTGGTAACTGATGAGGAGTCAGGCTGAACAATCTGTGCCAAACTGCCCTCCTCTGTGTTGCTTGCAACTGTTCAGAAAACCTTTTCATCTTTACTGTGGTCTGCTTTGAGAATTTATGTAACAACACGCCCATCGATGTGGGGCTAAATCACATTTTACAGAGTTATGTGACAGGAAGGAAGTGTGTGTTCAACTGTAATGACGTTTTAACTGCCTTGTGAGACACTGGCAAGCAATCTGTAGTTGATATACTTTTTTATGACTTGCAGAATATCTGTCATTTATTTGGTCTGACAAAGCTTCACTCCCACTAATGCATTCGGTGCTGTTGCATAAAGTAACTCCACTCTAGCACTCCTCTTTCTTTCTTTTTTTCTTTCTTTTAAAGCTTATCTTAAACACATCACATGTCTTGGTGGAAGTAATTGATACTAAAAAATCTTAAAGATGGAGTTGCTTTTCATGCTACCTACTCAGCCCACTGCGACTTGGACTAAACAAGTCCACAAATCACACATCCCACTTACCTTTATTTTTGCCGCTTGAAATATTGAGTCAGACGAATATAATTTGTATCTTAAGTTGAAGTGCTTCTGAGTAAGTTGTGTGTGGTTTCACAAGTCACTGATTTAAATGTTACTAAATAGAACCAGACCCCAGAGAACACAGTACAGTGCTTAAAAAGAAGTTTCACCTCCCTTAGACTTTTGTTTTTGACCTTGACTCTGACTCTGACCTGTTGATTGAATGAAAAGATTTAACTCAATGGAAATATCACCTGATTCATAAAGCTAGTTTTTGTCTAGTTTTAGTAAACATTTAACACTTACATTCAATGGAAGTGGAAATTAAATACATTCCCCACATGTTTGGACCTTAAATGCAACAATTAAGTAATTTCAGTGACATCTTGTGTCTGTGTGGCTTTGTGAGTGGCAGTCACGGTGACAACTAAGATTTTCTGATTTGGCAGTTTTTCAGAGAAAGAACTGAGTCAGTTTTATATACGTAACCCAAAATCACAACTTTTCCTCAGAGGGCTTTACAATCTGTACAACACACAACACCCCACAAACTGTAGACTCTTTTATTTTGATTGTAATTTTGTAATAGCTTTTGATTTTTGCCCTGTGACCATTTAAGAGAGGCTTGCAGTTTTGGACTGATTCCTAAATAAATCAAATAAAACATTATGGCTCTAAACAAATTTATTTCTGAATGGAAAACTTTCTGCAGCCAACATGGTATAACATTTATGCCTCAGCAAGGAAACAGCAACAATACTTTTAAATATACATCACCCAAAAGATGAACATGTTATGCTGCACATATCTTGGAATGGGTATCGCTCTGCTCCCACTTTAGCTTTCTTAATCACCTCACTGTGTGACTTCTTTGCCACAGTTTCCTTGTCTTGTGCATCTGACTCTCCTCACAGTCACTCATTGTTATTTTTCCAAGAACTTGTGTGTATGTGTGTGTGTGCCAATATCCTGACTTTAGGTATGAGAGTGATTATCTGGAAAGAAACCGTGAGATCAGTGCATTGGTGACTGCAGCAGCGGCGTCTTTCTCTTGATTAGCATTTCTGATGTTTGATGCTTGTGCCTGCTTCCCACAGTCTCACCTCTCAGCCACCCTTGCCCTGTGTCTGCATGTGTCATTTCGAATAGCTTAACCACGTGTCACTGTCTTGCTGCATCGTATGTGCTTAAATGTTGCCATAAGTGCAGGCATGTAAGGACAGAAAGAAGAGATCTGATGCTTTGCTGGTCACAGACTAGTACTGTTGCCGAGTTGGATTCTTGTCTGCATTGCTGGCGTCTGTGACTCTGCGTCAGAAGGTGAAGCTGTCTCATTGTAGATAAAGCTCTGGTGCCTATCCTTCTGTTCCACATATAATTTGATATATTTTCAAAGCGAGCCATCTGACTTGTTTGTTCAGTAGGTCTGCCTTCATAAACTGATAAATACATAGCAGCAACACAGCAGATTTAGAAGATAAACAAAATGTCTTTCATTTTTCCAAAGCTTGTGGACAACATAAATCTTAAGGACAATTGTTGGACAAGCCTCTGGTACATTTAAGCCATGTTTTGCTTTTGTATTTGACAGATTGGACTTTGTTTATTGGCTTTGTTGGAAGTTGGAACACTGGTAGCTCTTGAGGCTATTCTGCCCATCCGTCCTCATGTGAGGCAGAGCATCCAATGCTGTGTGATCTGAAGCCAAACACAATCACTACCACCTTTTTTCTTGTCTGCTGCTGAGAAGCACAAGCAAATGTTTAATGTCTATTATTTTTTAATTCAGAGGAATATGAACATGAAGAGGGATATTCACACTTTCTTTTGGAGGAAAAAGCAGTTGAGCATATGTTTGTATGGAATGAGTCTTTCTCTTCAGCAGTTGAGTTATTTTTGCCTCAGAAACACATGCTAGGTGTATACAGAGGAAAAACAATGAACATATTTAAATCATGTGTCTTTTGTCCTTTTTTGTGTTGCAGAATGTCAAGCCCTTCTCCTCCTCAGACAGCCTAGCGAAGGTCCAGGAGGTAGCAAGCTGGCTTTTGGAAATGAACCAGGATCTGCTGTCGGGGGGCAGCAGCAGCAGGCGGAGTCGGGGGCCGGGGGGTCCGGCAGTGCGAGGTAACGCCTCCTCCACAGCCCGGGCACCCCAGCAGGCCGCAGAGGAGGGCGACGAGGATGAGCACATGAACCGGGTAGTAGAGGAGGAAGAGCAGCTGCAGCAGAGGGTAAGGCCAACTGACAATCAAGAAGTCATATTATAGTGACACAGAAGCTTATGAAATATAAACCTTTAGGTAGGTAAGTAGATTAGTGAGTTATGGATCTCAGGTGATGGTGGAAATGTCTTGAAAGCTTGTACTTATATATTATTATATTTGCACATCAGTAACAAAACAGGGATTTTGAGCAAGTACAAGTGCAACAGATTGCATTTTTCATCAGACCTTTCCCCAGAGACATTGTATTTTTTTTCTTTATTTTGTTTCACAGCCTGAGGCGTCACAGGTTGATGGTGGGAGAGAACAACCATGGGCACCCAGCGAGTCGGGAGCCAGCAACGGCCCTCGGGGAGATGAGGAAGGGGAAGAAGATGAAGACGGCCCGCCCAACGAAGTGAACGGAGGGGAGAAAGGAGCCCGATGGGTGTGGGGGACGCAGCAGAGGCAGCTGCGAGGTCAGCCACTGGGCGAAGAGGAGGAGGAGGAGGAGGAAGAGGAGGAGAACAACAACAGCAGTGGCCACCAGGAGGAGGAGGAGGCAGAGGAGAGGACAGAGGGAGGGGAGGAACAGGGAAGGGAGGAAGAGGAGAGGGAAGAGGGTGAGGAGGAAGAGGAGGAGGAAGAGGATGAGGAAGAGATGGACCAAGACAGTGATGACTTTGAACATTCTGTGGAGAGTGGGAGGGAGGAGGAGGAGGAGGAGGAAGGAGAAGGGGAGGAAGGGCTACGGTCTCCCTCTCTCAGGAACAATGTGTCTGCCCCCAACAACAACCTGGACTCGGGTTGTACACACCAAAGCTCTTCCAACAAGAAGGTAAGCACAGCTGTTGTTTGTTGAACAGTTTTTAGTGGAACTTCTCTCTTCTGCAGAAGTAGATTCTCTCTGTGGATTATCCAAAGTAGCAGGGGTACTGTTTCCATTGCTATTAAAATTTGTCTCAGTCATTTTGCAATGCTGTGAGAACCACATAAAAATCCCATTGTCCTCCTTTGCATTGATTTGGAGGCTAAAATTTGAGAAGGAGGGATATCATAAAACTTAGACATATAAAACCACTTCCCACTTACATGGTAGGATATCACTGCACAATACTTTGGGTGAATTGACCCTTTAAGAGAGGGAGGCAAAACATTTAGTCACAGGCAGTTTTTGATTATCATCACATCACTTCCCCACAACATACTGCACCAGCAGCTCTTGGTTCATATTTAAAACAGCAGCTCCCTCTTTTGGTTTGAGTGTGTTACTGCTCTTTAACAGGCAGTGACCTTACCTTCCTAGTAGAAGCAGTACTCAAATACAAGTCATTGAGTAACAC
Source organism: Lates calcarifer (assembly GCF_001640805.2). NCBI lineage: Eukaryota > Metazoa > Chordata > Actinopteri > Centropomidae > Lates > Lates calcarifer. The sequence goes on along the minus strand of NC_066837.1, from coordinate 7,725,770 downwards.
TGATGAAGGCAATTTCCAGCAACGCTGACCCAGAAAAGATGGATTTAAGTTCTGAAAACTGTAAACAAGTCACGCTTCTGTATTAGTGGGAGAGGTGATGCTTTGATTTTCTAACTAAATTTTTAAAATTGGGCAAAAAAGGTGTGACAGCTCGGTGACACTGATCTGTTCTTTAGTGAGATGGGTGCAGTGTGTTTATTTTTGAAATTAATGATTGTATTGATTTTACAACTATTTTGCCAGTAGCTTGCTGTGGTACTTGTGGAGTACTCGTGCTTAACTGTAGTTTTTACAGACATGTTATGTTAGCTTTTCCTTTGTCACCCATCTGTAATTATTTAGTCAGAATTAATTGATCTTGGGTACAAGGAAAGCAAAGGCTATTTAAAGAAGGGCCATTACAACTCTCTTACAATGCTGGCTGGTTTTCCTACATTTTCTACAAGATAAAAGTCCATCATCCATAGACAATTTTAATGGAAATATAATATGATGCACATTATATCACTTCCATCATCACTTGAAACTCAGTAGAAGCATACAGGAAGCTCTGTATAAATACTGAATTGCAACATTTATCACCAGTGTCAATAAAGCAGCCACAGTGCGTAGTTGCTTCTTTTTAGGTCCTGTTAAAAGTTCAAGCCTGTTCATGCCTCACTGTTTGATGTGATGAGTGACGATTGTAGCTGGAAACAAAGTTGCGCTTGACATTCAAAAGACGTGTGTAACAAATTGTCAGATCTTTCCTCAGCAGCAGAACTAATGTGCTCGGTTCAAAAGGCTCTGATGGTGCACAGCCCCAGTGTTTGGATGTTAATGCTGGTGTCTTGTGTCAGTGATGACTGATGACACAACTACTTGTTGAGTATGTTTGAGTGGCCTTCACCGCGTCTGTATTTAAAAGGAGGAAATGAAGCTTGCCAAGATGTTTTCAAGAAGCTAGGGATGATATTCATATTTGTGTGGTTGCAATGCACTGACATAGATTATTACAAGTGCAAACCAGTAAATTAAATGAGATCTCTCTAAGTATTACTAATGTGTTGCATCAGCACACTTCAGTACAGTCCTTATTAAAGTGAGTGAATTTATTATGCATATAAATGAAAATCAGCCCCCCTTTATCCAGTATTTCTCTGCTACAGTTTCCTGTTTTCCCAAAGGTAATACAAGAGGCAAATATTTGTATTTTGTGTCATTTAACAATAGTTATGTGAGCATTGTTTTATATCATAGATTCTCCTTCATTCACCGGAGGCAGCATAGAGGACACTAGAGATAATGCTCCCATCTCACCAGACAGTAATGACTATAGCTGTGACGGATTTGTCATCAGTGGTGTAGTGTCTCATGACTGGTACACTGCACCCCTCTGACAATGGCAAGCTGCACATTGAAGAAGTTTTATTATTGCTGCTGAAGAGCACTGTGCCTCCCTTAACTGGCACAGTTGTTTCCTGTTATTGTATGTCATACCTGTGTTCTCAGTATAGAGCGATGCTATGTGTGGCAGAGCCTTTGATGCAGATCACCCTTGCTTATACTGGCCTAAATATAGCAGATAGTCTGAATTTGCTCCTGTGTGCCTCTCACCATCTGACACAGCTGTCAGATAGGTTTGTCAGGGTCTTAGTTGCCGTAGTGAGCCAGCTGGCTTTGATGTTGAATGTACACATTTTGTTCAGCTGTGGACCTTGTATGCCTGGAATTAGGAGTGGTGCTAAAGCAGTAGATCACCATTTACTGCCACTGTGTTTAGGTGTAATGTCAGTGTGGTGACTAATATAGGAGGCTGGCAGTGGAAAATCTACTCTATGTACTTTAGCTACCTCTAGGAGAGAGTTCAAGTGTCCTTTCTTGGAAAGAAAAAGAAAAAAATATATTTCCATGCATCATTACATTCTTTTACTATTGTTGTCCTGCCTAATTTCTCCCTCGATTCCTCTGGGAAAGCAGTGCTGTAAAAACCTAAAACATGATGGTGTTCAGCTCTCTGTACATGTCTTAACATGTCTCTGGTGAGGACAGATTGTGTTCCCAGGCTCCAGGTGCTGCAGGCTCAGGTCACCAGAATTAGACGCTTCATCTCCTCTTCTCACTTGATAGTCCTGTCTTTTGACCTTGTGCCAGTGATGTGATCCCCCGGGTCTGATCATTTAACTTTCTAAATTCTTATAGAGCTTCATGAATCAACATTTAAGCTGTGCTTTAACATCCCCGCAGGCCTAATGTGCAAAGACACTCTGGAGTTGAGTCAAAACTTATGATTTACATTTAAGGCAGATGCCTGTCTATTCAAAGGTACTAAAAAGGGCGTGCATCACGAGATTCAGAATTTTGAATATATGCTGATGGGTTAACATGAGCTGTAGCAGGTGTTGATATCAGTATATTGTGTCATATACATTAGTCCCTGGGGGCAGATTTATTTGACATTGGTGACTGGAAAAAAGTTGTAAGATTCTTTAAGTGTTAAAGGTCAGCTAAAAAACATTGTAAGAAAACTGTTAATGGCACAAACCCCAATGGAAGCTGCTCCTACTTACATTCTTTCAGAGATATGAAAAGTAAGAAACAGTGATTACATTTAAAATGCCTGTAAGGTCTCACACTGTGATTTGCTTTTTGTGGCAAAAAATTGACATTAGCAAATGTCTAAACCATTAAAATGAAGGCTGTGTGGGAACCCCCAGGAGCTGTGAATATACAATTACTACTACTACTCTATCCACTTGGATTTGTAACCCTTTATACTGCTCAGCTTCACAGACGAAACAGCAGGCAGGCTTGAGACTAACATTTAAACTAACTTTTATTTGTTGGACTGTAAAAAATTAAGGAAATGGGCAGTTTGGTTTTTGATGTTCACTATTTTCATTACTCTACATGAATGGTGCGCAGAGTGAGTTGCTCTTTTTCATGTGCAGTTTGTTATTTTGCCCAAGTGTATGTGAATACTTTTTACTGTTCTATTTTAACAGCTTTAAATCTTCAAATTAAAGTTAACTGATTTTATTACACGGTTTAAGAGATGTCGGTAGACATTTAAAGAAATAGACACTTGTTTCCAAACCAAAATCAGATCTTCAAATCTTCAGATTTTATTGTTATTTCCGTTTTTTTTTTTAAATGTGACAAGAATAAACAGGATCATATTATGCCCATTTTAGGATCCCTACAGTACACTGCTGCCTGCCATCTTAGAATTCATTTGAACATATCACTTATGGCCAGTGACTAAGGCATTATGTGATTTTACAGGATTAGATGTCTCATAGTGACTCATGAGAGACCTTTGGTGGCAAATAGATCTGCGGAGCTGTGATAAGGAAAAGCAGTGGGGGCACGATGAGGGCAAAGTGTTAATTTGACACCAACACTTACTGAATAATGCATTGATTTATCTGGATTAAAAGAAGGTAAAACATTAATATTATGAGGTAGGTGTCTGATATGTTAAGTACATTTTGTTTTGCTAAAAAACTAATTACTGCACCTTTTCAGTATCACGCCTCAGCCGTCTGTTAGGCAGACACAGTGTTTGCGTACATCTACCTAATTTAATCTGTAATTAACTTATCTATTTAACACCAATCTCTCTCTCATATCTGTTTATATCATTCATAGTTGCTCACGAGTCCTTGCTCTTTCTCCATTTTTTTTGTCACGTCTTATCAAATTTTCAAACACCAACATGAAAATGGCTTTTACTTTGTGAATAGTTATGACAGTATGTTCAAAGAGAGTGGGCAGCCACTCATTCTAGTGTGTGTGGGTTAACTGCCTGGGAGACTGTATGATTTGTACAAGGTTGAAATAATACTTTTTTGTCCTTGTACACCTACAGTTTCTACAACCATAGGAAATGAAAGCGTCCTATATGTATATGTTATGTTTTTGACCTGTATGCATATGAACTGGACTTTTATTGGCTTATACCACTATACAGTAATGTGCACTGTATTGCAGGCTGTTCAGTAAGTGAGAAATGTTCATGTTTTGCTGTTTGAAAGAGGAGTGAGTAATAACTCATCAGCCAAATTGTTTTTACTGTGGCAAACTTGGACAATCTGAGGCACATCCAGTTTTTCATTTTTCTTCAAACACACAACACCGTTCATCGTTGCTAATTAAATGTTTTTTTTCCAAAGAAAAGGCTGCCTGCGTATTGTAGGTGGTGTCTCCCACACACTGGCCTTGTCACACAGGCAGAGATGAGCCACAAAGGACCAATGTTCTCATCCTCCCACATGAAAGCAACTAGTTTGAGTCACTACCAATATATATTGATGACAGTTTGTTTTCACAGAAGCCCTCATTATCTCCCGATACACCTCCACTCGTCCGTTGAATTGTTCTTTGCTCAGCAGTCCCTCGTTGCCTGTCTTCTTTTCTCTAACTTTGCTAGAGCTGCACAGTTACGACCTAAATGAAAACTTTTTTTTACTCATCCCTAAGGTAATGATTATTTATTGCCTCTGCTCCTTCTAGCTTAATAAAGTTTAGTTTATGTGACATTATTGAGACATTAGATTATACAGAAAACACACAAAGAACAATAATGGACTTGTTTCATTGTGATACTTGATGTGAAAATAGTAAAGATGTAAGTTTCAAGGTGACAAGGTAACATCATACCACCAACAGACTGACACAGTAAATACCTGTATCATCTACAGTAAAGCCATTTAAGTCAAATGTTGATGGATGTTTTGGTTTGTTGCAATTAGCATTGTAGATTTGACATGCTTAAGGAAAGGGTTCTTCAACCACCTGTTAAAATTGAAGTATTATCCTGCCAGCACAATAGAATCTTTCTTCTCTATAAACCTGCCTTTGACAAGATCTTGTGGGATTTTGCAGTGCAGCACTGTTGTTCCAGTCTTAGACACCAGAGGGAGGCAATGATCTGAAAGTCATGTTCATACAGTAATACATGGCCTACAGGTTTGTGGGTGTTTGTTGCAGCTATGCCCAGACCGTACCACAGACTTTACCTAGTAATGAACTGCCGCTTGCTTCACATGGACATTATCCAGCCGTGTGAGCGAGGGAGTTAGCATTCATGTGTTTGTTTTTTCTAGTAATGCCTCTGGTGTTTGGCAAAGGTTGCAGCCTCATTTCTGGCTGATGTAGAGACAGTGTGGGGGTGAACAGGATGAGAATGGTGTAATGATGTTTTTTGAACTGAAAACCAGGATATTACCACTAGAAACCTTCACTTTGCTTGTATTTACCACAAAGATAATTAACCACCCCCCAGTTCATGTCAGTTGCTACTTTGCTTCTGCATTATTTATTACAATTGTGAAATGTACACCTTGATGGTATTCTCCCTTACTTAAATTAAAAGGCTGATTAGTGTTTGTTTATAGGAATATATTTTATTTAAGCTATTTCATTCATGGAATCCGTGAAAAGATTTTCACAAAGTAATCTCAGGCTCTCCAGAGCTGGACTGAAGGGGTTGGAATGAATCTTGTATGGAAGAATTTCAGTGCAGCTAATATCAGGTCTAAATCTTTAATTGATACACCTAAAAACTAGAAACTTGCATTGTTTTGCCTGTTTGATAGCCTGGAAGTGATTATACTACTACATTCTGGGACTCTGGGAATTTTTCAGTGGATTGAAAAGATGGTGGTTCCCCCATATGTTTTGATTTAAAATAGCCAAACAGAAACCTCCCCTTATGGATTACCCCTTTAGCTTTAAGTTCACACACACAGGCAAGGCTACTTTCACAGGCTCAGTCATCTCAGCTGTTTTGAATAGCTGGGAGTTATTTCTAAGAGTACTGAGTTACTAGAAGCCAAACATTCTTGACAGTCTAAGGATGTTTTTTGAGGGATTGCAAACTCAATGACCAGGCAGTAATACTGTGACACAGTATTATAAGAAAGCAAAACATTATTTTGCCCCTGTTGTGTACTTTATATGGCTACGTAATGAGCAAGTGCAATAGTAACTTTGTGAGCATGAAAAAGTTTTTGTTAAATAATTAGTGGTTGGCAGTCAGTGGTTTTATTCCTGGCACTGGTCATCTTCGTTTGGTAGTTTCTCTAGTTACTGTAAAGCTCAATGGGGCTGTAAGTTTCTATCTACCTTTGTAGCTGCATACTCTAAATCTCCTAAGATACTCACGACACATTTACTTCCTTCTTGTGGGAGGACATCACACTAGCCCCCCTTTCAACTGCACAAAGTTAGAAACGCTGATTGTTGGAACATTTTCAAGAACTCCAGAAACTTTATCCCCTTTTTAAACAAGAATCTCCTTTGGGTTTGGCCTTGGGATCCTTGGTCATGGAATGTTAGTTGCTCGATCATTTGATGGGAAACGACATAATAGATAATGGTTAAGAAAACACTGTATAGAGGACAAGCATTTGCAGAGGATCCAAGGTTAAATATGCTCTCATGGCTCGCTATTCAACAAGTCACTTTGGGCTGATCATGTTGTGGCAGACTGGAACAGTGTGACAGTCACATAGCTTGATGGCCTAAGATTAGTTTGAAAGCTCAAGTAACCTCTACAAGGCCCGGGATATGTCAGAAACAGGCAGTAGTTCACAGGTGCCTTGTTGGTTATTTCATACTGCATGAGAACTGTTGTCAGTTATGGTTTGTAAAGTGATAGGAAAAGAGAAAATAATTTTATCAGCCAATCATTTGGGTGGATGAAATTAGAATTGCATAATACTATGATATTGGATAAGGCATGTTGTCAGATACTCTTTTCTTGGAGGGCTATATGGTATGGTACTCTGCTTTGTAGCCAGTTTCCTCTCTGCATTCAGATTTTCCCTGTACATTTGAAATATGGTACCTTTTTATTTATTGTGCCGAGGTACAGAGTTGCGTTAAGGTCCTGACAAACCAAGCTAAACAATGCTGCAGCTAATGGTTAGCTCACATCTGTGTTAAAATCCAAAAATGTAAGTAAAAGACAAACAAACTAACCATAATTTTTTGCCGCCATTACTCTGTTAAATGGGGATATGAATTGAAGATTTGTGTGGCTACAAAGCCGCAACTGACATTATAAAGTTTTATTTTGCTTATGATGTGGCAGGAAAAAAAAAGAAGGAATAACTGCACTGAATGGGCGAAATCCCTGATTTGCCAGGCCGAATGCCCAGAGCTCTCTCACTGACTGCCTCTGCTGTTTAGTTCAACATGGTCAATAAGCTGCCGATAAGGCGCCGACTTCCTCCAATTGTGCTGAACATACTGTAAAAACTGTGGGTGTGGGTCAGCCACAAACACTCAATGGCGTCCAATGGCTGACTGTGGGCCTGGTGTGTCAGGGCCCTCAGTGTACTCTGAGAGATGTTCTGGCCCTGTAATCCTCCTCAAACAATGGTGGATGTGAGAATAGAAGAGAGGTTAAGCCCTGTAGGTCTTTTTGTTACCATGTGTTCAGACATTTACATGTGCACACGGAAGGTTGTCTCTCACCACTCATTCAATCTGCAGATTTATACATATTCAGTCAGATTGTCAGCTCTGCTCTTCTGCATAATAATTTTCTGTGGGGAAAAAGCAAAAATGCCATATGCAGCTTTTCTCATCTCCCTGCTGTCGTGGTATTTTTTGCACCTATGCAGCCTCTTACCTTCATACCTTTCACATTACTGCCTTGTTTGGTATCAAAGTTTAATTAAAAAACATCCTGCTGCTTCTTCTCTCCTTGCTGCATATGAAAACACTGTAATAGACATAAAAGCCCATCTCTCTTGACACTTGGTCAAGTGAATCCTTGTTTAAGTGCATGTGTCACACATACTAACATTGGACAGCTGTGCAATCTTCTCCTGAAATATCCCAAGTCTCTTTGCTGACATAGAGTTACTGACATTTAGTGACACCTTAGTACATGGAGGAGTCAGAGAGAGTTAGCGTACAACATCCTAGTTTCAACACTTGCGTTGGAAAATCTGTTGTTTTTTGTATGCTGAGAGTTTTCATGGAGTAAAGTTATTGGGGCTTGGTGATGATGTAGGCCACTAAGTTGGGAGGACCAGAGAGGGGTCAGAGAATGACCACAATGAGGAAGCTCCCTGGACACGTGTACTGCGTCGGACGACTGCTGGTACACATTCCACCACTGAGGGGTCATGAGAGCAGATTCCACGGTGCCTGTCTGAGGGGGGAGAGGCTGAGTTGGTCCATCCTCTTTTCAGACCCTGACAGCAGCTGCTCCGCCTGGCTTGGGCGCAGCAGTGACCTCACACCCCAGAGATATTTTAAAGGGTGCCAGTCAGCAGGGAGATGAGTTCTGGGTAGGTAGGTGAAGAGGCTCAGTGAGCGCAGTATTGATACGTCTGCGCAATGGTTGTGAGGTCCAAGGAAGACGCTGCTTTCGTTTAAGAAAAGTTATCTGCTTAGGACGTTGGTTGACCAGCTTTCGAAGCTCCTTCTGGGATATGACCCATTAAACAGCATTGTTTTTTTTTTTGCAATGCTGCGGCATTGCCCTATTCCCCGTTTCTCATCGTCTGGTGCTCGGAAAAAGATGCCAAATGTCGCTTGTGGGAAAGAGAAGACTTCACATGTCCCGCTGGAGAGCCAGGCACTTGACCTGGCAGACCCCAAGGATGTTGCCACGGAACCGTTACCCCCTCAGAAAGTACTCAAGATATTTAGCATCAACATTATTGCTCAGGGTTTGCCTTTCTGCCGCAGACGGGTGAGTATTCTGTGTTTTGAGTTGGTCATACGGTTTGGGTTTGGATGTACCGCAGAACCTGAAAATGTCAAAGGTCATCCTACTCTCTTACCCCCTTTCACTTTGGTTGTTGTTGTTGCTTTGCGTAACTGCTTGTTTATCAAAAAGGCATATCAAAAATTTTAAGTTATTTTCTGTTCTGCTCGTTACTGTTCCTGTCTTGTCAGCACAATGAAACATTCTCTTTTACCATCAAATAATTAACCTTTTTTGGTTTAGCTTAATTTATTCTGATTAATGTAAAATTATACCCGACAAAATGTTTTCTGGGAATTGCAGTCAGCTCTTACTGACGATTGTTTTGAACTACATGCTATTCATTTTCCCATTTCATATTGCCTAAGTGGTATTCTTAAGAGCAGATAAGGATAAATTCAGACACTTGTGATAACATACGATGGAGTTGTTATTTTGTCACATTTACATCATTCGTTTCCATACCCTCATGGATACAAGGTTCGCTTGCTACGGCTCCACCCATGGCAGACGACAGACACCGCCATATAACCTTAAAAAGGCCGTCGCCAATGAGCCTATTTTTAGGTTACGTTTTAGATGAAGACATAAATGCAGTAATTGGAGAGAAATCAGGAAAAATGCATTCTGAATTAGCTAAAAATGCTTATTTGTTCTGTGAAGTTGAAAGTTGCAGCAATTCAAAACCTCAGCTCTCTCTAACGACATGACGTGGTTAATTTCTTTCTATTTAACAGCAAATTAGGTTGCATGATGTGAGCTGTAACAGTAACGCTACTTGCATTAAAAGTCTCCTTTGACATTCCTGCTGAATTAATTGAGCATAATTTGCAATGTGACTTGAAAATTAATGAAATAAGACTCCAATGTCATGTAAGCTGCTTCCCAAACAATCCCAAGGCAGTTTTTGAAAGATATATTTATTTAGTTGCCAGATTAACCCTCTGCATGTATAGTCACTGAGAGTCATAACACAGAAAAATCAGCTGATAGATAGATAGAAGGAAATAGATAAAATGATTAATGATAGATGGAAATAATCATTTCGTACATTACATATGTTTGACTGTTCCAACCTCTCAAACGGGAGACTCTGTTCTTGGCTTACATTACAGTAAAATTGTTTGAATTTTGGACTGTTGCTTGGTCAAATAAAGACATTTGTTGACTTAACCTATTGAAAATTTTCATCAGTATTCACATGATATTTTTTTTTTTTTTTTTTTTTACAGCTAATCAATTGAGGAAAATTTGTAGATTAGTTGCAAGGCTAGAACACTGGAATGAATAATAATTGCTACTTAATTTATTAAGATTTAATTAATCAGGTATCACTATATATATTTCTATCTGTATTTAATGAACCATGTATCTTTATAAGTGTATATGTAGAGTTTCCATTTTTAGAATGAATAACACTATAGACAGTATTCACTGGATTTTCATGAGTGATATATTAATATTTCTAAAGCAGCTAAGATTCTAATTGACCTCTGACTTCCTTTTGTTGGATCAGTGTATCGATAAATATCTGACATGTTATTTTGGTCAGAGACTTGAAGAGATGCAACATTAAATTTAGACCACCATTTCCATTTAACAACCTCAGTTTGTTTACTCAGTATCTGTATATCCATCCAATCTTTCGATCATAAGCTCAGTATTTTTCTTGAATATATTTCATTTGTGCCCTGCAGCTGTCAGTAAGGACTATATACTAACTACACTTTAGCTGACAGTCCTGACAAGTTAATTTGAAGATGTTGATGAAGGGACACCAACTGTTTTAATATGGCTTCATTTGACCTCTGAATTACAGTGGTGCTGACAGTGTTTCCTTGATGTCATTAGAGATACGAAAGCTGGGAAGTTAAAAATGTTGGCCTCTAATCTGTCAGAAAAATTTGGAGATAGCTTGGTTAGTGAGGAGAAAATGAGACTAAAATAGAAATAAGGGTACAAGTCACAATGACTGGGGAGTGTCAGCTTGTCGTTTTTCCGTTCTCAGTTTTCTCCTAGATCAAAGCAAGTTGCTATGTCGGTCAGCTTTTCGAAGAAAAGGGTCTATTATGGTGATTTAGTTTTAATTACTGCTGTTTATTCAGTAGTTATACAATAGGTTCAAAGAATAGGCTGGGACAGGACCATAGCAGGAGGTTTCTTTAGATTACACGGGCTTAAAAGGGTTTTTCTTTTTTAAATCAGTGCTTTGCTCGCAACAAAGAGTGAGGCATTGTGTTACACCTCTGTCGACAGTAAGATGTTATATATCATCCCTAATTACCATCTGTGCATACGGCCTGTATAATTTTATATGTTGCAGTCATACCTTTATTTAGCATCAAGGCATTTTGTCTTCATTTCCAAGTGTTGTACTTTCCTTTTTTTTTTTTTTAGCCATCCCAGTGGCATGGCACTATGGATGGCAGTGTTGGTCTATCTACCAGGAATCTGGATCTGGCTCTGTGGTTCACACTGAAATATCTCAATAACATTTAGATGGATTGTCATGAAATTATGTGCAGACACCAATGATTCCCAGATGATGAATTCTAATGACTTTGGTGATCCACTGACTTTTTCCAGCACAACCATTAGGTTGACATTTGTGGCTTTGTGTGAAATGTCTCAACAACTATTGGATGGGTTGCCTCAAAATTTGGCACACACACTCAAGTCCTCCTCAGGATGAATTGTAATGGATTTGATGGAAGGTTTTCCATCATCAGGGCAAAATTTGAACTAAATGAACTAAATGCATGATTCCCTCTAGACCAGTTCTTAAAGTTGTTGCTCCTGTTGGTCCATGCAGAGCAGAGGCCACGTGGACTCTGCTGTGCATGTGGCAGCTGTCTCCAGTGAATGGCATAACTGGGATTTCTCAGGGTCTCTGCAGTATGGTACAACTTAAGTTGCCTGAAACTATGTCTTTAGAAGGAACAGATGATACTCTAAAATACATATTTTCATTACATATTTTACTTTCTGTCATTAGTTTTTAATGGAAGACTTAAAGGGAATTTATTATCCTCTTAATCATCCCCCATTCCGGTTCCAGTTAAAATGTTCAGTGGACACAGACATGGAAGCTTTCTATGAGGACGTTTTATTTCTGGTATTTATAATGTCTCTTAAACTTCTCGTGCTATACCGATAAAAACAGTCCTGGATTAAATTTCCATGCGAAACATGACCAGCAGAATCCACGCTGTATTTCCGGGAGCCAGACTGGGCATCCAGCTGTTACAGGAGATAGTGATCAGAGATAGAGATATAGAACATTAACAGCAGGACATTTTAGTTGCGGTATTACTTTTCTCACCCACCACACCCTGCCCTGCAGGCCTGTTGAGTAAGGTGATCTGGACTTGCCCATAGCAGCTATGTCTGTATAAACAGCTATCAGCAAGATACATTTGCTGTTTGAGCAGGTGCTGTGGGTGTGTTGCAACTTTAGTTTAGAGTTTAACTAGAGCCTTAGGGTTTCCTCTGGTTCTGTCTGCAGACACATTAATTAGAGCCACACATCTACTGAAGGGGTTTTTCTTTAGGCTTTGTTTACCTTTTGTTTGTGTCCTTGGTTGGCTTTTGTCAGACTGTTTAGACTGTTCAGTTTAAGACTATGAGCTGGAGTTATTCCGGCAGCCAAATCTGATACACATGTCATTTCCCTGTCAGCAGTTTCCACTGTCATCTGGTTAATTAAGACAGAAAGCCATTCAGAGAAATCTTAATAACAACTGTGTGAGCTGAGAGCAGGTAATTATCAAATTTTATGCACATTTTTTTCATTATAAATAATCCTATCATAGTGACACATCTATAGAAAAACATCAAAAAGCCATCAAATGTGCCTGGATACACTGAGCAGATACATATTCACTTTCGATTTTGAGTTGTGTGTCCCTTTCTGGTATGTGACAACTGAAGTGACATGATACTGCTCCAGAACCAGCTACTTGGAGGTCAGGTGATCTGATAGGGGGCTCAAGTGTTATTTGTCTTTACTATTCATATTTCAAAACCAACTGTTTTCCATTACCAGAAGCTTGATTTCACCTCAGTTAATTCTGTGTTTTAACTACAGTAAGTTTTGCTTAATTTTAGCATCACAGTCATCACCATCTCTGCTTTATTTTTTTGTTTTGCAAATATGCTGGCTGTTGCTACCGCCTGTCAGTGTCTTGTGATTATTTCCACACTATTTAGAGTACTTGTCAAATTAAATAACAAAATAGTTGTAGAAGGACAGGACTTACCTTATCAGTAAACTGAAATGAGCATAAGCTGGATAAACAATTTCACAAGCAAGACAAATTTTACATTGAGGTGTAATTGGGGGGAAGAAAAGCAGTTCTCTAGTGCTTATAATGAAAAATAGCCTCAGTGGGAGCACTAACGGCAGCCACCACAGGAAAATTAGATTTGTGCCATCCAACAAGCGCCTGATTAAAATACTAAAAGTCTCTTAACAACATCAGCAATGCAGATTTTTATGTACTCTTTATTACGCATGATTAAATTTGGGCAACATAACTGAATTTCCTCATAGTCTCCAGTACAGTAGATGTATTTGAAACTTTTATATGTGCCACACAAATGTTGCTACCTGACTTCTTTGTTGTTCACTAGCAAACGGTGAATCACTTTAGATAAGCTGGATGCCCTGGAGGAGCAGCTGTCTTTTCTAATGTTGGTCTCTGTAGATAAGTGTTGTAAAGAAAGTAAGGCTCCCCTGGCAGCATTACGCTGCTGCACAAACTCTATCGCTCGGGCCTTTTAACCTTTCGTCTCCTGTTTGTGGAGAGCCAAATGCAGAATATTGTTTCTGACAGGATGAGAAACTAATTAATCGTTTGAAGTTTTTATTCTTTAATTTTTTTTTTTCTTCCACCATTACTGATGCAATGCATTGTAACACACTGGAGTGAAGTTGGTGTGAAGCTCAAGAGAGATTCCTTTCTTATCCAAGTGAACTGTTTGACTGTTTATATGGTAAGAATTTCTGAATTTTCTGTGTTGGTTTTACAGCATTAACACTAAAAACTAGATGATGATACTAATTGTTTGTCGGTCAAAAAACTGGAGGTGACATTTGAGGTTGTCACCTTTAGGAAATTCTGATTTTTCACTTTTTTGTGACATTTCATGGGAAACCCATATGAATATTTTTCACAGTTTTCTGATTTTTTATTGACAAAATGATTAATTGAGAAACTAATATGATTAATTGATAGAGGATAGTCATTAGTTTCAGCCCCAGCTGCACACATTAAGCAGAGGCTGAATATATTCGTTGAACTGACGGGCTGCTATACTGTGTTCATGTTTCCAGCTATAAAACTTTTGCTACAAAGAGTCATCCGATGATGTTAAACTTGGTGAATTTGACTCAATTTGTGAGGCACATGGACTTCCTGCATGAGTCGATGATTGAAAGACAGCTGATTATGTCCTCTCAGCTTCAAGCCCTTCTCTCTGTCCTGAAGTAAGGACCACACCACAGTTCACTGCAGGAGGTTGGATTCCATTGCCCTTGGGCTCCAAATAACACAGAGGGGAGGAAGGCATCTGCCATTGGCTATTCTGAGAAGCAGTCCCATTCCAGGGAGCACACAGATCCAGTCGGCTAGCTACCCAGCACTCAGATCAGCCAAACAGTTCTATTTACCCCCGATTCAAGTAGAGACTCATAGCTATAGTGTAAGTTACAGTGACCGTCAGTGAAGTCCGTCTGCTGGCGCCTTTTTGATATATTTTGTGCAAATGGGACACATTTACAAAAATGGTATTCAAAAATATTACTGGAACTTCATGAGTACCTGTATTTTGCTTGTCATTTGCTGCTCATGCATCTTATCAATATATGTCATTATTCGACACTGTAAAATCATCATTAATGACCGAGCTGCATTTTCACATTGCACGTGATTGGTGAACCTAATCCCGTTCTAAATACCACTTGAGTTCAACCTCAGGGTGGGGTGTATAGTGTTATACTGTTGTGGTGCTTTACATACAGAGCATACTGGATAGCGATGTGCTCCCACCTGCCACAGGGCTGCCTGAAGGCACTGACATTTCCCACGCTGTTGGAGATCGGAACTGAGAAAAGATACAGTCTTCCATCAGGAGATGTGTCACAGCTCCTAAACATTGTATTTCGACGGAGGACATGAAGCAAACACAATCTGTCACACGTACAAACAGCTGTTACACTCTTCAAGTTAAATAATTAATCTCAGTTTTGCTGCATGGGCCACACATTTCGCTACATAATTCAGCCCCATTGGACACATTCAATAGACTTGAGTATGAATAAGCCACCTTGGCAACCAGTTCATCTAATTGCTTTGTTGGTGTGTTTTACAATCTTTTGCCTACTTTTTTAAGTCAGCAGTTCTTTTTGATTGAAAAGTGCAGCCCACCTGTGTCAGTGACCACACTTTGAGCTGTGCTGAGATTTTTGAAATATTTGGGCTTTGTGCTTTAAAGGAGTCTCAAAGCTGCCAGCTATATAACCACAAGTTTTGAAGCTGTCATTTCTTTTCCTCACAAAGCAAAATTCATAATTCAATGAACTGTTCTCCCACATGAAGTTTAAGAAGGCAAACATTAGATTTGGTGAAAGCTTGCACCATTTGTCGGTCCGAGGAAATCACAGGTTGTGCAACCATCTACAGAGTTGTTTTGTTTACAATACATTAAGACAACAGGCTCTAAAGCACTAGATTCTCATAATTGCAAGTATTACACTAGTTTTGAAACATAAAATTTGAGTCACCTGCAACTAGTGGTAGTTGTCGGTTGGTGTACTCGCTTATGTCCACAGAAAATTGTGAAGTATGTAATAAAAACTGTTGCGATCTAGGTTTTCTGCCACGGAAATAAGTCTGTCTGGTTGTCTAGTTGCACTCTGCAGTCTTGAAGAAAGGTTCTGTTATATACTGTACTTTTTGTACAATCAAAATCTAACAGCACTTGGTGGTTCTTTTTATGTTGCCAGACCACTGTCAGTAAAATGTGATCAAACCACACAGTTATGTTGAAACAGATTAGTTGAGTCTTTGGGTTTTTGTATTTAACTCTTAATAAATAATATGTAAGGGTGTTTTTGTTCAGACTTTAATTTGAGTTCAATTATTTAATCATGAGTTTTCACAGGCTTCAGAAGAATCTGAAAATGTCATGGAAGTGATTGAGTTTGTCCTTGAAAAGGTCCAGATAGTGTGGTTAGACTTCACATCATACTGCTTACATAACTCTGCGTTAAAATTCTTGTATGTACTGTATGTGGGTGACTAAGTGGGCTGACATAAACACTCCAATCTAATCAGTTGTCTTTTCAGTTGATGAATGTAACCAAGGTGACAGTATTTGTTTTGGCAACAAATCATCAATTTAACGTTGATGTATTTTTGTCCTTACAATTAGGCGCTCCACCAGACTTCACCGTGATGTGCCTGTAGAAATGTGAGCTGTGAATCACCGTGTCTGGTTCTTTTCCCTCTGTCTTAGTATCAACATTTCCCAGTGCTGACCTTCAACAAGCTGGTCCTGTGCCTTTCACAGTGTCCTGCTCACTATAATCTGGTCATCAGTGAAGATAGCCCGTGAATGGATAGCTGACTGGCTGTAACTGATGCGGCCGTCTGCATAGTTTGTCTAATCTGTGTATGAACCCTGCTGTCTGAATCACAGTGTGTGGTCTCCCTGGTTTTGATGTGCTGCAGTGCTGCCTGGGCACTTGCTGTAGGTCTATTTGATAGCAGATTTACTCTGTTGAAACACCCGTGTACACCCTAAAGCTCTTCATGGTGACTATTTGTAAAGACAAAAATCTTGAACTTGCCTCCTGTTAGTATTCACCTGCAGCTGATGTAGTATCAAGTGCCTCTTTATTAGTTTAACGACAGGAAGTCACGATTTTGTAGGTGAGTGTATGCGTGTGCGCTCCTTAGTGGGAGTCACAGAGGTCTGTTGTTCAGAGGTCAGGTAGAAATTTAAATACTTGCTTGGCAACAAGAGGATTACACCCTCTGAAAAATGCAAGGTCTCTAACAGGGCAAGATGGGAAGAAAGCTTTTAAAAAGTATGGTGAAATGTAATTCATGATTTTGATCTGATACAGGGCAGTTGAAAGCTGTATATTCAGCATGTTATGATATGATATGATTAATATCATTTTGGCAACATGACAAGGAGGCCAAGTTGGATGCAAATGTTAAGTTTTGGTTTATGGCAAGCTACTTGTTTGAGTACATTGCAAAGTTAATCAGAATAATGTGTGGAAACTTCTACTACAGGTGTCTTTATTTAACCTTTTCATCTGACACACTTTCTTCTAAGGCAGAGACTTCGTTCTATCAAAGTCCTTATAGTCCCTGATAATGTTTTTGGTACTATCAGAAAAGAATATGAAATGCTTGTGGGCCATCCCAGTGTAACAAGCTGTTTGGTTTGCTTGCTTGCCACATAGAATATCAGTGCTGTCTTGTGGGAATGATGAAAAAAGCAGCTTTTTATGATCTAAGGAAAACAATGTTTTCAGTTTTGTATTAATGCATTTTTCAGTGAACCCAGGGGTTTTTTGAAGCTGTTTATTTGAGAATTACTAGGGCAGCAATGATTTGCTGATTAGTCAATTGACATATTATCAGTCAGCAGCGATTATAATAATTGATTAATTGAAAGGAAAAGAAACATGCCCAGGTTCCAGCTGTTCAACTTTTCATCCTATAACAGTTAACTTAATATCCTCTCAGAAATGAACAGTAACTCTTGTTGTGGCGGTCAGTGGCCAAGTGATCATATTCAGCCTGTGTGATCCGATTCATCATCTGACATTGATTAGCAGCCATGTGCAGTGTGAGAGATGATGGATGACTGCCAGGTTTGGGCCGTGACATCCGTATTTATAATTTGCACAGTTTATAAATGACCTTGGCTGTGGTGTACTGTACCTCCCAGGTCTGACAAGTAAGGCCATGTTCAGACCAAAAATAGCACTCTGTCAAAAAAAACACAGGAAGCTGCGTAGCTGCAGGTATTGGTGAGAAAATGAAATACGATCCAGGAGGTTTAGTGTGAGGAGTACATCCTTTAGTTTGACGGCTTATCACATCCCCAAACACTACACAGGCTATGAGGCAGGATTTTGCATCTCCACAAAGTTATTGCAGCGGCATTCATTTGATCTTCAGTGACAACGTTCCCGGGGTTAACAGTAGAAATCACACCGTTAACTTTACAAAGTAATCTACCAGGAATATATATTTGCACATATTTGATTAATCACTGCAGGGTATTGCTGAATGACACGGCAATGCGTTGTGGTTTTTCATGGAAAGACAAGGCATTTGTTTCCTGTAGCCCACTGTTTCAGTGCCCCTTACTGAAATAAATGAGGAAGCTGCGTGTGTGTTGTTGTTTGAAATACAGCCAAACACATAATCTCCTCCTCCTTACTTTTCTTTCTACTGTCTTCCCACATGAGATGATCAGAAGCTTCAAAATGGTTACTTAAACTTGTTCAATTAAATTAGTCTGCTCGTGCCCTCCTGACTTTCTGCATTTGTTATTATTCAAAATATCAAGGCATTGTTGGTGTGAGGAGGCGGGTGCATTTGTTGTAAATCCTCTCCCACTAATGTAAATGTGGTGACTCAGAGTTTATTAATAGTCTTGACCATCTCCTGTAGGTCTCTTTGTGCTGAAACATCGTACAATATGTCCACTGTACTCCTCTTTACTGTTAGTAGACAAACATCACATCAGAACAAACACATTTTTTGCTGTTAGTTGATCGATAGAGTCCGAAATGTCTCATCAGATGTCTTTCTGGTTTTGTGCTATTGACAGTTGAAATCCTGTAAATATTCAGTTTAATGTAATGTAAGACCAAGAAGAGCAGTAAATAGGTGTAGGTAGGTGGAATCATCAGATGTTTGACTTAAGAAAGTTATTTGAAAACCATTCATCTCTTAAGTGCAACTACCGTAATTGATTAACTGACAGTTGCAGCTCTTCATGGAACTTTTCTTGCTGAAATATCTTAAGTCGTCTTCATGTCTTCCCTCCCTAACATCCTACTTTCACTAATTCAAGAGTTTCATCTACATCAGTGGAAAATGACAATCACACACAATCCTTTCTGTTTATATGGAGGCTATGTCTCTCTGCTCTCTCAAGGACGTACTTCCTCTTTGTGTCATTAACAGTACAGTGAAGTGGAAATTGTAGCTCCCTTTCAGTTGCCCTCTGTGGGCATAGAACAGAAGGAGGATGGCTGCATGCCTGGCAGAGTACTGACTCACAGTTCATAAAACACCAATTCTTGCTCTGCCTACCTTATGTCAGTTGAGTAATTCACTTCCTTTTCCACTGCAGTCTTTTCTGTCTCTCATTCATTCATTCATTCATTCAGTTTTTTCCCCTCCATCAGGGAAAGAGACTCCTAGTCTTATCTCTGAGGAGCAGAATCAAAACCCTCCGTCCTCACACTGGATGAGCTCCTTATTGTCCGGACTAAATTGAGTCATTCAGTCTCAGCATTCAGTCCGAGCATTTCTCCAACTCAGACAGTGATTGATTTTGAAACCTTAACTTTCCAAAAAGGCGCCATTGAGAAAAGTATAGATTACTTATTTATGAACTACAAATCTATTTAAAGTTTTTTTTTTTTTTTTTTTTTTTTTGAGCATGTCAGACAAGGGCAAGAACACAATGAATTTAATGGCATATCTCCAGGACCACCAAATAATGTAACATGGTGTTTTTTGTTACTTAAGTGTGCTTGAGTACAACATTTTACACGATTTTCATTTTCTTTTTTAGAGAGTTGCCAAATGGGAAAGGGTTGCTGGTTCTAGAAAGGTTTTCTATTGTGTGTTCCTATATCTGTAATATTACTTCAGCACAGAAAGACAGGACTCTACTGGATAATGTAACATCCCTATGGGTTTATGTTATGGCCACCAGTTTCAATTTGTTTTTAAGAAATTATGGCTTGGTCATCATTTTGGCACATTGCACAGGTCTAGATGTAAAATACACATGAGCCTTGCCCCTCCTCCCGCCAACACAAGCCACAACAGTGCTGTCGTATAACATTGTCTATGGAGAAAACAAATTGGGCTTTTACTTCTGCAGACAGGGATGCCTGAAATAGCTTCTTCACTGCACAACTCTATTATCAGCATCATTTTCTGTGCCAGTATAATTTTGACCATGGTAATTGATTGATAAACTGATTTAAAATTTGATAACTGACTGCACAGCTATAATATTTAGTTGTAGTAGTTAAAAGAATTATAGTAATAATGTTTACACTTCTATCCCAAACTCTTTTCTGTGACCATACCTCTCAAAAGTTTGTGAAGCAAGAAAAGCAGTGTTAGGGATTTCCATCTGCTGGTATGGACTGCCTTTTAATATTTAGGAAAAACAGGAACAAAACTAGAGACCACTGCAGTGTGATCACACCAGTAGCAACACCCATTAACATGTTGACATTCTCCGTACTCATGGGTCTGACTATACCCATCCTCTAACATTCCCTTAATTTATATCTCAACTACATACCAGTAAAGGTGCAGTTTCATAACTGTATTTTGCGTGGTTGTGATGCTATCATGGTGACAAAATCTGTCCACAGACCTATAAAGTACTCAAAACTGCCTTAGTGGTAGTTTCTGTTACAGTAGGTGGTTGGTAGGTGTCCCAAGGACTACATTTTGCCATTATGACACACCCACAGATATGCTGACAAAGCAGTAAATCGACCAAACATTTTGGGATGTAATACACCACAGATCTAGCTTCTGCTGTCGTTTTTGAGCAGTCCATCTTGGTCTTTCTCATGAGAAGATTAATAAGACATTTGAGAGCTACCTTTGAGAAAATGTTTGGAATGATTGCAGCAATTTTTGTCTGTTTATAGTATTTTGGTTTGTGCATGTTTCCAGTCCTTGTAATTTTAAAATATCAAAGTTAATAACAAAGAAAGAAAATCAGATGCAGTCTCATTCCTGTGACTAGACGCCTTGGTCTTCTCACAGCGTGTGGACCTCTGTGACTTGTGCGTGGGAGTTGTAGTTTTCACATTTTGCTTTCAGACTAACAAAAGGAACAAACCACAGCTGAAACAGTTGAGAACAATGAGCCTTGCTGCTGATACCATTTCAACTGACACTGGTCGGTACAATTGGTAGAGAAGCTTAAGAAACTGAAATCGATTTCGATGAGCCAAAAGAGAATTGCTTCAGCACCTACACAATGTTACATCAGACACCCACAACAAATACCTTCATTACAGAGCCGTGGATCCCACCCTCCTCTGTAGTCCTCATAAGTTGGCCTCACAGAAAGCAAACATGTAAACATTTGTGTAGGTACATAACTGTTTCTTATATATGACATTTTTATACTCAAAAAATTTGTGTTAATCCTGCTCTCTCATTGCTCCTTACTCATTGCTCTGTGTCTTTCTTCCAGTGATAAAAGTTCTTAACACCTTCAGTTGTGGTGATTCAATAGTTCAATTTACAGGGTGAACGATTACATTTTGCTTTTTCTGTGTGAATTCGCCAAGTAGATCATAAGCCACTCCAGAAAAGCTCGACAGACACTTAGAAGTGGTTAGCTGCCATTTCAAACTAAATCCTTTTACACACATATTTGTGTTCAAGATTCAAGATTTAAAATTATCTTTGTTGTCCCACAAAGTGGAAATTTTCACACATGCCGCAGCCAGAAAAAGACAACATTTTATATAAAAAATATATAAATGGGTTAATAAATAAGAAACAATGGTCTAAAAATCTATTTAGTCTGTCCCTGCAGACTAAATAGAGGGGAGTAGTTGGTATTCAGTGTGTAGAACATGGGATGGGTCAGTTACTGTCCTATTGGCTTCCCTCAGGGTAGCCTGTTCATAAGTAGACCGCAGGGACGTGTTGCAGTTTGACAATATTTGTTCATGGTGACAGTACTCTTAAAGGGTCAGTTCTTATTGTTATGCTTACAATTTTTTGGAGCAAAGTAGTTCCATTAAAAACCTTTCACAGTAGGGTCTTTCGGTATTGAGTTCACCCAGAATTAATTTGGTCACTGCGTGTTAGATGTCATCTAAGCACCCATCCATTTTCTAAACCATTTACCTTATTAGGGTCATAGGAGACTGACGCCTATGCCGGCTCACGTCAGGAGACAGGGTACACACTGGACAGGTGTCCAGCCTATCACTGTGCAACTGTTTTAATAAATAATAATTATCTTGCTGTTTAGGTTGGAAATTATTGTAACACTTTGCAGCCCATTGAACATGCTTATAATGCACTAATTTGCTCATGCTGTTAACTTATAATGAATGCTGTGTAGCTCCTTTCACTAACAGAAATTTGTTTATTTTTTCTCCCCCATGTCCTGCTCCCCTGTTATGGACGATTGTGTGAACACACAGGTAAGAAAAAAAACTCCTTTCACAATGTAGCACTTATATTTGTTTCCACTTCTTCATTTATGGCATGTTTCTTAGTCCCATCATGTCATGTACAACAGAAAAAACTGAACTTAATCCCATGTTGCTCTTTACTTCCGCTGCAATGTTTTGTCTGCAACAACTCAAAATGCTGCTGTGTTACCTCTAGGGGGCAGCATGAGCTAAAGGTTAAATGATCACTGAGGCATTTGAGAGCTCAGTGCTGCCCCAGGACCTTCCCCATGTCCAAACACTGCTCAGAGGGTTTGTACATTACAGCTACACTCGGTTGTATTCAATGTGTCTTGCTTGGACTGATATTGGGTGTGTTATGGACATTTTCAAGGCAGAGTCTCATAAGGACCCTGTATGTTGCTGCTGCAGTTGTTTTTGTACCAGCAGTGGTCTTATTGCTCTCTGTGGTCTTGCTAGTTGTGTGATCCAAACATGTCTTTTGTCCTTAAAGATTGCATGACTGCCACCATCTCCATCTCTACATTTTGGAGACATTAGTATTTATAAGCAGTTCTTGTGTCTCTCTCACACATACATCTGCTGTCTTTCAAGCACCAACTCTCTCTTTCCCACATGCAGACACTCCCGGCTAAGAGCTTCAATAAATGTTCAGGTTGTTATGACGACTATGAGTGCAGCACTCAGTACTACATTAAGAGACTGAAGAAGCTCTTACACTGTTGCACATCTCCACAGGTTTAATGAAATTGTAATTGTACAAAAAAAAAAAAATCCTTGGGAAATTATTCCCATGAAGGTCAGAGCTAAAATATCAGTAGCTTTTGTTAAAGTTTTGGTTTGAGAAACAACTTAAATTTGAATGCAGCATTCCCAAAAATAAAATGTCAGCTTCCCATTCACATCAGTTGTTTCAATTAATACCTAAGTACCTCTTAAAAAGTAATTTGTAAAGTTGTGACAGTCTGAAAAACATGGATAATGATTACAGCGCTGCATGTCATCATACATATTTCTCAAACTGTTTAATCAAAACACCAGGTAAACTTGTAATAGTTGTTTCATAAGGTCGTGTTGACTGGTGGCAGTATTGTTACTGGTCTACAGTGATCTGCAGTCTTAATTTCCCTATAGTGGCATAATGTTCTTTGATTGATGAAATGTTGCCTTATTGTTTGGCTCTCAGTCACATAGCTGGTATCTGGAGGTGAAACTTTCTCTGTTATCAGCCCTGGGTGTGCTAGACTTTGATGAGGCTTGAGTCAGATGTAAAGTATCTCTGTCAGTATCACAACTGGGCACGGCACAAAGTGGCACAGGGATAATTGAGGACCTGGTGAAGCGTCAGCACACCCGCACTCTTCCATGGCAGCGCTCGGTCAAAAGCCGTATCTCTGTTTTGTCAGTGTGTCTGACTCAGAGAGGCTGAGTCAAAAGAGCACCTTGTTTTATATTTTATATAATGGTGACATCAACTAAAAAGTGCATTAAAGAACTCCATTGCCATGTATTTTCTCAGACCAAAATCGTCCTAGTACAAAGCCAAGGATTTCATCTTGTCTGTTGGAAACAAATGTGCTTGTTTTCTGCTTATGAGAAAAGATAATTAGTTAATTTGTGACTGGTAGGACAGGAAACTGTAGCTAATTTCTTTTGTGACAGGGATAATTTAACTGTTCAGGTTTCATGCATTTGTTCAGGGCCTTTTTTGTGCTTATTTATAATGAAAATCCAGTTATTATCAGTTATTTTGTTATGTCAAAGATGAGTGGATGAAGATCAAAAATATTACACCTGGTTTGTGGATAATTGGGGGACATATAATGTTGATGGAAATCAGTTTAAATCCTAGGTTTCATAGTTGTAGGTTAAAATCGAGGTTTTAGCTCCACATTAATTTTGTTGTTGAATATTATGTCTCTAAAAACCTGGAGTGCAGAACTTTTGTCTCCCTCTTCTGGCAGTGAGAGTAATTACACAATACCATCAAAACTCCGGTATACAGCGAAATACAGAGAGATTTACCTGGCACTGATAGTCATCATTCTGTGAACTTGTTTGGCAAGGGCTTTAATGTTAAGTGCACCCAAATATATGTAGAATTCACACACTTCACCTTTAAGTATGTAAATAGTATGCCATGAATTGCACTACTTAGCTTATTATTTAACAAAGCCATAGCTAGCAACAACCATACCCCATACCCCAATTTTAAGCTATGCACTGTAGCTTGTTGAGCTTTTAGCCTTTATATTCAAGCCTTCAGTATTCTTAATGTGGAATCAAATGTAGCATCCTTCATTACAGACAGCTCCACATTTACAGACAACTTTTCCTTCACCTTCATGAAAGCGTTAGCATTTTTCAGTTCTTCTAGGTGTTTACAAGCTCAAAAGGCATAAAAACAAATTGCCAGGCAGCACATCTGCATTTGTGTTGAGGTCATGCAGAAAAGCATAAACCAGAGATGTCCCTGTTGATCTCTCATGTGTCTCATTGTCCACTGGAAGAAAAATGGCAGCTCCTTACCCATCTCAATAGTGTATCCGCATATGTGTTCTTATTTCTCAGTCAGTTTTGACCTCACGTTGAATTAAAGCATTGTCCACAAAGAAAAGAGTAAGAATCTCATTTCAGCTTCTCATATTGATTCTTCTATTCAGCCAAATGCCTGAGTGCATATGTCAAAGTATACACACTTTATCTCAGTGTGAAGGGAAATTACTTTGCTGCAGAGGGATAATAATGGAGGAGTACCATTTGGAAAGAGGTGTGTGTAAAAGCTGTACTTCAAACCCCTCCAGTGTTCTCTGGAGTGTTATCACCATCTCGGAGTGCTCAGACATTAGACAGGAGGGTGGCATTAAGTGCCAGACCGGGGGGGAATGTCACTAGTCATTTTTTTAATACAGTGTTCTCTGCCAATACAACATTAAAATAGTGTGATCTGAGTTTGGTTATAGAGCCTAAGTTCATTGTGTATAAACATGCACGGTATTTGGATGTGGTTTTATCAGAGAGGATAATGTCTAAGCTATTAAAGGCTATTAGCCTTCTAGCTTTGGCTTCTCTTTTGTGAGGTTTTGTTGCTTTTCTTTGTCTTGTATCATTGTAGAGTAAATAGCTTTTAAGTCTGGTCAGGCAAATGTTTGGGCTTTAGAACGTTAGATGGACATTTTTCACTATTGTCTGACATTTTAAGAACAGCTGATAATGATAGGAGTAATTAGTCGCAGGATCAAGGGATTTTGAGTTTGAGTTAAAACTCAGCTTGGGCAAAAGTCAGTCGTGCCTGGGATAAGCATTTGTGTTGTTTGACCTTAGAAATGTCATTTCTCACAAAGTTTACATCATGTCTTTGAAAGAACACGCTGCCATCCCTGGATTTCCAAATTTACGAGAACAAATTTTACAAGGTCACAACTTGTGACCCTGCTGCATTTCCTCCCGGTCCCCCAACGGTTTAACTCTGTTTGTTTTGCATGGCCAGGAATTGAATATTTACCCTGATGCAGTTCCCTGCAGAATGTGGATTTTGATTAGCAATTCATGGCCTCCTTAAGGCTGTATAACAAAGCAATCAATAGGCTCTCCTCTGATGAGGGGTGGGGGGATTAATTTATTAATACAAAATGGAAAATCAATGATAGGCACCTCACATAAATGCACACACACAAAAGATGCACACATACAGTAACACAGA
The DNA here is from genome assembly GCF_001640805.2 of Lates calcarifer. NCBI lineage: Eukaryota > Metazoa > Chordata > Actinopteri > Centropomidae > Lates > Lates calcarifer. The sequence goes on along the minus strand of NC_066837.1, from coordinate 7,699,904 downwards.
GCAGCTGGATCCTCTGAGCATTGTTTTTATCTCAGCTGCAGTGTGTCAGTAGTCTGTTAGATTACTGTGATGGATGACAATGAAAGGGATTCCATGGCTACATTAGATTTTCCAGCTACGTCTCCTAACTGGGTAGCAACATCCGAAGCCTCTCATTTAAACACAGCCCTGATGTGATTAGCACGGCCTCATTGCTCCGCTTGTTACCCCTCCCTCTTGTTTACCATTAGTCCAGTGGAAAAACACAACCAGTGCTGGGGACAGACTTCAGGTTTAGTGATATTAAAGTTAGTCCTGATTTTACTCTAAAGTTGACTTTCAGAGCCAGGCGTTTCCCACCCGAAATATTGTCCTTACTTATTTGCTTACTCTGTCTCCTTAAAATTGATGTACTGTAACAAAATGTGATGAATAATTACTCTTGGTAAAATATGTACAGTATAGCTCTTAGACAATTGAGGCATATTGTTGGTTTTAAGGGTGGCTTTCCTAGAGCAAAACTTTAAGTCAGTCAGTGAAACGTAATTGGATCTAATGGTCTAATGGTAATAAAGGGGAACTCCCCATCTGTGCTTGACGCTAGCTGCTGCCAGCATAACAAAACCTGAATCTGTGACTGATCTGTTGATGGTGGTGGATGTTGCATTCTTCTTAACAAGGAAGGAAAATGTATGGTATAAAAAAAGACAATACCAGTTTTAAAATATTTTATACACGTTATTAACATTCATGTTTACCAGTTAATATCCTCCTTCTTCTTCCCCTTCTGCCCTAAAAAGCCTGATTTGTCCATCATCATGTTTACAGTTTTGATCATAGTACTTGCATGGAAGCTTAATGGCTATTGCTGTGAAAGAATGTTGAAAATCTGCCCAGTTTCCACATCCTATCTGGCAGTGTTTACCAATTAAAATGATCAAATATTTGGGCTTCGCACATTTACAAAAGTGATCTCCCACACCATCTGCAATCAGGAGTCAGCACCTGTGTTTCAGAAACTTCATTCTGAGCTTTACAAAACTGGTGTTTGTGACAGGGTTGTAAGTGAACCCTGCTAATACACCTCCGGCCAGCAATATCAGTTGCCAGCTCTTGATGGTGGATTTGGAATGGTATCAGCTGCAACTGTGTGGTGGTTATTTGAGGATGAGATGGTACAAACAATTTTCACACATTCCCATATTCCAAGATAATTTATCTGTATACGTTATAGTCCAGCTGTAGTGCTTTCCTGAACACCAGAAGGATGTGAAAATGTGAAATTCTGTATTCCTTCTTCAACCGCAAAATCGTCTTCAAATCCTCTGGAGGAGTTCTCCTGCATCTCAGATTTAACAAAGTCCATGGATTTACCAAAGTCAGTGGGGATGAAGTCACCCTGGATGTGGTAAAGTTGCTTAAGGCTCACGGTGCCCACATGTGCGCTTCATGCTTCATCTCCCCTGATCTTCTTGGGGGCCTGCCTTACACCTCCGTACAACATCAGCATGCTACAGTGGATAAGAGAAAGTGCTGATTTGGTCCGACTGGCCTCTTTAATTTGTGATGAGAATGGGAGTGTGGGACCCCACAGGGCCGCCGGAGAGCCTTGTGGCCAGGTTGTGCTTTTGCTTCATCCCCCTGGCCAGCTGTAGACGCACCTGCCAAGTCAGCACTCACTACCCAGTTCACTTTCTTGTTCTCACCACAACTAAAGGGACTAGTTTGCAAGCTCAGAATTAACCTCTTTTTTTTGTATGTCCACAGAGAGATATTAAAATGTCACTTTTTCTTTGGGCACTCCAGGTTAAAATTAATTATTTTGTTGTAAACCCACTGGTTGTGACTTTTTCTTTGCTGAGTAATGATATTTTCTGCATATTCTTCATCAAACATTTCAGTTGTCCTCTGACTTTCGTCGTCGTTATAGGTTACAGACTCCTTTGCTGTCCCATCTGTTCAGTTAATGTGAGTTCTGTAGCACCTTTTGCCAGTATACAAATTCATGTTTTAATACTAGAGAATTTTATTTGCCCTAGAGCTGCCAAGCCATTTTACATCATTTATAGACCCTTAACAAACTGTAAAACAGGAAACTATGCTGTAAAACCATTTTTCGAAGGTAAGCACACAGGACATTCAATTTCACAGTATGTGTTTTTATTCCACCGCTGTTACAAAGTATGATTAATGTGGTTATCTTCAAAAGTGTGCATTGTTGAGCGCACAACAATGCACCCTCCCAATCTGGGCAGATTCATAGTTTTTCTGTGACTCAAAACACGTAAACAAACACGAGAAACACAAGTTGGTGATCTACACATTTAAGTGAAAGCAAAAGCCTGACATCAGTGATGTGGAGGATAGGCTGAGTATTGGCCCTTGCTCATGTCGTATATCACCCGTGATCAGATGGAGACGCCAAATCCAGCAGACAGTGTTAGAGTGCAGCGGAGTCCAGACAGCCCTAAATCTCTGGTTGCATCCTGAACTGTGAGAAGTCAGTGCAGAAATTGAACAGGCCATGTTGAGGAGTCAAAGAGTGCTTTCACAGACAACAGACAATGATCAGAAACCTGGAAGATCTCATCCCCATGTATTCAGGGATACTGTATGTTCAGTGTAAATGTTATAACCTTAATATAACCAGAGACCTGTAACTGTGATGCTAGTGTGCATTGTCAGTACTGATGAGATGTGGATTCACACATAGGCACCGTTTCCCTGTGGCAGTTGTCTGTCGCCATACATTTTTTTTCTACTTATGCAAATGGGAAAAATACTGCTTATGTGTGTTTCCTTTGGGCTGTTCCAGCTTTACAGAAACCTATTAAAAGCTCAAATATGTTCCAAATACATTTGTAAGACACAATGAAAATAGGAAAAAAGGTTATATTTAAGACTAAGTCACAAACCAGCCTTTAGCATTACTTATGTTAAACCAATTTTAATATTGTTGCTTTTTGGGAAAAGTGACATGGCTTGCAAGGAGTAATACTTTACGGTGGGAAAACTCTGTGGTTCTTTGTTGGTGTTCCTGGAACACAGAATCCTAGAGGTTTACATGGATTTTTACCCTGGAGGATGAGGTGAATGCGACTATATCTACCTGGTACTGCATGAAAAAGTGAACAGCCTAAGTTCAGATAGCAGTTTTGATGTTAATAGAGTGTGCTGATGTCTAAGGAGTCTGTAATATAACTAAGACTAGGCTTCTCATGTACAGTATGTCTGTCAGAGACTTTAAACTCATCTTCAAAGATGCTCTATAATTTTCTACACTTGTGGGAAAAACATTTGACTTCTGAAGAAAAAGAGTGCACACCGCTCTCTGCTCAAACTTATTAGCAACCAGTGAAAGCAGAATATTAGCTCTGTGCAGCTTCTGTCACAAAAGTACAGTAACTATGCTAAGTTGATTTGTTTAATGCCAGGTGTATTCGCAGTTGAGAGGCTCAGCGCTTTTTCTGATGAAAAACAGTGTTTCATTAAGAAAGTTAGCTTCAGACTATGTTGATGTGAGGGGAAGTACAGCCTGTACGTTGTGGCATTATTGATGTCAGTGTTGCTCGCAAAGCCTGTAATCCTGAGAGTTGAATCTCCGTCAGCTTTCCATCTCAGCCCCAATAAGGAGGATGTCTTTCCCTGTAATCTTTCTCCGTTTTATCTTCCAGTGAATATTTTGTCATTTCACTGTTTGCTGATGTATTCCCCTTCCTCATCCTCACACACTTTTTTTTATGTCTGTAAGCACAATACAGAGGGAACACAGATGATATGGCGATTTCAGAGACTGGCTGTATGCTTGGTAACAATCCATTTGTTGTAAGCACCTCTCCCTTGCATAACAATTAAGCAACATCGTCACTGAGTGCATCAGAGACAGATGGCATGGCCAATACAGGGGGAAAAAGAGAAACTCGAGGTTGGGCTGTTTCTTTTAAAGATGATTGTTTCTATCCTGTTGGGGGCTGTGGCCTGATGTTCATGGCATTGTTAGTTGAGCGAGGTGAGTGACAAATTGTCGTAATACACAGGGCAAAAAGTTGTTGGTTCATACAGAGCCCTGCTTTATGATTTTATGTCACATTTTGAGACAGAATTGGTGTTATTCTTGTAATGTTGAAGCCTTCATTAGCAACCTCTGCAGAATTAGTTTCTGAATGGAAAGCCCCGCATCCATTGCCAGAATTGGTCGACTCTAATAGCAAACAAGAGCCTTATCCCTGGATGAGGCCAGAGGCAACACACTGCAGCCTGGAGGCCAGCGAGCGCGAATCCTGTTGCTAGGCAACAGTTTACAGATAGGAGGGGGGGCTAGTAGCGGGGTCCTACACTGCTGCCCACGCCCCTGCCTGTCCTTCGTCATCGTCACGTCAGGATTAGATCTGCAACTTGCCTGGACTTGAATTATTGATTTGATTTTTCCCAAGTGTCATCATTTTACTGCACTGGTCCCACCTGAGATGTCTGACTTCAGCCCTCACTGACCGCCTGTCTGCTCTTTCTTGAGATGTAGTAAAACAAACACTTCCAGGGTTACTTAATTCTGGAGTTTCTTTTACTGTTTGAAGACTCTTGAGGATAGATGAAGTAGAGAGATGACTGTACTTGATATTGTCTATCCCAATTACAGCATGTATTAAATTTCCAAAAGTAAGAAAAACCACAAGGTGGCAGGCAGAGTTCTTTATCCTCCTCACTTAAACAGTTTAAGATTTTTTTTTCCTTTTCCTGTTTTTGGGCTCTCTCTCTGCAGCCTTGTGTGTTTGGTTGCTGTTGATTTGAGGTGCCCGTCTGTGATGGAGCCTTATTTGTTTCCTGAATGTCTAATCTGCCAAGTTCATGCCTTTGGCTTCCCACTGAGAAGGGGGTCCTTGTTCTGTGTCTGCCTGGCAATCCCAGTGACTGCTGCTGTCCCCGGCCTCTCGTGCACATTAACATACAGCTGTCCCACAGGATGTAGTGAGACAGACACCCATGAGCTTCAGAGGGAAGCTGGGCACTCCCTCTCCTCTCGCAGATTCAACTCACAGGCAGCAGCCGCAGCAGATGGGCTGTGGAGATTAAACCACTAGGCACATGGCAGCTATTGTGGGCTGCCTATTGTGAAATTTAAAGGTCATCTATAGGGTCAAGGCTGAATTGGTGAGGTGTGCCCCGCCTCCCTTACATGAACTGGTTGGTGAAGGGTTTTGCTAATGATAGCTTTTTTTTTTTGGCTTGTCACAAATATTGATCAGTAGGCCACATGCTACAGGGGAAGCAGGAGTCAGAGTGCAGGTTACAAGCAGAACACTGAAATATTTTGCATTATCTCCATTACATACGTTTTCTTCTTGTTAAAGAATAAGTCTTGTGATATTTCTTCTTTTATTGTCACCCTTATGAAAAGACCAAAACCAACATATTAACTAGCTTTACCTGTGAATCCAAAGCCTGGTGTAGTTTATTTCTCAGTGTTAGATAGTAAAATAGTAATACATATTCAACATTTGTTCCCATTTTGAGTAACATTTGCTAAAAATTGTAATACCCAGATATGTTTAAGAATATACTGAGAGACAGACTAACACATTGTTGGGTTTTCTTTATTTTATTTTGGCAATAAGAAAATAATATAGAATATTTCTGGCCTTGAAAGACAGGGAAATATACAGTTGTGAAGCTGAACATATTCAGTTAGAAGAATACAAAGAATACAGTCAAAGCCAACATTATCTGAGCCTATGTTCTTTTATCACTGAAATATGTATTGGCCTTGAAAGATTTCCCTTCTTTCACTGATGCTGAGTGAAAGTGTCATGTTGAATGAAAACAAAATACTTATGGCCCTCAACATTCTGGATCTACTTCTGTAGTGGTTAGCTTTAAATCTGCTGTTAAGTTAAAAACAAAAAGTATAACAACCATATGGATCACTAGAAAACCCCTGAAAAACTGCCATAATGACATAAGGAGCAGAACATCAAGCCTTGTCAGTAAACCCACTTTTAAGCAGCTACATCATTTTGACTTGCCTGACATTTGAAATCTTGAATTTTCGGGTTGCATTTGACTCAAAGGTCATGAAACACGTCAGAGGAAATAGAAAGTGACTGAAAGTGAGGACACCCTTTGACTTAAACACTCTCTGCTGGTGTGTAGCTGAGGGTTCATGATCGGTCAGTGCAATCCCAAAATACAGCACTTTATCAGTCTTGAATTTCATTAAATATACATTCCATCGACCGTGAAGTAAGTGAAATAAGTTTTGCCAACACCCACTCAGATGTCTGTTCCAATGTAGAGTTGAAGCACTTTGTGGATGGAGCTGAGGTTTGGGTAACCTACTCTGATAGTTGTGCATGTTCGGTTGACTCCACTTTCCTTTCCTCGAGCTGTGTTAACCCCCAAGTTGTGTTCCTCTGTTTTTGAAATACAGGCCAACATCCCCTAAAGAAGACAGTGTGGTTTCTCAGCGGAAAACATTAAAGCCTTCCATGCTGTTGCGGTGTGAGAGTATGATGAGAGTGTGTGCTGAGGGAAGTCTATTTTTGGGGAAGTTGTTCCAACCTCACTTCCATTTTCCCCTCTTGTGCTCATTTCATTGACTGGCCTGTTGGCTATGTAGGTTCTTTGTTGTTGGGAAAGTTGGGGAAAGTGAAGGAAAAGAAGTGACAGCAGAACATGTCAGCTGGCTCTGTATAGAAAAAGAAGTGACAGCCATTCAGCCAACACACACAACTGAAGGTTACGTGGTAGATGGAGATTTTGTCCTTTTAAAGATGTTTTTGATGTTTGTATGTATCACTAAAACATATTTAAAGTTACAGCAGACAGCTGTTTCTCTTTCATCATTTTCATGATGTATTAAGGCATTTAACAATTCACATCTATACAACAAAGTTTAAGGCCATTATTTTAAACATTAAACTTTCAAGCATTTGTTCTCACGGGTTGGCTCCGGGAGATCGTGCAGCGTTTAAATAGGAAGTCATGTTTACCTCCCTCTTGCCATCTGCTGCTCTGACGCCTGCAGTAGCTTCACAGATGCTGGTTAGCGTGCCCTCAGGCTAGATGTCGTTTCAAGGTAGACAGCTCATCAAGATGAACGACAAGTTTTGGAGAATGATGCGAAACAATTGACAGCCTGAACTAACAATACACTTCCTGCCACAAGGTGAAAATTTGCATGTTACAGCGAATTATCGCTTGACCTCTGTGTTAAATGGATAGATATTTTCAAGTTAGTACAACACCCCTGACCTTAAACTGAAAATATTGACAGGATTGACAAGGATTGTTATTTCAGACAATCTGTAGTCCACTTTAAACCACTCACCAAGCTCCATTTGTGACTTTCAGAGCAGGCACACAAAATGACTCCAACAGCCGTGGCTCTTACAATCAAACATTGCACATATTGTGTTAACTTAAAACCAAAACCCTTCAGTATTTTACTCAGCTGTTTTTTGTTTTCTTTGAAGACAAAGAGCCCTAGCTTTCTTTAAAGGTTTGCTGATGAAAACTCGCAGCTTACAGAATGTATTGTCAACCTCAAGACAAAATTACTGTTTTCAATACTCAAACATCAAACACTATGGGTTTTAACAGTTTTAACAAATAAAATATACATAACACAGTTGATGAAAATATGTATCTAAACCACGACTACAAACTACATGGGTGTTAAAACCAACACAATAGCAGCAACGGTACAGGATATTCAGTTCATGTGGTGAATTAGTTATTATAGTAATAAAGTCACTCAGTCACTTTCTGGTATATCAGTATTAACTGGTACCCAGGATTTGCACTGGGCTGTATGACAGCACATTGTATTTTCCTCTTGCAGAGCTCTTGGGGGAATTCTTGTATCCACAATGCATGGTATAAAACACCACACATGAGCAAACAAATCAACAAACACACACAAACGTCAGCTCGTAGAGGTGCTTTTTTAAATGACCCAATATACTCTTCGCCTCGTATCCGTTCTCTGCAAGATAGGAAGTAGGAGAGTAGTGTTGTCTGTGTAGTTTTAGTGTGTAGGAGGTCTCCAGGAGTATGTGTCAGAAGCTGTATGAGTTGGAGGCGGGGAGGGAGGAGAAGACTGCAGCAAAACCTGAATCGAAATCAGTGAGACATAACCACTGCTTCCAGTGTATAATTCACCACCAGCAACTTTGAAATGCTCACTAAAATACTGCTGAACATTGGCCTGAAACAGTTTATTCTAAAAGAACAATGTCGGTTTATGTTTGAATGTATCAACAACCTAGTTACCCAAATTCTTGTAGCAGATGTTTCAGCAATACAAGGTTAAAGTTGGGTTTTTGCTGAGTTTGTTAGCTGAGTTTTAATGTCACACTCTGTCTTCTTCACACAAAATGCATGTCCAGCCGTTCAAGATTTACTTTTGGCAGCAGCTGGGCTCTTCCTCTGTCTTCCCGTCTGTCTGTGTTGCCCAGCATGGGATGTAACTCCTCAGAGGCCCCATGCTGCCAGCGCCTACCGTCATAGCCAGGCACGTTTCCACCCCAGGATTCAATGGACATATGGCAGCCACCTATAACATCAGCCTGACCAATCATTGCTGCAGACCTAATTAGTACCTTTGTTAAACTTAAACAGTTCTGTGTTTCTTCCCTGATGGGTTTCAGTATGTTAGAAGACAAAGCTTTTGCAATTAGCATCCAATGCTCTTCACTGTTCATCTTCATCATCTATATTTGTGATATGGTTATACTTAATTTCTTATTTTATTTTTGAGTTTACTGATACTTTTCCCCCACATACAGCAAAAAAACAGATGCAGAAGAGTATAGCAACATGCAAATTTCTTCCGCCTCTCAATAAATACATGCAGTATACCTCCTCTGTCTATAGCCACTGCAGTAGAATCAAGTACTTATGTGTCTGTCTGTGCGTGGGTCTGAGGAGGGTGAAACAAACATGCTTGCGAGCCAGCCAAGGTTCACTGCTTCTTTGCCCTTCCTGAAATGAAACATTTATGACCCTTGACCCATGTCATTCCCTGTAGCTGTTTTAAATCTTGGGAGACACATCTCTCTCAATATCACTATTATCCATCTAACTATAGTCACTACAGTAGTATGTCTTACTATGCTGTGCTGTAACATCACTGGGTCTTCTCCAGAACAATACAATCCACTCTTTCTCTCCTAAGGGATAAAACAATTCCTTCTTATATTAGGAGTTTCTTCAGCCAAAAAAGGGGGACTTGATCCTCAGCTCCACCAGTGAGGCAGCTTAAATGCAGTAAATATGATCCCATGGCAGAATATACTTCATGAACCGAATCATTGCATTACTTATGATCATCTTCTCATGCTTTCTTTCTCTGTCCTCTGTGTTCAGTGCACACCACTTTTAAGTGTCTGTATTTGTTAATGTGTAGAGATACAAGACACATTTCATTGCATTTTCTGGAGAATTTAGCAAACTAATACAGAAGAAATGTCTCTATTGAGTAAAAACTCTTCATCCCCATGGTGTGGATGCATTCACTCACCTATTATACGTACTCCTATATAATGGGATAGTGAGGAATCTTGTTCCTTGGAACTTGTGACCTTAATATTTGCTGCAGATTTTACCATAATGAGGGCTACATTTAATCAAATTCATTAAGTTAATCTATTCATTAAAGTTGCATTTGATTAAATCAATTGAAAATTGTTTAAAAGAAATAAAATTATCATTGAATGTACCAGATAATTAACCTATTTCATTATTCTGACTTTTAACACGAACAAATTAATGAATTTTAAAATTGAATCTTTAAATTTATCTTTTTGCCTCTTTGTTAATTTGTCCTCTGGCAGCACTGGCATGAGTCAGCATCTTACTGGTCCCAAACCAGTTGGAAATCTTTCTCGGCGAACTCTGCCCTATTAATATTCTCATGCAGCAGGATGTTATTCTGCAATCAGGGAACATTAGTTTACAACCCAGTAGATTTAAAGGTTAGTTTCTTGCACCCTTGTGCACCTTTTCATCGATTCACTTCGATTCATACATACTTCATATAAATATTTTTTTTTTTTTTACCTAAATTTGCTTTTTCAGTATTTAACATGCACAAAACATGCACACATGCATATGTACTTTTTTATTTAACATGTTTAACCTGAATTTACAGTATATTCGCAATAACAGAAGCCTGTGTTCTCCTCTAGTGAACATACACTTGAGTAAAATCTGGTCATGTCCACTCCACAGGCTGCATGGGAGTTGCATTGCCGTTATATTGCATCATTCATCTTCACCAACAAACGTCCAAATCCAAAGATTTATATACTTTCATGTGCTGCCTTTTTGATCTCTCTTTCGAAATACAACCATTTTGTGACTCTTGTGCCATCAGACATGGCAGTTGATAGCAGTCACATTAGGCACTAAAAAGGTTGCTATCACCCACTCTGCTGGTGGTCCACCAGAGATAGCAATAATCCCAAACAGACACTTTAGACAACAGTCTTGGCTTTCAAAGCAGAGCCAGTAGACACATCTAAACGAGATCAAATGTGTCCTTCACTTTCTGGAAATTGGATTGTGTATCAACATGGGAGTCACGTATTTTGCTCTTATCAAATGTTTGTGGGTTTTTTGGTCACTGTCCATTTGTGCCACTTCTCTACTTAACCTGGCTATAAAAGATAGGGATGGCAAAATAAGAGCCTCATTTTCAACTTTCAGCTGAACAAACTTGCAACGTGTTCCACCTGCATTCTTCCAGATTACCTCATCAGTCAGACTCATCTGTCAGAATGATCCACCTTAGTTTAATCTTCAGAAAAAGAAGAGACAACAGTTAAAGTAGCTCATCCTCAGGACAAAATTGCTTTCCCAGACTTCTCTGATCATTTTCACGCTGTCTTCCTTTTGTTAAAAGTTCATTACTCTGCAAGTTGTTAAAAAAAGGCATTGTACCATTTATCTTGCCAGTGAAGATGGTACCTTCTTGCACTATTTATTTTATTCATCACCTGTTCATTATGTTGAAGAAGATACTACAGTTTGCTCTGTAATGTTTAGGGTTTCTTCCCCACGCATATATACTTGACTTTTCGAGGAAACTTCCTCAGGAACCTTACTAAGGTAACGGCACCACTCCCCACAAAACTCTCTTGCTTCTGTGCTTCCTCAGTCTTTTCCAGAGGAGGCTCAATGAGGATGCATATCAGTATTATTAGTAGTGCCACTGGCATATAACTTTGAACTATTTTTAAGCACAGAGCTCCTCTTCCATCATAACATGAGCTGAGATAGGGGAGATGCTGTGTTTCTGAGTGTGTACTGTACTTCTTAGCATTCATCAGCATCAGTTTCATAACTAGGTTAAGCCTTGCTAAAAGTGCTTAACTTCCAGTACCCACCACTGTTAATTATACAGTGTGTGTGAAGTTATGTGTTTTGTTTTTGATCATGAAGAGTGATTCCTTGTGTAGATCATATATCAGCACTGTGATATTGTATAAGTTCCATAGCCAGGCTAGTGGCTCTGTGAAACTGTACTTAGGCACAGTGGAGTTTTGAACTAAATGCTAAAATCAGCAAGCTAACATGCTCACAATGACAACTCTAACACGGGATGTTTAGCATGTATAATGTTTACCATTTTCACCTCACTGCCCATCAGTTGAGGCTGTTGGAAATGTCAGTCGTGTTGCAGGTATTTGGTCATAATCTAGAGTATTTGGCAAACTGAAAATTTGACCTGATGATGGCACTCACGGTATCACCGAAGTTATAGTTCATCTGTCAAAGTGATTATATTTCATTCTTTTTTGGCAATCCCTCCAGTAGTTGTCTAGGCATTTCACCCAGAGTCAAAAATGTGAACCTCATGGTGGCACCAGAGAAAAGGTCATCAAAGTCATAGAAGTTCATCATCTGGAGTCTGTGAATGTCTGTACCTAATTTCATGACAATCCATCCAGCAGTTGATGCGATATTTCAGCCTGGACAAAAGTAGTGGACCAACAGACAGACTTTGTTATCCCTTGAGCCGTGCTTCTAGCATGGCTGGTAAAAAACTGAGGTTAATGCCCAAAAGAAGCATGAATCAATATATTTGCTTATGTTCCTGCTTATAACAGACTGTGTTAAAGGGCATCCTCTGATCTCTTATCCATTTAGATTAAGGTAAAATCTCAGTTCAGAGGTTACTCAAGCATATTTTCCTTTGAAAACCTGTATTTGGAACAGCAGACATGCAGATTAATGTTTCGTTGGAGAGATAAAGGGTAGTATGGGTAGATGGTGTTCCAGATGAGATCACTATCACAAGGCGGAAAAAATACCAAAGGCAGTGTGATGCACGACTTTCTGTAGCGAGTTCAGGTCAAGGCAAGCAACCAAGAGTGGTGTCAGAATGTCCCCACACGGTTTCCTGCCACCTTCTCAAGCATATTTAGGGACCTGCAGATGACAGGCAGCACCCAGCAGGCACAATTTGGCTCCCACCGCTTCATCTGGGATGCAGAGTGGTAATTCTGGATGATTAAAGAGGTTTATTCGTTTCTGTGTAAATGTTGATGCCAGCCCCGGCCAAGTTTCACCTGGCTCATCACACACATTTCCATAACCCCTCTTTCATTTCTGAATGAGATATGACAGCTCAGGCAGCATCCAAATGCAAAACCAGATAGGCCTATCATGGGAAAAGGGATTAGAAATGGAGGAAAATGTTAATACCTCTATGGTGAAATTTTTTCCTGTACAGTTTGCCATTAGAAGGTATAGTCTGTGAATCCAAGTTTCATTACTTCTCCTCCTATAGGGTCAAGAGCTGCTGTAAAACTTTTAGACAGTCCTAAATAAATGTTGACTTTTGCTCATTGCAGAACCTCATATGTATCCTGAGGTCTTTGTGAGAGACTCTTAACTTATTTAGATTAATATATTGTACTTTATATTTCATTTACTTAGGGCTGCAAATGTACAACTGCTGCTACTATCTACATTTTTACATGCCTGTTCCTCATGGAGGAGTGATGCTTCCCCATTTTTTCTTTGTCTGTATCAAGGATCTAAGGATTGAAGGTGGTGGTGTTTATTGTGCAGACTGACTTGTGATTTTGGGCTTTATAAATAAACCTGACTTTGGACATGCCCTTCGAATGAGGCGGATGATGCAATACAGAGAAGTCACTCACTGACTCTGAGCCATCCAAACTTCCTACTCAACTTTGCAGCTGTATTGTAGGTCAACTGTAATGAGGATCAGTGTGAAGGGGGCTGTGGCTCTTGGAGAGTGGGTCACGGATTTGTCTTTGAAGCCTTTTCTTACAACAGTTTCCAATAAGCTACTGGCACTGAGTTGCTCTAAGCTTTGGGCACATAGCTGATGGCCATAGGATTTAGCTATGATGCCTGTGATTGGACAACATAACGATTCAGAACACCATTCTAGTCTTTAAAATGCAAAGAGAGAAAGATTCAGTCATTGATTGTTTAGACTTCATTGCTTCCACAACTACAAAATGAACACCTATGACAAAAACTAATGATGCATTGTCCATCTTTATGCACTACTACAGATTTTCCCAGCAGGACTACAAGAATGCCTGGATGATATCCTGGTGTCCTTGTCGTCCTGCTGGGAACAACTGTAGTCTGCCAGGATGTGCATGTAATTCTCCTCAGGTGAGATTATGTGTATTGCTAAAATATTAAACAAACCTGTGTTGTTAAAGTCTGAAGCCACTGTCCTGTTTGACTGAACATTAGTGCGACCAAACTTTCCTGTTTTTAGGAGACAGTTAATGGTTGACAGTCTGTCTCTAAAATTTCTTGCACCTCCTGCACATAAACTGGTTGAAACCATGACAGATTTTAGAATTCAGGAGGTTATATCTCTGGTATGAAGGCAAAATGCAATATGTGTAGACATGTTTTATATTGCATATTAGATATGTTATAACTTCCAGATTTTTTCTTATGCTGCAGAGATTTAGAGATTTGCAAAGCAACGAAGGTGGTGTGGCCACTGATCAAATTTGCTTTGAAGAAAACATTTATTCATTGACCAGTTAAGGGTTGAGAACGGAGCAAATTTATGGCTTATGTGGATTGTAGGGCGCATTTATTCAATTCAGTGTATATACTGATACTACAGTGTCAATATCATCTTCCCAAAACACCCACACTGGACTGCCTTATTTTCCATGGGGAAATAAACTTCTTGGTCATTTATTGCTTTGCTGAGGGTTCAGGAAACAGTTGTTCCGAGCTGTTGCTTGATGACATGACACAGAACAGAGCTCTAGACACCCCATCTCTGGTAGAGATATCCCAATATAGGCTCATCTTTGTAGTCCTGTTTTGTAGCTTTCATGTTTGAGTAAAAGTGTAGGTCTAAATTTTATAATAATTTACACTTTTCTGGGGTTTTGTTTGTTTTGATATCCATAAGAAGATCTATTTGTGGTTTTAAGTACCAAAAACTTGTCACCTGTCACACTTCTCTCTGTAGATCTAGCAAGAGCAACGTGTTTTGTGTCTGTCTCTGAGCCTCTCCTCTGATTGGCTGACTGTTTTTCTGAGTGATGCACGGCCAGGCCAGCCAGAAGTAATAGACTGTAGCCTACTGTAGCTTGGTAAAACTCACTGGTAAACTGCGATGGCCACCACTGAGGAAAATGTATGAAGTCAGCACTGAAATGAGCCGCACAGGTGAAGGACAGTTTCTCAATAAGGGCTGTGTGCATTTCTCAGTGGATTGAGTATTCTGATGCGTGGACAGTATTAATACAGCACCTAGACCTGCTTTATAATCAAAAGAGACATGGAAATCTCACTTTGCAACATTTGACCTTTAAGTTTAAGAATGGTTCCTGTATTCCCAAGATATGATTTTGTGATAGCTATAGAGTTCTACTTTGCAAATCTTGAAGTAGCAGTCCATCAGTAAAGGAGGTTGTAGGAAGGACCCACATCATGGTTACATGTGAAATTATGTTAGGAGGCTGTAAAGAAAGCCATAGTCTCCTGTCCTACCAATAAACTGTGTAACTGAGTTTTACATTTAGGAAATGACACATTTTGAGAGTTACATCATCATTGTGCTTTTCTCATTTACTGCCTTCTGTTCATTGATAAGACACTTCAGAAAATAAATAGATTTTTTTGTATTTGTCACCAGCCTTGGTTGCATAAATGCAATCAAATGTTTAAATGTCCAGTTTATATTGGAGCTTATTGTCCCTTCACAAGACAATAGGAGAATAATCAAGTTGCACTGCACTGGTTTTATTATGTTGTGATAGGTCAAATGTGACCTTCATCACTCTTCAACTGGGAGAAATTCCCATTTAGATTCAGATCGGTGATAAACAACAAATAATTATTTTTGGCGGAGTGTTTTATTACACAACCCCATTTTGCGTCTGATGTCTTCTGCCTGTCAGTGCATACATGTGTGCAACACTGGACACTGGCTCTTTGAATTTCATCGTTCTCTCTTCAGTGTTGAAGCTTTTGTAATTTTTTTTCAATTCCATTGTGCCACTTATATACATATTAAAACCCTGCATTTGCTTGAAACTCACAATTCCTAAATAATTGCCAATAATTGCAAATAGTGACCTCTGTTCTCCATTTATTTTCCATGAACCCCAATTGATGTCAAAGGGGAGATAACACAGGCTTTTGCTTTTAATTTCTTTTTTGACCTGACCCCCTCAAATTTGAATGTTTTAGTCGCGTGGGTGGCTGTAGGATATGTTAATTCAATTCCATGCAGATGTTGCTATTATTATCCTTTGCAGAATGCCATGATCCATGGTTTCCTTATTCATCAAACCTCCCCCCACACGCATTGCATCTGTCCAGCCTGGAATGGGGCTCACACTTCACCATTTCAGAAAAAATCTATTGAGAGGAGACCCCCTAGTCCTCATTTTTTCCACGGGGAGGACAATCGCACAATGACACGACCCCGTTTAGTGATGCATCATTGCCCAAGAAGTATTTGCCTCCTTCAAGTTCACCTCCTCACATTAAACATTTGCTCAAGAAAGCCTCTTTTCTCCTGAAGTGAAGCTTCTTCCCACCAACATCTGCTGATTTGGAATAGTTGGCCATTCACATCCCTCCAATCTCATTAGAAGAGAAACAGAACAGAAAATGAATTTCACAATATAAATCAGTTTAAGGCTGCAACTACTAAGTGTTTTATATTTTTCTCAGTTAATCCACTGATTGTTTAGCCTATTAAATGTCAAAAAATAGCAAAAAATACAATTTCTCAAAGCCTGTAGACATAATTAGACTAATTCTATTGTGCAACCAACAGTTCAAAACACAAAAATATTCAAGTTACTGTGATAAAAGGGTAATAAAGCAAATATTCACGTTTGAGAAGCTACAAACATTGAGTTTCTGACATTCTGCTTAAAAAAATGACTCAAAAATAGTGGCAGATTTATTTTTTTTCAATCGACTAATCAATCCATCTTTTCAGTTCAAAATCAGATATTTTTCATCAAGCCAAAATATCAAACAGTTGCATCTAAAATGTCAAGATTTTCTTGTTTTTCTGAGCTTCATATCATTTTAAAGTATCTTGCTGTGATTTGTTAAGACATCACAAACATAAAGGCAACATTTAGGTTTCTGCTAAATTGTGATGGGGTATTCATCATTATTTATGAACATTTTATAGACTAAATAATAATTTTATTAATCAAAAAATAAATCGATAAATGAGCTGATAAGGAAAATTGTCAATATTTGCATCTACTCATTAACTGCCTCTTTGTATCTTCATACATCTAATGATGATCATCTTATCTTCAGGCTTGTACAGTATCTGTTGCGTTGTTATGCTGAAATCGATGTTGTCTATTTGTGCACAGTCAAATGAGACAGTATTTGCATTTCCCCACGAGCTATCTCCTGCACTCCGATGTAATGAGTGTATTTTTATACGTCCTCTCCTGTTCAAATATTGCAGAAAAAAGGAGCCAATGTCTGATGGAACGCTATTACCTGAAAATGTTTGTTTGTTGATAACAACAAACATGATAGTCAAAAATGAGTTTGCTTTGAGAGCCACGTGTGTGCAGCTTTTACATCTGACCAGCAGGATTTTTGGTTGTAATAAGCAGGAGGTCAGTATCAGGTGGGGGTGGGGGGTGGGTCTGTTAATGCTTTACCAAACTGGCAGAAGGAGAGCGACAAAGGAGGCCACGGCCTATTCAAAGGCCACAGTGCAACCCCTCTCGCATGCCAAGCATTCCTTCGTGCTGTGTAAAGGTTGGGCCAGCAGAGAGCAACCAGAGGGCCTTTCTCACAAGGGCCACCTTAAACACACACAGACAAAGCTTGAAACAGGCTGTCGTCTGATGTGCTCCATCGTCCACTGACTTCAGTGCTTTTCTGTGTCTGTTAGCACGGTGAGAAAGTGTGACTAAAATGCAGATTAGCCACCTGTCGTGTCCTTCCAGATAATCATGATTTACATCTTTTACCACTTTCATTCACATTCAAATTCCACATCTTACAGTGAGTGATTTTTTTATTTTTGTAAATGACCATGCAAAAATTCTGTGTCATATCAATTACTTTCTCATCTAAAAATGAGCATTTCCATCTTAAATTGTGGTGGACTTTACCAGACCTCTCTTGCCAAATGTTTGTTTGGTTATTCAGGAACAAGCCCTAAAATTCCCCTCTGTGCTAGGTCACTCCATAATTACAGGTATAAGCCAGGAGCATCTGAACAGCTGCCAGATCTCAATGCGCCATCACCTGCGAATAGAGCCCTTCCCATGATCCCTCATTGTGTCCCCTGTTTGGATGATCTAATGCTGGTGCCTTGTGAGGTCAAGAGCGGCAAATGTTTCAGGACTTGCTGAAACTAATGGCTTGGTCCAAACTAAAATAATGTTGTGGCATGCCCAGAAGCTAGCAAACCCATGCTGAAGTTTAATTTAAGCTACACACAAATGTCAGTGTTAATAAATGGCAACTGGTCAGTGTAATGGAGAAATGCATTTCAGTTTGTTCTCTGCAGCACAGTGACATAAGGCAGTTGGCCTGGGAGACTGTTTAATATTCCCTGTTCTCAATTTGCCCAAATTAATCAAACAAAAAGCTTCTGGTGTATTTATCTCGTATGGCTAAGCAAAGCAAAGGCTAAGCCACCATCGATTTGATGACTGTTTGTTCCCCTGAAAAGGCAGTTTGAGTTATGATATTTTACCTTCACCTGCACTAATGTTCATGTTTTTTTAGACTAAAGCTGTAATAACTGTTGTTAAGCCATCAGCCATGCCTGTAGTGTTGTTAGCTGGGCAGGTGCAGTCAGCCATTACCTTCCATGCTGAAATGCAAATAATTGCCCTGTTCCATGTGTGTGTGCAAATCAGCAGGTGCAGCAGACGTGGACCCATTCACACACTGTTGCCTGATTGGTTATAACGGCAGACTGTTTTGTCATGTGATCTGTTGGCTGGGATGTTGGCAGTCTTTAATGCAGCACTCCAGTGCGATTGTATATACACAGTGATAGAAGATGTATTCATAACATTTATGTAGCACACGATAAAGTAATGCATTATGAGTATGAGTGGCCCTGTTAATGTTATATTATCATTGATATATTAACATATAAGTTCATAAATGTAGTTGGTCAAGGTGGAGCGATCAGTGGATCATATTTTATAGAGCTGAGACTATTAGTGGATCAAGAGAAAATTAACAGTTTGGAGAATCTCTTTTGTCATTTCAGTCATTTACTGAGCAAAAATGCACATTTTTTAGTTCCAGATTTTCAGATGTGAGGATTTCCTGCTTTTCTTTGTCTTACATAATAATACACTAAATAGTTTGGGGATTTGAACTAGTTGTCAGACAAAACAACCACTTTGAGGATGTCATCTTGGGCTCTGGGAAATTGTGACAGGCATTTTTTAATCTTTTCTTTCAGTTTATAAACAAAACAATTCAAAAATCTAAAATAATATTTTCTTAACTGATTATCATATTTTGTTTGTAAAACTGTACTTGAAAAAGTAACTAGTATCACAGAAATGCATTGCCCCTTTATGATGCAGTGAAGAAGTATAAAGTAAAATAAAGTGAAAATACTCAAATATAGTACAAGTATTTCCCACCAATATACAGCTGCTTTAGTTTAGAAAAGATTTTCAGCCCAATTAATATGATATTCAGCATAGTCTATATGATGCCAATAACTGTTATAAATGAGGATACCTCCTATGCAAAATAGAGAGAAGTAGTGATGTAGTTCCTGGGTGGGGTGCACGATGAGGTGTTTTTGCAACAAGTGGAGGTCCAGCTTTTTTTTTTTTTTTTACGCAAAAGGACGAGCTCGTACCCCTCCCGGTCTCTGTGTGCTGCCTCGTCTGCTACACATATGTCCCCCCGGTATCCTGCTCGCAGAGGATGCGCTGCGCACAGTGTTGAACGTTGGACTGCACCATTCCTGCCGTTTCCACCGGGGAGGCTGTAATCCGATCCTGTTTTGGAGGAGCCGTCGTGCAGCCTGTGAAGAGGAAGAGGGCACTGCTCTGCGCTCTGACGCTCTCTCTCACCCCCCACCCCCCCTCCACTCCTCCCCTTTCTGCCGAGTGTCACCCTCTTTTCTCCCTCATCTGTTCACTCCCTTGCTCGGTGAGGCTGGTCGGCGGCGGCGCACAAACCTCCGGGATCGTCGCAGCATCGCATTGTTCACCCACCGACCGAGCCCCCGTTTTGAAGTCGGCGGAGCTTTTCCTCCCGCTTTCTGTTTTTTCCCCCCTCGCTTTCCTTAATGCCTTTACCGGGGGAATCTACTGCATGCACGCCAGTCCGGTGACGTGCCCGAGCATGTTCACATCAGAGACGGCGTCGGATTTACCTGAGAGTACACTGCCCTCACACTGTCAGAGCTTTCTCCCCACCGCGCACAGAGATTTGGACTTCACCGACTGTCACTGAAGAGGAAAAGGGAAAACACACCGGATTACAAGGATGGGGTTCTACGGCACTTTAAAGATGATTTTCTACAAAGTGAGTAGGATTTCAGCTTGCATTAACCGGCCCGTGTCACCTCCAGCACCATCCCTGTCTCTTATTATCTAATGTTTGACTCGCTCCGTCGCCCTCATTATCTTTGACGCGCCTCTCACGGCAGATTGTGCGGCCACTGCGGAGGATGAACAGCAGTGTAGCAGACCCCCAGAGACGCCGCTTTAATTGCCTGGGCCTTTTTAATGTTATGTTAGCGCGGCGTTAAATGTTGTTAATATCACGACGCGATCTGGCATCCTTTCCCTTCATAGTAACTTCAGCCGCGTAAATAATAAACGCCAGCGCCGTGATTCAAGGGGACAATCAGTGCATTTTGTAAATGGGTTACGGCTGTGGCACTTTTATGGTCATTTAATTCTGTAATGCTGGATGAAAATATGTCTGTATTCCTGGTGTACACACTGCTGAATTTCCCGTTTGTGGACGGCATATGATCCCAGTTTTGCCCTAGCGTTGGCTCAGTGCTCTCTGCACCTGAGCTTAAACTGTGGACCTCCCTTTGGCATAACCTAGTAGCTACAACATATTTACTATATGTAAATGGCTGGTATCACCTGCTCATGTTTTTAATACATGCAGACTTAAATGTTTGTTAATAATGATCAGTTTCAGGCTCTGCAATCCTCCCTAGTTTGCAGGCTTATTATGATTCTACATTATGCAGCAGTGGTTATCTTGCACTGACCAAAGTGACTGCCTGAGATGCATGCATGTGATCAGTCTGCTGCTGCCTGTTGGAGTAGCCCATTCCCTGACATTGTGCACTCGCCTCAGGCTCCAGGCACAGATAATGGGTCACTGTGTCAGACTGCGTGAGGTAGAATATCCTCAAGGATGTTGGGTGTATTGTGGCTGGATGGCAGCCATAAAATGAATGCTCCCTTAGTTGGGAATGCAGAGTACAAAAAAAAAAAAAACATCAACGGGAATCCATTATGCAGAGCGTGTAATGTAAACAAATTTGTTAATCATTCAAAATCTGTCTCTGAAAATCTCTTACGGTTTGTGTAGCTGTGCGCACACCGTGTAGTGTTGAAGCTTTTACTCCGTTAATCCTGATAATTAAGTGAAAATGTCATTCTTAATCAATGGATAACAGTTTATAGATTTGAATGTTTGCTCATTTGTATTCTTCTCCATCCATTTTGTGGATTTACTCATTCAGAGATATCAGAACTCAGCCACTAGAGCTGAAATATTTTTGTGCCACCCTTTGCCTGCACCAGCAGAAACTGAAACCCTCAAGACTGATTTATTGTAAAGACGCATTCGCACCCATTCTTTTTTTTCCTTCTGGTTTGACTGGTCCTTATCAGTCCTGAAACTTGATCATGCTCTCCAAAATGGCTAGTTCTCAGATGCAAGTGTCTCTGCGTCAACTCTGGCGGTGCTGATTGACATGATGAAACTGTTTGATGTCTGCTTCAAACACAGTTTGAAAAATGAGAAAAGATGTTTCAAGTGACTGATGCTGCAGGATGTAGCCTCAGTTGAAATGAATCAACACATTATGTAAGAGCGATTGCTGTCTTTAAAATATCATTAACTCTCTGTGTATCCATCTGTCGTGCTTTCGGCCAGATAGGGAAGGGGAAAGCCAAGAGGAAGGAGGGAGGACTGATTAGTAGTGATTTACAAACACTGCTCTCTGGTTACCTTTTCCCAGGCTGAAACACAAGAAAAGAGGCTGGTTACATGCTGTGTTTTTTGTTTTTTTTGTTTTTTTTCATGCCCACATTTAGTTTGAGGTTTTCTTGCATGTACACACAGAGGCGCACACACTCAAAGCCAGCCAGCATTCCCCCTTTTCTCTCTCAGTCTTTCTGTCTCTCTCACACACTCAGAAACACACAAAACATACACACACACCCCCCCAATGCATGCATACACACACCCAGGCTCTCCTTGGCTACTGAACTGCCATTGCAGTGAGATCACCGCTTTAAGAACAAGGCAGTTGAGTTTAAGAGCCGGATCTTAACAAGCAGGAATATCTTATAAACCCCCTTCTTTATGTTCTCAAACAACCTCTGTCAGCCAGATATGTTAAATGTAGACAAGTGGAACGTTAGCTGCATGCCTGCCTAGTTTTTGAAAACATTTGGATTACATTTACTTGGTTTTTGCCACTGAGATTAGATTTCCCACTGCCCTCTCTATATATTTCCATCATGAATTACTGGAGCCTTTTTTATGGCTCTTCCCTTGAACCTCTCTGCAGCTTCACACATGAGCTGAGTGTGAGGAAAAGGTCACAAATCATTGGTCAGATGGCAGTCTTAACATCCAGGGGGCACCTAACCTGCAGTACATGTCGGGGTGTGTTAGTCATGTGCACATACATCTATAAACCCAGGCTTTGACAGTTGTTTTGGTGCATTCACTCTTCAGGTAGGGATCCTGTATTGATACCAAATGCGAGGATACATTTGCTAATTACCATTGGCCATTTCTGAGGTTAGAAACAAAACATTTTTTTCCTCATTTTTTGGCTTGGCTCATCATTGTTTTGATATATCGCGTGCTATTCTCAACACTCACTCATGCCCCTGAGGCTGAAAACACAGAGTGAGCAAACACACACTCACCAAATTATAGTTATAAACAAAAAACACATATCTTGAGGAGAGACATATAATCATGCCACTGTAAATCCAGACAGTATGGAGTCATTTTCCTGAGGCTCTTTTACAGCATTTTTAGCTGCACTACAGTAACATAAATGCATCATAAGAGCAGACAAAAAAAAGTTAAATGTGAAATGTGGTTTCTAGCTTTCTACAATCTACAGTAGCAGGAGGACATACTGAAGTTCTGTTACAAATGTTCCAGTACAGGTTGTGTCTTGCCGCACAACAGGCTGAACTGTAACTGTAGACAAAATGTTGCCAAATACCTTTGACCCTAAATGAAAGTGCAAAAGCATGAATTACTGTGCCTCGAGTAAAAGAACATTGTGGGGGAAAAAACATGCCACGTGCTACAGTGCAGGAATAAATCATTCATGTGCACAATGACATGCTTTGATTGTCAAAATATACCCCTGCTGGTGCATCTGATGATTAATACATTATTGCTGTTTTGCAGTAAAGCCTGCAGAGATTTGAGAATACAAGTCTTTTTGTCACTTGCTGTTGAATCAGTGGCTGCTTTTACTTGAGGCTGAAACTGTAGGATCATGACCAAATCTAGCTGAGCGTTTCACTTAAACATGAAACATATTTAATTAATCATAAAACAAGGCCAGACTATCACATTGTATATCTTATTTTGGCCAGACACTTAAAATCATTGTTCTGTTACCCTGTTTGCTTGTTTATTCACGAGGGACCGGCGATGAGATGGTGATCACTTGCATGTGTGGTGAGAAGCATTGCCAGAGAGAGTGGCAGGCATGAGATGAGGAAAATTGGCTCACCCGGGCCTTTACACAGACTCCTTTGTTTGTGCAGTAGGGTAGGTGGTAATGGGGACTGGGCCGTGTGTGTTCATGCAGGTGATAGAGAATGATAAAGAACTAACTTGGTCTGTTTTTCTTTCTCAAGTATCAGTATGAATCAAAGTTCAGTGCCAAAGAACGATTAAGTTTTTGTGTGGATGAACACACTGTACCCATGGAGTTCTGGGTGTGAATGCCTGATTGCCCTGGGATAGTCTGGGGTATCTGGTTGCCCCAAGGATCACTGTTCACTTGTCATGTGCCTCCAACATGAAAAATAATCAAAATAAAGCACAGCAGTGTAAAACAAGCACCTGCTTTGTCTCCTGCTGTCTCGTAATGTTGAGCAGCTTCATGTTAATAAATTGAATCTCTAGCCTATGCATTAAAGATTAATTTCTCATTTGCATAAAGCTGTTGCAAGACTCTGGTGTCTCTATTTTATTATGCAGAATTTCAGACATAATGTTAACAAAGTCTGTAACTTGCAAAAACCTATTTTCTGCTTCCATCACTGTTTTTAAAAACTTCCATGATCTGTGTCCTTTTCTTAAATTGTTCTTTTCAAGAGCTGGCCTCTCACTTAAAAGTAAAATCACTGAAAAAGTTATCAGAATGGAAGGAAAATTATAATATTATATGCCATGCCCCTGTAGCAAAATTGTATGTAGTGTATGTGTACATTTTTATTTATTTCTCGGAAGGATGCAAGTTAATAATTGTGTTTCAATACTGTCACCTCCTGTGTTATTTTTTGTGATTGTTTTCAATGTTTTTCTTGTCTGTTTGTTCTTTCTTAGATGAAAAGAAAGTTGGACCATGGCCCCGAGGTCCGATCTTTCCCTTCAGGAAAAAAGCCCTGCAAAGGCCCAGAGTATCCAAGGTAAAGGAACCTACATTTTACACACAAGACTTGTACTTGTACTGCAGTGTCCTGCTTTTGTTTCCCCTCCAAGAATCAAAAGGATCTTAGTAGAAATTAAAATTTAAAAAGCCTCATCCCCTTATTTTCATGCTATACACATACTAAATGAGCATACCATGCAAAGAAATAATGAAAGTATATTATGAGGCATGAACAAAGATGGTATATGTGTCTTCAAACAGAATGATGCTTCACAATTCATTGTATACGGCATCCAGCCCGCAATCCCAGATGTTTCTCTCACCCTGAATATTTAATGCATGTGTTCACATGTAGCCACATTAAAATTCAGACTGAACACAGCCACTTAACTGTAAATGTTGCCATGTAACTGGCTCCGTCTCAGTTTCCTCTCCCATTAAAAATGAATCAATAATGAAATAGACCCCCAGTTTCCCACTTTGCTGTCAGCATGCAGAGTCTGAAGAATTGAGGGCGCTCACTGGCCGGTTTCTCCCGCTGCCCTTACATTACAAGGGGCACATGGGCACCCTTTGAAGTCCTGTACTGCTTTTTACATCCAGGTCCTGACAACAGGAGAGTCTGGACCTGAACAGGAATCTGTGGGGGTGTGCACACTTTGAAGTCTCTGAGTCAGAAATATAGACTCTGTTGGCAGTTTATTGGCTATATACAGAGCTAAAACTGATGCAGCCCTGCAATAAATCCTTACTTCATGAAGGTTATAATGTTCAGTTTTTATTGAGAGGTGTTGATTTAACTTTATGGTCATTTTGGTGGATGTAATTTGTGGTGCTGTTCAACTGCATTGAATTATACAGAGAGGTGTTTTTGTTATTTAAACCCCCCTCAAATGAGGTGGACAAAATAGTAGAAACACCTGTACTGTAAGTCATGCAGAATAGCTTCTCCATTTGTGACCAACAGGAAGACATTCAGTTTGAAACTAAGTCATATGTGATAAGGATGTGTCCTTATAGTTCTGAAGCCACAATGTTTTGGCACAGTGTGAAGCTTGCATTTTATTTACGTTGGTTAATTTGATTTCTTTGGACTATTACATTGATTATGTAAGAATATCACAGCTGCTGTTGGACCTTAAGACAATAAATGACTTCTTGGCTGTGTAAATTCAAGATATTTTACCTTCAATTATAACAGCACAACTGTTCAGTTGGTCATAATTTGTACATAATAAAAAAGAATGGGAGGTTAATGAAGGAAATTGCCATGAACTAAAAAGAAAACAGAGTTTTTATTTGAATTTGCCAGCAGAATACAGCTGCTTTCAGCTGGGGTTTTTATTGCTAAATCTAATCAGCAAAAGGCAAAAATGCTTTTTAAAGCACAGCTTTAAATATTTAACTTAGTAATATCGGCCGTCCCATTTCCCCACAGGCCATCTTCAGTGGTGCTGCTGTTGTCAGAATAATTTGTAGTGGAAATATCTGCAAAAGCCGTAGCAAAACTAATCAGTGTACAAATAAATGCCCTCGTAATGTGTTTGTTATTTCTCTCATTAATAGTGTATCCTTAATATGTCACGTGCTTGTAATGCACTTTCTTTCCTTTTCCATAATACTTCCAGTGCTTTCACATCCTCCGTCTAATGCCTGCACTGTTTGCCTGTAAAGGTCTCATTATGTTATTGATTTTTAAGTTGTTTTTTTTTTCCCCTGTAATTTGCAGCCCGACAGGAATTGTCCCATGTCCAGCCACACCCACCACATTTGGCCACATCAGAACAGCCAACGGTCAGGGGCAACAGAGACGGCGCATCACCTCAATCCAGCCACCCACGGGTCTCCAAGAATGGCTCCGAACATTTCAGGTGAGTGCACTTGCAGAGTTAAATTCACCGCCACCCCCCACCCCCCGGGCGACTCTTCTGAACCCTTGAGCAAAAGCTCATCAAAAAGCAGATGTTGTGCCCAATCAATGTTCACTTACTCTCAGAGATAATTGCTGCCTTGTTGTTCTGGCCCACCACATTACCATAGGCACTGTAGCGTGGAATTGGAATGACACCTGTTCAGGCTAAAGAGAGTTATAAGATCACATGCATCTACTGTAGACATATAGAGGTTGAACAGATGTTGTCTACTGTGATGCTCTGACATAAATAAGTTACTGCAGGATCTAAGCCTGTTATTAGCTTGTCATTTATTTTCACTGCATTATTCAAGGACAGTGATGCAGACTTCTCTCAAAAGGTAATTTTATGCCCATGGTGATCAAAGTCGGAATAGACTATGTTTACTAATGTAATCTTATTTTCAATCAATGCAGCGATTACTGTAAGATCTATCTAGACTGAAAACAGTAATACAGCATTCATTTTTCCACATTATAGTTGACCCTACTTTTATATTAATTTTCCTATGTTTCCTGTCTTACCAGTTTCTGCAACATAATGGAGCCATTTCTTTCATGTGAGACATTTGCGCTAATGATTCCAGACCTCAGTGGAAATAGGATGCCATTTAAACATATTAGCCTTGATGATTTCCTAACAGGTTGCCATGGATTTCATTACCTAAGAGACCTTTAAACTCATTATCTTTGAATGGCTGGGCCAACCTGTGACACCATAGTGTTTATTTTAGAGATATTAATCCTCAGGCCGGACCTACCACAGACTACTGTCTTTAATTTGACAACTCAGGCTGCAGGCAGCTAAACCTCAGTCTTACATTCTGTACATTCCCCAGTCCAGTCCTAGCCTGTAGCTGCTATTAGAGATGGAAACATGAGAACGTACAGCTTACTGTAGACAGAGCAAAAAAAAAAAAAACTCCCAAACTTCTGGTTTTATTTTTGGAATATTGCACTTTTAAAGGCAGACATAAGGACGCACCATGGCAAAGTCAGGTTTTACATTAAAAGGATTAATTTGAGATTTTGGGAAATGCGCTTACTTGCCTTTGTGCAGAGACTTAGATGAGAAGATTGACACCACTATTATGTCTCTCCATTAAATATGGATCTACAGCCAGCAGCCAGTTAGCTTAGCTTACAAACAAAAACAAACAAAATCTGCCTACCAGCACCTCTAAAGGTCACTAATTAATTATCCTGTTAAAATTTGTTTGTTTAATCTGTACAAAAACCAACGTGTAAAGAAGACAAGCTGTGATTGTATGGAGGTTTATGTGTGGGGCTGTTTTGTGGTGACCTGTCCCTTTTATACAACCAACACACAGGCACATCTGGCTCGACTATACATTGTTAAAATCCCAAAATAAACTTGTGCATCCCACTGACTATGTAACACAAGGCAGAACCAGTCAGTATTGTGACTGGCGTAAAATGTGTGTTTGTAGCTGATAGCAGTCAGTAAGCATGTCAGTAAACTTTTTGGATGTGGTCTTTATTGAATTAACCAGGACTTTTTCAGCAGACACTTAAGTGTTTCCCTGAATGTCTGAACTGAAGTACTTTATCAGCAGCCCATCATCATAATGATTAGTTGATCAAAAGAGCAACACTTGTGTAAGCCAGCCTGAAATTTTCCTGCATGCTCAAGTATCAGCACTGTGATCAGAGATGTAGACTGTCGGTTTGTGTCACAGCCATCCTTAGGGGATTGTTGAAAGAAAATCTGGGAAATTTTAAAAACTCAGTGACTGAAGCAGGAGTGGGCCTGACATGTCAAGGGAGACAATAATCTCCAAATAACCACTAGAGCTTATTCTGGAAACTCCTGGAATTCATTGAGCTCTCCAGAAGTTTGATTTGAGATACATATTCAGGAATATTTGTGCAAAGTTTATAACCTCATAAAGGTCAATGAAGGATCTTGAACTTTGAACTTTTTGTTTGTTCTTTTGGAAAATAGCCACAGTATGTAGTAAATTAGAGAACAAATATCTGAAATAGCACAAATCCTCAACATTGAGCATTAAATATTGTCAAGTATATTTATGAATAGAGAACAAACCAGGGGTCAGAGGGTTTTCTAACAAGTAAACTAACTGTTACATGGTCCTCCCTCTGCTGGAGGGGAGGTCTTTGAGCCCCCTGATTACCTTTACAGCCAGCACCTCTGGCTAAAGCTTTTAGCTGCCAAATTACAGGTGGTTTGTTTGTGCCAGATTTTCCATCCTGCCTCATAGCCTGTAATCATTGTTAGATTTCAGGGCTCCACAGAGGAAAACAACTGTGGCTGTTGGGTCTAACATACAACAGCCAGCATTAACCAACCTGAACGTTCAAGAAGGAGAAACAAAACCCTACAGAGCTCTAATAATGCTGTTGATAGACTCTAGTTCCTGATGTACAAATTTTCCACTAATGTGTTGGCTGCTAGAAATAGGCAGGTGCCTCAAGCTACTCTGTGCTGCTGTGGAGGGCACGTAGGGAACATTAATGTGTTACAGACATGCTGCACGAAGCTGGATCTTTCCAAGACGCTCCAATCAAGGTGTCAGACTTAGCAAAAAAAAGCTTACATAAGCACACTGAGGCGTCTTGTTTGATTGCGGTAAAGTGGGACAATCAGCCTGTAACACCCCAGTGCTGCGTTTTCAGTCAACACTTTACGTTTACAGCTGTGTTGGGCGTGGCAGTCCAGATGTGGATGTGTAATTAATAATCTGCTGACAGTGTTCAACTAGTACATTGCCACCTGTGATAGCCAACTTGCAATATTTATTTAGAGCACCTCTAGAGAGGACAGCACAGAGAGAAGAGTCCAGACTGCAGTGAAATAAAAAAGTCATTTGTTTATAGTGGTTCCCACGAGTAAAACACACAGCTGTAAGCAGCTGTCCATGGATGTCAGTGCAATGTATCTTAGATGGCTGACAACTGATGCACCTCAATATTTTCAATTAGCTACACCTTTTCTTCACTGACACCAGCAGCACATCAAAAGCATCCCAACATTAATTGTTTGGGATGCTGATAATGAGTAATGTAGAATTTAGACTTCTCTGTTAAGGAGCTGCGCCATAGTAATGGTGACTACATGTGTAGTCTACAACCTCCTCAAAAATGTCACTACACGTTAGGGTTAAGACGTTGATGGTGAAAACTGTGACTGACTGCTTTTGTTTTGTGCTACATGTTTCTCAAACCTGCTCACCACAATTGCCATTCTGTGTGAATGAATGAATGTAAACAGAGAGAGATAGATTTACACAGTGGGAATCTTTTATATCAGTAACAAGACAAAGCTGTAAATCTATGTGTGTAGCTCACCGTCATTTTGTACCGCTGAGTAAATGAAAGAATATACACACAGTCACTTTATGGAATATAAAGCACATGACATGGCTTAATAAGACATGTGTCTATCTTTGTGGGGGTGATATCTCTGAGTGAAATTAGACTCTTAAATATAAATCAAAACCTATACCACAGGTACCTTCAGTGGCACAATGATAAACCCTCATGGTCTGGTTTCCTGGATTCCATCTTGAGTTGACTATTATTAGCTGAGCTGACACTACGTGCGTACTCTCATCTGTTGTGCATTGTGAATTTCTGGTTTCAGTAGGTTTGATTCCCCATGCCAGCGCTCGCATATGTCTGATTAAAAAAAAAAGAAAAAAGAAAATCCTAAGTACTCAAACTGTGCCAATAAATATGTTTTTATTTGTTTGAGAGTAATTCACTTTCCATTTTTGATGATATGTAGTGTTACTTTTGTTCCTATCGAGTTTGGGTGCACTTATTGTAAGTCAGATTAGAGAGAAGCAACAGCTAAATGAACGTAATGTATTGTAGAGCTTGTACTTGTTTAAAAACAACATCCTCTGCCCATCCTCTTTCAGAGCTGGACTGGCCCCGAGAAGCTGCTGGCGCTGGATGAGTTGATCGACAGCTGTGAGCCCACACAAGTCAAGCATATGATGCAGGTGATCGAGCCGCAGTTTCAGCGAGACTTTATCTCCCTGCTGCCCAAAGAGGTGAGTTCCCGAATCCCCTACTTCTCGGCTATCAATTCACAATTTCCTCTCTAGCTCTTATCCTCCTCTGCCTCTCCATTTCTGACCTGAACTCCCATGGGAATCCTTCATGGTAGACATTATTTCTGAACAAGCGTACCTGACAGAGAGACAAGGCTTCCTCTGCAGCCCTAATCCTGTCGCAGTCTTCTCTCACAACATCTAACTGCATCCGTAGTGGGTGTCTTGTTTTCGTTCTGCATCATAACTGACAATACAAACAATCTGAAGTGCCACAATGACGATAAGATCACATAAGGGATTCTCACGAAACAGCCTCAATTCACTGCATCTTGTGGAGCTGAACAAATGCTTAACACCTTGTCTCTGTCTGGCAGGTGTTGGGATGAAGGGAGGGAGGGGTTAGTAGCATAGAGAGTGAGGCAATAGGATGCAAGCTTTCAATGTGTCAGCACCACTTGCTCCAAAGCCAAATATACAAACAGCATCATGTGTGTTCACACCAGGACACAAGCCCTCTCTTTTCATTTTGTTTTCCCTTTGCTGTCCTTCCTTTTTTTTATATATCTTGTTCCCTTTGACTTCTTTTGATAATCCCATCTCTGCTCTGTTGTCAGTGCTGCTGGAAATATATCGGGTGGAGCTGTCAAGTAATTTTAACAGGACAATCCCTGTGGTCGCACTGATAGATACAGCTGGAATTGAAAGTATGAAGGGAGTCTACAGAAGGCTGTGTGTTGGGCTTAAAAAGCAATCACTGACTAGGAGGTCCATTCATAAAATATTTGAAATATCCTCAACCCTGGTAATGACTACTGGCTTAAACAGGCTTTTTAGGTGATTGAGGTATATCAGGGTTTGAGATGGGTCTCATTTGGGCCAAGTCATGTGAAATAAACCTCAGACTAACACTGTAACACCTAAAGGCCTTCAGGAGGTAAACAAAATACCATAAAAACCCTGTGAACGTCAGGGATAGCCCTCATAATGATCAGGCTTGTTTTTGAAGCACATAAAGTCAGATATCAGACAAAGAAAGATCTACAAATCTGTGAAGTGTTTGAGTTCAGATCAGGGGCCAGTTTTGCAAAGATAGACTTTGACTGGTTTAAATCTAACCATCAGTCAGGCTTCAAATAAATGTCTAAAATTGCAATGAATGGATAATGGATGAACTAAAAAACATGGTTGACAAATAGCTCCAGCAAGAAATGTTTGCCCTCTGGAATATTTCAACATTCCAGACATTTTAATAGATAAATTCAGCCTGTAACAATATAAAAAACCTGATTTGGATTAAAAAATTAAAAATAAAATACAAAAGTTGACAGGAACATCAAAGACAGACTCAGGATAGTTTCCTAAACTATGAAAACAACTGATGAAGTTCTCCATGCTGTATATATTTATAGCAGGTTACTATGGTTTCTATAAACTCTCTCCCTTCTCATTACTTGCTCTACAACGTGGTTAGAAAACCTCAAATTATGAGCATATGAGCTCATCTGGTGCCACAGGTCAGCAAGTGTCAGTGATTGTTACCATGGAAACTCTGAACCTTAGCTCATATCTCTGGGCTTTGGACATTTCTTCAAATTGAGCTGTGAGAAATTATATAAGCAGTTTCATCGTTCTTATGGTCCAGTTAATCAAGAAAATAATCACATTAATTGATCATGTAAATAATAATTAGTTTGAAGCCGTACACTAGACTAACTTCAGGGCAAAATGAAGACTGGCGCAACTCTACAGCCCAGTCTAAAATATCTTTGCGAGACAGTCATTTGGTTCCATCATGACTCGCTCTTTAATTTGTCACACAGTGTGTTGCGGGTCAGTATCATCTCAGATTATTGTAATATAATGAAAAGACAATATTTGCACAACGGGTTACACCCCATTCTGTAAAATGAACCCATAATCCTTCCCTCTTTATGATAATACAGAGCAATCACTTGACCTAATGGTTGATCCACTGCATTGTTTCATAGCTGAAACAGATATTGTATATTGAGAGATTTGTCCAAATATATAGCAGTTTGAATATGTCTGCTAAAAACAGTGGAAAAGCAGCAGACAGTCATGTTTTTTTTCTATTGCTCAGGGGTGCAGATTTATGCTTATTATCATGCCAGGTTTTGTGTCTTTATTTTCTGGCTTTGGCATAATGTACTGTATCAGTGGCATTATTACCTGCTCTGTGAAGCTCCTGTTGTCTGCGTGTTTTGTTGGGTTTTCATAGAAATGTTGATTCAGTTCTATGGTAATACAACTGTTTTACCCTTGTCAGATAGATTCATGCTGTTAATATTCTGCTCATAGTTTGTTCTGCAAGTGTTTTCTCTTAGCTTCTCCTTTTTGTTATTGTGGTTTAGTTACTTCAAACTTCAATTCCTCTTCTGTGAGGTGTTTGCACAGTTGTATACACCCTGTAGTAAATAATAGGTCTTCTTTGTGTCTTCTTTTCCATTTACACCTCTCACATTCCTTGTCCATATCTTTCAACAGCTGGCTTTGTATGTGCTGTCATTCCTGGAACCGAAGGACCTCCTCCAAGCAGCCCAGACGTGTCGCTACTGGCGCATCCTGGCAGAAGACAACCTGCTGTGGAGGGAGAAATGCAGGGAAGAAGGTGAGTCTTAAGTCTCTCTAACAGATGCACACAGACAGACAACATGCAGGGACTCAGCGGGAGCAGTCTGGGGCTACCGCTGTGGTCAACACTGTGCGTAATGTTGTGGTTGTACCTGTTTTAAAATAAACTTTAACTGGAAAAACATAAGCTTGTTAGTCCAATCAGCCTTCTTCTCTCTCCTAACAGGCATCGATGAGCCTCTGCCCCTCAAGAAGAGGAAAATCGTAAAGCCTGGCTTCACTCACAGCCCCTGGAAGAGTGCCTACATCAGGCAGCACAGAATAGACACTAACTGGAGGAGAGGGGACCTCAAATCACCCAAGGTAGCTTTTCCCTTCAAACTTGAAATCCCTACAGGTTTGCCTCAACCCAGCTGATCTTATAGATCTAATATGAAATGGCTTTGAGTCATAGAAAGATGGTTCAATAAGGGTCTGAAGTGTGGAGTTGATGGAAAGTTAGTGATGGGTCAGGGCTGTGCTCTGCAGTGTACGCATTGAATGATAATTGAGTCGGAGCACAGGATGATCTTGTTCTCCTTCAATCTAAAGACTCCATTTGTCTTTTGCCTGTTCAGAAGTTTCCCATAAAGCATGACCAGCATGCGAGAGTTGATCCTTAATGGGCCTTGTACGCCTTTGCTCCTTTAGAAACGGCTGCAGGTCATTTTAGGCCGCCACTGATGTAAATTTGGTTACTGTGTTCTTCATACTCCTTTGCATATGCAGTGTGCTCTGTCATTTGCTGAGCTAGCAGTCCTGTGACCCAGTATTAACCAGCAGAGACTAAACACACACACACACACGGCATATAGCTCCGTTTAAAGAGCTGTGTACACTTGCAGCACTTGATGACATTTTCCTCTTATCTCCTCTTTAGTTTGATGTATAAAGCACCAGCGACATGTCATCGTTGGTGTCATTTCTTGCCATTTGCTTTGTCATTGCACATCCGCCCTTCTCCTTTGTCCTTCTCATTGCATGTCTTCTTCTATCTGTCCCGTCTCACAGGTGCTGAAAGGTCATGACGACCATGTGATCACCTGCCTCCAGTTCTGTGGCAACCGCATAGTCAGCGGCTCTGACGACAACACGCTGAAAGTCTGGTCGGCTATCACAGGAAAGGTAAGAGTTAACTACTTTTCTATTTCCTGTTTTGTCCTCAAGTCTTAATGGCTTCCTCTCCTTCTGTGCTGTTGTATAGTCAGATGTTAATGGACTGTATGCACGTGGCTCAAGTGAAATAATTTTCATGAATATTTCAGACTTATTGATTGAAAAGTGAAGGATTACTGGTCATTAGATATGAAGACGTTTTATCATCATATATAGCTTCTTGTGTTTTATCTAACATTAGCAACAGCTGCCTATCTAGCACCTGTATCTATACAGCCTTCACTTAACTGATAGCAATATTTACTCTGTCAAGTAAAAACATCCTGGCAAGATTCCGTTCTGTCTCTTCTCTCCTCTTATATTTACCCGTTTTGCAGATTTGTTACACAGCACATGTCCGCAAGCAGTGTTAGTATTCATAGCTGAAGCTGGTGCAGCCACACAGGCCTTGTGCTGCAGCTTTACACTGTGTATTAAACAGAGGCAGTTGTTGCACTGTGGTGATGGAGAGAGGTTCACAGATTGTGGTAAATCGCAACACCTTCATGCCTCTGTGTTGGAGTCCATTTTCACAGGAGCTACTTTACTAAAGAAATCCTCTGTGCAATGTTATTGTATCATTTCTCTCTCCAACCTTGTGTGGTTGTGCTGTGAACTTGCTTCATTTCACTAAAAAAGGCCCTCAGAGAAATTGATATTCTGCATGATCACACTGCAGCAGCTTTTTCTTTCTGTTGGACACAATAGACCAGAGAGCTTGCTTTTCATTCCTGCAAAGTCTCGGTCTAACAGATAGTAAAGTTGGCATTCAGCCCATTGGTGATTACACACATATCAGTCACAGCATTTGCTGATCTGAACAGATTTCACCAAGGTCATCTGATAGGCATGGAGCACAAATTTGGTTCTCCTTCACCCAAAGACTTATATCTGGATGACAAGTTGTTGAGTTACAGCTATAGTGGCTCTACATTGGTGGTGGATGTCTGCGATGAGTCACATCACCGGCAGGCTCTGCTGCCTTTTTTGTGAAACCACTGTGCAGTCAGACTGACGTCACAGACACACAGTGTATTGTGTCCGTGGTCTCTACAACACTAAATCCTCCTCAGAATTGTTTGTTTACATTAGTCATGAGGAAGAGATGAGCCTAAACCCGTCTGTGTTTTGGTGCTGTATTCAGAGCACATCCCCTCTGTGGATTTCATCTCTTTGCTCCTTTAGCTCTCAACTCCAGAGAGAGAATCCCTCGCTGGAGAGGAATGGCCAATTAAGTCTAGTTGCCCATTTCGGGTGAAGTAGCTGTCGATGCCAGTAAAACTGTAAAGTAAAAATACAATGGGATTACCAGCACCTGCATTTGTTTTTCCTCTCTGCTGTCAACATCCTTTACACTCTTTGCCAGTGTATTTGAGGGCTTGATTGCTACGTTATTCTCGCCGTCAGTTCTTCCCCATGAGATGCCGGCCTGTAAAGTGGCTATCAGTGATCTCAAGGTGTTTGTGATGAATGGATGAATGCTTTTTGTGGCTCCCAATCCACATGCCAATATCCATTCCTCTTCTCCTTCATATCTCCTTCTCCTTCATATTGCAAACAGCCAAGATGGTAGGAAAATCTCTCCTCCGTAACTGTCTTCTAAAAAGTGATTTGTTTGACCTTGGCACGCCTTTTACCTCTCGTATAAATCCTCTAACTTCAAGAAAAGCTCAAGTGAGCCTTCCACAGCTCAGCCACTAACACCAGAACTCAGGTTTTACTCAGAATTGGATCAATAAGCGGTAGAAGCACCATGATCAACGGAGACGAGGAACTCTTATTTCAGTCTTTAAACGTTCTCCTTTTGAAGTCTGATGGCATTAGACTGAAGATGTGGTTTTCTTTTCTCTGTTCCATCACCCATGTTTGATTTCGGGCCGCGTTTCATTCATCAGACTAAAGCAGTCCCCGCCAATCAGTAATGAGTTTGGTGGGCTGATTATAGATTACAAGGGTAAATTGCCTCATGCTCTCAGACATCAGTGGTTACCTCTGTGCTTTTTCTTCAGAGGAGAGATTTAAAATGCAGCCCTGGCGGCTTGCACTGTAGGTAGAGGATTTAAATTGATAGGATGGAAAAAGAAATTGGTCACACCGTAGACAAATTGTGCCAGAGGTAGAGCAGTGTTAACACTTCTTCTCAGATACTTGTGCCCCCTTTTCCTCAGAAACTTTGTGTTCAATTTAGGGTGATCAAAAAGATTCCCCTGTGAACCAGACGCCGTTTGGGGTGGGGGTGGGGGTGAATCAAGTGATATTACATCACTTTGCAGAGTCAAAATGTCCTCATGTTATTTCCCACTCGCAGCATCTCCCAACCCAGCTCTAAATATTACATCAGATATGATGTGACAAGATTGTAACAGATGTTTCTATCAATTGTTTAATGGATCCGTCCAGTATCTGTTTTTGTTTGCGAAATGTGTATTTTTCAAATTCGTGGGGCATTTTTAGTACAGAAAGCAGATCATATCGACAGGGTCCTTTACATGGACATGACTTTCATTTTAACAAATGTTCATCAGATAAGCTTCAACAAACACTAAGACACATGTCATCTTTGCAGCCAGTGCCGTCTTGCCCTTGATTTAGCTTGTTATATAAAAACAGAGTGAATTGAACTCTTGCTGTGAGGCAATCAGGGAATTATTACAGAGCACATTACATGTAAATGCTTCCACACCTCTGAAAGAAGTGGGCCGTTGCTTAGCGATCAGGTAAGACAATGGGGATCTGATTGAGGTGAAAGTATTGCATCAGTGATTGAACAAATTGACATAAGAGTTTTTGTTGAAGCTTGCATCTGCGGTTCACATTTGTGGTCTAGAGGATTTTTTTGTTTTGTTTTGTTTTCCCTTTGAAAAAGTGGTTGCTGAGACAACACTCAACGGCTCTGTCTTTACCTGGTCTACCGGTACTTTGTCTTTGCGGTGTCCTCCAGCTTCAGTGAGAGATGTCAATCTTCCATCCAGCCCACAAACAGCAGCCCACATCTCATTGCTTCAAAGGTGGCTGTCTGGTGCTTAACAGAGCAGCGCGTGTCCTTGGTGGTGCCTGTCAGCGGCAGCCTCAGCTGTCAGGCAGATCTAAGATGGCAGACCTGTGGACTGCTGTCATGTCCAGGGAGAGGTGTCCTCTGCCAGATGCTTCAGCTGCATGGATATCCAGTTTTCTGTCACCTCTTTTAAGTAACAGAGATTAGGGATTGCTTTTGGAGCTGTGAACCCAATGGGAATATATTGTGGATATTACTTACATAAATAAATTGAGGAAGGACATCTAGCGGTTATGCACAACAAAGGCTGTGATACTGTATTCATGATAATGCCTTTTTTCTGTGGTGGAAGGCACAGCGTCGTTATCTGTACATATGTAACGTGACATCAGTCTGTCACCCGGGGGAAATCACACCCATGTCATCAAATCAGTAGCACAAGGAATGGAAAAAGGGGATGCTGTGTGTGTAACGTGTTGACATCCTCACAAAGCTCTCAGAATACCTTTAGACTTCACCAGTTTCATTTTTTATTTCTGCCGTATTCCACCAGCATTTTTCTGTTAAACAAGCTGAGAGCGTGGTCAGTTTTTGCAGTTGCAGGGAAAAGCATGCCAGTAAGTTTTCATATCTGGCATCGTGGCGGCTCCACAGAAAATAATGGAGGCAGCAGCAAAGATTTTTTTTTCTCTGCTTTGTATATCAGGACAACTTGCTGTACAGTTTTGCACATTTCAATGTCCAGAAAGCAAAACAGGAAAACAGAATCCCCCCGGTTTTCTGTCTCTCTCTACCAGAAAAAAAACTAATGAAGATTCAGTTGTAGCCTCAGAAATCTGCTTGACCTGAGGTAGTTTATTTTAACCTTTGTCCAGCAATAACTCAATCAATGCACCTTTAGTCCCATATACCCATATATTTCTGTTATGTTTCCTGCTAAGGTCAATCAAGATGGATTTTTCAGTGCAAAAAAAACTACAGTGTTTTGTGGTCTTTGTGACTGCTACTCTTGATATCCTCCCACTGTTTTTTTTCTTTAAATGAAGAAGAAAATATAATGCAAATGTAAAGCATTGTATGAAAACCCTCATGTCTCCAAAAAAAGGTCCTTCAAAGGTTCATTAAAAGAATGCTAATCTTCTTTCACTCTCGGGGATGGGCTTATTTTATGTTTGTTTCACAGACAGATAAAGACGCCTAAGCCCTTCATTTCAGATATTCTCTCTTCCCACGCACTGTTTGAGTAGGCTCTAATCACACACTGTGATTCTTGTTCTTGGAACCTCAAACCACTGGCTTCGATTCATGAGGAAAAATCTTGCATCCTTGAGTGATTACAATAAACTGCAGGCCTGTAGTTGAGTATTACATTCGGAACATTGTAAATAATCTGGAGAATACACCACGTTTCTGCCATATTTTTAAGTGTAATTTAGTCAGATGTTTTTTTCAAGCTTCAGTCTTCTCTTTTCACTGGTTAAGGGTCATGGTGATAAAACAAGAGAGACTTTTAACACTGTAGTGAGGTTGACTGTAAGGACATGTCACATTGGCCCACAGTTAATGAAGGGATTTTAGGACAGGGGAGGGGGGAGGCAGGCTGCAGCGTCATCTTCCTGTCTCACTCGTTGCAATAAAACGTCTTGCCCCGCACCGCCATTCGCTGCTCAGCGGCTTATCAGCTGCAGTCAGGAGGGTCACATGTTGTACACTTGAGAGACATGCTCCACTCTGAACCTGACATAATGGCAGCACTCACCGCCCACCACCTCTACATTTTTGCTCCTCTTCTCTCCCCAAAGAATTTTTAATTTAATGCATTTAGGATAATTAAATCAAGGGACAAATGAGACAAACCGTGGAGACGCAAATTCAATTGATCAGAAAGATTTCCATAACTGCTGTAATCAATAGCTAATCTAGCATCGCTAATGGGGATGAATGGGCGCGTTTCTTTATTGAAGACAGTTGTCAACCCATTCTGCAAAGAGAATAAATCGGCCGCTTTTGCAGCAGATAAGTAAAAGCAATTATAAAAGCCAGCAGAGAGTTCAGAGAGAGATTTTGTCCCAGTGCAGCAGCAGCAGGTAGAAATAACTGAGCTCTTCCTTTCCATAAAAGGTCACACAAACTTCATTTTACTTGTCTTTCCTCCCTGAAGGCAAAAGGAGGTCATTCAGGGTGAAAAAAAAATCCCAAATGTGATTTTATGAAACTAATTTATGATATGTGTGAATGAAATCACCCTGAATGTCTTTGAAACTTACTTTTCTGACATCAAAAGTCTACAATAGAAGTGAGGAACTTACTGACCAACATTCTTTTTCTTCTTCTTCTGTGGTCTTTTCAGTGTCTGCGGACGTTGGTGGGCCACACAGGGGGCGTGTGGTCATCCCAGATGCGAGACAACATTATTATCAGCGGCTCTACTGATCGCACACTCAAGGTCTGGAACGCAGAGACAGGAGAATGTATCCACACCCTCTATGGGCATACCTCAACAGTGCGCTGCATGCACCTACATGAGAAAAGGTATGGAGCAATCTCATCAGTAATCACCACTAAGCCTGTGTAAAAGTTAGAAAAACAACACTTCTGTAGTGTCTTTTGGCACCACAGTGCTTTTGACTTAATGCCAATTTAACTAATAAATCTAGAGCTGAAACAATTAGGCAGTTAATTGATGAGTCTGCAGCTATTTTCATAATAGATTAAAGATTTAAGCCATTTTTAAGCAAGAATGCCAAAGATTTCCTGGTTCCAGTGCAGCTCTCTTTGTCTTATGTGGCATTAAAACAAATATCTTTGGTTTTGTATTATAAGTAGCACATAACAAGCCATTTTAAGACATCACCTAGGGCTCTATGAAAACGTGTTGGCCACTAATTCACTATTTTCTGACATTTTATAAATTAAATGAATGATCAGTTAATCCAAAATGTAATGGGCAGATTGATCAGTAATGAAAACTGTTATTAGTTGCAGCTTAAGCTTAGTTGTTGCTAGATAAACCTGTTTCACATGTATGCTATTACAGTGCATCTGGAAATGCTGCCTTTATACCCGGCAAAAACTGTTGTACCAGCAATGTAATTGTTTTGAACAGTCTGATCAGCAACTCTGAAGCTCACTAATTAATTCAATTCAATTCAATTTTATTTATATAATGCCATATCACAACAAAAGTCATTTCAAGGCACTTTTCATATAGAGCAGGTCTAGACCATACTCTTTAAAATAGGTATTTACAGAGACAGACCCAACAAATCCCACCATGAGCAAGCATGTTATATCTCATTTATTTTATCCACATAAAATCCTGTATAAAAACAACAATCTTCTCATTTAACTCTCAGCAAGACAGTGAATAAGCACATCTTCAAAAATGTCTGGACTATTCCTTTAATGATCCCTATCAGTCACAACAGTGATCCTACCAAGTAAAAAAGAGCAACTCTACAGCAGTAAAAGAGGATGGTATCTGTATTACAGTGAGCATGTGGTCTCATAGTGATTAAGTAGACCCTGTAAGCCATCTTAAGTGAACCGCTGCTCACATATTCTCTCAATATTACACTCCAGAGACTCAAAGTGCTCTTTTCGCCTTAGGGCTCACCAAGGTTTTTGTGTAGCATTTGATTACTCACTGAGTGGAAACGCTGTGAGCTGCAGGCAGACAGTGAATAACATGTTGGTGATTTCCATCTACGTAGCACCGGGAGGCATTTTATAAATAAAGAGTATGTGCTGTGTGTATCTACAGCATGTTTTTTTCCCTATTCAAATAGCCTGTGAGAGAAAGATGTTCATAATGTGGGGAAATGTCTGTGTCTTTATTGAGGCATCTGGAATCTGGTTTAAATCAAGTAAGGCAGCATCAATCAGTGAATAAACTTTTTTAACATGTTTCTCCTCTGTACTGTAAATAATATCCTTGGGACAAACTGTTCTTACAGTAATCATCTGAAAAAATGTAAAAAAAAAAAATTGAGTAAGTATTCTTCCCTAAAGGGAGTTTCCCTTTCTATAACCTATAATAAATCTTTTCCTTTTCCAGTCTGGGTGAAGATGCTACACAAAGGTGGCTGTTTGAGTCAAAGAGGTGTTTTTGTACATTCAAGTGTGAACACGAATGTGACGCTGTGGGTTACTCGTTGCCAGATGAGCAAAAGAAAACGTTCATACCTGCCTCATTATTCTGTCAATGCAGCTGCCACAGCATGAATGAGGAGTTGTGAGGAGAGTGTGGAATTTATTCTTAGAGAATGGATATAACTTGTGAGAGAAGTTCCTTCACTGGGAAAATCCAGCTCAACACTTCTCATGAATTTGCAATTGCTTTAACTGTTTATGCCTCACCCAGATATTCAACCTTTACTGAGACTCACCATCTCTTTGTGTCCATCCTGTTTCCTCTCAGGGTGGTCAGTGGCTCTCGTGACGCCACGTTGCGCGTCTGGGACATCGAGACAGGTCAGTGTTTACACGTCCTCATGGGCCATGTGGCGGCGGTGCGCTGCGTCCAGTACGACGGGCGGCGGGTGGTCAGCGGTGCCTACGACTTCATGGTCAAAGTGTGGGACCCCGAGACGGAGACCTGCCTCCACACGCTGCAGGGCCACACCAACAGAGTGTACTCGTTACAGGTGAGCAGCTTCAGAGACACAAAGACAGACAGTGTGGATTTGTGCAGCAGCTGAGTTTGTTAACCAGCTGGATGAGGGTCCGTAAACTGCTCATGACTTTTAAGTCAAGTCAGTTTTATTTATACAGCTTTAGGAAAGCAGAGCTCACTGAAATATTTGTCCTTGTGCTCAGGTAGTTGCTTTGCCAATGTGGCAAAAAAAAGTTGATTTCATATTTTTATCTTCATTATGTTCATATTTATGTGCATTTTAATAACATTTTAGTGTATCCTCTCCTAATGTGTGTATGTGCTGTTGTTTGTTTGAAAAAATTAATTTGTGTGTGTCCTCCAAGTTGTCCTCTCACCCACTCTGTGTGATGACAGTGCACTTTAGCTGGTGCCATCGCCCTCAGAGAGGAGGCTGTTTACTGCACTGATAGATTGGTTTTTGTACCATGCTGCAGCGTGAGGCTTTTAAAGTGTTGGTGCTCTACTTTTGGATGTGGGAACAAAAGCAAAGCTTTCACAGATCAATAAAATTCATTCATTTCAATGAGTTTAATCTTAAGTTTGTTAATAGAACCAAAGTATGCTGTGCAGGCATCTGTGCCGTCAACTGCAAGTTGAGGTGTCATCTGCAGTTACCTTAAACTGGCAACTTGATTGTCATCCAGTTTAAATTGATCTTCTCTTGTCTCCAGTTTGATGGGATCCACGTGGTGAGCGGCTCATTGGACACGTCTATAAGGGTCTGGGACGTGGAGACGGGCAACTGCATCCACACGCTAACGGGGCACCAGTCCCTCACCAGCGGCATGGAGCTCAAAGACAACATCCTGGTCTCAGGCAACGCAGACTCCACTGTCAAGATCTGGGACATCAAGACGGGCCAGTGCCTGCAAACACTGCAAGGTAAGTGTCACCATCCCAACAGGCTGTTTTATCAGCTATGTATACATTCAAGCATAGTGTAGTGGTAGCACTTAAAAAAACAGGGTGCACCATATAAGTTATAATATGATTAAGTCATAACTTAAATTTTACACATCCTCTAAGCAGGTGTAAGTCTTAAATATTTACACTGGGAGGACATTATCTGTGACTGCAGCCCTACATTCAGCTAAAACTGAACATGAACACTGAGCACTGTTCTGTACAGTTACTGTTACCAGGAACAGACAAGTTTTTCTGCTGCATTCACTTAAGCTGGGAACTGCCATTATTTATGTGTTTACTTCAGCAGAATCTGAAGGCTTTCCAGACAAGCGCGTGTTGTATCACATGTTAGCCAGCTCACGAGTGATTCCTAACCCAGGAGTACTTGTACCTCAGGGGGTTCTTCTGCAGACAGTAAAGTTGT
Organism: Lates calcarifer; assembly: GCF_001640805.2. Taxonomy (NCBI): domain Eukaryota; kingdom Metazoa; phylum Chordata; class Actinopteri; family Centropomidae; genus Lates; species Lates calcarifer. The sequence goes on along the minus strand of NC_066837.1, from coordinate 7,656,868 downwards.
TCTATATAAGTGTTGCTGGAGTTTTGACCCTGTCAGAGCTGTTCCATTCTCCATGCCACAATTTCCTACTTCTACAGTACCTCTGTAGCTGCAAGGGAGCACTTGGAGAGACAGCTAATCTGAGAAGTGGACATTATAATTAGATTTTTTTAAATCCACATATTAAGTCAGCTTTAACGCCTGGACACTAGTTGGTCTATTGGTCTAATGTCTAGCTATAAATAAGTGTAGGAGGTAGGAAGAAGTTTGGACTCTGTTCAAAATTGACCATCCAATTAAAACCCTGACTAAACAACCTGTTTGTGTCCGTGTGTGTGTGTCTGTGTCTGTGTGTGCGCGGGTGTACAGAACCAACACCTCGTGGGTCTACCTTCCTGATTACAGTCTCATTTCCTTTGTGTCTGTTTGAATGAAGCTCTAACTCCATTAGCAGCACTGGTGCCTCACAGGAAGTTGGAAATCCTTTGCTGAATAGCAGCGGCAACCACTGGTACCCCACCTCTAAATGCCCTCATTAACAAACTACAACCCTGCGTGCTGGTCCTCCAAACACCAACACGCACTCACCCGCTGAACAAAAGGATGCCCCAGTGAGAGTCTGAAGAGAGGGAGGGATAAGGCCATGGGGGAGGAGGCGTGTGTGTCTTGTGAAGAGGGGGTGACTACAGCGAGGGGACGAGGGCCGGGGAACTTTGTAGGTCATATAATTAGGTCAGCGGACAATTTCTGCTATTCATTAGTGTGTTTTGATAAGACAAAAGGCCAATAACAAGGCCGTCACTGTCAGCTGAAGAGAGCATACAGTAGGTAGTGACGGAGCAGGCTGCTTTGTTGTGGTAATGGAGAGAGGAGGGAGGGAGGGAGAAGAGAGGCAGGGATGTTGGGGGTTGGTGCAGAGCAGTATTGTATACTCGGGTAAATAACGCACCCTTTGAACTAACTAGAGATAGAAATGGAAAAGATGTGAAAGCACGTTGATGGTGAGATTTCAACAAATTTTCTTTGCAAATGGATTGTGAAAGTGGAAAGAAATTAAATGTGTCTGAATGAAATAGCTGCTATAGCAACCGTGCTTTAAAAAAAAAAAAGAAAAGAAAAGAGGCAGTTCATTTGCCAGTACTTGATTCTACACTTGTTTGTGTTTGGTGTCGGCCCTAATTGATTTAATTAAGATATCATTTTCAAGCCCTTAGGGAAATCTTAAGTCACCGCACACGTACAGTCACAAATAAAGTCACCTCGATGGAGGTAGTAACAGACGCCATCTTCACTTTAACTGTGGCCTCCTGCCAGCACACAAACACACAAACATGGCACACTGAGTTGTAGCTGGAGCTGCTTAGCCTCCGTGACAGTGACAGGCCAGAGTGTCTCACTGCAGCCCGTCCTAGAGCCTGACTACAGTAGGAAGACCTCACTACGCTGTCACAACAGCTTCAGCAGGAAGAGACGAGCGTTTCTCTTCCCTTCGGCTCACTGGCTTACAAAGGTTTTTGTTTTGAGGGCTTTATTCTGCAGCAAGGTTCTTAAGCCACAACTTCCTTTCATTTCAGATTCACCCATCCACTACTGTAATCAATGCATCACTTTAGTCATTAGAAATGGCTATTTCTACCTAAATGGTACCAAGAAAAGGTCCAGGTCAGGGTTTCTGCCATTGAACTGCCTTTCATCTTGTGATCATTTCCTAAGAAGATGGCAGCCTAAACAAACACACAAACTCACTGTATATGACATTCGCTCTATTCCCCTGGATTTCAGTGTTTTAGTTCATAAAAATGTACTGATTTATAAGAAATTAGCGGAGGAGATCTTTAGTTATAAAACATTGTGTAAGACTCTGCATGAGCTACATCAGGAACTAAAAGTCCCTACCATGAAGATAAATCAGACAGATAACTGAAAGCAGCTGCTTTTCAAGACATACTTTTTGTGCATGACTAGCAACAGAGTCATCATGTTGTAGTTTGTCATCTACTGAAGCATGACAGGGATTTTTTCAAATGCACGTTGAAAAGCAGATGTACAGGTGCAGAAATGGAGACTGAACATGCCAGAAAGGCAAGACACCTGTCTCCAATGTAGCAACAGCCTGCAGTGTGATTCTGGTTATTTTTATGTTTTAGTACATAACTGTGTTGAAAAGATGAAAATAAAAAGTTAAAAGTTTGGTTTTGCTCTTTTTTTCTGTCCTAACACTTAATCCTTCTAACTGACTCTTTTCTTTGTGTGTTCAGGTCCACACAAGCACCAGAGCGCTGTGACATGTCTCCAGTTCAATAAGAACTTTGTCATCACCAGCTCAGACGATGGCACAGTTAAACTGTGGGACCTGAAGACTGGGGAGTTCATCCGAAATCTGGTGACTCTGGAAAGCGGCGGCAGCGGCGGTGTGGTGTGGCGCATTCGGGCCTCCAACACCAAGCTGGTGTGCGCAGTTGGCAGCCGCAACGGCACAGAGGAGACCAAGCTGCTGGTGCTGGACTTTGACGTGGACATGAAGTGAGAAGGGACGTGGTGGGGGAAGGACGAAGAGAGCGAACCGCGGAGAGGAAGGAATAGAGAGAGAATGGGAGATGAGACGCCTAGAAATCGGAGGGCCCGAGCTGAGAACGCTCCACCCAAACTCGCAAAATCCACAAACACCACTGCTTTAACAGTGGGCTGTCCTGTCCTCTACCATCATCTCCCCCATCCCCCTTTTGGGTAAATGTTACTGACAAAGCCACAGACCCTCACATGTGTTTAGCCCCTGCTTTTGACCCCCTACCACCAGTGTGAGGTGGAATTGGAGGGGATCGGGCTGGAAATGGGGCAGAGGGGCATGACCAGTCTGTCCCTTGATTAGCTGGGGGAAAGAAGAGAAGAAGAAGAAAGGAACGACTGATGATGACTGAACTCTTGAAGCGACTCTCCACCCTTTCGGTTCGGGGTCAGCTTTGCACAGAGACTTGGTTTCGCTCAAGCCTGACAGATTTTGAGATGTACAGAGATATATTATTTTTTAAAGCCCCCACCCACCCAAAAAAAACACATACACACACACCCACCCACTATCCTGCCATCAGTACGCACCCTCAAACACACACACAGTCACACTCAAACCGGAGAGTGGAAAACATTGAATTGTAGGGAAAGAGTAAGTAAGGTGAGAGATGTTTTAAGGTGAATTTCCACATAATTACACGTAAAGAGCTGCTTGATGTAAAGGAGAGTAATTGGAGGGTTCAGCCTGTAATCAGGCTCGTTTCTCGTCACTCCATTTCCGTTCTTGTTGTTCTCCACTCGGTTTCTGTAGTTTGATTTCTTTACAATATCGCACACAAACACAACTGTGAATTTCAGTACCTTTTTGGTTTAACATATGAAAGGGGTTTCTCTATTATTGTTGTGTTTTTTTCCTCTTTACTTGCAGTTGCCAACAGCAACAAATCCCAGTATTAGAAACCTGCTTGGTTTAGGTTTGCTGTCATTATGTCACAAGGTTTTTTTTCCCCTTGTCTTTTTGTTTGAGTTGTTTGTTCTTCCTTTCTGTTTTCTACATACCTGGGTTTGGAGCTCCGCCTCCACATAAACATCAATGCTGTCCAGAAGTTTTCAGTCTTGCTGGGGTGGTTTCCTCAATGCCGGTGCTGTAACGAGAAGAAGTAAAGGTTCTTAGCTCAAAGCGCTGTGGATTAATGCCCCGAACTTGCCCCCCCCCAGACCCTTCCCCTCTACTGTTTTCCCCCAGTGGCCAAACTGTATTTATGCTGCTAGATGGATGGAAAAAAAGAGAGATGGAACTTTTACTTGCTGTGACGTTTTAGTCCCAGGCGAAATTCCAAATTGAACTCTATATGTTTGGACTTAAACAAAAGATGACAAAAGATAACATCCAACATTTTTGTTTTGTTTTTGTTTGTTTTTGCCACTGAAACTTGAGCCAAACGTGCCTCTACGAGGCTGAGAGGAGGGAACGTGTCCAGCAGATACTGACGGGATCGCCTGCAGAGAGGAAACAAGCGGATGTACACTGTTGGCGTGCGTGTGTGTGCGTGCATGAGTGCGTGTGTTAAGCGTGTTAATGGGCAACTTGTAAACACATTCCTTGGGACAAAGCTCTTTCAGCCTGTTCTTTGGGGAAATGTACAAATGTTGTGTGGACTGGCAAAGAAAAAAAAACTAGCAGATGTATCAACTTTAACACGTGAATGAAAGAACTGTCCGTATCCATGTGTGATTGTTGTTCCATTCAAAGATGTCTGAAGCAACAGAGGAGACCATCACAAGCATCAACTGACAGGTCGAGCTGCCAGGAGTCTTAGTGTTACATGTGTTGCAGATAAAATCACCGCGGTCGCAGCCTCGTGGATCGTCAGTGGGGAAAAATAAAAACACAAAAGGCAACAAACGTGAACAGAAACATTGTAGCCAAACGAAAATCGTCTCAATCTCCAAGAGTCACAACTCAAGCTGAACTGTGAAAGTGGTATAACACTGTATATTAAAAAAGAAAAAAGAAAACAATCTTGCTCTATCTCCTCTCGTTGTTTTCTCCCTCTGTTTTAATTTATGATGTGGTTTGAGAAATCAGATTTGTTGCAGGTGTTTTATTTTTTCAGTTCATGTAAACTGCCTGGCAAAAAAGAAAACAGACAGAAAAAACCTTAAAGGGATTGTGTATTTGTTTGATTCACTTAGAATTTTATTTTCTTATAACTTAAGTGCAATAAAATGTGGGTTTTTCTTTTTTCATTTCAAGCATATCAGTTGTCTGTTTTTGTTACCTGTGTGAAGGCATCTTACATGTTCAATAAAGCAAATTATTTGGTTACTTACATCCATGCGGAGATACTTATAACATTTATCTCAGTGCAGGTATACTAGGCCAAATTTATCACACCTATTGACTTTAGGTTCAATTCTGTTTTGGACAGGTGTGTTTCCCTTAGTAGCAGTTCTGCTGGATTCAGTTGAAAGGAATGAAAAGTTGGTATATGGATAAAAGCAGAATGCAACAGTGCAATGAAAACGGACGTAGCAAATTAATTACAATGTACACGAGGCATGTGACTCAATCTTTAACTGACGAGCATCAGATGAAAACATCAGCTCTCTGTGGAGCGATGAATAGACCGTAACCTTCCTCAAATTAATACGTAAAACAAACACAAATGCCATATTTACATGTTTCCAGAACAATTTTGTATGTGGAACTTGATAAATAAATGCCTTTTACATTCAAGTCCTTGCCAAACAAGTTCACACAATGCTGATCACTCCCTGGTAAATCTGTCTATTTGATTTGATTTGGTGTCTGTGGTGACATTCCAAAGCTAGCACACCAGTAGTAATATGTTTTACATCAACCAGCAATGATAACTGGTTTGCCAGCGGTGAAGAGGGGAGCAGTGGCAGCGAGCACTACATTTGGATGACACTTGGCTTGTGACGAGTCACAAATGTATATTTTGAATTTGTTCAAACTCCTAAAACAGCTGGGCACTCAAGTTTTCACTTAGTCTTAAGCACAAATAAACATGTGCATTTTTTGGGGACTACTCTCTCTCTATTGAGTATTTATCGTAGCAGTACAGTGCTGAGCTCCTGAAGGTCAAACTTCAACAATATTTCAGAAAACACAAAAACAATTCAATAAACATGTTCGACTATGGAAAGGGTGTAAGGGCGTCATGAGACGCTTTTATCACATAGCCCACAGAATCGAATAATCCAGAGAAAAATGCAAGAAACTGACTGAAAAACGCAGTAAAGAAAGGCTTCCAAACTTCGCCTAGGGTTAGCTGAAGTGGAGTCAGATAGGCCTAAGGCCGTGTGAGCAGTGACCACTTCCTTGTTTTTGTAGCTGTCTCTAACATTAAAGTTATTGTTTTTTATTTGCGGTGTTGAAGTTCATACCTCTGCAACTAAATCATACACAGCAGCGACGAGTATTTTGCAGGGTGCAACGTTGTCCACGTTGTAACAATGTTTTCTCCTTAATAGTTGATTTGTTTACATGGTTTGTGTTGTGCCTCAATATACTGTTTGAGGGAACTATAAGGTTTTATTCATTAGATATCAGCATACCTGTGGACACAACTGTCACACAAAAATCATTTGGCTGGTCTTCAGTAGCTTTACTGATACTGGGTTTGACTGCCAACTCACCTGGCTTAAAACAAGGTACAATATATAAAGCAACAATCAAAGTATTGTATCAATATCAAATCCAAAAATAAATTTAAAAAAATCTAAATAATTCTTCTTAAAATCACAATAATTAATTACAAATACAATAAATTTGAAGTCAGCATATTTATTAAAGTATTAGGAATCTACAATCTATAGGTTCAGTAACCATAAAGACATGGAAGCTATTGAAAAGAAAGCAGAAGTAATAAAGTAATTAATAACAGCCAACACTGGGTGAGGCTGAGTAAGAAGATGCCCCTAGATGAGGAGTGAATACCTAAACTAAAGCTAACTTCGCTGTCCACAGGTATGCTGTTAAGTTCTATAATGAGGCACAAACAGTGTAAACCTATCAGCTATTAGGAGAAAACATAGCTACAGTTGAGCAAACAAAGTTGTACCCTGCAAAGCACTTTGTTTTCACCCAGCGATAAATATCATTGCTGCATATTGTTGTGAAAGAAAAGAAAAACCAATAACTTGTGTTTTGACCTTCAGGGCCACCGTAAGAGAGAGTTATGTGGGACTGACCTAAAATAAACTACAGTGCTCTTGTCCATTGTAATGATGGAACAACAGGGGATTTGTTGACGAGAATAATAAGAGTATCACCAGTTCTGTTCTTTCACTCACTCAATATTACAGACAATAGTGCCAGTCTAAGAGTAGTCCACCACAGAATTTAGCATGATGTCTCAAGAAACTTCGAATTCAAAAGGGATTCTAGTGAAGTTTTGTACAAAAAAGAAAGAAACTGACTGACAGCAATTTGAAGATGTCGTCCTGAGATCTGGGAACTTATAATGGCTGTTTACCATTATCTGACATTTTAAAGACTAAATGATTTGATCATGAAAACAACCGATGGTTGCAGTCCAAGAGTTGCGTCATGAACTGTATAAACTGTTGGCGCTTATATGAATGAAAAAGTTGACCCTGGCAGTGAATATTTTAATGTCAACTAAAATCCAATCACAAATTAAAAATTCCTGAACATGTTTTTAATCTACTGTGGCAGATTTAGAAGACTGTGCAGCTTTAGCAGAGACACATACTTTCTAATTACTTACTAGCTTTGCTATTGTGTTGTCTTCTTTCAATCTAGGTATTTCCTGATTAGGCAGCTGTAAGATTAATAAAATTGAAAATAAGATTTTTTTAAATCCCAGTGTCTTTTAGTGAGAGTAATTTTGTTGAAACAGATCAATCTCCTCTCTAGAACATAATACTGGTGCATTTGTTTCTATTTAGTCCTTAATTTGATTCTTGTTTTTTAAGTTGTTAAGGTAATTTATGCAATTTCAACCTCAACGAAGCCAGAACAGAAGAACATGTTGCATTCACTCTGCTCTCAGCTGCATCTAAAGCACCATGAGTGTGACCGGGGAACAATTTGAATTTGACCCTCTGTTTTGTTTTTTTTTCCGGTCAGTGTCAATTATATCCAGACGGTTATCTGTCATGAGCCCATACAGCTCAGTGCAGCAGCAGTAACAGAGCCTGTGCTGCGGATTCCCTCCTGCCTGTTGCCTAGCGATAGCCTGTCTCTGGCCCCGGCCTCAGAGCTCAGTGTGCACTCGCGTTATAAGCGGTATTGTGAGGAAGCAGCGAGGGCCGTACATCCTCACATGAATGGACGCGTGGGGGAGTTTCCACTTTGGTTGGCAAGGTTACTTTGTGGGCCTTGTTTGTTCCCAGGCTCCACTCATGTGTTGTGTAAGCAGCAGCTCTGCTCCACTGACTGGTCATGGAGGACAGTAATCGACTTTTTTTTTTTTTTTTTTTGGGTTGCTGTAACAGAATGTTTCTTGCTTCCTACATGGAAACCTTAAGTTATAACAAATCTATGATTAAGAGGTCCTCAGCAACTATTTTGTGAATTATAATTTATTGCTACAGTAGCAGTGTGACTTTGGTGAGCACAGCTGTGTGTCTGTACAGCCTCACAGAGCTGCTAGCATGGCTGTAGATGCCAAATGATCTCTAGTTAGGACATGAATATTTTTGGGTGTTTGACTTTTTGTCCTACAAAACAATACATTTCAAGACTTCCACCACAGGGACTAGGAAAATTTAATGAGCAATATTTTCACTATTTTTAAACTATTTCCTAAACTTAGAAGATTGATCCAGAAAAGATCCCTCACAGGAGTTTTAGTGCCAAGACTGCAACACAGTTTAAAATACACCATTACAAGTAAAATCACAATTCAAGGGGAAGTGCTCCAATTTTACACATCCATATCAATCTATATAATTCAGTATCGGTTGAGGCTGAAGACTAAAAGTATGAAAACATCTTAAGGTAACCAGGGGACCCAACTAAATACATTTTTTTCTTTAAGAGGTCACATTATATTTCAGAGGCTCAGTATATGTTCTCTTTCATAGCACTTGTTTCAGTGTCTCACTATGGGATACGCCGCTCGTGTAGCCACAGAATAGGTAAGCATATCACGCAGTGAGACATCTCATGCTACTCAGAGAACCTGGGCTACATGGGCAACCTAAAGTTTGTTTTTATTTTTAATGTACAACTGTAATCTGAAAAGTAACTGGGAACTAAAGCTGCCAGATAAATGTCCTGGAGTAGAAGTATAAAGAGGCATAAAATAGAAATACTTGAGTAAAAGTGCTTTTAAGTTGTCCAGTAGTTGAGTAAATGTCCTTAGTTACTTTTCACCACTGCAGGAAAATAACCACCAGAGAATCAATAATGGAAATAATTGTTGGTTGCAGCTTTTTCATATGCGGAAATAACATTTGTAAAATGTATTTTTCTTGGAGAAAAAGCTCATCGGTTCATATACTGTAACAAACAAGATCATCTCTACTTGGAGACACTGATGTATCTCCACAGGCAGTCTTTTAATGAACTTAATTTTAGGAAGTGATGAATCATCTCATTCCTTGAGGTTATTAGCCATTTATCTACCTAACACTTACTGCCTGGATTGCACTGCACTTCTTCCTCTTGATGAATGAATGTCCCTCTCTCTGCTCTCGCCGCTCAAACGAACCACGTCTGCTGTTGCCCTCAGCACTAACTCATCCAGTGACAAACAACACACCACGGTCATGAGAGATGGAAACCATTGAGGGATTGCGCCTCCACCGAGCAGATTTTGATGGCATGGGAAGCATTTAAGGAGTTTGGATGTCAAGATAAAAGAGATTGAGGGGGGCTCCCACACCTCATTTCATATCCCTCCATCTCTTTGTTCAGTAATCCTGCCCTGCAGCATCATGGCTCTTCTCATTGCCAGCAGATTCTCAAAGGGCCGTAGCATTAGCAGTGGTAGCGTTTTCACGTCTCTGCTTAATCCTATTTTGGACCTTTGTTGTAGCCCGAGAACTGATAAAGGAGCACTTAATCGCCATAACCTGCTGTCAATGGGCGATGTTGAATGGAGTTACAGTATTGGAGCTCACCGTTGATCGGTGCACACACATAGGTAGATCTAAACTGCCTTTGTTTCCTTCAGGGAGCTGATGTTGATGTCTGCCATTAATCTTCACGCTTCCCCTCTGCATAGTGAGGTTAGCAGGTTCACCCAGCTCCTCCAGTGTGGCTCAAAGTGTGAATTTGACAACTCTGACCTTTTTCTCCTTTACACTCATCTTGCACTAGAAAAAAACTACAATTCTTGGTAACCCCTGTATTGAAATGCCAGGTTTGTCATTGGCAAAATTGGCAATCTGAATGGATTCCTGTGTTTGATCACAGCTCAGCAGCGCACCAAATCACATCTTGTGTTTCATAATGAGATGTGTCAGAGCCATTCTCGAGTACAATAATCTGGTACAGGAGAGAGCTGGAAGCAGAAATATTCATTCACCTTTCTTCTCTTTTTAAATCGGGCACAGCTAATAACACCCAGGTGAGCGTGAGGCAGATCAGATCAGCTGAAGCTCTTTGATTGTCTTGATGGGATTCATGCCTGACTGCCACTTCTTCAGTATCAAGAACCTGACAGCGGGAGGTAAAACTGCAGGGGTCACTCATTCATATCACTGGAAATCTCCAGAGCTCCAAACGCAAGACATTTATTTAAAATTATAGTCGGGATCTCAGTGTCTCAATAAATTACTAATCATGCCAGGCTGAATTACAAAAGAACATCTAGAATTTTCTGTGTCTCTGTTTCAGCTCTGCACACTGTACTTAGGCATAAGTTTGAGGAAGTTGTACTTTACTTGAGTATTTTGATTTTATGCTGCTTTATACTTCTACTCAGCAAAATATATATATTACCCCACTAGTTAATTAACAACTTAATTTTAAAATAGGGCTGCAACAAACAATTATTTCATTAACTAATCTGCCAGTTATTTTTTCAATGAATGAATGAATGAATTGCTTAGTCTATAAAACATCAAATATTCTCTAAAAAGCTGATATCTTCACATGTTGTGTTTTGTTCAGCCAAAAGGCCAAATACTCAAAAGTATTAAATCCACACTTATATATGACAAAGAAAATGTTTTGAGTGATATACACACAAAATGTAAGAGTAGCATATGATATGATGTATTATTACAGATTAAAGGCCTGCACACCCACACAGGTTTTTCAGTCACAGTGGCTGATGAGACCTGCTCAGGTTGCAGCTGTGCAAAGCTACACAGGGATTTATATAAGGCCACCAAAGTCCAGGTACTAATATTAGTGACTGACTTATGATTTTAACTTTATTACTTGATTTTACCTCGATACACAAAAATTAACTTGGCCTGCAACAGGGACATGGTTTAATCAGAGTAAGAAACACTGAGGGGTGGACCATGGGTGTGTAGGGTTTTAACATATATATAAGATGATCTATATGATAATGATAAAATCATGCTGACATTTTAACATGTAAATTGTAGCAATCCTGTCATGTAATACACTGAACACTCTGAAAACGATGAATACTTTGATACCTTGCTGGTAGTACTTCTGTTCTTTTACTCAAGTTGAATTTTGAATGGAATACTTTTACTTGTATCAGAGAATTTTTACATGATGTTATCTCTACTTTAACTTAAAGGATAAGAGTATTTTTCCATCACTCCCTTGGGGTGACCAAGGTCATATGTGAGTCACATGAGTTACAGTAGGAAACTGCCTGAGGAAAGAGATGGCAGAATGGCATTACGGTATGTGTGATTGAGTACTGAGATATCCTATGACCTGGATGACAAGGCTCTTTTACACAGTGCAATTTTAAGATGTCCCCTTAGGGTGTCCTGCTGGTCGAGGGGTTTATGGCATCAACCATGACCCATATCGCCTCTGGATCAAGCCCAGCTGGGAACCTTTGTTACATGTCATTCTCTCTCTCCCCCTTGTTTCCATATATCTATCTATCTGTCTCTTGACCATCATATTAAAGGCATAAAAAAACAGGACCTCTCCAAAGGTTTAGAATCATGAGGAAAGCCTGTAGTCCTAGGCTGCACTGTGACACTGAATTTGGAGCTTTGGCTACATAACGAGTTGCGTTTAAAAATTCTGACTGTGTTGGAAATTTAGGACTAATTTCTCTCTGTGGGATTCCTGCTATAACCTACATTTACAAACCAGAATACAATGGCTGTGTTGTGGTTGTAAATGCTTGTGTGAAAAATAATGCCATTTTCAACACATTTTCAAAATGAGTGGCGCAGATTGATGACACGAGTTGAAGCTTCTCAAAACTGGTACGATCTAAAACCAACTACAAACATGATTTTCATTAGACCTACAGTATCTCGCACAATGTGACATGCAATGGACCTGTCACTGTTATAACACAGTGTATAGACGCCCTTCACTGACCTGCAGCTTGAAGAGTCAGATCATCCAAATGACAAACACCATCACCAACTATTTGTAGGGGTTTCTAGCCATGGTTTTAATTCATATTAAATCAGAACTATTTATACGACTACTTTAAATGGAGATATAGGACATTTGATTAATGTCACAGTCTAAAGAAAATGTTTGATGATAAAGCTACTACAAGGGAAATTTAAGAGGAATATTGGGAATATTCCAAGTCCTGAAAGTCACACGCTGCCCTTGTTATGATCCTATTTAACTCACAGTCAGATTAATAGCGACTTTTTGTGTGTTTAAGGTAATAACGAGGAGTCCCAGTGACCCTTTGTTCACTTAAAAAATTATGCTTCAGGACAAAGTAGGACTGCAACTAAGGATTACTGACACTGATTAATCTATTGATTAATGGTGATTTTGGAAAGTGATGAAAAATGTCCTTGTCAATTTCCCAGAGCTCAAGGTGACATCTTCAAGTTGCTTGTTTTATTCAACCAACACTTCAAAATTCAAAGGCAAAAAGACAGAATATGTAATTATAAACGTGACCTCTCTCAGTGTCATTGACCTCGGGCTGTTATCATTTTAAGGTGAGAAAGTGAAAGTGTGTTTTCCTACCATGGAGGCCTGTAAAGGAGCATTCGGCTTCACGGTACACCAGAGCCCATCTGCAACACTTGTGTGCGTAGGCGGCGAAAGTATGGCAGGGGAGGATGCCAGCACATACTGCTATGGAGAGGGCACACACGCTGACTATCCAGCACCACCTGTCTCACTTGGGTAACTGATGAGCACAAGGTGTGCAACGGCGTGCGCACTCATTTATCTGCAGAGGGAGATGAGTAAGCAAAATCACCTATGGTGTCGTCCTCAAGTGCTAATTATGCGGTCAATTTTCTGCAACAGAGGACAGCGAGTGTGAACATCTCAGAGACAGATTTATTATGTTTGCATGAATATGGAACAGTAATCTCAAGGATTAAACAGATTTGATGTCAGAAATGTGCAGTTGCATTTGCTCTTATTTCTTGTTGAAGCAGTTGTGTGCTCCTGTTTGTGCGTGTGTGGGGGTTGTTGCTGGTGCTTTCATGCCTGCCTGCCTCTGCCCGCTGTGGCTTGGCAGGGAGACACTGCCGCTGACAGCCCCTGAGCAGGAGAGTGCCGCAGGCAGAGCTCGGGCATGACAAACCCTTCTGGAGCACGCATATGACTCAACGGAGCTGAGATACCCAAAGGAAAAAAAAAAACAAAAAACACTTGAATCCCTAATGCCCTGACCTCCAGCATAATTCTCAAACTGTGTGTGTGTCCCATGCTTAAAACATTTTTAATATTCCTGGTTTATCACAACTTGGATGTCATGTTGGTAATGCTGACTTACTTCTACCACTTTTACCACTTATGATATCATTTTTTTATGATATCACTGTAGCTATTGGCTGTTTACTCTGGTGAGTGATTCAGGTGCATGAGACCTGCTACACTATAGTAGAGAGGTGGAGCTGGGGGGTTAGTTTTGTAGTTTTGTTTAGTTTTGTACAAATCACTGTCAAAAAATTAAACTACACTGATCATACTCAGTCACCATTGTTGAACCAGTAGCTTTTAGCTGTGTGACACAGGCGGACTGCAGAGGCTAAAGCATCTTCCAAGTTTTCAGTGGATTATGTTCACTCACGTTTCTGACTGCTTAGACAAACTCACTGGCAGAGACGCACACCTGCATATTTTACACACAGATGGTACAGTATAGGCACCATCATTAATTAGTTATACCACCCAACATGGCACAGGGTAAATGACCTTCTGCAAACTAGCAAGCTTTTCCAAAACACCTCAAGTCTTTAGCAGCTGCTTTTTACTTTAAGCAAATCTCCAAAACCCATGTCTAGATGGTTCAGAGAAGCAGCACATTTTTATTAATCCTAGCATTAGTCTCAATGCTTGATTTTCTTGCCCTAACTAACTTCTGTTCAGCCACATTTCCAGATCTATTACTGTTACTATTACTAGGAATGATGGCCAATAAGACACAAGTTGCAATAAACTGGAATTATCCCTTTAATGGACCGCACCACTAGGGTAAAGTTACAATTCCACCTTAGATGGATTCAAAAAATCATTCAAGTGTGTAAGTGAAATAATTGAAAAAATGCTTTCCTTTATCTAGGTTAAATATTACCCAGAGACAGAGAGAGAGAGGATGCAATACGACAATTACTGGGAGTGCCTTTAATACAAGGACACTAATTATACTCACCATCTGCAAAATATTGCGAAGCAGTGATTCCCAAGACTGCCGTGTTGTTACACTTTCATCATGATCACACTTTTCCTCAGGAGGAAACGCTTCCATCCAACCTGGGACCAATACACGTCTGCAAATGGCTCCTGTCAAGTGTTGGAGTGTAACAGTAAAGATTATTATCTTGTTAGGGGTCAGAGCAGCATTCAGTTAGTTCTGTACACATGTTTAAGTTAATCTGAAGAGCATAGTTGTATACAAAAGCAAATGCAAGTGCTTTACAGGGCAATAAAAGAATAAAAAAAAGGTTAAAACATAGACACATATTTACACACACTCACACACACACACAAAGCTAAGTAAATGAAGATTGTGTCTGTGCAAACCTCAAATGAGCAGGCAGGCTGTTCTGGGCTTTAGGTGCATAAACACTGATTTCTCCATTGCCAGATTTAGACCGAGCACTGGGAATTTGAAGGAGACATCTGTCTAGTGACCTATGAAATCTGTTAGTTTGCTAAACTGGAAGCATGTCAGATATGTAATCTGGAGCCAGACCATTAAGAGCTTCACAGAGCAGGAGCAGCAACTGGAGATGAGTGTGAATCAGACTGATATGACTGAATAAATGAATTTCCTGTTGCAAGTCAACATATGAGTGACTTTTACAGATGGAATGACAAAGAAAAGAACTTTGTAGCAATCTAGCCTCCTAAATGTCAGAGGCATGGAAAATGCCTGAATCTAGCTGGGATAGAAAGCATCAATTTATTTTAAAACATGGCAGTTTGTTTTACAAGAACACTTTTGATGAAAGGAAAGATTAGACTATTATTCACTTTCTTGCCAAGAATTTGATGAGAAAATACCACTCTCCCATCTGTGTGTTAAGTACGGGGGTGGAGATGGGTGATGGTTACCTTAGCTTAGGCTAAAGACTAGAAGTAGGGGTAACATCTAACCTGGCTCTCCTCAAAGTTTAAAGATGCACCTTCCAGGACTTCTAAAGCTCCCCAAGGTACAAAGCTAATCGTGACTCAAGGTCCTGACTTAATGCAAGCAAGTCACGCACAAGCAAATCATTTGTCCAAAACACCTCACTGAAATTGATTGGCAATGGGTGAGATGCAGTAACTGCAATGCACACATAGGCAAAGACCATTTTCATGATTAATCATTGAATAGCATATGTAGTTTGCAGATGATGGCAAGCGGAGTCCATTTTAAAACTTTCACTCTCCTTAGACCTTTATGTAGAACCACCTGTTATCACATGACTGAAACGTCATACTGCAGCCATGTGATGACAACTGAGCTCCCACTCCCAAACTCCCACCTACTGATTAAGAACATTAATTGCTGTCAAAAGCCCCGGAGAAAGCCAGGAACACTACCTTGGGCTAAGATTGTTTCATCAAGGTCAAAAAAAAAGAACCATCACCCTCAATTTAACAGCTTGCTCCAACAACATTGTGATCTTGCACTAGAGGCCTACTAAAGATGAGAGAGGAGCGTCAGTAGGACAATAAATTATCTCGACCCTCTCTTGACCTTAAGGTGACCTGAAGTCATAGCACCTCTGGGCTCAGCTACATTATTCCTGTTACCAAACGGCTTTCTGTCAGTCTGGAGGATATAATGTATTTCTCTCAGCTATATTGTAAAGCTTCCAAGACAAGTGATTTACCCTGAAACGTTGTGTAATCATTATTGATTCTCATTGTTCTCGTTTTGTCTAATCACCTTAATTGCTAAAATAGTATTTTAGAGAGCAGATAATCACAAGCATAATAACTCCAGTGCTTCTGTTAATCCTTCTCTAAAGCTACTGTAGAAATGTTGTATTTTCTTTGATTTTTTTAAATCTCAATTAATTAGTGTTACATCAAAGGAGCAGTCTCAGTCTATAAGCAGGAAATGTAATTAGGCACTAATGAAGAAGACGACTGCACTGCTTTCATTCCTCCACAGTGACACTACAGGCTTGCGTCACATCATCTCGCTTTTTACAACGCCCTCCCCAGGGAATTGATCAGCAAGTCTCTGGGTGAGGCTTTAAACCTCCACTTGGGTGAGGTGAGACATGCACGGGAGAGCAGGAGGGGAGTGCTGCTCTTAATGACAAGTGCAGGAGAGCTCAGTCTGTCAAGAAAGCCCGACTTCAAAGGGGCAAATGAGAAGAGAGAACGACGGCAAACACAGGCAGGCACAACGTGTCAGAACACAGAGAAGGGCTGAGGGAGCAGAACATAAAGGTTTGGGATTCAAACTGAAGTCGAATGCCCTCGAACGCTGTGCCCTGACAGACACCTGAGCACTCAAGTCCACTTACAAACAGTGTACAGTGCGCTGTCCAAACACACATGCTCACCTTTTGAAGCCTTTAAGACTTTGTTTGTGATGTATAATTAAGAAAACTGTGGCTGGCCCTGGACTGTATTTTGATTGATTATAATGATGGTAGCCCCTGGCTGTGCGAAACGACTGGCATGATGATGTGCAGCATACAATCTGATCAAAGCCCCGAATTATGAAATGTGAAGATTCATGTTTTAAATGAGAGTGAGAGAAAGAAAGAGAGAGAGAGAGATACTGGAAGAAAAGAGGCTGGCTTCACCATAGAAACAGCAAATGAGCAAATGAATGCATATCAGACGTTCCACAGAAATAGACTCGTTTCTCCCAGGGAGAACTCCTTCAAAACCCAGGTGAAATAAGGCATGCATAAGGGCCTCCCCAGTGGACCATGATGTATGCGATCGGTTTGTTCGACACATAATGAAGATCCTCTGGGCCCGTTCAGAGCCGATTCAGCGGACGTTTGCAGTACAGCTGGTGACTGCCAGAGCCTTGGGATAATGAGGCCCGGGATAAGACGACTGTGAAGAGGGATTGGAGGAATCTGCGGCAGACTGTTGGCAGGCTTGTGTTGTCTGAGCCGGGCTCAGGACGACTCTTTCAGAAAAAGGGGAGGGTGGGGGGTGGGGGGATGCGGGGATGCAGGGAGCGAAAGAGGCCATTTGTGTGAAGGAAAGAAAGAAAAACACCCACATCTAACGGCAAAACCTCAGGTCCAAAAAACATGCTAGATTTCCCCATGTGGCCCACTGCTACCAAAGAGACAGGAAGCAGTATAGTGGGATGTCAGTCAGTCAGACAGTGAGTGGGATGAGACGATGTGCCAGTAGATGAGATGAGCTGACATCATCAAACATACTGTATCTTGTCTGTATCAGAGAAGAAACAGAACGGTGTCCTGGTTTCGGCTGTTTGCGGTTTCTCAAAGCGCACACAAACCTAACTCAAATCTTGTCAGAGGCTGAACTGAACAGGTACGGGTTTAGAAACTTTGGAATGGGGGCGATGCAGGGGTAAATTAGTTAAAATATGTTATAAAACTCACATTTAAATTCCTTGTTTTTGGTTGAACATTATTAATAGTTACAACAATCTGTTCAGTGTAACAGATGAACTCCAAGAAAACAACTTTAAATATTCTAATATGAAATAATATCAACAGCTAAAAAGGTTCACCACTCTCTTGTCATTGTGTCATTTTCTATCACCCTGGTGGTAGATCTGTCTTTCTTGGTGGTCATGCTGTGTGTTGTTGTGATTGTTTTGTGACTCTTTGTGCTCATTTTTGTGAATTTATGGTTTATGTTTTGTGGCAATTGCGGTAGTTTTGCATCTCATAATGGTCATTTTGTGTCTTATTGTTGTCATTTTATTGCCAGTTTGTTGTTGTTTTCTGTCTCTTAGCAGTCATTCCTACTGGGGTTCTAGTAATCACAAAGCTGACTTGCCCTCCCCCCAGCTTCACCTGTGGAACTTTTGTCAAACCCTCCATCAAATGATTTTGACAGAGACAAGGCAGGGACAGAGCAGTTGCTGCTGGTGTCTCCCACATGAATAAAAAGCAAAATGTTTTTACCACGTTTTCAAATATGCACAGGAAGAAAGAATTTGTATGCATGTAAAAATGACAATGTTCCATCTTTTGTACTTTTCATAGCAGGACAATTTCTATTTATCAAAAACACCTTCACCGACGAAAACGCAAGTCGCCACCCCTGTTTTCAGTCAGCACTGCAGTTCACAAGGCCATTCATTACCCTCTCTCATTCATAGTTTACCCTTGAACCAAAGGGAATGATTAAAAAGCCCCCGATTGGTTAGAGAGTTTCTGATTCTGCAGTCGCCTCAGACTTCAATCAGCCTCTAATTGAAAAGTTATAATGAGGTTCAGTAGAGCTCAGCTAAAGCACTCCAGCTTGACTCCGGTTCCATGTCAGGCTCATCTCTCGGAACAAAGCAAAGACGCAGCCGTTTGAATTTTCACACAAGCAAACCCCCGTGAAAACAGATCTTCATGAGAGGCTTTTATTCCGATTTTTTATCAAGCTTAAAATGAAGTGACATTAAAGCCTGATTTGATGCAAATTGAATGCGCGAAAGCAGTTTGTATTTTTCATTTTGCTGCGTGTGTAATTAGTTGCAGTCCATTCAGAGCCACAGAGGAAACGAAGGAAAAACAATGCATACATATTGCATTAGGGAGCAGACGGCCAGGGAGGAGCATCATTAATCAAAGATCCATAAACACAGCTCATAATGTTAATCCAACGCTGATTTTCAAAGCTGTGGACACTTGTAATGAGAAGTCTATTTCTACAAAGTATTTCTACAAAGTGGAGAAAGATGAAAAGTCAAAATATGTGAAAAAAATTTCAATTAGGGTGAAAAAGCAGACCACCAGAATTCATGCCCCCTTTCTGTTTATTTTTCCACCCAGAAACATGAAGCGTGAGTTCTACAGTCCCTGATGTAATGAGAGTACTATGTCAGCCTGCATGCTTTTACTTTCACCTCGAGCCCCAGTGAGGCTCTATTAGTATTCCTTGTATATCTCATCTTGCTGCTTTAGCTTTGAGGTATATATATATTGTATGTGCATGTGGATGTATGTTTTTTATTGTAGAGGTGCTTCAGATGAATGCTGGCTGCCTTCCTGTGGGCACAGCAGCGACACAGAAGGCAGACAATCAATCGCCACTCACCCGTATCACCTCAAATTAATTTCCCAATGATTACCTCCAGGTATCCACCACTGCTGTTTTTCCTCTGCAGATCTATAATGCAAACACTCTGCAAAGACTGCACGTGTGTGGGTTTTTTTCCTTTTGTGTGTGTGTGTGTGTGTGTGTGTGTGTGTGGACACACAATCTAGCTGCAGCAAACTATAGCTTGTTGAAAAATGAGCACCCCTGAGCGCTGAGGGAGGGAAAGCAAGAGAAGATGGGGAAGAAAGAGGAAGAGAGAGGAGGAGATGAAGAGTGAATGTGTGTGTGTTTGACAATGTGTGTGCAGAGAAGCTGAGAATAATTTTTCTTGGACAAAGGAGGCACAGACTTAATATAAGAAGTCTGCCAAAATGTTAAAGGCCTAATGAGAGGCACTGTTCAATCTCGAGAGACTGTCCAACGGATCAATACTCGCAGGATCCTCCTCTCTGTGTGTATGATACCTACATAAACTCAGTGGCAAAGCCCATTACTGTGCACTCAGCTTAGATGTATAGTTAAAATATATTTCATGCTTCAGTGCCCATTAGCTCACTGGACTATTTTTTTCTTATAAGATCAAAGACACAAGATGCTGAACAAAGGCAAAATGGATTCATAATGTTTTCTGGTGAGTCACTGCTCGTCTGTTGCTGATTTCCCGAACAACCCGTCTCCAATATCCTGTTGGCATCTTGCTGGAGAGGATGAAAAAATAGAAAAGAAAAAGAGCACACGGAAGCAGCAAATTCAAACTATCATAAGTCCAAATGAATCTATTACCATAATTCTCACAGCTGTTCAGTTTTTTCATATCTGTGTGCCCAGAGGGAGGGGGTGGCGATGCTCATAGCCTTTCCAACCCATCTCCATTACGCTCATCGTGTCAGCCGGCAAGCCGAGCAGAACAAGGAAGGAGGAACAGCGGTCATAATGAGATAGACAATAACAAAGCAGAGGATGGAGAGATGGCAATGACTGAGTGAGAAGATCTAAATGGCCTGTATGGCCCGAAATGAGGCGGCATTTTTCACGAGCACGGACTTCGACGAGGAATCGTGAACTTTAAATGAAGGAAGTGACAATTAGCGGGTTTTTCATCATTTCAGATAGCCTGCCGTTGTCCAGAGCAATATCGAGCGCTGGCCTCTACATCATTTAGAGAAAGCTATGAATTAAACATGGCCACTTACCACACTGGTTTAAATGTGATGAAATTCAAAAACATTGCTGACACTTGTTTTTACATGTGATTTGATTAATATAGCAGCTACAAGCGTGTTAGATTCTGAAGTGATGAGTGATTAACTGGGGGGTAAAGTGGACCTCAATGTTGCTAATTCTCTCCAGAGTGTTATTGCCGTTGGCTACTGTAACACTGGTATCAAATTATTCATTTGCAGCACTGAAAAAAAATGAATCAAATCTTGTGCTTGCAGCCTTCCTGTTCCAGTCGCCCTGTTTCTCTCATTTCATGTCCGCTCTTCTGGGCTCAGACCACTAAACCTTTCAGTCCGTCTTGCCTGCAGCTTCAGCAGGTGTATCCACAGTCCGCTACAGGTCACTGATCTTCACAGTCCATCCACCTGCTCCCTGTCTGTCTGCCTTCAACACTGCAAACAGGAAGCTGCTCTTTCTGCCAAAATAAGAGGTCAGAGGGCTGTTCCTTTGTCTAGTGTCCGCTGTAAACCTAAGGCGCTGACTGAACCTTTACAGACTTTAAAATGACATAGATAATCGGTGCAGGTATAGCTCCAAATACTATCTAAGAAGAGGAAAGTATTTTAGGAAATCATATGTTGGAGGTATTTCTTTGGTGACAAAATAATTCCCTCAGGTAATAAATTGCTTGACATTGTTCTGGCTCTCATTTGGAGCAGCTCTATCAATCCCTTTTTTATGTGTGGTTATGACTTCAAATTTCCTGTGGCATTGTTTTTATCATTAAAACACATCAACTTGCATTAACTTATTTCTTTTGACACTTGGGAGCAACAGAAGCAAGGTGTGAACACAACATGAACTTATCGTAACTTATTAAAATGATATGGTGAACTTGTTAGCAAACAGTATTTATACTGCCAGTAGCCGAGGAGCAACATTATTATTCAATATTCAAGTCATGTCTCTGGCCAATATTCACTCTCTCAGCTCTGTTTTTGGTCTCTATCAACTCCTGAAGGAAATATCTGGCTATAATTGCTCCACTATGTTCACCATGGTCTCTAACTGTGTCTGTCTGCTGTTTGCTGCTGAGCAGGTAGTGTTCAGTGGGTTTTTAAAACTTTTTTGCAGAAAACAGCTGACTTTTGTGGCCGAAAATGACTCTTTGTAGTGGGAGTGGACCAAAACAGTATATTTATGGATTAGACAGCTAAACAATGAGCTGAAATTAGCTATGAAGCTCTGTAAAGTTGAGCAGATCTGAAGATTGAGGTGATCATTCTCCTTAGGCTCATCAGTACAGGCAACCCACTTAACAGTGTTACACTGCTTTCACCTTGTCACCTCACATATTGTCAGTGTAAAATATTGGTCATAACTGCTAAAGGTATACTGCGTAGGATTTGTCAGCTGCTGTTTGTAAACACACCATTCGAGGCTGGCCCCCCTCCCCAACTGAACAAGCGAGAGAGCAAGAGAGGGCAGCAGTGGT
The DNA here is from genome assembly GCF_001640805.2 of Lates calcarifer. Taxonomy (NCBI): domain Eukaryota; kingdom Metazoa; phylum Chordata; class Actinopteri; family Centropomidae; genus Lates; species Lates calcarifer. Next base: position 7,634,924 of record NC_066837.1, on the reverse strand, counting down.
CAAGCGAGCTAGAGAGCGTATGAAGAGTAGGAGCAGCATTCATGAGAATAAAACTGTGAATCAGAGAAATGAAACTGAGAATGAAAATGAAATGAGAGAGAGAGAACAAGGAGAGACAAAGACAGCCATGTAACCTGGTCACTACATTTTTATAGTCCCTCACACACTCTATCCAAAGGCTACAGCCCACAAATGTCCTGAACACAGCAAAATAAGAAGAAAATAAGACAGGCAGAGGTCTCGGTGGATAAATACACATCCACACACTTGATTCTTTTTGTATGAATCTATACCTTGTTTTTGAGGAAAAACCTGCAACTTACACCTTTAAGAGAAGTGCAAACAGGGCTCACAAGTCAACCAGCCAGCCATCAAGCACTTGCTGATTTTGCCATGGAACAGTCCTTAGCCTCAGCCCACTCATTTATTTCAATACTGGTACAGAGAGCACAGTAAGGGCGGTCCAGCAAAGAAGTTGAACCTGGCTCAATCAGTGTAATACCACATCATCTGGCCTCAAACTACAATTCTTCCTCATAGTCATATTAACTTGTGACACATGATAAACCTTCAGACTCATGGATTTATAACTGAAACTGGCTTCTCTGTATCTCATCTTCTCACAATACATGAAAACAGTTCAGCTACACCAGTGTATCTGTTTGTGTTTATTTAATGCATTGGTGTTTATTGTGTGTGCATGTCAAAAACTGTGATATTTGAACTAGGCCTGTGTCACTGAGGACAGAACAGGGACACATTTCTGTTTTTCCCAAAGGTTCACATCCTTGTGTTCAACTACATATTGACATTGAAATTCACTGCCTGCAGTCATAAAAAGAAAAACATAAAACTTCCATTTAAAGCATACTGTAGAGAGCTTCCATTTTCTACATGAGCCAACACAAACTCAGTGACAGTGCCTGAAAGTCAAAGTTGATGTGCAGGCAGGATCAACACTCCAGGAACTACAAGCGATGCAATATTGATGGTTGGACCTAAATAATGAATCCAAGAGAAGAAGAGAATATGGAGCTGCTGCACATCAACAGCCAGTCAAAGAAGAGAATCGTCTTTCTGACTTCATGATAAAAAAGAAAACACAATGTGATCAATTAACCATCAGTGGCCATTCATAATCTCCTCTCATACTGCCTAAAATAGTATCTGTCTCATGGAAAACATCATTTCAAGACATAGCCCAGTTTCCAGTCCTTGTTTCTGAATTCCCTTTTCTTTCCTTTTCCTTTCTAATCATCTGCTCGACAGCAGCGAACACTGCTGTATCCCTCACAGTTTGTTTTGCACAATGGCAAGTGTATAGTATCAGAGCCCTAAAATGGAGCACAATGGCGTCCCCAGATAAAAGGCCACCAAATTGGCATCCATAGATGGGGGGAAAGGGTGTGTGTTTCCATCCCGACCATCTCAGTCTCCTTCTGCTGCTCTGACAGCTGTGTCTGTTTCACAGGCCTCATTATGAGCCTCTCTGTCTCAGCTTTTTCCCTGAACCTCACCCTCAATCTCTTCCTCATATTTTTTTTCTCCTTGTCTTTCTCTCTATCCCTGTGACTAGGCCTGATCTTTGACTGCCACCCCCTTTTTCTTTGCAGGTCTATCTACTGCCCTGATTGGCAGGTAATTACCAGCCAGGTGACAGTAGCCTATTCCAAGAGTTGAGAGGTCATCAAGGTTTTTTTTTTTGGGTGCATAGAGTTTTCCCGGACCCGCTGAAGTTCGAGCTGGATTCTCCCTGTGAGGCAGCGACAGGCAGTGACAGAGCAGAGCTGTTAGTTTAGTCGTTATGTGTGTGGTGTTGTCAGTGCTGCTCCCATCCACATCCTCTCGAGCCATCTTTGATCCTTTGACTGAAAGGCGAGTGGGGGAAAAGGTTTGTTTTTTCTGTCTTAACCACTGTTATTACAGCGGGACAGGCACGTAATTGCTCTGATTCAAGTGACGTGCAAGGTTATGTAGAAAAATACTGTAAACTAAGCGGAAGAAGAAAAAGGAAAGCAGCACAAGAGGAGAAGATGAGACAATTTCCTGCGACAATTTCCAGTCAGAGGGAAATGGTATTTTGATGGTGTCTCTTTTCTGTGAACAGCATAGGGAGGGACTGTTGAAAAGTAGGCAGGCTGGAAATGAACAGATAAAATAAGACTTGGAGGATCAAATCTATTGTAGCATTAATTGAGTTCATTCATTTAGAGGTGTTTCTGTCCATTTGGATAGTAAATGTTTCACTCTCCTCTTGGCTCTGGTTTTGGTCTCAATCAACTCTTGAGGTTTGGGCATACCCGTGCAAATTACGTATCTTGTATTTTGAATTGAAAAGTTGTAAATACTCACACGCAGCTTGTTTCAGATCTACTAGACCCAAAGCACAATATTTCCACCTCCATGTTCAACAGTTAACAATGTTCTTTGTGTTCTTTTCATCAAATGCTGCTCCTATTTTTCTCCAACACATTATAGCCAATTTTAACTTTACATCTGTCCACAGCTCTTGTTTTTAAAAAAACAACCACAGCTCATCCAGATGGTGCTTTGCAGAGTTCACACATTGACTTTTGTGATGAGGTCGCAGGCAAGCTTTCCTTCTGATGACTCCGATCTGTGCATCAACATTGCACAACTAAACACTGCACCACCATTCCTGTGTCAGCTAAACCTTCCTGCAGCTCCTTTGCAGTCATATGGGGGTTTTCATCATCCACATCCTGTCTTGACTTTCACAGTTAACTGCCATTTCATAATGACATTTCAGTGAAATTTTAAGCTGGATCTGTTTTAATATCTTTTTATAGCTTCTCCTTCTTTGTGGGTATCAATTGGCTTCATTTTCATATCTCTTGCTTAGAGGAGTCCATGGCTGTTGAGCGTTATCGCAAGCTTTGAAGAGTCTTTTATCAACTCTGAAAGTCTCATCAGCTAATAATACTTGATGACGATTCTTTACCTGCTTTCCAAGCCCTAAAGAGTCAAAGAGCCAATTAAGGTTTAACAAGCTGATGAAGTTCTGAGTGTTATACAAGTACAAACTTTTGCAAATGCCAAAATTGCTTTTTAATTTTAAGTTTACGAAATTAAAAGTAACAGTGCATCAACATTTTGAAGAAAGGCTCATTTCTTAATGTCTGGTTGCTGCAACAAAATATGTAATTTGCCCAGGCGTTTTCCAAACTTTAGGCTCCACTGTTTCATTTGATGCTGGGCAGTTAGTATATAACTGCTGATGGAAACAGTGGCGATCAGTGAGAGCAGAGAATCCAAAGAAAAACAGTAAAGTTGAAGGCTATAAAACCTAAACAATGAGCTGAAAGATGCTAAAGCATCCTGAAAAGTATGGCATTATCACTATGACCAACTTTATTTAAAAATATAGATTACTGCAGCTTTGATGTGACACATTAGAGAAACAAATGAAATAACCACTGAAAATATTCCTAGAGGCAAAACTAACAGGAGTTTGATATGAGGAAAAATGTGACAAATGAAAACAAGCTGACACAAGTTTGTCTTCATTTGAACTGAAACCTTTAATTTGTGGAATGGCTGTATTTTGAATTACATCTTCAATATCTTTCCAGTCCTGAGGCCTGATGCGCCCTCATATCCATAATGTCATGTAATATCCCACAGGTTGTCCTTAACTTCTGCTTCCTGCCCTCTTGTTTTGCTAAGTGGTGTAATTGTTGTCTGTGTGATCTGGTCAGGTTTCTGCCGGCTGCTACCCCTCATTTATCTCATTCACAGAATTAACACATTAAAACAGCATCCTGTGGCTACATTTGTTGTTCAAAGACCCATTAGCCGCTCACTTAGCATTAGCTCTTCAGCTCTAATAGTGGCACAGATGCTAACTAACAAAGGAAACAAGACAGTAGTGATTTAGCCTTTCAATCTGCTCTGTACGTTAATGGTAAATTCAGCTACTTGGGATTTGTGAAACAATGACCAAAGAAGTTACCAATTTACCTCAAAATTTCAAACTGAACTTTGAACTTTGTTTAAAGTTTTGGACAGGATGTACCAGTGCATAATCTACTGAGAAAAGAGACTGAGCTGTTCTTGTGAAACTGCGAGAGGTAAGGTTAAATCACCCCCTATCTGAGAGAAGCCATGGCGCCTGTCAGAGTGACGCCCTTGTGATATTTTCAGAACAACATGAACAAGTTGTGTCTCTTCTTTCTACTCAGCAAACTGTTATTGCACACTTGGACCTCAGTTACATAAGACTCAGTAGCCTTTATTTAGCCCAAGAAGGCTCTCATTTGAGGTGCAGCATAAATGATGCAGGGCTCTGAATGACGCACGTAGACACAAAAGCGGTGGAAAGGTTTCCCACCGCGGCCGCCACTTTGGGCATAAACAGTCGCCACCATGCTGGCAACACGGCTGAGTCACAGACTGTACTGCATGTATGACGTCTGCACCTCTACTTAAAATCTGTGGCTCAGGTCTCCTCCCAGGAGCAGGAGCAAGTAGATCGAAGCAAGTTCTCATTTTAGAGGCTTGGGTGCATAATTCAAGAATCAGACATTCAAGCATGAAAGCAGAGTTCAGAGAAATGTACTCTCGCTTGGTGAAAAAATATAAATCTCTCTCTGAGTTAAACATTGATGCTCTTCAAATGCTAAAAAGACAAACAGTCCTGCAGACACACATGAGGGTGTGGTGGGAGTCAAGGCATCCACTTCCACAGACCAACACCACAGAACATTCTGGAAACTGCTGACTGTCTGTTCCCAGCCACAACCACGCTGCCATGCAGAACCATCATTTACCAACAAGACGGTGCCTTTTGCACCAGCTAACCCTAATACTTACTCCCACACATGCTGACAGCACTATTATCATCTCAAAATTACAGTACTCTTCCTGCTCTTCACGCCATGTGTAAAAACAACTGGCAATGCCAGCCTCCGGATTCTCTCTCTTTGGCCCTGAGATGCATCTGCACGTATCAACAACAGCAAGAGAAAGAAGGACGTGGTCTTCATCAGAAAGCACCCCTTCGTCCTGTTTGATATGCACCAACTGTCCTCATATAGGCTGCTACTACTAAATGCTGCTGCACTGGAAGAAAAAAGGCAAGCAGGCACAGAGCTACAGCTCAGAGGCACAGATGAAAACCCCACAGCTCACTCTATGATCCAGCTCCTCTGTTGAGCCCTAGGAAAACAGAACAGAGCTGCACTCTAAACTAAACAGACCTGCAGATGTAAGATTCTTCATCTTATATAAACCAATCTCATTGATACTTCGCTGCTGCTTGGCATACAAGTCCATCCTTATTTTGCACCTCCTTGCAACATGAGATTTAAACATCGTCTGAAAGTGATTGTATTTGACAACAGTCTTTGATCTGTGGCATAAGAATAAGAATTTATCCCTGGAGATGCAAGAAAGAGAAATACAGTTGTCATGGTGTTTGTGATGCAGGCTTTTATTTGGTTGTCTTATCAGTAAAGGTCACAGCGTTCAAACTGAGTGAGGTGAAAAAAATCAAGTTGTACAGCAACAATAGTGAGCAAAGCAAGACATCAGACGACTTCTAAGATTCTGATGAAATTAATGGTTTGTTCAACTTGTTTTGAAGAAGTATGACAGCAAATTATCTCCTTTGTGCTCATCTTCATATTCATTTCATCTGGCATTTCAAACACAAACTGTTGCTGCAAGATTAAACAGACCCTTGTGCTGCATTACCTACAGTATGGCAGCCTGAACCATGACTGAGCTCATTAAATGGAGACAAAAGAGGGCTTGACAGTTTACATAAACCACAGCAGATATGTGCCCTGTAGGCCTAATCAACAACACCAAAACATCTCCTTAATTAAAAATCATTAACTTGATGCATTCACTATTAACAGCACCAATTAATTACATACAGAGCTAATGTCTCATAAATAATGGAGAGCAGGGTGGATGGATGAAAAGATAGATGGATGCGCTCAGTGTAGCACAAGAGGGGAAGAACAGATGGATGTTCCTTTCGCTCGTTTTGCTGCGTCAGTTCACGTTCAGTCTCCCGCCCAGACCACTAAACTCCACTAATGGGGGTCTGGTGTCAGCAGACCGGCAGTTGATGGCGACAACTTTGTTTAGGGGAACAAATGAATCTGTCTGAACCGCTGCTTGAGCCATCTGTTGACTGAAGCCCACTTCCACTAAAGCAACGACAGCCACTGCAAAGAGCATGAGGCCCTGGTATGAGGTCCAGCATCGCTAATTACATTAAGTATGTCAGGGGCTACAAGTGTCTGCATGCACGTTCTAACATCTGCATGTTGTTGTTGCTGCAGAGGGAGAAAGTGTTTCTGTATTGTAGCAGCAGATGGTCAAAGCTTAGCTGCAGTTTGTGCCTCTCATTTATTACCGTTACACTTGTTTTTCCAAAAACAGATACCTGTCGGTCTTTGGAAGAACCTGGGATGCCATTTTACAAAAGATGTACTGTTCTGAAGGCACCTCCAAAATCCTGAACCAGCTGGGTGAAAAAATATCTACTGGATTTGGTGATTTTTTACCTCTGGCACCATCATGAGGTTGACGTTTGTGGAAATATCTTGACAACTGCTGAACAGCCATGAAATTTGCTTCAGATATTTAAGATCCCTAGAGAATAAATTTGCATGACCTTTCCTCTAATTTCACCAGCAGGTCAAAGCTTTAACTTATTCAGTTAAATATCTCAACATCTACTGGATGGATTATCACTAAATTTTGTCCAGACGTTCTCTGACTATGTATTCCACTGGCTTGATTTTAATATGTTATTATCATTAACATGTTGGTGATCCCCTAACTTTTCCTTTTGCCATCTATAGGTCGATAATTTTTGGTTTTCTAGACATATCAGCAACATTCATGCATCCCAGAGCATGAACAGTTATAACTTTGATCTAGTGAAATCATTAGGTCATCAGGTATACGGATGTAAACTCTTCCTAAATTGCTACAGTGTTATCTAATCCCAACAAAGATAGCAACCAGAAATGATAATGGTTTGCATGTTTTCAAGAGGTTTTATTATCAGTTCTTATTTGTTTATATTGATGTTGCACTGTATTGTTTCATATTTTCATTCAAGAATGTACAATAGCAAAGGTATGTAATTTAAAGTAAGCTGGTCACAACTTGGGAAACAAGTTGAAAATCTTTTTTTTTTTTTTTTTACAGAACAGCACACTTAAATTTTAATCTAGATGGTTAGAGGTGTCTTTATAAATTCTGGAAATATCATACCAAACAACCTTCTGGACTTTTTCAAAGATTGTTGATCATTTGTTTTTCAAAAAACAGATGCTGAGCTATGTGACTCAAATATAATAGCAATACATGAGAACCAAAACTGGGGCTAGTCAAAGCTGAACATTCACCATCAGAGAGACTGAAGCAATAAAAAAAAATCTACTCTATGACTATCTATAATTATAAAAAGCAGCCATGTCTAATACAGATATACATCCATTTTTTAATGAGCAAAGCATCTCTTCTATTATCTCCCTCCTCTTTTCTCACACATAGAAGATGTGTTTTCTCCCTGATCCCCTTCTTTGTTTCTTATTTCTTCTCCCTCACTCATTTCCCACTTCCTCTCTGTAGCAGCGAAAATGAGAAATGCCACGACTTCATATCTTTGAGTATATCTTTAAAAAAAAAAAAAAGAATGGCTCCCAAGGCTCCCTTCCAAGTTGAAAGCAATTCTTTTGATATACTGCAGAACAATTTCATGCCCAATTCATTTATTCCCTCGGTACTTTAATTGTGAACTATTTCCAGATCCACTGTAAATTTCCTACCATCTAATATCGTTAGAGTGGTGGTACCAGTTCTTTTCAAAGTTGAGTGTCTGTAACTCCATGCCCAGTAAGTATTTTATTACATAGCCTTAATTGCAGTCATTCGATTTACACTTTTTCTTACTGAACAACTGCTGGAAATTTAAAACATTCATAGGTATGGAAAACACTGGGACTACATGAACTAATGAGCCTTGACTAGACTTATGTTCCTGTCAGTATGTCACTCTTTGTCGGAGTGAATTCAATAAACTATACATGGTTTTCAGTGGTGTTGTATTCTGCCATTAGTTTGCTTCTGATACGACAGACCTTTGACTTCCAAACTTGAAAATAAAAACAAACATCACAGACTGTTTTCTTCCATCCACCAATCAAAGCCCAGAGCTGTCACATCCCCCTTTCTCTCATCCTAACTCTATAACTGCCAGTTTGCTCCACACTAAACTTATTATCCCATGATCCATCAGTTGCAGTCGCAGGCTATGGCTTGTCCACCGCAAACCACATCCGCCTCCAGAACAGAGCCACAATAAAACAAAGTCAGCCTCTATCTGCAGCGCTGGCTTCAACATGAAGCGGTGCAGAGTGTAAATACAAAGCAACTTTTGTTTTTATTGGGTTTGAAGTAAGATTTAGCTGTTTTGTAGAAGTAGAAAGAGCAAAATACAAGAATGATACCACAAGACCAAAATATACAGCAGTTTTTTCAGGCAGTCAATAGGGTTTCGACTGGAATAAAAATAAGTTGCTCATGATCTGAAACAGCAGCTTGTACAGAGCAGCATGCACATGGAGCAGTTATGGGCATGAATCATGCCAAAGAATTATTATCATTATCATTTCAAGCCTATTTTCATAGATTGACAGTTGAATGGCAGAGAGATGATTTGTAACAAGGTCCACAGGAAGTCTTTAAAACAGGAATACTGTGGTTACATGGTACACATCTCTATGTCACTTTGATGCACCCAATAATTATTAATCTTAGGTGGGGAAAAATAAGTAGTACTTAATGAGAACAAAATATCAAAACATTAACCACCAATATCTGCCAGATTCCATACAAACTCTTAATAAACAGAGGATTTTGAGAGGGGAGAGCAGAAATCTAACCCGTTGTCCAGCAGCTTCCAGAAGAAAACAGGCTACTTACTGTACCTCAACCTTGTGAGGCGGTACAGAGTACCAAGTAACAGTAGTGAATGGACTGAATCGAACATGCAGGTGTTGTGTTAAGAGTCTCGCCATCTCGTTTTTTGTTTTGTTTTGTTTTTTTTTTCCATCAGCTGTAACCCAACCACAGCCCTTAACCCTAACCTGATGAGTTCTGTGATATTTAACCTCAATTCCACTTAAGGTCCGACTCCAACCACTCATCTCTCTGATGTCTAACCATAACCTAGTGTGAGCTTAAATTAAGCCCTAACCCCAGCTATGCAGGAAACTGAAAATCGGCATCGGCTTAACTAGCGTACAAGGACTTTGATGTTGGTTTCCTGTAGCATTCAATGCACTTGCACACAGTGCTGACGACAGGAAGATACTGAAAGGGGAAACAGTTCAACACAAGACCCATAGTGTGTACCAGTAAACATTGGCTGAATTCCATATAAATTCCATATATTCCATTTATACAATGAGACAATATATATAGTAAATTGATCATGTGTCATAGATTTAATTATGCAATTTACACTGAAGTAGCTCCCTGTAATATCTCTGGCTGGCAAAATATTGCTGTCAATATTGCAAATCAATAAGGATTACTTCAAGACAATATTTGGATCATTATGTCAATGTGACGAAGTGCCTTATGTTTTCACATTTACAGGATTTGCCACAACAAAAAAAGTTAGTTATTTTACCTATAAATGGTATTTCCAGATACCTCATAAAATTTTGTATACCCTGATAGAGGACTTTGTCCATGCTGCCACTCCTGAAATCAACTAATGTTTCTCTAATACTTCCTCAAGTTGCACTAATGCATCCAAGTATCTAATCATATTTGCCTTTTTATATTTTGCAAAGAAAGTGATTAGCTGATCAAAAGATGCAGTCTGTGTTTCCTGTCTTCAGAGAGGTACGGTATTCATCAGGATATTGCCATCATGCATATGCAACACTGACAGACATTGCCAAAATGCAACACAAAGAAAACGTCTTGTCAAAAAACTGAGCATGTGCAGGCACATTCAGTGTCCATGTTGGCACAGAGCCTCTCAAATCAGAAAAGCCTGTTAAATCCATGCTTTGCAGGAATTGTATAATAGGACACCTCTTATCCCTGTTAAACAAGGACACACAGGTTTGGTAACAGCACAAATGCACTGTATGTGTGATATTAATGTAGTGAACTATCCATCAGGTTTTAATTAAAAGATAAACACAGCAGGGGTTTAACAAGAGGCTTAATTTCACTAACAGATTAATGTACACCTGCTCCTTCAGGATGTTGGGGGATGGATTAGTCTTTGATTAGATTCTATGGCTGATGGGGCAAAGCAAAGAGGGTCATTACAACAAGCTGCTTGAACTACAAACCTCACCAGCTCCAAAGGGGCTCAGCGTTTACTTCTTAATACTCTGTGGAGGCTAAAATAACAGGCAGAGTTTTTATAAACATCTCAGGTGCAGACTGTTCACCAAAAATACCACCTGCCAAAGCTCACTTTCAAGTCCAATCAGTCTGATAAATAACCACTGCGTGATTCATGCAAAATGCCTCGTCCAGTGAAGCAGTTCTGCAGGGAGGTGGCGAGTGAGTGATGCTGTAACAGCAACTGTGTCTCAGCTTCACACTAACCATTAGCACTTTGAACCACTGGACAAATAAAAATGCCTCTGTGAACTGCTTATTTAATGGTCTAACTACAGTGTAACACACAGCAGAAATGCTGATATATTATGTCTTCAGATGTGTATTTATGTATTGTATTCCCTGTGGTTTTATTTTAGAAATGGTATTTAAAAAAAGGAATTGAATGATATTAAAATTTGTTTTTCACTTTTCACTGGACCATTTAACACTATCTAATTCTCAGCCTTTGAAAACAACCAATCCTTCCACATTAAAATACTGTAGCTGCTATCTTAAAGGAGGTACGTTTCTAAAAGTGCCTGAACCTTCAGCAAAGTCATTCTTTGCAGATACAAGTGCTTGGTGACGCAGTTGGTGACGCAGTTGTATTGCAGAAGTTCAATTACTTGATACACAATGTTTGCTGCCATACACTCTGAAACGAGAAATGAAGGTTAATAGCCTCCTTTTTTGTCCTGACACTAACTAAAATTATTCTGATCTTGCTAATACAAATGTTACTCACAACGAATGTGTATGAATGCAAAGACATGCATTTACATGCATCCATACTGAATCCAATCAGTTAATTCAGCCATAACAAACACTCAAAAAGCAGTAATTGATTTGTGCAACAGTATGAAATACCACCAAAAAAACTCTATTACAAGAATAGTTTAGAGAAATGCACCTATTTGCTTTTTGTTTCTGAGCAATTAGATGAAATGATTCATATCAATCTCATGTCTGTGGGTTTATTTGACCTAACTAAGCATAAAGACTAGAAACAGCTAGTCTGCCTCTCTACAAAGAAAAAAAAGTATTCCTAACCCCACCTCTGAAGCTCTCCACTTTAGACATCTTGTCTTCTTTGTTTAGTCTGTACACACACACACAAACACACAAGAAAAAGCTTTTATAGGCAGTGAGATGCTGGAACTATTTCTTGGTGAACAACAGGTGGGTACTTTGAGTTGTGTACAGCATCCCAAAGACCTCATCACATCTCATACAAAGTGCTAATTAGTGAGTAGAGGTGTTGGTAAACCTGTTGTTGAATTTTTGAAAAGTGCCAATCTAACCATTCTCCCCTGCCTCCAATCTTTATGCAAATTTCAGCTAAACACTTGACACTTTGATTCTAGCTCCATACTTAACACGAGAGTGGTATTGATCTTCTCATCTAACGATTGGAGAGAAAGCAAATAAGTGTAGTACAAATTTTGGCTGAAACAGATATATTCTGTGTTTCTCTCTGTTTCCCTCTTAGTGTGTTTATGCTGCAAAAGAAATATGAACCAGTTCCTGAATGAAAATGGGTGAATATCCTCCTCTGCTTTTTGAGAATTCTTTTAAAAATAGATTTTAAAATGTAATCCATTAGCACTCAGTCTACTATGACAACCAGCATGCATTTCTTTATTAATGGTGACAAGAATAGATTCCTTCTTTGTGCTATATGACACTAATGCCTTCCTGTTGTGGCTCTGGATCTTCTGTATTACTTCCTGCATAATTTAACACAATCCTCCTTGTAGTCAATGATGCCTTTCTTGCATTTTAGGTAACTGTAAAGCTCAGTTGTAGATTATAATGGTAATCAGCTCCACCAAAACACTGTGTTGTTTTCACTATGGGCCTCATCAGAACTCAAACCCGCAAATGGTCAGCATCATCACCGTGTTTATCGTCTAATGCCGATCATCCAATCATTCCCTGGCGTCGCAGCTTGTGTTCCGCTCCCCTTCTGACATCAGAGGTGGACACACTGGCAAAACAGCTCTGCACAAACAAGCCACAGCAATCAATAGTCAACACAAACACGTAACAGCGGTGTTCTTCTGTAGCCTCTATCTATTGCTACTAAGCACTGGGCAGCTAAATAACCTTTTAGCGGGCCCAGGCAGGCGAGACAGATGACTTTTCTAAATGAGACTTCTGCTGAAGCTGGGCTCTAAATCAATGGCGGTGGCAGGCGTCGAAATGAAGCCCCTGCAGCATGTGCTCACAGCTTCCTTTGAGAGAGCTGGAAGAGTTGACTACACCTCTCCACACATTTTTATCATTGGCACATTCACTCATCCCTATGAGAAAATATTGTTGCTATGAGCAACATTATGATCATATCCAGCACAGGATCTTCACAATCAATCAAATCTGACTCTGACTCACAGGACTTGGTTCAAGACAGAATGGGGATAATGTTCTGTTATTTTACATCCCTTGTAATGTAAACTTTGTTTCACAGGGCATTCCAATAATTTTTCATTAATGTGGGATCCCAATTAGCTTCAGGCAGAATAGTTTCTAACCTTCCTAAAGTCTATAAATGCACAAAAATAACATGGGACAAACATCTAACATGAAGAGTTACAAAATACAAAATCTTTATATTTGTGATATATTTTATGACAAGGAAATGTGAAACGGTATAAGATATTTTGTAATTTGCATTTCTGTGAAATGCTGACAAAGTCAGTGTGTTCACATGTTAACTAATGTATTACATGTTAAATTAATCCTAAATTCCACACGTGAAATATCTATATCTACATATAGAACTGTGACTTTCTTCAATGTTCACTCTTGACCTTGAGAAGAGCAGTTGACAGAACAGTTGTAATCACAAGTTCAATTAATAGCTGTAGGTGTTCTGGAGCTTTTGAGTAGTTAAAGTGAAGGTCAAGAGTGAACATTCAATCTCAACTTTTCAGTCAACATGAATGAGAAGTCCTGAAAGTGCTCAGCAAACTGGAAATGTGTACATCTATATGACAACTGGGAAGCTCCAACTGCTGATAGAAATTGTGTGATATAGTCTAGGTCTACATACAAGGGGACCTTGTATTGAGGTGTGGTTTTTTGTCACTTTGTACTTGGTTTGGGAAGTGATAATTGACCAATCTTAACCTTCCCAATAAGACTCAGCATTTGTGGCTGCTGTATTAATGCATCAGATTTATTGAAGGAAAAAAAAAAAAGAAAAACATCCTTTCAGGATGAAAACTGGTCTAGACAGGCAACAAGAATAGTTTGAGATACATTTTGTCAGTGTTTGTGTGTCCTCCTTATTGGCTGCAGACCAAACCACAGAGCAATATTCAAGATTAGTTAGCACCTGCCATGATACTACAAGTGTCTTCATAACATCAGAGGGCACACAGGAATAACAGCTCCTGCTAATGTTTATGCCTCTCCACCATTTCCTTCACAATGTTATCAGTGTGCTGAGAGCACTTATAGCATCCATGCACTATTAGTACTTTATTCCTTCTATTTAAAAACATTTAACACCATAGTTTATTGCTTATTTTGTTGTTGTCTGTTTGTTGGGTTCTCTATGTTATGGTTTTGTGGTTTTGCATTTGTTTAATGCAAATTTGGCAAGTAAACCTTGTCTGTCCAAATTGAGGTTGTAGAGAAGTCCATAGAAAATAAAGCAATGATGTACATATGCAGCCTACTGTGTAGTGTTCATGAGAATACATCTCTATAACAATTGCCCTAGTCAACAAATAATTTGTCAACAATTTGTTATCATTTGATGTTTTGCATGCTGTGATAGACAGAGGCCCTAACCTGCTATGTAAGGACTTTTTATTGAGATGCAAATGTTGTCCCAGGGATTTTAGCTCCCAGTCAATGGTTCATTGTGTACCCCTGGCTTCCTGGTGCTCTGCAAATTTATGATGTTATTTGTGATTCAAATAGATCCACCAGGGCATTGAGTACTTGCAAGCTTTTTGTGCATATTTGATCTCAAACTTTGGGAGGAATATCTGGGGGGGGTTTTTGCCTTAAGTTTTTCCCCTACCTGACAAATTTCTTTGATGTGGCAGTTCTCCTCAAGTATAATTCATTCACTCCGGTTAATGGCGAGTTATAAAATCTAATTTGGTATTAAGAAAATAATGAACAATTTGAAAAATGATCATTAATAGGTTATGAAGAATTTTCCAAATAGAGAAAGTGATGGTGTGCTAATAATATGAGAGCAATTTCCTTTGACAGGTGGCAAATGACCTTCAGATAATGGTACCTAAGATGGATAAGACTGTATTTCTGCCTCTGTCTGTCTGTCTAATCTATCTATCTATGCTGTATTAAGGCTATATTAGAACAGCTATATACAGTTATATTCCATATATAAAGACTTTAGAGGGTGGTGTCCTTTTTTTAAGCATTTCCAAAGGAGACCAAAAGGAGTGGATTAAACTGTGTTTGTTTGTACTAATGTGAGTTACAAACGCAAGCATGTCTATCATTAGCAGCTAACTAGATTAAAACCTACAGTAGTAACCCAGCATTAAGAAGCATTTTCTAATTTGTGGGGCTACAGATTACACTTAAAAATACCAGGTTCATAATATTACATCCGATATGTGATATTTGCCCACTGTGTAGCTGGTTCTGGATGTTAGTATATCAGTGTAAGCTAACATTAGCAGTTATGTTCTGCCCTTTATTGGATGTTCCCACATGGTCTCTTCGGCATTCCTTAGTGTGCAGCCTGCACTTCGACATGTAAGGGAATTGGTGAAGAACAGCAGCAACAGCAGCTCAATCTAGTCAAGTTAAATACACAGATTTGTACAAGTTAGTAGAACTGAATGGTTTCAGCAGCGTGCACACAGTGAGGTCCTAGGCAAAACTTGATTTAGTCACTGCTTGCATTAAAAATTTGTGAAGTCAGTTAACATTTCAGCAAAATCAGTGGTCACATGCTAAAGATAAAAGCCTCACTTGTGTCTCCTGTCTAATATCACAGACCTATGTAAAAAATAAAAAAAATAAAAAAAAGGCAACAGTGACTGAAGTGGATGGGGCCTAACAAACTGTCTATCATTTTTACTATTCAGATGTCTAGATCTTGGGTGAGAGTCGACCTAGAAGACAAGATCAAAGTCAAACTTGAATAAACTGAAAATCCAAAGGCTTCCCTGAATTCAAGGAGCACTAGACCAACTTTCCCCTCGAGACAGACGACAGTGTTGAAACAGTATCTGCTCTTTTCATCACCAAGCCTACACGTCTCTCATCACTTTTAGGTGACCTGACATCACCGGCTCAGGGAATATAACATCTTTTTCATTCTGTTTCTCTGTATGTTTTCAGCACTGGTTTGTGTGGTGAGCACTGCAACATCTAATGCAGTTTCACTCTGGTCGTCCAGTATTTAGCTCCACATTTTCCAAGTGGCTGGAAACATAATGGCCTGCACCTAAGCCACAACAGCTAATACACCAGGCTCTTCATATAATGGATGCACATTTACCACCATCTCTCGCCTCGCTCTTTCTCTCTCTGCCCCTTTCCTGCTCATTCTGCTCATTCTCTCATCTCTCGCTCTGTCTCACAGACTCAAGCCTGTAATGACGCCTCACTTCAGGATGAACACGCTGTCATTTTTCATAATTACAGCCGGATGTGATTTTCATACAGCCTCCTGGTTGACATTTCTAAACGCGCGCACACACACACACACACACACACACACACAGCCATTAGAGGAAGTATGAGAACAGAACCAGAGAAAGTGAACACCATTAATAAATTCAGATGCCCTTCTTAGACTTCCAACTGCAAAACACAGTGAGAGGAACAATTTAAAGCTGTGAATTAAAATGTACAATAAGAAAATATTCAGACCCATTCATTTTTTGTACACTTTATGTTGTTTCCAGTTTCCTTATGTACAATACATGGATCAATCGTGTAATTAATATGTCACCGTATATACAAAACAGGCAAAATGACCATCTTTTTCATACTATTTACCAAATATCATTGATCAGGGAATTGTCTATAAGGAAACTAGAAAAAACATCAGAGACCACCCTGAGGAAGGCAAGACAGTCATACATGTTTTCCTGCATTGATGTTGGAGGACTTGATTCCAGCCTTCAACCCCATCAAACATTTTTGGGATGAACTGAAATGCCGACAGCAACCCAGATCTTATCACCCAACTTGACTGCCAAACTCACTGGTACTTTTGCAACTAAATGGGAGTGAATGCCTGCAGCCATCTTAGCAGCATTGTAATACCCATGGCTTAAAAAAATAAGATGTTCAGCAATCACAAGCGTTCGGGTGTCCATGTACTTTTGACCATGCAGTCTACGTTAGGAGAGAATGACTGTGAAATTGGTGCATTCTTCTTTTGTTTAGATGCTTTGAAGCCAGGAAAATTCATGTTAAGCATCCCAATGTAAGATTTGAGCAAAGAAATTCATTCTTGACGTTTCCACTCACTAGGTTTCAAAATCTTGCAGTCATCTCAAGTGAATGGATCTGGCTCAGACGTCAACATGTGACCTGAGTGAGAAATTTCAGTCACGTGATAACAAGTGCGTATGTAATGCCACCTTAATGGTAGGGAGATTTTATCATCTGATTGTCATCCAACAAAGAAGTGTAAGTAATGTGACAAAACAAAAAAAAACCTGAGGGGGTTTTGTTTTGGTGCCACATTTGTGGCTACACAGGGTGGACAAACACAACAATATGTTGTTCTCTAGTATCTAATAAGGCGGGGGCGACCCGTTGCCTTCACAACAGCTCCTCGGAGTGTTGTAAAACCCCTGAGCTATTTCCAGGAAGGAAACATTTTTTCAAGTTTGAAACTTTGTGTTCCTAGGTGGATGAAGGACATGGAAATCTATGTTCCGACACCACATATTTGGTCTCTGTGGGACTGTGTTAGTTTCTTTGAAAACTTACATATTTAACTTGATTTTCAGACATCTTGTAATGCAGTGGGGAAAACTTGCCTGATGACTTCCTTGGGTAGTTGCATTCAGGGTGAGGATGTTGTTATGACTTTTTTGAAAGTCTCTTTACGTATTTTTTATGTTGTTTTGACTCCAATTTTTGCCCCTAGGAAAACAAAACAAAGCTATTAACTTTGAATAATCAACAGCTTTAACTAACACAGGCAAAACACTTTTGCTCTGAATAAGGATTATATATTATGCTACATGTATGATAAACACTGACAAAGAAGTTTCATGACTTTGAAAAGCAAAGCTGAGTCAAGTAAATTAGTTATGGACAAAGAAGAAATGGCTTTTTACCTTTTCCTCCCCATCATCAGCCTCAGTTACCATTTATAGTCTCTAAATGCTCTTGTCCTACATTTCAGCATACAGGTTCTTTTCAGCTGCTCTGACATGTTTCTCCTCCTTACTTTGAGGTTTAAATGCAAAGTGATGGAGTGACAAAACACTGTCAATCAAAATGTTTTTCATGACCACTTGAGATTCTTGGCTGCTCTTGGAGTGTGAAAACATCTGAGGCTCTGAAGCCAAGGTCTCATCGAGAGACTGCACAGCAAACCTGATTCGACTGTCAATAGGGTACGAAACCCAGTCTCAACTTAAGACTTTTTTCTTGGGAAGGGTCTCTATAAAATGGTGTTTTGCAGTACAGCTTCAGACCCATTCCCCTTCCTTCTGAATCAATGCTAAGCTTGTGAATGTGGACAGACTATTTGTCAAGTCTTTCAATTAGAGAGTATAATGCCACTGTGTTCCTAGCCAAGAATTTGGTTTTTGAGATGTATAAATACATGGGTAAACACTCTTATTTACCTCATTGTTCCTAAACATAATCACCAGGCTTGGCTCCATGCTCTGTGCCCTGCATGAAATTAACTTGCTATTGATTCCTTAAACATCTCCCCACAGTTCTCAGCATTGCAGGGCCCTAATTGGCTAAACCACAGTTTAAGTTTCAAGCAACATGACAGTTTTGCTCTTAATGTTGTCTATAGCAGAGAGGCAGATTGCAGAGGAACCACGCAATGACATTATATCAAGCTTTTTTGTTTTTAATCATATTTCACATCTCAGCCTGTGACTTGACGAGCTGGAATACTGAGGCCTTGATGTGACATTTGGTGACATTTAGCACTGGAATGTGAATGACTGAGTCTTAATATGAAAGGTCATGCCATTGGAGAGAGTTTTCCCACCAGATTCGACTTACATCTACATTTCTGTATTTGTGCACAGAATGTACACACCCATGGATTATTGTAGATCCCTCCTGCTATGTCTGATTGATTTTTGCCCTTTGAGCTGTTGTGTTGTTTTCAAAAGTTGATGCGGTCCCATAGGTTCCAAATAATTTCATAGAAAGCAACCAATATCTAACTGTGATTTCTCAGGAAGGCTCCTGGAAAGGACTGTGCAATTAGATACTAATAATAACTAATAGGGAAAAATGGCGACAATGTTCACAGTTGGTTCATTTTAATTCACTTTTACCATAACCTTCTTTCCCCAAAGGAACTGTAGTTGTAAATAACAGGTAAGGCACTCAATTCTACAAAAGTGCAGAATAAAGTTTCTAACAAACAATTTGCAAAATTTTGATAATTGATCAGTCTTTGGTTCCAGCTTTTCAAATGTGAGGACTTCTTTGTCTTAAGTGATGTCATCCAGGTCACAGTTACCCAAGAGGGGTTGAACTGAGGGCAACTGGACTTTGCTGTAGATACTTTAAGACGTTTCACTTCTTCTCCAAGAGTTCTGAAGAAGAATTGAAGAAGTCTGTCTGATGATAGACTTACTTAGAAGTACTTATTCAGTAGTATCAATTTCAATAATCAATTCAACCCTTCTTGTGATAATAAATGTAATATTTTTTAGGTTTTGCAGTGTGGTTTGGATAAAGCAAGAAATCGGGCTCTGGTGAATTAATCAATTAAATCAAGAAAATAATCTGCATATTAAATTATAAGAAATAAAATTTTTAGTCTCAGCTCAACTCTAATCTAAAGGGTTCGCCCTCAGGGGTTTATCCATTGGCTACTTGTCTACCAGCTGACTAGAAACAGCAATTATATTCTCTGCTTTCTGAGTTAATTAATTAATATTCATGTATGTGTTTATTAAGAAGGATTATTCTTCCAGTAGGATCCTTGTGGCTCTTCTGCTTGAACTTATTGAGAACTCCCTCAAAAAGCAGAATTTTGTAAACTTAACGTGTTCTCCCCTACAATACTTTCTTCTCTACCCACCCCAGCCACAGGTTCTGCAACACCGTTCGAGATTCGGTCCCACAGTGGCCTCTAATTGGACAGGTACTGAGGGAACGCTTGTGATGTGATGGCGATGACAAGAACAGCAGTGTTCAGAGCGACACAGCCTGTTGGGGCTCCCACCACGTCTTCTGACAGAATCGATGTGTGCAACTGGCCCCATGGAGGCCACAGGGAGCCTAGTGCAGCAGAACTAATTACTGTTCATTTTAAAAGTTCATTTGTCCCTGGTTCATTCCTGTATTTTTTTTTTTCTTTTCTGTCTTTCTTTCCCATGTTGTTTCATTTAAGGAGCTGCCATTATTTTGAAGTGTTTCATTAAGTGTTGGCAATCAGAGCGCTCCAGACATCTCAAATCACTGACTTGATGTGATTCAAAGGAGGATTTCAGGGCAAATGACAGATAATAATTGGCTGTTATGCAGCTGGTTAACATAAAAATCATTTTTACAGCATACTCAGGAAGCAACAGAAGTTATGTTGAGCTGTTGTTTGTGAAATCATTATATAAATACTGAAATTATTATATTTTATTACTTGAAATTATCTCTCAGTTTGTATGGATTATGACATAAACAAATTACCTTGATATGTAATAAATGTTTTCAGTATTCAAATATGACAACATCCACAAAAACATCTCAGTCATGTCATGGCCTTTTGCTCTCAAATCAACTCCATCCTGACATCGTCCAGACTCGGCACCACCTGATGAATTGTTTACTGCCTGACAGGAGCCTGTACATGAACCTGAGAGATGTGCACACACACACAGCCATCCTCTTATTGGGAAAACAGGGGTGAAGCCTTCAAGCTGGACTGCACAGCTCTGAGCTGACGCAAGGAGACAGGCTATTCCAGGTAACCAGGGAGGTGTTGACTGGCTCGGCCTGTGGGGAATCCACTGCGGGAGCTACCAAACAGGTGGGGGGCTCGCTGTGGTACTCTCCCTCCAGCAGAGCAGCTGATAGATTGTAGCATGCACTGACAAGACATAAGCCAGCGGTAAGTGGCCGTCACAGGATGCTAAATATAACAGTGGCTCGAAAAATATGGCCCGCTTTGAGAAGAATTACTTAAAAAAAAAATCTATGTTTATATAACAAAAAAGTTTTCATGTTGAGTCAATTATTCTACTTTATTTACTCTTTACTTCTGTCAACCAATTAATGCAGAACAGATATCTTCTTTTTATGTAGATCACAAAGAAAGGACAAGATTGGAGAATGAAAATAATAAACTTCCCCGCATATAATGGACTTCCCCACATGGTAATCAGAGCCAACAAGTGGATGCTGGGTGGAGGTGGGGCTTATACAATATTACTGACCTTGTGGTTCAGCGCCAAGGACATGCTCCAAATCTGTTATTTTGTCTTTTAACTTCCTGTCTACACAGGGGGTGGGAATTTGTCACATTGTGCAACTGGACAACTGCAGCATGTAACCATGCAGTGCCACTATTTTAGTGAGTACCTGATCTGTTTCACAATATAACATACAATGTGAAGGACAATACCTGATAATTAGATCGGGTCTCCTGCACAGCACCGGGATCAGCCGGTCATGTTTCTACACATTAAATATTCTATCATATTACATAGTTAAATAAAAGTTTGTGCTTTGATTCATGTTGGAAAAATATCCTCCAGACTGATAATGCAAAACTCAGTCGTTCATGGCAAATGCCATTGATTGTGTTAAGTTCATAACTTGAACATTCGTGGTCTTGTAGTTTTTTATGTAAAGCTTTTTATTTAACTTAAGTCTCTTTTTAATCCAATATCTGTGGTAGACATGATCTTGTCAGGTCATATGACTTCCTCAAAATTACAAATAACTTTGAAATGTATAATTGGCTGTGTGAACCGATCAAAACCAAGACTACTGAGTTGTATTTAATGTAACCAGCAACAGCAACAATAAGGTAAGGGGGAAAAAATGGAAATGGATCAAGAGGGAAAAAAATGGGTAGGCCGTGTAAGGTCAATAAAGAATGAGCAGTATCATCAGCAGCAGAGTTTGCAAAGGAACTTCAACACTAGTATACAATGGCAGTTTCAGACAAGACACGGGGGAGCGAACAGTTTGCATGAGGTCGTGCAGTGAATAAAAAGCAAAACAAAAAAGCTGCAGCAACAAGGACGCTACAGACAACGTCAGAATGTAACACATGAGTTTTGATTAACTTTCTAACCAAGTATCATCACCCACCCCGATTTTTTCTGCCATGCTTTAGATTTTTCACAATAGATTAAGTTTTCCTACTGTAAAATTGTGGCAGCTATAAGTTATGCCTCCCACCAAGGCCTCAATCCTATTGGACAGATGCTGTGGAGATTATCTATTTTCTGGTCAACATTGAATTTAGTTTAACTTTTTCTGTACAACTTGGCAGAAAATCAGTCTGGCACATACAGTACAGCTGTACACAGTTCTCTCTACTGGAAATACAACATCAACAGTTACACTTTTGAAGTAAGGTTATGACATTGTTACTGACGTATAATCTTAAATGTCTACTACTGGATTACAGCCAGAGTTACATGTAGTCCTTGTTACAAAGATAATACGAAAGTAGTCCTTGTTTACACAGACATCTGCAGGACCAAGACAAGAAATGAGAACAAATAATGAGACTTCTGGGACTTCTTGTGAAATAAGTAAATTAAAAGTTTTGACACGGTGATGTTTATTCGAGTTCAGTGGGTCTGTTAGAGAAAGACCTTCATAGTTAAAGTACAAACTACGTAACTGCTTATGATTTTACAAACATCTAACACTTCTCCCTTTTTATTTTATGTTTTTAAATTATGTTGTTTGCTCTCATCAGTTTGATCTCATCAACTGTCTTCTATTGTAAATTGTCTGGTATGTTTTTATGTTAAAGCCAGAGCTTTCCCGCACTATGGACAATATGGTTTCTAACTAATTAACTATGATTTTGTTATATCTTTGTTGTATGATTTCAGTGTGTGTTTGCTTCCAGGGGCTTTACAGCAGCAGCATTCCAGAGTGAAAAGTGAACAAAGCATTGTTGCTTTATTGCAAAAACTTGTTTTGGATATACAGCTGTGTGAGTTTGTCATGTGTGAATGTAGGAGTGTGAAACCTGAGCTATCTGCCTGAACTAGCTGGCATTTTTCCCTCTATACAGATTACACTTTTCTTACAAAATATAAAATGCATTATTGAAAACATGACTATCTCATTAACTTTAATGCCACACGGCAGCAACAGTAAAATGCATCAATCACCTTAACTTAGTTACCATTGATTTGCTGTATTTTTGCCCAAATTACATTGTCATGTCAGAGACATCTTAAATTTTTAAGAAAAATACAAGAGTACTATGGAGTCGCCTCATGGAATTTCAGTTTCTCCAATATGACAATAAAAGATGAATCACTAAATGAACTGAGGCAACGGGCTGCTGTTAGCATACAGTGTGGTTATGCTCAACTTGAGTTTTTTTGTTTGTTTGTAAAGTTTGTATAGTACCAGTTATATACAGTATTACTGTCAAAACTGGTGTAATTGGGAATGAATTTCCCAAATACAATGGCACAAACAACCACTCACGACTCATTGGCTGAAACAGATGATCGAACAGTGTGGGTGTTGACTATAAAATTTATAAGTGCACATAATTTCAAAGATGGATATTAAAATGTTCCTTTGGAATTCAAACTAATCATTACTTTGGGGCTTGGATTGCATTCAAGCATGTTTAATATTTCACGCTTCAAACTGAGGCATGGCATTAACAAAATCATTTAATTCATTTATTCGGTTATCACTTAATTCATTCTTGCCGAGGCTGTTTAAACTTTCTAGCTTTATTTTCAGTTATGCCGTCTGAATTGTAAGTGACTAAAGTGCTTTACAACTGGATATAACACCTATTGTCTTTTGGTGCTCTTTGATGCCCCAAGTTCTTTTATATCCCGTGTGAGAGGATGTGTGTGTGTGTGTGTGTGTGTGTGTGATGCCCAGAGTTCCCTCACAGAAGTCTCTATTTAAGGGTGGCAGGGAGACGGTTAATCTCAGGTGGGCTGGGTCCACAGTGGTTTCTGCTTAATTAATGGCATGCCATCTGTCTGTCTCCAGAGGAGGGAGACCACCAGCTGCTCGGGCTTTGATCTCACCTGTCTGTCGGTCTGTATGTCTATGAATGCATGTCTGTGTGTGTGTCTGTAAGCGTAGGTGGCTGCACGTATGTACATGAGAGCGTCAGTCCTTACCTCCTCATTGTAGAGCTGCTTGGGTGGAGTGACATCAGGTCTTCAGTATGGTCTTCTTTTCCTGTGAAAACATTGTTACAGTCAGTTTTAACTTATATTATTTATTAGTAGATCAATTTTACTATTTTCCTTAAAGCTGCTAGAATCAATATTTTATGTTAACAATGGATAAAATGACCATGTAGTGTGAAAGGAGTTCATCACAGAGATTCATCACCTGAGTCTGCAGCTTCCCTCAGCTCAAGAGAACATTTTTGTACCTTTCAACTCATTGTTTTAAGTTTTACAGCCTGCAACTGTATTATTTTGCTTTACTGTGACTGCTCTCATTAGCCTCATTTCAGGACGTGGCAACAGTTGGTATGCCTCATTCAGGTGAAAAAGCACGCACTACAACATCAGTGTTAACGACTGATGCATCTAGCAGCTAAAGAGCTTGATTTATTTCTCAGGAGTGGGTGGAAAACCAAAGGAGAACATTCATCAGACGGACACAACTCTGTATGTGCAAATGTGCATCTAACTGTATTCCAACAATTTTGCCATTACAACTTGTAAGATATGTGAATATTGTGTTTACAGTTTCCTCTACTGCCCCCGGTTGGCTAAAAAAAAATTGTTAGTGAAGGCTTGTCACAAATACTTCACATTCTGACTTGTTATGATGTGTTTGAAAAGTTATTATTCCACTTGTTTTTGTATTAATTTTCCTCTTGCAGAACATCTCTATTTATTGTATTACACACTACAAGGCAACACCCAAATAATGTACGTTCTAGGCAAGAATTCCCCCAATCTCAACAACCATATAGGTCATTTGTCCCTATCCTGTGACACAACCCACAGGAGCATCTCCTGAAATTGGCATCCCTACAACTTCAGGTACACTAGACCTTCATCTTCATAGTTACAATAATAAACACTAAATTATAGAAGGATTGTGTTTAAAAGAAACAGTGTTTACTATTGGTTTGAATAGCGGTCTCCTGTGTTGACGTCGATCCAATCTGATCTCTTTCCTACACACTTTATCACTGTGTATTAACATCACCTTACTTCCTTTTGTGCTCCCCTCATAATCATGCTATGATGCTATGACAGCATCCTCTCTTCTACCAGATTTTGGCACCTGTCTGCAGGGATTTGCTTCTGTTCAGCCACAGCGGCTGGGCTCTGATGTTGGATGATAAGGCCTGATTCTAGTTCATCCCAACTGGGGGTACTATCATGTTAAGACAGGAAAGGGGCCTTTCTGAATCTGTAGCCACAAAGTTAGAAGCACACAGGTGTCTAAAATACAATTGTATACTGACATATTAATAGTTCCCTCTTACAGGGCCAACCAAATCCATGAAAAACAATTCTAAACTATACATTTACATGTAGTATTTGGTCTGCAGATCTCACTGCACAATTCTGACCGTCTGGCACCAGATGTTATGGGAAACCTTTATTACCACCTTTTACTGCCTCCCCTCTTCCATCCATTTAAAGAGTCAGTTAATGCACAGCATCATTAGTCTCATCATTGATCTCCCTCCTCACTGCAGCAGAGGCCTGAGGACTGTCTGCTGCCACTGCTGCTGCTGACGTGTCCCCTTTAAAAGTCAAGGTGAAGCATCAGTGTCTTGTGTGGGAGGAAGCCTGCATCTCAAAACCGCCTCCGACAGCAGAGGTAAAGCACGCCTGCCTTTCACTTCAATCCCACCTCCCTTGAGAGAGCTTACAGAGGTAGAAAATATTCACGCAGTAGTTGGAGAAGAAAGAAGCAATCCAAGTTTGTCACTGAGCACAGTAGAAGTCACTCTGTCCCTGTGTTTAAATTTCTTCTCACCATAGGCTGAATCTTGATTTTAAAATAGACACTTATTTAACCTGTAGATTTCTATGTTCACAGGATTTTATCTCAGTATAGCTTTTCCCGCTATCATAATTATCTCTCAGATGAACGATTTCCTTTTCATTGTGTAAAAGTGATTATGATTCAACCACCAGGGACAGTGAATTTGTGTCAGAAACAGTGTGACTGTATATAACACCCAATTACCCTGATCACTAATGAAAATACTGTTTATATCCTTTCATCACACTAATTTACAGTCATTACACCTGTCAAGACTGTATAACTCAATAATTGATTGATTAATGTTGGTGTCATGTACTGTAGGTATGTCCAGCCCACATATAGCAGGGTTATATCACACTGTTCCTAACAATTATATACCTAAAGTAACTCATACATCTGTGTTTTACCAGAAGTTACAGATAAAATGTGTGGTATAAAGTAAAATACACCTTTTGTCAAACAGAAGTCATCTTTCACAATCATCCTACTGGGAGGTAAATGTAATTTACTATTTTATAATAATTTACCATATATCTCTTTAAGTCAGTAGTAGAAAGAGATGACAGGAAGTGAGGGATGTTATGATTACTCTACAAGGTCAGCATCTTAAACCTTAAACATACAACCTATTGCACATTTTTAACACATCACTTAAAGAACAGACAATACATAAAATGACCATGTCTGTGACTGAAACTAACAGCAGCTACACTCACTCTGACTTGTACCAAATATTAACATGATTTCTCTACATTATTAAGGAAAATATGTTTTTCTTATCCAACATTATTCGTTCTAGTCTGTTACTTTAAATGAATTATAAAGCAGTAACAAAGAACAGAGACAGTCTCTTGACATTCAAAGGGGGTTAACAGACGTTCACTTCAAAAACGGCAATCCAAAGTCGGAATACCTTGACCTTGATCTGCCATTTTTTGTGATCTGATGGGCTTTCATCAGATCACTGATGATTTTCTGTAATGAAACTGATTCAGTGAATTGAATTAATTCATTTATCGTGAATAAGTATTGGAGAAATCTCCTTTTTTACAGATTCTGGGATAAACCCAGTATATCAAAATAAAGACAAAAAAAAAGGTTGAGCCCCAGAAGTCATGAAGGTTCTTCTTACATTATATCCTCAGGATACAATTTGAATCTGA
The DNA here is from genome assembly GCF_001640805.2 of Lates calcarifer. Lineage (NCBI taxonomy): Eukaryota > Metazoa > Chordata > Actinopteri > Centropomidae > Lates > Lates calcarifer. Next base: position 7,608,009 of record NC_066837.1, on the reverse strand, counting down.
ATCTGTATTTCTGTAATGTACTGTATTACAGAGAAGTGTTGCTTTTGTTTTGATGGATGTGATAAGATTCAATAATAGTATCTATTTTAAGGTCGTAATACTGTTTTTTTTTTGTTTGTTTTTTTTTTAAATGAGGCAGACGCCACATTCATTAGCATGCTCCGATTCCACTGAAGACACTGTGAGAATTTTTTATTATATTTTATTTGTGTGAGTGCTGCTGTTTGAACTGACTGACTGTAACTCTGCTGGGTGATGGATAGTTACTTAAAGTTTCAAGATGACTTAGTGAATCTGCGGTTCAGCATATTTATTACTCTGCAGCACCATGAACAGTAGTTTTTAATTCCACAGACACCTGCAGCAGATCAAACTTGAGTTGTGGATGTGTGGAGTTGGGATATCCTGTATACTCAGTCAAGTCAGAGTGGTTGTCAACACATAAGAGTCATTTAGTTTAAAGCAGAAAACAGCATATATATACTTATATAGTATGACTCATTACTGATGTAAAATACATTTTGATGAGGTACACTAATTGTAATTGTCGTTTTTGTGCATTGGTTTTAAAGTCTTCTTCTGCTAACCTATTTTATATACGGTACTATGCGGAGTTTCAGGATATTTAGTGAAAGACAGCATATATATACTTATATAGTATGACTTGTGTAAAACCATGAGGTACATGTTGTAGTCGTTTTTGTGAATTGGTTTTAAAGTCTTCTTCTGCTAACCTATTTTATATACGGTACTATGCGGAGTTTCAGGATAGTTATGTTATCCATCACGCAATAACATCAGGGAGGCATCTGATTGGTCCCACATTTTTTCTGCAACATAACAACAACCCAAAAACATGCAGTCACAAAGAACTATCTTCAGTAACAACACAAACAAGGAGTCCTGCAGCAGATGGTATAGGGCTCCCACACAGAGCCCTGCTCACAACATCATGAAGTCAGTCTGAGATTACATGAAGACACTGAAGAGCTGTGGCTGAAGAGTCTCCAAGATGCTTCAAACAACCCACTTGCCAAGTACCTTGAAGAACTGTGCACACTGGAGAGCAATTAATCCTTTAGTCATTAAAATATCAAAAATAATGAAAATGCCCAACAGAAGATCCCAAAAGGCCACTGTGACCTCTTCAAAATGCTTGTTTTGTCTAACCAGCGTTATTCATTTTGCAATGATAATAAACGAGAGAAGAAGAGAAAAGCTGCAGATCCTCACATTTAAGAAGGAGGAACCAATTAACTGCTGACATTTGGCTTGATAAATAGATAATCAAAATTGTTGTTCCTTAATTTTCTGTCATTAAAATTGATTACCTGACTGATCATTTCAACATTACTAACAACAGATATTTCAGACATGCAATTCTACAATATCCATATAAATTTCATAAATTATTAATATAGAAATAATAACTCAAGTTCTGTGTCTGTACAGATCAAATATTGACAAGAGCTTCCGGAAATCAATCAGCAATAACAGCAAAAAGAAAACTGACTGGAGAACATCAGGAATAGATTCTGCAAATCAGCACAGTGCTGGTTTGAGTGCTATAATTTATATATTGGTAGTGTCCACTGGGCTTGGACCGGTCTTGACAATCGTCAAGTGAAAAACAAATCATGTTCTGCCTCTCGGTTCAGTTCAGTACTCGGACGCTCAGGTGTTTGGTTTTATTGGCTCTGAATCACTCTGATGTAGCAGGAATGACCTTGACAGATCCCCATGAAGGACAGTTAACACAGAGTGGGTGGGTATGAGGGAAGCCAAGATATTGGAAGACAACTGCCCTGCTTGTAGGTTAATACCCCCTCATTGCTGTGTCTGCCCTTCATTAATTTCCTCTCTTGTGATTTCTTTTTCAAAGGTGCAACAACATCTTCTCTCTGTGCATTTCTGTCGTCAACATTGTTAAAACAACCACTTGCAGCCTTGTCCAGTGGAATATTATTACATTTTAATCACACCAATACACTCTCATAATTGCATTATGATTGCAAATCACCTGCGTTATTGTTGGACAGTCATTGATGAATATGTGAAGGTATGAGATGCTGGGAGAGTGACTAATGACAGGACTAATGACACTACAGGCTGACTGCAGATTAGCTGTGGCCTTTTTAGGTCAGAAGGAACTGCAGCAATTTGACGGGATTCTTTCACACGCACACATGCATGCACACACACACACACACACACACACACACACACGCACACACACAGACTGCAAATATCCACAGCAGTAACAGGCACTTTTAATCTATTTGTACTTGCACACAAACATGCATTTTGCACATGAGCTCTCCCTGCTCTACAGTGTGACCCTCCTGCTGGCCTGAGCACAATGACTGGACCCAGTACACTGACAGGCGGATAAGTAATAGCTCCACTATGGCCGCCAGCCTATACAATCATCCTTGCTATTGCCTCCACTGATTTATTGACAGACAACGACCTTTGGTTCCACTGCGCCCGCTGCCTGGCCCAGCTCCTGACGCATGTATTGTTTTCCATTTTAGTGCCACATATTGCCATGGGGAGACACTGCAGCCCTGAGCTGATGGTCCAAGCCACCGCCACAGATGCGGCCGGGTTTGCTGTTAATAAAGTGGTCACAATAAATTACACGACACCTTTGCATTGCTCAGTCCAAGTTGTATGAATGTTGACGAGGGAGAAAGGGGTGTCCTTTAAATTTAATTTAATTTTTGTCAAAACATCTCAGGAATTATAACACAGTATTATGTTATTTATGACACACAACCTCTGTGAAAGACACTAATATACCACAATGGTATTTTATCAATTTTATTGTTGGGTGGATTGCCTTTGATTCATGACTAATGTTTTAATTAAAATACGTTTCAATTATCCTGGTTGATGGAATGCAGATATAGTAGTGTGGTAAATCATACAGACAGTGAACTGGACTGTTCTTCAGACAAAACTAAATCACTTCCCAGTCATATTTTGCTTCTCAGAGTGTTTGTTAATTTATATTCCATTTCACTTTGTCTGGACAAAATGTTTTATGGAAAGGCAAATATTTCCACCGGAGCCAAAAGTTGCTTCCTGTGCACAGTCCCTTCATCAATTGCTGCATGGTGGGTGAAAGTGCTGCCAGGAGCAACCATGCTGGTAAAGTAATGTGGCTTCAAGCACACCTTGATACTAATACAGCAAATATGAGAGTCTGGTGTTAAAACACAAAGGACTGAAAGAAGGAAAATGTAGAAAATCAGAAATTATCACGCTTAGATAACATAGTTACTACTCTATTACCTACTCCATTTGAACTGATGATGGCTCGCCCACAAGGGAGGTTAAAAGGACACAGGATGATCTGTGATGACAAGTCTCCTGCTGCTCCTACAACTCCACTCAACACCTGCTGCTAGAATTAGAAATTACTTATACTGCTACTGCTATTAGTTGTATTGCTGTGTTAGCAGTTAATACTTTAATTATCACTACTATCACTACTACTGTTGTATTACTGCCTCATCTTACATCTGATATGGAACCTGTGTTATGCTATGTTCTTCTTTCGCTATTCTCTACCCCCCCCCCCCTCTCCTTCTTAACCAACCGGTCGAGGCAGATGGCCGCCACCTGAGTCCGGTTCTGCTCGAGGTTTCTGCCTCTTAAAAGGAAGTTTTCCTTGCACTGTCGCCTAGTGCTTGCTCTTGGTGGGATTTGTTGGGTCTCTCTCTGTAAATACCTATTTTAAAGAGTATGGTCTAGACCTGCTCTATATGAAAAGTGCCTTGAGATGACTGTTGTTGTGATACGGCGCTATATAAATAAAATTGAATTGAATTGAATTGAATTGAATTGAAGAAAGAGAATAGAGCTGCTAAATGTGTGGAAAAATATTATTAACCAATTTACATTTGACAGTTTCTTTAAATGATACTCAATATTTCTCAACATAGAGACACAAGAGTCTACTGAATAATTTAACGATTTGAATGAATTTAGCTTGGTTTTTGAAAAATCCTACTTTTTCCCCATTAGTTTGGTATAGCAGACGGCTTTAAATACTATGATAGCCATGAGGCTCAGCTGCTGTTGCCATTGCAAAGAATCAAGTCAGAGGTGAGAATCAGAACATTGGCAAATTCACAATGCCTGTACACCATAGCTGCTAATTTCAAACAAAACTGACTCAACATCTGAATGTGAATTCATCTAAGCTGCTTTATGTTTTCATACAAAACATGATCTCTAACTCCAGCTCACCATTAACAGCGCATGAAACTGAATTTTAAACTTCTGATATTTATTGGTTATTTACTGAAATGCTCAGACTGTCCTCAATAGAAAAATTACAGACATGGTAGTTATGGGTTTAAGAGTGTCCCTGGTTGGTGCTCAGCTAAAGTCCTTTGTTGTATACCAGTCCTCTGAAGAGGTATAAATTGTCAATGAATATAATAATAGTAAAAAAAAATGTTTGCATTTTCCTGACATTTCCATGAGGTATTAGTTACATCTTCCGGCATACAGTACAAACTACCTGTTATGACCTGACTGAAGTTTTGGAATTTGCTAATTAAGTGGACCTTGAGTTCTGTCATATGTGACATGAATCATTTGATAATGGTCATATGCTTTATGGAAGATACTAGCGAATATGCTGTGCTGCTGATATGTGCACAGGATCAGAAAACGCTCCTACGTGTCAGTTTTAAAGGACTACCAACTAGAGAGAGGAATGCTACTCAGAAGTCGTAGCTGACATCTCTCATCATATGTGTGTAAGGACAGGCTTCTACCTTAGAACCAGACTTTCCACAGTTGCTCATTTTAGTGCAGATGATTCAACTCGGAGAGTTTCATGTCCATCCGGGCCTTGGAAAAACTCCAAATGCAAGTCGCCTAACATTATCTATGCAAGGAAATGAACAGGGCTTTTTCTTCCAGAACCATGGGCACCCGAAATAACTTCTCCCTTCTTTGCTACTCTAGGGGAATTATTTAAGGTTTTCATGGCTCACCAAAAAGTGGGATATGAGCGAGAGCGAGAGCGAGGGAGAGAGAGAGAGAGAGAGAGAGAGAGAGAGAGAATACTGAGAAAGAGGGATGGAGTGAGAGTGAAAATCCTCTGTCAGCTTACATATTGAGGTTGTGTTCTCCATCAGTGGGTTTGAGGGATTGAGGAAGAGGAGAGAGAGATCCAGTCTGCTGGGCACAGGAGCTCAGCAGGGTGACATGGAAGAGTGCGCACACACACACCTGCAGTTGAATATTTACCTGTTTGTACCAACTTTTCCCCTGCATCCATCCACTGTTTTCTCACTTCACTTCACTCACTCAACTGTTCTGTACTCTTTACTGTCTTCATATTTCCCCACTCTTATTTTAAATTCATGTACTCATGTAGCATGTGAAATGTGCTGTCGTTTGTCTGCAAACAACACATCTGATGGTTAATAGTGAATACTCAACACTATCTGTGTATGTGTGTGTGTATTTGCTTGCCTGTTTCTGTCTCTCTCCGGGGTAAAAATGCGGTTGGTAAAGAATGACTGGGTGACTGGGTGACAGGTGAGCCAAGCGCAGCCTCACAGGTTCATTACCGGCTGGCAGAGTGGAGCACTCCAGGGCACGGCGGTTGGAGGTAACGCTTCGGGCCTCCTCATCAACATCCTGTCACCTCCATTTTCATACTCTCGGGCTCGGCACAGCAGCTGACCCGGTCCCCCCAGGGAGAAAACTGTCTTCCTGAACAATAAGTCAGCACCTGGTAGCAAGAAAACAGAAGAGAAACAGTGGCTTTGTTTAGTCAGAGAGAAAATGAAAAAAGGTGCCATCAGATGACCTTCATGTGAATTTGATACACAGTTTATAATGAACAGCAGAGTACACTAGAGTGTCTGTCATATTAAAACATGATGAGATCATTATACACAGAGCTGCAATGCTCACGCAGTGTTTGGTACCTGGCACGCAGGAGGGAGTGAATTAAAATAACTGCTTTCCTCCATAAGTTAATTGACCATCAGGAGCACAAGAGACACTCACCTCTGCTTCTCACTAGTCTGACAAATGTTCTCATCAATTCTATTAATAGATAAACTGTTGATTTCTGCTGCCTATTTTAAACAGTTAAACAGCACCCAAAACAAGATGACAAGATGTTGCAGCTCTTATTTAATGACCTGATAAGTGAAGAACATATTAGATTTTGGTGCGGATCCAGGAATTTTTTTTCATCACAACATTGCCAGATTTTTTTTCAATATTTTGGCCATCGGCAGAGGTATGCCAAAAAAAAAAAAAAAAAAAACCAGCTTTCTTGCCCTGCACTGTCAGGGGAGGAAAATGTAAAAATGGCAATGTTGGTCTGTCCACCACCTTGATCCAGACTGATATCTATCTCAGTAACGATTGCCATGGACTTTCATACAGACCTTCGCAGTCTCCAAAGAATGAAGCCATAGGACTTTGGTGATCTGCATGAGTAGCTTTTAGTGAAATAAGATGGACTAGAATATTGATCCAATATTGTGGCAGTGTCAGTATTGACTATACCCACTTTAATGTGTCAACATTGCTATGTTGAGGTGTTACAGAAATGTTACAAGGCCCTATCTGGTCAAAGAGCAAAATGTAAAACTGACAGCACATTTATGTAATAAAGTGTACGTCTTGCAGTCACTGTTGCAATCCTATTAACTTTCCCATTACTAGCACAGTCTGATTTTCGTCTTATTGTCCACACAGACTGCCAGTTAGGGCTCTTAATTTCAGACTGCAATCAAAGGGCGGTTTTCCACAGGCTTAACTTCAGAGGCGAAGTCTTTGAGAAGTTCCCCAGACAATTTCACTGCAGTATGAGTGTACTTTTCACTGTTATCTTTGGGAAGAAGAGGTAGGAGAAGGAAGTCATGCAATATCAGTCTGCAATATGTTTAGCTGAGGGTAAGAAATAGCCAGGCTTGTAATTGCTTTGGGACAAGCTAGGATGGTTCCTCTGGCAGTAGGAGATTTTCTTTTGGTCAACCATGAGGGCAATACGACAGATAAGAGAAAAGAGAGAGAGAGACAGACTGAGAGAGGAGAGAGGGAGGGAGATTTTCAGATTTTCTAAAATGTTCAGATGAAATAGAGGCATTATCGTCCCATGAGGTTACAATGAAAAGCCCACAGTTGGTTGCCCTTCCGAAACTCAGAGGTTTAGGGTAGAAAAACACATAGAAGACTGGGCAGGAAAAAAGGAAAAAGAGTTTCGATTTCTGAGTGTATTTCTGCTCACGAGCATCCTTTACAACAGTTTGTCCCCAGCCTCTGGCGACTGTCACATAACCCTCAGAGGAATCATGTCGCAGTCTCAGTTTTCAGTGTTACTATCAACAGCTTTTCTCTAAACGACTGCACTCCTGTTTCATTACCACTGCTCTACAAGATAAAACCTGCTGAAAGATACAAGAAGAGAGAGAAAAACACCTGCAGCCACTGATGCTGTCGAGCGTCTCCGACTGTAGCAACGTACATCACTTGCACTGCCAGGACAGAGCTTGTTTACAGTCTCTAAGGTGTGTCACTTAATTAATAGCTCTGGGGCTGTGTGTTTAGCTGTCTGCAGTGGGAATGAGTTTATAAAAGTGGATCAGTAGACTAGACTCTTCACCCCTGCAGCGGGGATGTAAGCAGGTTACAGCTGAAACGATAAGTCAAATTAACTGATTAGCTGATCACCAGGAAAACAATCAACAACTATTTTGATTCTTGTTGCCTGTCTTTGTCTTATGGCCCAGTAAACTAAATATCTTTAGGTTTTGGAGTGTTGGTTGGACAAAACAAGCAATTCAATGACATTACCTTGGGCCTTAGGAAATTATGGTATGTACAAGATTTTTTTTTTTTTTTTTTTTTTCAAATTTCTGACATTTAACAGACTTAACAGTTAATTTATTCATAGAGAAAACAACCATTATGAGCCGTAGGTTACAAAGAGGGAGGTGTAGATATTTTTAAATTCAAAGTTCAGACATTCATTGAGGGTGACCTTCAGTAACGTTTGATCAGTTTTCTACAGATTTGTTGGGCAGAGCAGGATAAAGAACGCCTTTGAAGCTGAATGCAAAATGTCCAAGAGTGCTTTTGATATTTTTTGAAAAATTCAAGCCAACTTTATTTTTGTTTAATATGCAGCATGTCCCAGTGAGCTATTGTGGATTTTTTCTTTTTAATCACCAACACTTCAGGCCTACTTTATATTCATCTGTGCCTTCTCCAGTTATATTCACATCCTCCAGTTTTTAAAGAAAAATCACGCATTAAGGCCCAACAAGCTCTTCTTTATTTTACCTCTGCTAGAACAGCCCTGCTCTACTTCCATACGGATCACTGACAGTCTCTCAGTTTAGACTTCTTTTTAATTGTTGTGTTCAAATACAAATGAAATTTCATTACTAGATTCATTCAGTGTACATGGCTAAAATGTTGTGTTATTTTGAGTATTTTGTTAGCAATTAAACTTGCACATATACATATTATGGGGAGTAACTGGCAATAACAATTTAACACATTTTGAATCAGCAGTACTGACAATTTCAACAAATTCTAACTGAGACCTTGCCCACACTGGATGTAAATCTGAATACAGATACAAATACAGATAGCTTTGTGAAATAGCCAGGTATGTATACTGATAGTAGCACTGCGTTACACCCCTACAACATCATATCTAGGAAGCAGCTTTTTGGAGCCTTACTGGTGAGTCATTTGTGTTACTGGAAATGTTATTCTTTTGTTTGGGAAAGTTCCTAGATGTATAATATCCTAATGATATAGTATCCTAATGAGATACACCAATCTAAACTGAGCACACTGTTTCCTGGAGGTACTGACTCAATATATTTTGTCTCCCTTTGTTTTAATCTTTTAATTCTGTTGGTTTGCTTCAGCAACATACAGAGCAGGTATTTTCATTCTCATATTGAACTCTATTATGTTGTTCTCTGGCTTTTTCACATTATAACCGAACGACCCAAACACCTCCTGTTGCAAAACATTTACTCTGCCAGTTGCTTTGCTCCAGCAAATCATAACAAATGTGCTCAACCACATCATCTGTAGTAATGTTCCCTGTTTCCTTTGCCTTCTTGTTCTATGCTTTATTTCCCCAAACACTCATTTTCCAGTTGGGCAGTTAATTGAATTCGGTGCTGGGTGTAAAGTAGTGGGTCTTTAGCCACAGTTGCCTGCTCGCAGTTGCATGAGGTAAGCAAGGTTAGATTAACTAAAGCTGGTCTCAGATAGAGGAGCCAATGATGCATAGATACACCCACTGAGTAACTGATTGTGATATTCAATGCTGGATGCTCTCAACACAGACACAGGAGGAAATCAACTGTTCTGTTGTACGAAAGGAAGGTTGAATTATAATAACTCAGTGAGGTGCTTGATTTGCTTTTGGCTATATAGAGAGATGACAGATAAATGCAGTACGAACAGATCTTTGATAATACACCAAATGATCCTGCTGGGGAGATGGTATGTCTGGAACAAATGGTCCCTGAGTATTTATTATGTGGCATCTTCAAAATATCTGCAGCACAGTATTATAGTTGGTATAATCTTGGGCCTCATCTTCAGAGCACCACTTGAAACTTAGAAAATGTTTCATCCCTTACAGCTCTGTCCCTACACGTCCCTTTTCATCACAGTGCACTTCTTTTCAAATATTCATCTATATGCATTTTATTTTCATCATCCAAGCTCACTACTGAAACTACACAGCAGTAGCAAAGAAAACTTAAAGAGCCCTCCTAGAAGTCAGCAGGCGCGCAGAATAATGCTGCATCCGAGCCAACCTTACTCATGGCTCTGATAGTGGCTTTAAAAATAGCCCTGGCTGTCCGCCTCTCCCTCCTCACATCTCACAACACGCCACTGTCAGTGTGTCGCACCTGCTGTGGTGAGACTATTGCATAAGCATCTCTGCTCATGCAGAAGATCAGCGATTTCTCTCTAGCAACACACTGTGGATGTGTGTGTCTGTGTGTGTGCTAACAGAGCAGTATACCTGACTAAAGGACACTGAAGGTCAATATACTGTATGCATCTAACAGGAGGGAATTCTCCTCTGCATAGATATAACTATGTACGGAATATATCTTTCATCATCCTGTTGTTGTGTTGTTTACAAAATAATCTGCCTTTTCTATCACTGTGTGATGTCCTAACCTTTTAGTTTAGGACGTCCTGTCCTGGGACAGATCACTGAGTGCTTTCAGCAAATATACTGCACATTTATAGCATTTTCATTAAAATGTTTGTGGTGAATAGGCATGGGCCTGTTTCCTGGGCAGTTTCAAGGTATTTTATTTTGAAGTGTTATTTTTTACAGAAAAGAATTCAAGTATTTATGTTTTGAGCTTGCTGAGCTGCAGGTTTAGGCTCACTTAAGGGATTTTATATTATTTTATTATTTTAACTTAACATACATAACAACATTCTATGTTGTTTAAAAATAAAATAGATTATGTTCAGAAAAAAAACTTTTTTCTTACTAGGCATGTCAAAATAACTCATTTTAGAGCTTTAATTGCAGTACTGCGAAACTGTCATATTTTTGTTTATGGTTATCAATAATAATAATACTAATATAACATAAAATTTCTATAGCGCTTTTCACAACACTCAAAGACGCTGTGACAATATAACAATCGCTTATGAACTACATTAATAATGAGCTGAGATTCATTAGGATCTTTTTGATTCAGATCAGCAGGTGTTTGATTGATCAGTGACTGTAGTTGTTTTGCAGTGGTTAATCGGAGCAGCATGTTGCAATGCTGGAGAAGAAAAAACAATTTTTCAAGTTGGAAAAAGTAAAGATGAAACAGCCACATCAGTCACAATGCTAATGTGTGAGGAAAAAAAACAGACTGAAGTTTGTTTGATAACCACCAGGTGAACAGAGTTTCCATTAGTAGTCTGAGGAGTAGGAGCTGAGATCTGAGCTGAGACCTGGGACGCACCTCAGACCAGGACCATCCAAAATAATCAGTCTAATCCAGTTGAGTAGGGTCTTGTTTTACTGTCACAGATCACCGGTGTGAACTTCACTGCTCACCAGAGCTCTGTTCTGATCAGGAAATGGAAGCCGATCATATTTTAGGAAAATCAGCAGCCTCCAAGATTTATTAGTTTTTTGGAATTTGATTTATAGATATTGAATAGATTATTACAATGTCTTTTGTCTATCTGTCTGTTCTTAGGATGTTATTATTATTAAAATTATATTGCTGATCATTTCTACCTCAGCTGCTTGTTAATTGATTGAATTAATTAATAGCACATTATGCTGCTACCAATATTTGTGTTCTGTTTCGCTCAAGGTCTGTTCAGATTAACCACATTTAAATCAGGACTAAGTATCCTCTGGTCTGCCTGTTCTTGGGTTCCCCTTGCCTTGGGTGTCTGTTTTTTGAAAATGTATTTATTTATGTATAGGTCAGGTTCAGTGTGTTTGTGTATTTTCATGATAACCCTCCACACAGATGGAATTGTCATTAAAACCTCCCCACATTCACACTTAATATGCCATACACAGTTAAACTGGTGGACACGAGAAGCTGTACATCCAGAGTAAAGAGCCAACAATCACACTGACCAACCAATCCAATTAAAAGAAACAGTCTGAAGCAATTTTCAGACTATTAAGGTATTGTTTCTGTTTATGCCTTTTGAGAATTTAACAAACCTTAAAGTAGTTGCTTAGTGTTTTGTACCACTGTGATTAGTTTAGGAAAGGTCATGCAGGCAGAAAATGTCAAAACAGTACAAAAACTATCCACCATTGATTGAAGCAGAGCGATGAGCATACATCTTCAAATTTCAGATAATTCATCATGCATTAATGTTATCAAATGTGGCATTTACAAGTGGAAAATAACTATAAAGACACACAAAATACACAAAAGGAAGTAAGTGACGAGACGTCCTTTCACTTATCTCAAGAAAGAGATAAGAGAGAAATTCGCCTTTACTTTATAGGAAGAACCAGCAATAAAACAAGAAATAGTAAACAGCCCTTGTGCTTAGATAGCTTGCCTTGAGTTTTAATGCTGACTTTAATTGTTCTGATTTACTGAGTTAACATATCTATAAAGTCTCCTAATGTGGCGTTCTCACCAACCATTAGCTCTGTCCATTTTAATTTAACTGTAAAACACTTGAAATGGTTTGATGCTCTCTTTTACTGAGATGCTAAGAAATATACTGACTTAAATGTTAGCTCCTATGTGTCACAAGTAACTCTTTCTTCTCATCTATGTGATGATTCATGTAATAGTTTGTGTTTTCAAATGTCACAGTGACAGTTTGGTAAATTTGAACATACAAAGAAAGAGATACTACAGTGGGATTTTTACATCTCCCTTCTTGTACTGCATTTATTTTTATGGTTAACTATTAATAATTGAATATAACATTCACTCAAATACAGGCTGTTCAGAGGAGAGAGGAGAGTTTTTCCTGAGGAGTATAAAGAATGGTGTTTTCATCACCATAATCTCACTGTGTCAACAGATTCATCTTCAGGGTAGCTGAATGTGAATGGAGCTAAATGACCTTTTTCTCTTCAAACACTGTAAATGCTAACTTCTAATAAGTTTTAGGTACAGACCACAGTTATGACAGCAGACTGAAACCATCCACATATTCTTCAACTAGCTTTTTGAAACTCTTTTATACCCTCTTCAATTATTTTTTTCTTGAACTTTACAGCTGTTTTTGTATTTATTGACCTACTTAATGTTCTTGCCTCATACTGAACGGCCTTCTTGTACTGTATTAGGCTGCCTCTCTTTTAACAGTGGGGAGGGCTTTGGAGAGGACTTTGTATGCTGCAAGTACAACCATAATGCACTCAACTGGTTTGATTTCTGAGTGTCTGACTGACTGAAATGAGATGGATTTGAAATTACGATCCAAGGCGTCTGCTGTGAATTGTATGAGCTGTGTTTGCTGTGAGGTGTGGCGAGTCAATTATAGCAGGAGTGCCGGGCAACAACGCTCCATTTCAATTACTGTTATCACTTTCCTTTAAAGATGCGCACATCAAGAGGCAATGCAGCCTTCAACCGAACAGAATGGCCTCGTAGATTGATGCACAGATAGAAAAATGAATGGCTTCAACAGTGAATACAGCTCTGCAGTGAAGTTGAGAATAAAGATGGAAGCTCCATAACCTTTTGTGATCCTTTGCAGCTATGCCAGTGACTGACTAAAAGTTCAACTTGAACTTTTAGACTGTATTCGCCAAGTTCTGTTGCAAGGGGACAGGTGTTAACTTTTACTATATAAATATACTGAACCCTCTCACTGATGCCCCTCAGAGGAGGCTCTTTAGAGGCTGGCAGGCTGGAAACTGACTCTCTGGGAAGAAAGTTTACAACGCTGGGTGTGACCAACAGAATCCTGGTAATTTCACATTACCAGAGCCTCTGTCATAGCAGTAGCAGGCAAATGCTGGAGTGGGGGGTTGATACAGAAGGAGAAAAATGAGTAAGGAGGTCAGGACTTTAAATTTAATGCTCATGTATGGAGAGTTTGACATCTTTGTCATCCTGTTCTTCATATATGCTAGTGTGGATTAACAGTGTTATGTTGGAGGTAATTTCACACGCTCACCGCATGTGATGATACAACTTTGTACAATACTGAAGGGGTTGATCAGATGCACATCAGCTATGGGTGCAAAGCTACTATATTTAAAAAGCCACAAAATGTATTCAAAAAGAAAAACTCTGAGGAAGAACTGCAGAGAGAAAAGACTTTGCTACAAAACTGCTCTATAAGATAATTAAAGACATGATTCTGCATTATATATCTATATGTCCAGGGCATTCATTTGTTTTGCCTGTTAGTAAGACAAATCCTTTCAACCTGCACCTGACAAAACTGTGTTTGAATGGTTGATTCTTGACCTTAGAATCAACAGCTTGACAAATAAATATCAACCCAAGGTCCCACTTACTTGTTGTTTCCAAAGCTCTCTACCATATTTGATGATCTCATGGCCTTCCTCATCATCATCATCACCACTATCACCATCATCATCATTAATCATCTCCAAAACATCTGTGCAACTATGGTTGAAAGCTTTGAAGAGAAAAACAGAAGTTGAACTTCAGAGTTTGTCAGGATGTTTGTAATTATTTTGTTATCATAGCTGATATAGCTTCCATTAAAATATGCACAAATGCTAACACTGGATTTGGTAAACTAAATTAACCGGCAGTCAAGGTACTGTATAAGGATTGCGTGAAGCCGGTGATTTTGTAGGAGTTCAGTGATGTAGCCAAGATAGAGAAAAGAGAACTTCATGATAATTCATGCAGCCATGTCAGCTTTCAAAGGGTCACCAGAAAGTCATTATCTATATTTCCTCGAACCATAACAGAGGCACTATGTGTGACAGTGAGATATGTCTGTCTTCATGGCTTTCATCAACCATGATGACAGTTGTAGCTGTAGGTGACAGATTTCTGTAAGAAACCATTAATGTCATCTATTACAACTATTCATTCTATCATTTGCCAGTATCATTGCCTTTTATGCATTACTAGTCACATTATGTATGTGCTTGTTAATGCTGAAGTGAAGCAGGCACAAACAACGCACAGAAGAGAAGAGATAGTGTGACCTTTATAGGGTGCCTCCATAACCTGCAGCCATGACGGTAGCACAGACTGCCTGCATTGAGGTGTGTTATGAGTAGTGAAAGTTTTCAAACAACAGTGAGCATGTACTCAAAATCACCTTTAGTGAGCTCTACCACCTATTTTATCACAAGAAATGTTGTGGTGAGCTGTGAATTGCCAATGAGAGGCGAACACAAACAAACAAACAAACACACACACACACACACACACACACATACACACACAAATCTGACTGCAACAAAATAACTACAAGGTGCAAGGTCACTATTTGCATCAACAAAAAACAGGACAGTCTGTCTTTATCTGACTGCTCTGGTTGTAAAACTGACACAGATATGAGATATGAGGCGTACATAATAAAACACTATTGTTGTTTCTCTCTCTCTCTCTCTCTCTCTAACCCCAATGCCTCCATCCCTCTGGCTTGGCCATTTCAAAAAGAAGAAAAAACCCTTTGGGCAAAATAATAATCAGCTGGCTGCCCATTCAACAGAGCTGTAACTGGAAGCTTCATTTCCCACTTACATTATGAATCTCACAAATACCTCCAACATTTTCATCATTTTTACAGTTGGGTTTGTAAAGAACCATGAAATGAGGAGGATTTGCTAAAGTATAAATTTAAATTCGAACCCATGCAGTCCTGAAATAATGTATTTTCAAACAGATCTCCTAATCTTTTATGTTTTGATCTTTTAAACCACTGGGGGGGTCTCACAAAACGTTGCTGTCTGAACCACAGCAGTCCATGTAATTCTCCAGGCCAGGCTCTACTGATCTAGTATAACATAGACAGAGTCATGTAAAATGTGTGTAAACCTTGCCTGAGTTCTCAGCAAAGCACCGTGATGTTAGAATTAAAAGTTAAAATGAAAGAAATCCCCATCATAATTGGCAGAGAATGAGGAGCTCTGGTGAACAGGACAAACAAACAAGCAATTTATCTGTCCAATGAGGTGTTGGAGGCGACAAGAGGGAGCGTGGTGATTATTTCAAATGAGTGTATTTATTGCAGTCATCCATCAGTATCGAGGAGCTGTGTTCAAACTTTTCCTTTTCTTGTTGGCCCTCAGTCTCAAAAAGCAGATATAACTGAAGCAACACCAAATTTCTATCTAATCTTATTTAGACGACAGAGGGTGCAGGATCAAAGTGAAGTGCCGGATGAGTCAAGCTACATTTTTGATGTCAGAATGCCCTCAATAATGTACACATGAAAGAAATGTTAGTTGTTTTTGGGTTGTTGGTTTTTTTTTTGGGCAGACTTGTCATTTCTTTGAAACTACAAAGACTAAAGAACAGCCTCAATGCATGGCCTTGCATGTTGGTTTACTGGTATTTCTGTAAATCTGTCAATAGATGCTAAGAGATACTGAATTCAGCTGAATCAGTATGAAAAATCAATTGTTGTTATTAGTGTGCTACCTGAATCCAAGCTGCCTTTTCGTTGTTTGTTCAGATCAATGCTTTGAATATTTGTGGTGTAAAAAAAAAAAGTATGGCTCGTCACAGTGCTACTGATAATAGTGGAAGCCAGTAGGATAAGCAGCACCTGCGTCTGTGTTTAGGGACTTTTAGGGGAGCAGAAATGAAGGAGAAAAGAAATGAAGTCCTCCAACATTAAAAACAAGATGCGTCTGCCACTGACGCACAATCCATTGGTTAAGTTTTGGTTAGGTTTAGCCACAAAAATAGAGAGAAAATTATAGAGACCTTTGTCATCAGTGATATCCAGGTGATTTAGGTTAAGGAACAATCGTGGTGATGCTTTTGTGACTACACTAGGTTTGAAAAAGTTAAAAGCCCACTGTGTCGTTTTGTCATGTTGTCCCATGTGCAATAGCATAGCAAGAAAAAGGCTGAAGATTTTACTGACAGACTGATGTAAGGTAGGGTTGAATACCAGAAATCTGGAGATTTGTGTATTTTTTCTGTAATCTGCTTCAGTTTCTTGGGAAAGATCCCTGAAGGCTCCTTGAATTTTAAGCATTTGTGTGCCTGTGCATTCAAGACTACAAAATATCATCCTGAATGCACTGACGGGTACTGACACCCTCCCTATACCTCATTAACATAACAGCTATAGTCTGACTTTGAGATGCTGTACATAAGTGGTAACTTCTCATCTACAGCTTTTGTCCCCCCCAAACACAAGCTGACAGTTCAACAAGTGGCTCAATCAGACTCAGCAATCCTGCATCCCACATCTGAACAGCAGGGCATATTACATGACAACATGGGGCACAAAGTGCAGAAAATTGTCCTACAATAACACCTAAACATCCTCCAACAATGGGCCTGTTCCTCAAAGCACCAAAACAACATGCCAAAATGGCTGCACGCAACCAACATTCTGTCCTCAACATTGCACACAGGTCAGCTCTACAAAGATCATCTGACTCCAACAGAACTGTCAAGAGAAAATGTTGAAAAATAAAGGATGAAATGACTCCAAAGTGTTGGTATTGTGTATTTTCCACCTTCAAAATAGTGTACTTCTAAGAGGTTACACTAAAAATACACCACATAGTCTGACACATGTAAAAGAAGAGTGGATAACATCTGACATCTGACAATCCTGGGAAAACAGTAATATATTATCAGAAAGTAGTCTGATTTTGAAATTACAGGAGAATCTTCAACCCTGATTGCACCATCCTCGACCGATGATTTGAATGAAAATGTTGAGCCTCAGAGCCGATGTTACTGACAACTTCTGACAGCAAAAATGTACAACTGAGATTCATGTTGCTGTTAATCCAGTGGGGTGTTCAGGGAGGGAAAATTTGTGTTTGAACAATGTAACAAACAAATGTGTATGCAGGTAGGCCAAAAGTAAAGCGGTACACATTTCTGATGAGTGAACATCACAGTCGTGTTTTGCACTCGCAAGTGTTGCCAATACTCTGATATCACTCCTCACTGACAGCAGCTCCCAAATCCCCAAAATAAATAAGCCCTGGATTGTGCAGTAGTACGACTAATTCTGCTGAATAATTCTAAGCAAACAACAGACACGGGATCTGTGTTTATTCCAGCAACACAACAAAAGATAAACTTGGCAGGCTGTCAACCTAAACCATCTATTAAAGATGATGCAGAACTCCAAAAGCTGTTTCAGTGATCAGGTCGAGAGGGTTCAGGGAGAGGTTCCTCTCTCCTGCACCTGATGAATATCTCAGAATAAAATCTTGTCTGTCCTTTACAGACTTCAAGAGGGTTATCAATGCCTCATCTCATCCTGTGGGCTACTGTAAACTCGACTCTGACCCCTGTCAAGAGTTTGTTCTCCTGCCTGGTTGAAAATGAAGCTGCAGGGATTATAACAAACTCAAAGAACTGGACTAAGACTTTCCTTTTCTTCTGACCGCTGACTCATGTGGACAAACTGTGTTTTAAGTGATTCTTTATACTTTTGATGTTACTTTTATTAATATTACTTGAATGTTATTTAAAAATACTGAATTGGTTGCCTTGTTTGAGGTGTCTCGGTTTGCTGTGGGAAGAAACAAAGTGGGTTGGAGTCTTGCATTTGGTGGAAGCAAATTCCAAGATCAGTATCTGTAGTGAGATATCTAGTATATGCTCAACAGGTTTTAAATTATTGATATTTGCTCAGAAGAAGTACAGCTAATTACTTGTTGCAAATGGCTTTCCAACTTATTAATGAACTGCTTTTGCAGGGTTGTTCTGGCACAGTGGCCAGAGCTGCTGATATTAATCACAGTAAAACTGTGCAGTTGGAAAATTTATACTGGTGCCAGTTTAGTGAGTTATTAATTTGTGGTTTCTATCTTTTACTGGTATTTACTGATACTGTAACTGTCCAAATCTTATTTATGTGGAATACATCAGCCTAATTTTCTAATTTGAATTTAATTAAGATGAAAGTTGCGGCATTAAAGTGGTCTGTATTCTACTTGTGGTTTTGCTGACCTGGAAAGGACAAGTTAATTATAGAATACCTCATATGCACATGAGTAGACACACAAAGACATGCACACACTCAGATGTTCCCAAACTCTCACACACAGACAGAATTGCACCAATGATTTCCAAGCATCTGACTAACTGTTTGGATGACAGGGCTGCAGCTAATGGGGAAAAATAATATTAGCAAAAATGACTGTGCTCTTTATCAGTCATTAACATGAAACAAAGAGTTGATCCTCATCAAACCAATTTACTGTGAGGCTGTACTCGTCAAAATTCAATGGAATGGAAAAATTGGGATATTAATATTGGAATAGTAATGTTTCTCTCTCCATTTTCATCCACCAGAGGACCGGCGAGGGCAAGAGTGTCATTATCAAGCCAAGTACAGTAATTTGAATATCACTTAGAGCTAAGGCACTTAGTTTGGGGAGTTTTTTGCTGCACTTTCCCCTGATTTCTTTGGCAAACTTGTGATTTTAAAATGCACCTTCACCTGTCCCAGGTGCACACTGGTCACAGTCCAAGTGTTGGTATCCAGCCTGTTTGTCCCTGTTCTGTTGTGCTCAGACTAAATTTCAGATTTTTTATTTTGCCCAGCGTATATGTAATGTCACTTTAATTTTGTTTTATTTAGGAGTATATAAACATATGTAGGGAATATAATCAGGGGCCAAGGTTGCCAGGTGAGTCATATCCTGTCATCTGGAAGAATCAAACATAGTAAGGGCAGATTACATGGTGTACTACATTTAATAATATTCATATGCTCTTATGGTATATTTGCTTTTTGCATCTAAACCATGCCTGTCATAGAGTACAATAATACACTGATATATAATTCTGCTCTATTTCAATTTGTAAAATGATCTGAAGACTCAGAATGAGCCCTCTCTTTTACAGTGTGAAGAATTACAAAACCACAGGGCTTTCCTTCCTACCACAACTGATCATGCCAATCTCCCATGATGCATCATTAATTCAACCCATCCAGCCTCATCTCCCCCGACCTGTACAGCAACATCTCCTCATCAGCTTTCAATAGATTCCTCAGCTCCTGGATCAATGGGACTATTTGACAACTGGAAGTCCAAATGGGAATTTGATGACCTGCGCTGGTGTCAGCCAGTTGCTGCTATAATTGGACCTGCCTGCCAATCACTGTCGGGACACAGCTTTAGAGTCCTGTCTGTGCAGAGTTGACGTGGCAAGATGGAGAATATGGGAATGTCCATCAGTGCAAACACAGCAGGTGCTGACTCTGCTGAATTAGCATGTTTCGTGATAGCTGCACGATGGGCTCGTTATAGTTAATGGTCCAGCTGATAATGTTTGGCTTGATATTAACTTTAGGTCGAAGTTAAATTGGACTGCATCATTATTGTATACTGTATATCAACATAAATTAGCAACTACTACTAAAATTTAAATCCCTTTTATGGTAATTCAGAATACCTTGCAATTTTTAATTTATACATCTGTGTTTATATGATATTGTAGCTTTACAACAGGTACTTACTGACACATAATAACTTGTAAAACAACTTAATACCTCCCAAAATGTTCAGGGTACAGGTTACGATGACTTACAGGTAGTCATAATAAATAATTTCATCTGTTTAAGCTAAACAAGTAACACAAGTCCTGGCCGTGACCTCTCTAAAATGAGCAGTGCTGAAACTTACTATATTCTTCTTTGCAACATCGGCGCCAACATTAATACTACTTGGAAATGCTAAGAGGGAAAGTTGTCAACTGCCACTTTAAGACAACACTCACATGTTAATATGTACACTGAGACAGCTGTTCAGACTTTCTACAGCATCAGCATTGTAAGAGAGAGTGGTCAAAATGAACAGTGTGCATTCCTTACAAAAAGAGCATTCCAGAATTCAGCCACAGCTATTATAAGCCTTTTTAGTGTGAAATTGCTTCTTTGTGTTTCTATCCCTCCTTTGTATGTCAGCAAAGAAAAGACATTGTCTAGGGAAACACAAAGAGGGAATTTTTGAACTCTTTGTCACTGTAACCTTGGAAGATACCCACTTGATTTGACTAACTTAGATGTTGATAATGCCTCAAATTAATGTAGCTCTGAAATTCGGGAATGCACTTTTGCGCAGAGTGAAGACTGTGGCTCTTAGCCCCAATCACTTAGACTGGGAGTTGCATTACAGAGGGATTCTTTCAGAGCCAGTATGAAAAGAAGGAATAATTACAGTGACAAATATCACTGTACATATGGGAACTCAGTACTGTTTTAAAACAATCTTGAATTTTTTGTGACTACAACATTACATTAACTGTTATCTTCTCAGTGTCTTGTCCACAATTTTATAAATATTTAAAATAAATCTGAGAGTTGTAGAATAAAGGACACTGAGGTCTTCTAAAATATTTCTCAAATTTTTAATTTAATTACATAATGACAGGTTTACATTCTCAGCCTAACCATATCTTCAACATGTTTTTAATGAAAAAATGGTCAGACTAATCAAACATTATTTGCAGTTCTGCTGAGGACATCTGGACTAATGACCTCTGTGTTTCTTGAATGCAGGCTACAGCCCTGCACATTGCTGCATCTCCAAGTGCCGCAACTTCAAGTCCACAGTGAGTCACCCAAATAGCCAACATGCATAAGCATGGAAAGTAATTATGCACAATTGACAAAAATACAACTTTACTGACCCAGTTACCCCACCATGCACTGTCACAAAAATAGAGTTCTTATTGTTTCCACACTGTATATTCATCTCCGTCTCTCCGTACTCAGCCTTCCTCTCCCTCAAAGCTACTACTCTAAATGGTCACTAATGCACAGTCATGTGGCCAGTGGTGCTAATGCTGCAAACAGCTTTGATACAGGGTTTTTTCCTCATTTTGTCTGGGAAAGCACATGCTCTGTGGCAGCAGTTATCTGAGGGCACTGCCAGGAGTGCCGCTATCTGAGCAACAGTCAGGAAGCGACTGAAGATAAGATCCCATCAGCTCCTCCAGTGAGACTCACTACACGGATGATCACACTCCTTTACTTTCATTCGTGACTCAAAGAGCTAGAGTAAAATAACAGTTTATGGGTGAACTAACTTGATTGCATCATATTGTATAACATAGCTATTTTATTATCCATATTCTCAATCCCACTATTGTTTTAGTGGCAATGTTTGGTGATTTATTTTGAGGTATTTTCCTTAAACAGCCTTGTTGTGAAATACTGGCTGTGGATCAAAGTCAACTACAAACAGAAGGCTCCACAGTTTCAGGACAAATTGGTTTTGGAGCAAACAGAGCGGGTCAGTGGCTCTTGGGCTGGAAAACTTTCAATGACTTGGCTCTCATATCACTCAAAACTGAACTGTCTGTGCACAGGGGTGTGACTTTTGAAAGGAGGAAAGATAATGTTGATGTGAGTTCTTACTGCGAATCTTAATACAGCTCTGAAAAGAATGGTTTGTTTACCCTGGAGTAAGATTAGAAAGAGTCTGAGTCAGTGAAGTGACTATCTTTCTAAACTAATACACACAAATAATACACACAAGGAGATAAACTGCACTGCAATCAGTGAAATACTGTAATTGCCCTTTGTGTTGTGTTTTCTCTGAATGTTATGCTCTATTAATATCATTTGGTTGAGGTGTAATATTTTAATGCATTGACGTTCTATTTAAAGTTGAGAGACTGCAAATGTGCAAGACATTGTCCTAGTATAGGCCTCATATTCTTGCATGTAAATCTTATCAGTGATTGTACATGTAAACTGTGAATGCGAACAGATCATTACTTGTACAATGAAAGTTTGAATTTTGAATAAAAAGTTACAGCCCTAGTATGTAGTCAGAGCCCTCCTGTAAAAGGTCTGAACTTAGGGTAACTACGCTATACAGATTATATAAATAAAATTTAACTGACCTCCTCTCAGTAACACAGTTGCATGGGGAGTACTACATTTGTTTGAATGTGGGGTAAAAAATGTATATCTAAACTGTAATGACTTGGCCAAACATTTTAAAGTATTTTACCTTGTGCTCCAGGAGAGGATGCTCCTAAAATTTATCATCTGCATGACTATTACTGTCCTATGACCTATCTGAGCTGAACTCAACCAATGGTGGTATTGCATTGGATACACCGTAGATGGAGTGCATTCAAATTAGTTTGAACAAATTACGTGCCAGGTCGAAAACCTTCAAACTTGACTTTCAGAAAACACCAAGTTTAATGGTAACTTCACACCTCACTCCAAGGAGACAGTTTTGCCCTTATCCAGGAGTTCTGTCCCAGTGCCAATGCTGCGTGTAGTGGTGAGCCCTACTACACCTGCTGGCAATGCTTCTCCTCTTACTCCAGCTGCAGGTCCTTTCCAACCAGAGAGGTAAGGCTCACGTCCCAAGAGCCAGTTTATGTAGCCTGAGTCTCAGCTTGACAAATCCCCTATATTCACCTACGCTCTGACTGGCATCTACACCTGACCTTGAAGGTGATTAGGCTGCATCATGTCATTCCAACTAGTCCTTTAAATTATGTTAAATACTTTTTAAAAAGAAATCCATGTAAAAAATGCTGTCACTGGAGGACATTCCCAAGAAGCAACATCCATGAATCAATTCTGAAGCCAAAGCTTAAGAGCCATGAGATGCAATTTATCTAATGACAGTTATATACCAGTTCCAAAAAACTGACTGGATAGAAGTCAAGAGGAAAACCCAGCATCTCTTTGAAAAAACAAATTAAATAAACTTTTTTTTTTTCACTTGAATTTAGGGTCTTGATAGCTAATGACACCTCCTCTAATTTGTGTGTTAGTAGTGATTTCAAAAATCATTGTTCAATTAGGAGGCTTTCAAAGGATCTAAAGTGGAGTTTGATTGGGGGTGGTGTCACCTTGATTGCCTCACCCATCAAACTGATCATGGTGATGGCTTAGCACTCACACCATCCATCAACCAAATGTTCTTTTCTGGCTCCAAACAACTCCCAAGATAGTGGCTAGCAGTAAACCCAAACTCCAAGTCTCAAAACATAACTTTAAAAACCTATTGCTCATGACACAGCCACTTGTCTTTCTATTAACTGATCATTACCGGTTGGATCAGCAGCCAGATGTGCAATAAGCACATCCAGAGCATGAAGCAGCAGTTTTCCAATCTGTGTCACTCAATGTTGATTTAGTGTCTGTTTAGTAATTCAAGACTGATGCAATACCATCTAAATACAGTAAGGTACAATTTCAATACAACATCCTCCAAACTAAACAACAAAATGCTTTGTCATTGTCATTTAACCTCCAATACGACACCTGAGCATTTTCTGATCTGATGCTCGTCTAGGCAGAACAACCTTGTTTGTCATTGCCTTCCAAAACCACAACAAAAGATGATAGAAAAATTATTAATTGATTATTCATCTTTAAGAAAATTGAATACATCATCTTGGGCTCTGGGAAATTATGGAAATATTATTTTTTTGTCTTTTGGAATATAATTATAAATATATACTGATTTTCCCAGGTAGAGCACATGTGCCAAATGGTGAATTTCACAGAGTTTGCAGCTATGATTGACCTCTCTCCTATCTACCACTATGGTTGATTAAAAGGGGAAGTGTCTCTGTGGGACTTCTGGAAGATGCCCATTTGACTCCTTGACTAACTCAGACTGATGAAGCGTCATGATAGCTTCAGCTGAATTTTTTGGCGTATTTTTGCAGAGGATGACATTGGAAATGCTTCAACAGGGGATTGCTTAGCAGTGATTATGATCAGGGGAAACGATTACAGTAAGCAAAACCTTTTTCAGTATTCATATTAGCACCTGGCTATTGTTTTAAGACCGTCTTGAAGACATATGAACCATCTAGGAAACATGATTATGTTTAAAAGACAAGAGTTATAGTTTCTTGTCAGGTAAACAGATATTCTGTATGCATAATAATTATTATATTCTAGAAAAAAATACCTGTAGAACATTTACTTTTTCTCCTATTTTTTCCTACATTTTGCTACCTTTTGTACATATAATGTATGAGTGCAAACCCCTTAAGTCAGTCTCATTGGAATGATGCAAATATTAAACATTATCAGTGACGTACTACCATACAGTATATTCACCTAACCCACTCCTACACAGTTCAAATATAAAGCTCTAGTCTGGTTCTAGTTTAGTCCATATTTGATGACGGGAAGTGTACTTTTCTAAAAGCTACACAGAATGGATGTTTCAATTCAAAACAGCCTCCAGTTCCAGTTTTCTTTCTCTCGCAAATGTACTGTGAAGCAAGGTGAGTCACACTGACGTCAGAGAAAGCAAATACACCATCACTGACCTTGGTGTCATGGTTTAAGTGGTTTGCAAGGTAACAAAAACATGCACTGGTACATCCTCACTGAATAGCATTTCATTTTTTTTTTTTTCCTGTAAGGTTTTCTCATCATAATGTGGTCAAAGTTTAGCAACAACTAGACTACATACACACTATTACTGTGATCTTATTACAGAAACCAAAATAAAACAATTTTTTAAAGGTCATAAATATTGAACTTTGAGAGTTATGTGGTTATGTGAGAGTATTTGGATTTCTCAGAATTAAAGAGGACAAATGCATTGACACATTGAAATTACAGCTGGAAATAATGATTGGTCAATTTTTATTGGAGCTTATGATACAAACTGAAATATAATCACCTATGGAGTGATTACTCACTAGCACAAACATTGTTGTTCAGCTACTGTTCCTTTTTATTTTAAATATCTTAATGCTCAATTTATAAAATGTCAGAAAACTGCTAAAAATGCCCATGCAACAGACCAACAGTCAAATCCACAACAGTCAGTTCTACTATCATAGAAATAAAATGGGAAACTACCAAACAGTCATATTTGAGGCTATGTATTTCTGGCATTTTTGCTTAAAAAACAATTTTCAGAATCATCTAATTGGTTGATCAACCCATCATTTCAGCTGTCAGGTGTCAGTTGGGACCCAAGAACAAGTGGTTAATGCATCATGGATGGATTAGCAGTAAACTAACTGTAAAGAAACTTAATTCTGCCAAAACAAAATCAACAATCCACCTACAGACAATTAACAAAAGCATTTGGGGAGTGGATAAAATATGCTCATGACGGATGTAACTATGTCAGTTAAACTGCTGCCATGGAACTGTGTCAGTAGTGGTTGCTATAGCAACAGAATGTTCAACTGAAACCAACTGCTGGTGGCAGAATAGTTACTACAGTTACTGATTACAATTTGAAAAGTGTGGCACCAATTAATCCATGATGCTCTGTAGTGAAAAAAACTACAGTATCAGGGTCTAAAGTGTACAGGACAAATACAGCGTCAGGGTCGATAGTGTGAAGAAAAGTCAGAATTATTCCTGCGCTTGAGAGGTTTCAGTAACGTACTGCAGAGGTTTCTGCCATGTACTTTAAGTGATGATTGAACACTAATACTCATGTACTGCATGACAGTGACAGCTGAGCAAGGAGATTTTCTTTCTGGTGATTTATGGAGAAGGAGCCTGAGCTGCACAGAGACTCTGCTACGTGAACAGAAGGACACAAACATCAATATCATTTTGCCAATGTAATTTCCTCTGAGATGTTTGAAAACTGATTGTAATGGTAAAACTCCCAATGAGATATTTATTGGTGCCAACCATATGTGTATAAGTGTGACGAGTGATGTGAGACTGTGGCAGAATCCAACAAAAAGCATGATGTACTGTTTCTGGGAAAGCAGTATTGAGTAGACGAGGAGGGAAATGTTTTGAGATGCAGAGAAGAGAAAATGGAAAAAAAAAAATCAGATAGATATTCTGAATGGGGGCATGCACCAGCTTCAAATGAATAAACTTTAGCTATGGCACTAACAAAATGTCATTTAAGAGGAGTGTGTGACATCTCAGCTAATCCTGTTTACTTTTAATCTCAGAATTTTAAATTATTTCATTGTGAAGTGTTGGGAGACAGTTGGGGAAATAGCCTGGGAGTTATTCTGAGCAACAGTCACTTGACAGCTTTGTGGCAAGTGTGTTGGAATGGAGCTCAAGACATACAGCATTAATTGAATAAAAATACACTTCCTATGTGTTTCTGACTCAGATATTTCAGCGGAGGAGGAATATACAGCATGGTTAGAAAAGGAGAGGGATGGTGGAAAATCTGCTTGAAAAAAAAATATCATTCTAACTCACACATTCAGAAATTAAACTGAGCAATTATTTCCATGTTGGCCTTTTCACCATTTGCTAATAGCAGCTATCAGAGAAAGCTATGTATGGGAGGGTTGGGAATTTTATTTTCCATCTTATCCACTAATGAGTTAAAGAGGGACTTTGATCTCACACTGTAGATTCCTTGCAAAGATAAAAAATGCAAATCACTTAAAGGGGAACTACTGTATTACTATCTGATTCAGAGAAAATTTTCATAATAGTTAGAGAAATTGGTGAGATTAACTCTGAGTTAAAGTACACATGGTGAGATTTTAAAGGAGCAGTTTGTAGATTTTTAACCTTATTTCTTCTTGCTGCAAATCTATACAGTCCACAGCTCTTGTCACTGTTGTCTGTTGTATCCACTTGTAGCACCTGTAGCAATTTACTTCCACCATCCTCTGACATATTGGATGCCTGAAGAAAGCAGATAGTTGAAGAACTGCAGAAGGGATTTCCGGTTTTGTTCTCCGCTCCCCTCACCAGAGCTCAGTCTGCTATCAGAGCTGAAAAACTGCATTTCAAGCAGCCACACAATTTCCAGGCATGCAGTGGACATCATGGATTCCTACACATTTTATAACATGTTGTCAGAGTGAAAGTAGATTTGCTTGAGCCACAGTCCATAGCCGGGAAAAAAAGTGCAAGCAAAAGCTGGGAAGAGGAACATAAAATGTAGGAAGCAAACTGCAACTTTCAATCCCAGCTAGGGCTGAGGTTTGACAGCATTTTATCAAATCTGAATCCAGTATCAAATCCACTGATCAAATCCAAATCCTTTCGAATTCCTCACCGAGTCACATTAAATTTGGCTTTCATGATTTGCAACTAACCAAAGTTACAAATAACTACAATTTTGTTCAATTTAAATCCTCAATCATCTGTTGTTTGGGCAATAAGCCAGAAAAATTACAGGGTTTAGCCACTTAATTAGTTGATATTAACATTAATTAAGCTACCCTAACTAATTTTCACAACCTGTAGCTCAAATCTGAAAATGACATGAGCAGCAGAGGATAGGAAATATTTATTGTTGACTGATAGATTGTTCTGACACACTGAAACTACAACTGGAACATACTGACTTTTACACCTAATTTTTCTACTACATCAAAATATTGAAGGTCCACTATAAGGTTAATTAGTTCACTCTGTTGCTTCACAGTTCACTGGTGGCTGTAGATCCATCCTTTTGATTCCTGAGCTTCAAAGACAAATTTTTAACCACTGACAAAGCCAGTCTAGCCATCCTCCCTGCTTCCAGCCTTAACGATAAGCTAGGGTGATCATGCTTCACGCTGCCGATTCCATACATAACACACAGAGCAGCAGGGATCCTCTCATCTAATTCTTGGAAGAAAAGCAAATTAGCTTATTCCCTAAAATGTAAAACTATTCCTTTAAGAAATTCATGGCGAATGTGCCCCTGAGAGCATTAACTGTTCATTGTGTTATTTGAGCCATAAAGTCACATCGTCCTTGAAACAACAACTGTCTTCAGAACTTTCTCCTTTACTTGAGCACCACTTCTTTAAGGTCATATAGGATATTTACTGCATAATTCTTTGCTTACTCAGAGAAGATATTCTGCCCTCAGCTGTAGGAGGCCGTATGCCCCATTACTCCTGTTTATGGTGGATGGAAATTGGTTGAGTTCCTGGATCCTCAGACACAGTTTGGCAACACCTCTGACCACTTCTGGATCACTGACAAGAAGACCAGCTATCTTGGGTAATAACCTGTGAATCACTCTCTCGAATGACTCACACAGCACAGGCTAGGGATATGAGTTCTGGGAGAGAGCGTCAGCTGTGTAATTGTGTCTGATTTCAGTTTATAGATGACAGAAAAGGGAAAAAAAAAAAAAAAAAGTTCTATTCGTGTCCGCCAACAATTACAGAGCCACATGAATATCTTTAAATTATCCTTTCCTCAAAGTGCCTCCCAGGGCCGTGGCACATGGCAGACGCTACACACTTTCATCTTGTCACGTTTGCTCATTATGGGCGAGCGACACACCAGCTGTGACTGGATTCCCTCTCTTACCGAAGGGCTGCACTGACTCGCCTGCGTCTCCCTCCTCAATCACGCAAAACAAATGAAGAAGCATTTCCTCACAAATGAACAAGGAAAACAGAGAGAGGGAGACCGAGACTGGGAGGGAAGAAAACAAAGCCAAGAACACAGTGGCAGATGAATAAATGATATAATCACGGGTAACAAATTTTTTTTCTGGCCCTTGGGCTTGAAGCCAGCGTATTTCACTGTGTTATGATCGCTGGTGCAAGAAAGAACAGACCTCCTCCCCTGGTGTACTTCCTCCTCACTGAGGGTGTTGGCTGGGGTGAATCGCAGAGGGTCTCATAAAAAGCGAGGAGCAATGAGAAGGCAGATTGTGTCAAGGCCTCTGGAAACATAGGATTCATATCAAGGACAACAGAAAAGAAAGTTGCTCTCTGTTTCTTCATGTTTATGAATGGAATATCTGGTTGTAGATACATGTGGTTACAACCATCTCTGCTGTGATGGTTTGGTATTAAGAATTGTACAGAAAAAAATATTCCTCTACTTGAATCAACCATAAAAGTTCACATATTGTAGTAAAACAGCACTTCTGACATGACAAACAAACTGGATTATGGCATCTTAATCAGTCTGCGGTCGCTCTGAGAATAAAAGGTGTTTTTTTATGATGAACAACATGCACTTCATTCATTCAGCTTTACTAAAAAGCACTCCAGAAACACATGCACATCAGACAAAAGCAGAGAGCGAGGCTGCTGGATCACTGCTGTGAAAAAGCTTTTGGAGACAAAAAAAAAAATAATAATAATAATTAAAGGCATGCTTTTATGAATTGTGTTCATCATCTTCTAAAGTGATTACTGTCTATTATACCACAGTCTTTTCATATTGTGTTTGTTTAAAGCTGCTCCAATCAATATTTCTATGTTGACAATGGATCAAATGACTATGTGTCATGTGAAAGAGGTTGCTCATACTGACAAACCCACAGAGAATTATCACACAACTCGGCAGTTCTCCTCGGCTCTTTGGAGCATTTTAGCGTCTTTCAGCCTGCTGTTTTGGTTTTACAGCCAACACCTTCATTCTTTCAATTCACTCACACCACTCTCATCACAGTTGCTAAAAGTTAATGGTTAAACATTTGATTTGATTGTGAATATTTTTGGAATTTGGATTTTGGACTCTTGTTAAAATCAAACAAAGTCATTTGAATATATAATATCAAGCTTTGCTTTACTGGTTTTAGCCTCTCAAATGTGAGAATTTGCTGTCTTTACTTGTCAACAATCCTAAATTTTATATCCTTGTGTTTTGTACAAAAGTAATTTTAAAATGTCACTGTAAAATGTGGGCATCTGTGACTTTAGATGGGCAGTATTGAACAGTTAAACAATTCCTTAAAAACAATAACAGATCAGATTAACCTATAATGAAGATAATTGTTAAATGCAGTTCTAATTAGCACTACCATCAAAAACCCACTACATCAAACAAGAAATCAGACAAGTCCTATTACATTGTAACCACTGGATGCCACTAATTCACTTGTTCTCAGATTATCATGTTTTCCTCTTATTATATTCTCATTATCCCTTTTCCTTGGTGTATGTCCAGAGGTTAATTTTTTAATGGTGACGAGTAACCCCTCTAAAACACCTGCTGATAAAATGACAGCAACTGACAGTTGTTTTTAATGAGCTGAGGGATATACCAGCAGTTCACATCATGTCTAACAGGATTGTAATTTCAGTGTTGCTGAGTGGGAATTGAGGTGTGGGAGATCAGAGTGTCGAATATTACAAGCTTGTTTCTTTATAGTATACACATTGATTTTTTTTCTCTGTTTATACATCATAAAACTCACAGCCAGACTAATACAACACCTCATTACATGCATTATCCTATTTTATTATTAGAGAACAGAGTTGGTTTAATATAAATAATAATGCAGTTGGAAATGGGTGATCATACCCTACTATTTTTGAAATTGCTTTTAAAACAAGAAAAGGCAACCACAATAGCCTATTACAGTATGTCTACGTCGAAATTGAAGGAACGATTGCCATGATGCTATTCATATTTGTTTTACATATTTACCTTGTTCCATTAAAGTAGAATCCATTAGGCACATCTAACATACTGAAGATTGTGTTTTAATATTCAGAGTTACATTGGTTTATGATGATGCTGCAACTATAAACTCCAGTGCTGCTTTTACACATTCCTGTGTGACCTTGTTTACATGCTCTGCAGATCAATGAATAAAGCTGAGACATCTACCAGATAACAATTATAATTCCTGCATTCCTCCACATTAAATTTGGACTTCATGCACTTTCTTACAGCAGGACATGGACTAGAGGACCGTATTTATTGTACTTACGCAATGAGTTCCTGCTCTATACTGGGCCATGTCCCTGCAAGGGAATAATGGATGTCTAATCAGATTATGAACTGTCTCTGTGTCCTTTCAACCTACAACAGACTTAGACATGTCCAGGAAAATTTCCATCCATTTCTGCCATTGGGCCTGAAGCCCTTTCATCTTATTGTCTGATGAAATATACACCTTCAAAGGCTCACATACTTTACAACAGGGGGAAACTCTGGTTCAAGGAATAAAGAAAGTTTCTCTTATTAGGAAACTGTGCCTCCACAAACACTGGTCTCATTGTGCTGCATACAGCACTGCCTGTTCTGTGATGATAGCACAAAAATAAAACAAATTTCAACTACTAGATGTTCAGCAAATCTGATGCCTGAAGGAAACAAATTTAATCTGCCTGAGTGGACGTAATCTAATTATACAAAGACAGTATTTGTGCTGTATCTTTCTATTTATCTCTTCCTTACAGGTCTGTGTAATCGTTTCAATGATACATGCATAGATAGCCATGTTATTTATATATCTACAAAGTTAGAGAGAGTTATTATTGCTTTCCAGTTAAGATAAAGTCAAAATGTTTCCTGTGGGTTTCAGCACATTATAGCCTAAAGATGCCATATCATGTCTGCTCGGTGGACCTCAAGGCAGCACAGACACTAATGGGCTCTGGTAATGCATTTGTGAGGTCATTCAATTAACATCCCAGGTTGATGTCTGCTGTTGATTCCAGCTCCAACAGTGCGTCCTGGAAAGGAGAAAAAAAAATGCTGTCTCCTCTCCTCTTTCTTCTCAACCAAAGGTTATTCTGTAGGTGTCTCTCACATTGTTCATTGGTAGACTAACAGGGTACATCTCCAAACCAGCACACTTCTGGGCACACCATAAACTACAGCAGTGACAGTGGCGAAATAGTTCAGTAACCTATAGAAATGATGTCCAAATACTATACCTTCCCACGAACAAAATTCATAACGCCATACACCATACATGGACCAATTCCATGATTTTCAGGGCCACACTTACTTAACAAAATATAGGTGTACAAATAACCATAACAACTACCATCTCCCTGAAATAATAGTATGAAATTAAAACTACTGTTCATGTATTGACTACATGCTAGAAAATACATCTTGTGCTGCCTATTTGCATGACCGGAGATGATAAAGGATAGAGAGTAGCCAGACCACTCAGCTCAGAGAAGCTATACCAGCATGTCAATCTAGATAATTAGTGCTTACACTGAGGGAATGGGACTTTAATCAGCAGAGCTCTGTGTTGATCATCAGTGTTCAGCGTTCCACAGAGTACCATCAGTCTGTTAATGAAGTCACTGACCCACCGGCTTGTTGGCTAAAGGCAATATGAGCATGTACATTCGCTGGAACACACTCACTAACCTTCACTTGCTCATCCATTCCTTCGTTCACTCATTTACAGTCTCAGTCAGTTAGTGTTTGGCTAAAAGTCTAATATGCTCAACTCAGGAGCGTCACTACTAGACAGTCCTGCTGAGGAATATAACATCAGTGGCAATGTTTTTAACCAGGCTAGTGGTGTGGCTCTAAAGATGGCAGCGTCATTCAGCTGGTTGGTCCACCACTTTGGTCCAGACTGATATATTATTGCTAGGTGCAGATTTGTCAATGTAAATCCTCAGGATACTGAGTGGATATGTTACTGAAGGAAAAATGACATTAAGTGCAGATCTTTGATTACAGTATCACTTCAACAAAGAGAGTGATACACAGAGAAAAAGATAGAGGGGACTTTTGAGAGAGACATTTCCACCAACTTCAAGTTTGTTTGTTGGCAATAAATGCAGAGCTTGTGGATAGGATGTGGTCATGATGGCAGCTGTGTGGATCTGAGAGTGCACAGCCATCACTCTCTTTTTAAGCCAAGTGTGAAATGGGCTTTAAATCACTTTTACCCCAAGCAGTCACATTATTGATGGCAGCCTCTGAATCCCATGAAAGAGGGCGTCTTATCGGTTTAGCACAAATGCTGCAAATTAGTAAAGTAATTATTATGGCTTTAGCTTTATAAATGCAGCTAACCACAATCCTCTCAAAGACATGCATGCACGGAAATTAAATATTTTTGGAACGCCTTAGTGAATGGAACAGACCAGAGGGCACCTTCCACAATCAAGTCTGATTCATGTGAAATTTATCTTTTCGTTTCTACGGTACAGAATGAAAACAAAAACACTGTGAGCACCCCCTATCAATTCATTATGAGAGGCTAGTTCATTTTGTGATATTGTTTCATTAGACACAAATGGATGGAGAACAAAGAGAAAAGCAATGAATGTTGCTTTTATGTGTTGTTGATGCCTGGAGCTTTCATGTGTGATTTACTGCTTCAGTGTGCCATTGCTAAAAAGATCCCAAAACTTAAAAGAAAAACAAACTTGGCCCTGCCAAACTTGTAAACAGCAACATGCCAGACCTAGCCTGGGTACAGTTAGCTTATACTGAGATGTGGGGCAGCACTCGCAGGACTCAGCGACCTGCTAAGATCTAGATCATTTCCCATCTGAGCCTCACTGACCTTCAGTTTGTCCGCACTCAGGCTCTGTGCAGCAGAGAGGAGTGGGCAGGGGAGTATTGCCTCTTTAATTACAGGTGCTGGACAAACATCGTAGCACTATCACACCTGTGGGCCCCCACCGGGTTCAGTGCCAGCCCAAGTTGGCATGTACTGTCGGCCTCCAGCAGCTACAATTCATCTTCGCTTTGTGTATTTCTCTGGGAGATATAAAATGACATTGTTCCCGCTCTCATCTCATCTCATTCTCCGGAAGCTGTCTCTGCTGTGATGAATCATTTCATCTTCTGTTCATTGCTGGATGGTGGAGAGACAGAGCAGCAGGCGTTTCCAAGCCAAATGCATTGGGTACTCATTTTTACAGGCCTCAGACAGTGAATCAAAACATCGAATATTAACATTTCCTGTTTGCAGGAAAGCTGATTACACCCCCCTACATTCATATGCTGCACACACACATGCTCACAGATGCACACACACACACTTTGCTGCTTAGCCTTTGTGTTAATAGTTTCATTTATTATCTTTCTTTGTTCTGAAATTGTAAATGTTCTGTATAATCCTAATTTTGACTTCATCTAGGATCCACTGGAGGACTCAGCAACTGACATCAGTTAATCCCTCTCAAGAAATGGACTATTCGTTAAACCCCTCCTCCCAAAAATAATCATAGCTTAGCAACCATAACCAGGCAGTGGTGCATGGGGCAGACATGAGAGCGATTTGCTGCATTTACACAGTTTGGCGAGTTGTGTCCTTTTTTAGTCTTTCCGAAAACACAGGTATGAGGAATGGTTAGAACTATAAATCAGTCTGCTCTAATGCAAGCTGAAACCTTTAGCGTGTAGGGCTAACTACATTAGCAACCCAGTGTTAATTCTGAGGCCAAGAGTTAGCACATCAATAACTATCAACATTTGTATGTGAACAGGCAGCACACATTTTCTACTCTTAATCTTTCTAAAGTTGAAATATTGACAGTAGATGTGTGCCATATCTTTCAAGACACCAGCAAAACACAATTTACTTTTACCACAGGCTCTCATGGTTTTGCTACAGCTCCTCTTTCTTCTCTGCCCTTTCCCTGACACAAACAATGACATGATGAGCTCTTATTAGGAAATATGTGCCATGTAATGGCTTTAGCTCTGTCCATCAGAAAAAAAGTGTTCATTATGCTGTGGACCAACAGAGACCTGGGCAAAGCTGCATTTCATTGTTAACCCACTTAAGTAATTGTGCAGCCACATGTATTTTTCATACTAAATCACCATCTTTATTCCTTCTCCTCACTGTACACTTCTGACCAAGAAAATTGCATTGGGTGGGTGGTAATTGTGCAAAATGGATGTGAGTATCTCAATTGTGAGTGCAGCTGCGCTCCTTGATTGATATAGATGTGTAGGCTGCATACATGGGGATTGCAATTTTCCCCCCGTCTCAGCTGTAAGGGGCCATTTTCAATCACAGCTTTCCAATCAGCCCACAGTTATATGCAATGCAGTCACTGATGCTATAGCTACTGTCTCAACTACTTTTAACCCTAAAATAAAATCTGCATTGACGTAATTGAGATAAATCATATATAAATCAATGCAAGATCACCTGTGTCAAGTTAAATGAAAGGTTTACGCTCTGAAGTTCACCTCTCCCGCCACTGCCCTTTTTTTCTTTAATATGAATTGTTTACATATTAATATAGCCAATATAAATAAATAAATGACCCTAGAGAGTTAACAGGTTATACATGCTGTGAGTATGTGTCAGTTACATGAGCTGTTAATTGGAGGATTTGGCCCCATGGGCAGCAAGACTAATGAATCTTAACGAGATCATCTCTGAGAGACATGTTGATAGCAGTCAAACATAAGATGACATTAACTCAGGTGTGCATTTACCGTGAATAAAAGGCTTTGAGGCAAGTGATTCTTGTGTGGTTTGATTTGTTCTGTGCATTACTGGCAGAATCAGTGAGCTGACAGCACACACAGCATTTGCCTAATTACATTATCTCCAGCTGAGGAATCCTTTTGTTTCTGTTGTTTCTATCTGTTGAGTTCCTTTAACTTTGGGATGTGAATAAATAACTTTGTCAGGGCTGCAACTGACAATTATCTTTATTAGATTAATTAGTTTTTACTAATTATTTTTGGATAAATCAATTAATTGTTTAGTCTACTAAAGTCAGAGAATGGGACAAGTTCCCAAAGCTCAAAGCGACCTCCTCAAATAGCTTTTTTTTTGGTCTGATTTTGTCTTAATCAAGTCCAAAAATCAATCAGTTACTGATGTGCCCATACTGTGCTTTCCTATTAAAAAAGGTCAGTAAAAGCCCAAGTTGACACACTGCTTGTTTTGACCAACAGTCCGGCAAAGATATGAATTTTACAATATGATAATTAGCAAATATTTCCATGTGAGATATTAAAAACTTCAATATTTGGTACTTTTGCTTTTAGAGAGAGATATAAATGATTCAAAATTTAAATATGACTGAAATGGTGGTTCTGACATAGGGGTCAAGCTTATTTACTCATTTTATGCTGCTTTGTCCTGTCAAGTGCAGCACAAACACAATATAATTTATTGCAGTATCCTTAACTACACAGTACATGTGTTACTGCAGGGAGCAGAGCTGTAAATTCTGGAGGACAGAAGCTGTTATTTGTCTGTGATTGGCTGCATTTGTCTGTATATATGTGTGTGTTGTGTTTTTATTAACTGTGTGGGGAGATAAAAGTAAAACACACCCACACAGTCCCCTGTGTCTGTCACTACCTCACCCAAGATCTTATTCTGATGAGCAAAGATGAGAAAAGGTGAATAAAGTGAAAACTCAGTTATCTGGATACATCAGACTCACGTTGTCATCATTACTGTAACAGAGGAGTAATTAAGGAGTTCTGACTCCTGACACATCACAACTCAGCGGAAATTACACCTCAAGGTGGATAAATCATTTCTCTCTAGGACACATCCTGCTCTGCAAGAGAGGAATGTTTGTAGAAAACATAAAATGAAACTGAGACTGTTACATCACAGCGGCCACACATTGCTGATAGACTGTGTAATTTTGATATGGAAGACAACAAATTGTTCAGGACAGAGTTTGAGAGCATGCATAGCTGCTCTGACCACAGAAAAAAAGCAAACAGAAGACCATGCAGCCAATCACTGTCGTCTTAAATGTTCCCCCTCTGCTTTTAAGAGCCTGTGTTATATTGTCAAGCCATAAACGAGAACAGCAAGAATCCTTTACTTTGGCTTTTAGATTGCAGGGAAAACCAACAGTTCATATAAACCGTTGTAAATCTGCCCACTTGTCTTTATGTGGGTAACATCTTTTTTCTAATGGGTGTAATAGACAACACTCAGTTCTGCAGAGATTACTGCCAGGAAGCCGCAAAAGGTATACTGACTTCAACACATTGTATTAAAGTTAATAAATTTACTGAGCTGTGTTCTCTCACAAAGATACTGAAGAAGACAACACTGGAATTGTGAGAGCCAGACAGGTGCCCTGGACACACTCAAAAATAATGCTGGCTGCAGAATAAAAAGTTTGTTGTGTCTATAAAGCACAAAGAAGCGCAGCCTTTGGCCCTGCAAGCCATCAAACACGTACAATGCAGAATTTAGAATATTACAAATTGGCTTTGTAAGTGGTTTAAGATGAAGAAAATGTATTCAGCACCTTTGTTAAACCTCAAGGACATGCACAGTACGTGCAGGTGAAAAACACTGAATGTAAACAGAAACTTTGTTCACAAGAAAACTCCACAGGGCACCTTTAACTCTCTGCCAATCAACTAGTTGATTAACTGCTTCTGCTCGATGCAAGATTGATTCAGAGCTGCACCAGGCATTTCTTATCCACCAAACTGAACAAGTGTGATGCAGTATGTTTACATTTTTACATCAACAAACCTGCAGCAAATATCACTCAGGTGTGTTTCATGTACTTGTAGCCTCGGGAGAAAGACAGAAATAAAATTTCAAAATCCACATGTCTACACTTTCTGAGGCACTTAGAACTGAAAACTGGAAGCTTCAAATGCATAGAAAATGAGTAATTAATGCCTCTTTACTCTCCTAAGTGAATGCAGAAACAGAACAAAACCTGGAGAAATCTGATGAATCAGTGCGGATGAAAATCAAATGTGAAGCTAATAAATACAGATGAGATGCCACAACGTTCACGGACACAGAGAGTTGTTTTCTCTCTGCAGAATCAAGCCTCTTAAATGGACCCTCTGTGGCTCCAAG
This sequence comes from Lates calcarifer, assembly GCF_001640805.2. Taxonomy (NCBI): domain Eukaryota; kingdom Metazoa; phylum Chordata; class Actinopteri; family Centropomidae; genus Lates; species Lates calcarifer. Next base: position 7,569,926 of record NC_066837.1, on the reverse strand, counting down.
ACAACAAAATTTGAATATCTACAGTCTATTCATCTCAAAGCTAATCTCGCTGTGCCTCCCATGTGCTTCTTATCTGAAGGGCTTTTAAACTGGCACATCCCTGAATACACAAACCCACAAGGCTGCAATAAGCCAATGCTGCAGTCATGGCATAACTGCACCCAGAATTCTTGCACCACTTGTTCAGACTGGAGTAGTAATTCCCATTTTGGCATCTGCTCTGCCTCTCGGTCGATGGATGGAACATGCATATGTGGCGAATCCAGCCCACTCCAGGGTCTTTGTAGTACGTGGGTATGGGCATGAATGTCTCAGCCATGGCATCTTTCCATGGCAGTAGATTTTAATGTTTCCACTGAGGGGAGTAATTGCAGACAGGCAAGGCCAGGCTGGCAGAACACACCACACACACACTCACACACACACACACACCTCAACGGGCACACACATTCTTGCCCACTTCACACTGAGAGGGGCCATAATGACAGTGCTAATGGTATCTGCTATCAAAGGCAGGAGAATTAGCCATGAAGGACAACAAATTTCAACATCACAGGCACAAGCTTGTTAACTGGGATGTTTAGATGAGCTGAGTAAACAAACTCACAGCTATTAATAATGTCAGAGAGGCATAAAGGGAATTGTAGTAATGATGCAACGGGAATGATGTAGAGTAGCTGTCCAATTTCCATGCAAAACAACAGGAATAGGCTGGGAAATAAACAGATTTTCAATCATGTCTGTGTCTTTAAAACTGATTGATGGTGTGACATTTCCACATCACTGTGCCAAGCAACGCCATAATTAGTTGTGCTGCAGAGATAGGATGAATCATGCTTTTTTCCAGAGCTATGTTCATGCAGGTTTTATTTCAGGGGTTCGGAGGGAAAGAGCTGCACGATAAAGTTCAAGTCTGTGGTAAAACACAAAAAAAGGGTATAATAAAAAGTACTCATCTCTCTGTACCCATATACCCTAGTTCAGCTATGAACTCGAGAGTATGACAGTGCGTTTGATCGCCACGCTCCCTTTGCTTCCAAGATTGTTTTGTGTCAAATATCTTGTGAGAGTAGTGTAATCTGAAGTTTCAAGGGTGGCATCTGAAGATTAGCTCAAGCCTGAAGTGAGCGGGGGTTAAAACTGCTCAAATTAAAAAAGAAAAACTTTGATCCTCAGTAAGGAGGGTTACACGAAAGAGTTTCTAAGAATAATTGTGTTTGCCTTACGCTGCTTTACTTACTAAAGAAAGTGTAAAACTTCTCCCACCTGTCCTCTGGGAGGAAGTCAGAGGCAGAAGTTTGCCAAAGGTAATATTGTCTTTGGAAGAGGCAGAGAGGATTATGCATTATTCATCACATCTGGTCAACTTCAAAGGCTAGATGTAAGCAACAGTAAGGTATCACCGCTTGAGTATTATCACCACAGAGGCCCTCCATGGGTTTTTGTTCTCCAGGAGCAGCTTAACAAGATGTTGTCTTAGGAATTGCACGTCAGATCAGAGCTCAGAGCTGAGAGAGAGGAGGAGGAGGAGGAGGAGGAGGAGAAAGCGAGCGCTCTCTCCCAAGAATTTCCTGATTTGTGTTTTTCATTTTGAGGTTTGGCAGCAAATAATCACTCCTGCCAAAATTGCAAAGTTGCACTCATCATAGCACCTAAGCCATGCAGTGTGATGGGGTGGGTTTAGCATTTGAACTTTCACTGACACAAGGATGAAACTGTGCTTTCAAGCCACAATCAGGATGCAAGGAAGCTGAAACATTTGTGTTTCTGTTGCACACAAAACAGCAAAGTCTTAAAGTAAAGCTAGGTGTTCAAGTCTCATTAGTGTGAAGTAAGCTTTGAAATTACCATAAGATTTAGTTCAGTTAGCTAGAACTCCAGTACTTTCAGGCAATATCAGCTTATCACAGATATATCACATCAGCACATATGTCAGCCGACAAGTAATGATAAATAGAAGCACAGAAATGCCAAAGATATATTTATGGTAAACTGCTCAATATATCATTATCAGGCTCCCAGTTATACTCAAACCTACAGTGGGTTACAGTGAAACAAAACAGATCCAAAAGTTTTGAGGTTTTCAGGTCTGTGAAAAACTTACTCAAAGTCAATGTGCATACATTTATTTTTTCAAACAGAAATCAGATTCATAACCTGAATGTCAAAGAATTCTGTCAACTGCTTTTAGATGAAGGAAAGACGAGAGCCAGAGCCAGCAGCTCATCCTGCAGCCACAGGCCCCAAACTGGTTGAGAGGCAGAGAGAGAAAGGGATAGAGGAAGCTGTTGGGGGCAGTTTATTAGACCACAGAGACAAGCATCTGATTACTTTCTTCCTAAGCTAACAATGACTCTCACAACAGCAGGGGTACAACAAATATCTTACAGGCCTTTTATTCCTACAAGGGCCTATTGTGCATCCATAAATCAACAAACTACTACCAGACCATAGCATTAACTGCTCTCTGTTTCTCAGTTTCTCAGACCACTGAATATATCATAAAACAAAATATGCACAGCAGATAAAGAAATCCAAAAGGTGCATTTTGATATATGTTTATTTCAGGAGGCGGGGTTGGCGAAGAAGGCAGCGAAACAAATGGACAAAAAAAATATATGGCTATAAGTTGAATTTAATTTCACAGGACATAAAGCTAGCCTTTATTAGTTTTTCTCTCAGACTGTGAAGCGTGCTCTAAAGCCATAGGCCATGGAATATGCTGTACCTTGGAATTATTGAAAATCAAATCATAAACAATAACTATGCTCCCTTCCTCCTTCTCTTATTGTAAATTACACTCGAGGAGCTGTTTTGTCATTTTGTCTGCGTCTTAATGCATCTCAAAACAAACCACGAGAGCAATTTTCTTGTTCTCATAAATTTGAAAACAAGACATTGTTTTTAATCATCTAAACATATTATTAAACTGACCCAAGAAGTTTGACAAGAAAAAAAAAGCTGAGGGTTAGGGGAATGAAAACTTTCCTGATATCTGATGCAGACAGTGTAGATTAAGACTCAGCTTCATTAGCAGTAGGTCCCCTAACTGGGTTGTCTGCCGTAATTGGCATGGCTGAATAAAACATTTAATGAGAGTGCCCTGCAGAACAGAAGTGACAAATAATATATTTATAGGTTGTCAGCGGTCCTATGTATCGAGAGGTTTATGTGTCTATGTCTCATGTGGTCACTACAGTGTGATTACCGACAAGAGAAATATATTTTCTTCTTTGTTTCTTAAACTAACGGTCAACGCTTAATGAGAGTTGTTTCGTTTTAGAATTCAGAATCTATACTGTACAGTACATATGATTGATTGCACATGATAAACAGCACAATAGGCTGCCTGATACTAAATGACTACGGGCGACACTGCATCCACTGCATCCATCCATTTGCTCTGTAAAAGGGATACGAATCACTCCTGCAGCTATGCTCAACATCAATCTTTCCTGCCTTGTTGAATTCCTAAGAGAGAGAGTAAAAAAAAAAAAAAAAGAGGCAGTAGGGACGGTTGAGTGAGAGAACATTTTTTATAATGCAGGTATAAAAGACATCTACACCTAAACCTCTAACAAGCCCAGCCCATGACTTTTGCTTCATAAGTGGGGAGTGAATGAGACCCAGTGGCCTTCAAATGATGCATCTTCCCTGCTATCAACCTCAGCAGCAGACCAAACATTTAAAATGATGAGAGAGTAAGAGGGAGATACAGTAGGTGTGAAGAAATATGAAGAGTGGGCTGGGAAAACTGATTTCTCTGGGCAGACAGGCACTCTGGTAACACATTACACACACACACTTTTAAACTGCAATGTAAATTTCTCTGTACAAATTGTTATAGAAAGACCTGACATATCATTTGAATGACAAGATACTTTTTTAAATGTCGCCTTAGTGCATGCGTCATTTAAATAGTAGAATGGTTCTTCGTAGTTCTATAGTATATGTTGGCTGCCACAGTCTCATTATGATTGAGGGTGTAAATTAAGATCTCGTTGGGAGTGACATTTCCATGCACGCTCTCTCCCTCAATGGACTGGCAGGATGGGGAAGTCAACACCATCTCCTCCCCTTGCTGAGGAGGCTCAGAGTAATGAGAGAGAACACTGAGGGGATAAAGGTCTTGGTGCAGCCATAAGACATGATTCATTGCACATAAAGAATATGTGGAGTTGTGTATTTCCAATTTCAGGCACCAAATTAGAACCAGGGTTCTGGCTTCCCAATGTGTCTCTGTGTTTCTGCAAATCTATTAACATTTATGTCATGCATGCATGTGCAGATGTGTACAAGGGCTTTCATGTCAGTGGACAGTAATAGGTTTTGCATTATTTATTTATATTTTATTATTTATTTAATTTCAGTGGATATTGATCATCAGCATCTTCAGGCTGGATCTTAAAATGAGCGATATCATTGATGTTACAGTGGGTGTTATATAGATCTGAAATGTTAGTCTCATCTAGTTCCTGACAAAATGTCATTTTTCCACTTATAAAAAAAGATATTGTTCCTACAATACAAACAGTGGTGGAAAGTAACTGACTACATTCATTCAACTACTGTTCTTTAAGTACAGTTTTGATGTAATTGTACTTTCAGAACTGCTAATTAGACTTAAAGTACCCAACAGTTTTTGGATAACTTTCATCTTAACCAACTACAGCACTGAAGTACTGCTTACATATTAATATATAAATGTGTACTGTAATTGAGATTTTATAGTCTGTTATTACTGCTTCTATATACTCGCTGCCAACGCTACAGTTTGAGATCCATGATGCCATGCAGCTACATAATCACAGCTACCATCACAACCAACTAATAACAGACTGGTGATGACAGGTGTTGTATCATCTCATTATGTCTGATTGAGTCTATATGTAATTGCTTATTCTTGGATAAACAACAACAACAACAAAAAACATAGAAGTCACCGTAGATAAAGTTTCCCTACAGTTTAGAGATACAATAAATGCAGTTTAACAACTATAGACCACTACTGATCTGTAGTTTAACTGTGATTTCTTTAAGTCTAAATGACTAACTGACTAATTTATCAAGTTGGACAGAGCTGATACAGATAATGTGTTTTTCATAATTTTGGATAAAGAGTTGTGGGCAACACACAGGTGTTAATGTTTGATATAAGCAGACTTAGCTGCCTGACTGCAAGAAGGAAATGCTAGGAAGTTTTACTTTTGTCACACAAAAAACAAAAATAAATCACACATCTGCACCTCACTCATGACCTGCTGTGAAATGTTTGCAAACACATACAGTAGGCTGTGATATAGCGGGGTTCCACAGTTTGCTTGAGGCAGCCTCAAGTCAAGCAGCTTAAAGCAGCTTGAAGCCGAGCACAGAACACTTCTAAGAAGCTCTGTTTTGGTATTTGGTAGTGTAAAAATGTTGCTGGATGTATACATGGGCCAAAACTACTTTTAGGCATTTTGTTTTAAATCATATTCTTTAAAAAGCTGGGAGTCTTCCTGTAGAGGCTGTACTTAGGCACAGCTGTACTTAGCGCTAAATACCAACATGCAATGCTATCATACTGAACTTCAGCTGGTAAAATCAACCCTACTTTGCTAGCAACTGCTTTAGCCTAGCTAATATTATCTTAGCATAAAGAAAATGGAACCATTATGGGCTAATGTTAACATTAAGGTGGTACTTTGGCTGAGGAGTTCACATTATATTGCTGGAAAAATGGTAAGGTGAGTGATGTTAAAGGAGTAGTCCCAGAGCCCTAATGAGCCATACAGTGCAGTGAGTGGTGTGTTTACAGACAAACTTCTTTGTGTTTGCTGCTGTGTCAGGCACAGTCCGAACAAGACCAGAGGAAACAACCACATGATCTAATGTGAGGTCCTCAACACAGGTCCTGACTAATATGAAAGAAAAAACATTGTAGGAATCCTCAGAAATACCTTTTTTGTAAAAAAAAAAAAATAAATAAATAAAATAAATAAGAAAGACATGAAAAGAAGAAAGAAAAAAATTACATTTCTCTGGAGAGGCTTCATTACTAAGTGAGGGCTGATAGAGCAGTCAATTACACCAAACTAATTTCATCGTTAATGCTCTCATAATGTTGTGCAAGAATGTGTGAGAATCCCTCTTTAGAACTACATGTATCCTTATCTTGCAATAAAATTTAAATAATAGATAGACCTCAGTGCAGCTGCAGTGTTCCGCATCTGTGCTGCACCGTCACCCTACATCGCCTCCACTACGAGCTCAATTTCAGCCTATTATTGCAGGACAGAGATAGGTGACTGCCTCACCCCATGTTGACGTGCAGTTGTTCCCCACCTCCACAATAGACACTGTCTGCTTGCCTTCCAATCCGCCAACCCCCAAAATGCTCAGTCACCTCCCACCACCTTGTTCCGCCCATGACAGAATATACTGATAGCCGACTGGCCTTCCATTCACACCACAGGCTGATAATTCTACCTCCGCCTGTATGCCTCCAAATTGATTCGTCCCTCTCTGCCGTCCCTTTGGTACAGCTCGGCTGTATGATTGAGATGCTCCCTAATGAATTCTCAGAGGCCAGGTGCTGATACTGTGTTAACTGAAGGCAGAGAGAGCCATCTATAAAACAGGAGGGCGTGAGCCTCATTGGACAGTTTAGCTGTGCTCCTGAGGGGACACAGCTAGATGAAATACAGAGGTAAATATAATATCCACCAGCTGTTTTGTCGCACAATCTTGTTGTCTCGCGGCTCAACTGTCACCACTCTCACCGGTGTTTATCATTTATCATTTTATGGAAATTACCCAGCAAATATTGCATACCTTAGCTTCACCTTTAACAAGATTGTGGCGTCCAATTATCATCCGCAAATGACTTTATCAAGAGCAAGCTGGATAGACGTCTGTATTATGAGGCATGACACAAAGGATTCTATTTTACATAAAGCTGCCTTGATGGACACAATGTCACCCTCGCTGTTCAGAATTAATGGTAAGATGAAATGAGTTGTCTGTCTGGGGACATGTCACGCAGGAGATGGCTGCCATTAAGATGAGAGGGCAGGAAGGCAGAGTGCTCCCTCCTGTTCATCTGTCCGACATTGTAATATGTGCTGACAAGTTTATTGCTGTGTCCCATCCTTGAACGAGCAGCAATTACTGTGGCAAGTGCTGATAGTCAGTCGGGCCATGCCAAAGGAAGTTTATCACATGGGGGGGGGTTTTAAGAATGAGTCAACGAATTACTTTGGCATGTGTGAATGATTCAGAGGTACTCGGGACTATGTCTCAGGGAGCACAGCGCTATTTAGGATTCTTGTTTTGTTCAAGACTAAAATCATCAAATCACCGCATACAGTGAAAATTCACCGGGCCCGTCTCAGAAGGGGTCATGTAACTTTCAACTGTACGCTGAGGATTTTCATTAGGTTTGCACTGCAAATACAGCAGCCCACATAAACCCTGAGGACTGTGGGGAAAATCATTTGTCAGTCATTGGATTTAAATGTGGTCGGAATGGAAATTATTAAACAGCTTTCATAAATAAATCATGCAGTGTCCATCCATTATAAACTGATACTTTACCAGAAGGATGTGACATTGTCTTGAGTCAAACTATTAGAACCAATATGCTATACACCACCCTTACTTTCTCTGTGCCTGTGAAGCTTTCCACTCTCACCCGGCACATGCAGTTCACAATGAGAATAGGAACAGATTTACTTCACAAAATTATCAATCATTTTCATATCCTTGATTTTAGTAAATATAAGTTGGCTTAACATTTCTTGCCACATACTGCTGGCTGAAATGACAACAGCAGCTAGAGCATTTTATCAGCTGTAGCTAGCTAGCTAATTAAGCTAACCTTAGCACCATGAGGGTGGTTCACGAGTAAAATTTGAGACCTTTTAATACCACATATAATGCAATTTAATAATTGTTTCACAATGACACTAGCCAATAATTTATAATGATGTGATCAATTAAGTTAATGTGACTTGGACCAGGATAAGCAACAGAGAATGCACCCATCCACTTCTTATATATAGATTTGTGTACACTGTGTGTGTATAAATAAAGCCAAATACAATGAATAAGACATATTTTTATTTAATGAAAGCGTCTAATACTGCTACTCAAGGGATTGATAGGGATACTTATGAATGTATTTTGTTTTTAATCTCTTTATATTACACATTAGATTGTATTGTGTCCTGTGCTGCACTGAGTTGAACTGAACTGAAATGAACTGAGCTAAAATTAAGTGATTTGAACCCAACTGAACTGAGGAACTGACGTTAAATGTTCATTAACAAGTGAAATGAACTGGACAGAGCTGAATGCAACAGAACTGAAATGACTTTGAATTGAGAAAGAGAATGAAAAGAAGAGGCCGGAGACGTGCTGCAAACACTGGTATCCTACTTATCCAGTCTGGTCACACCTTCCTGCAAATTATACTGCTTATTATCCCTGAGCGCTCTATCGCAGCCCTAAATCAGACTGAATTATGGGTGCACAGCCTCTGCCTGCGACCGAGCATCACTGCCGGGCTGTGTGACAGCCAGAGAGAACATCATCTTACTCCTTCCATATCCTCTCTCTCGTTGTCTCTCTCTTTCATCCTCTTTGTTTCTTATGTCGTGTGCCAGTGCGTCTCTCCCACTCAGTCTGACTCAAATCTGCTCTCTCCCTTGATTCTCTTTATCTTTGATTTCAATTTTCTACTTCTTTAACTTCTCTCATTTTTCTCTATCTAATTTAAACTGAATACACTGCATCCATGGTCCATCTGTTCCCTTGTCTTTCACATGGACAATTAATATTGTTTTACTCACTGACATACAACAAACTTTCTTTGTGAAAAAAAACCAAATGAATAAATATAAGGTATTGCATTAATAAACAGCAGCTTTCATAGACAGTGTGAGACTTGATCAGTTAATCAATTTGCTGATGGACAGATTCCAGGCATATTTTAATGGATCTGGATTGGCTATAATAAAGCCAATCAAACACTTATCTTTTTTTTTTCTTTTTTGCTCTACTCTGAATGTTGTCCATATTGCTCTCTTTTACTACAGTCACACTAGTATTCTCAGCAGTATTCTGCAAGTGGAAACTTAAGTCTGTGTTAATGAGTAAAATGATTTGGGTGTACCAGTGAAAGTCCAGGGACTGTGGGTGGCAAAATGAAAAAAAAAAGGTAATTGTCATTTGCACAGAACAGGGAACAAAACGTTCGTGTAGGGTAATGGCATCTCATTTTTAGCCAGCACTAACCAGCCCTTTTTCTCCAGATAAAGTAACAACCGTCTCCGGTGGCAGATCATATCAGTAGGCGCTAATTAACACACACACTCACACACCAATGTGTGTCACTGATGGTGTATGAGCCTCTAGATCAATTCGGGGTTCACACCCTTGCTCAGGAACACTCCAACACGTGGACAGGAGCAGGATTGGACTGCAAACCCCGTGATTAATAAACACCCTGTTCTACCTCAAGCCACAGTCGCTTTAAGGCCTCTCAGAACTTGTTCATAGAACAAGCAGTCCAACCATGTCAGAAATGACGTGAAGGCAAAAGCAGAGTGAAATAGGAGCTGTTATGGGAATAACAGTGCACATTTTTAGACAGTATCTATGGGGAGACATTCTTGGTTTTGCATTCAGTTGTTCACATGGACAGCACCACAAACATAACAAATGCAAACAGAGAGCGAAAGAGATACATACAATGCCAGGCTCCTCTCACACCTCTGCACCTCAGGAGTCGCATTCTCCCAGTTAAACTCCCAAGCTTTTTAAGCTTATAAACAAAATATTTTTGAAACAGGACCCTCAATATTTGGATCAAGTAGCTCATGAAAAATAAGGTCTGTCAGATTAAGTATGCTACAGTTGTTACTTCAAAGTGCCAGATACATATTCATGTCTACATTTAGGTAAACATACAAATACATAAGAATGGCATCTGACTTGGTATCTGCAGATACACAGAATTAAAGAAAAATCTACCAGGACATCCCTGGAATTTTATCAAAACTGTATTTGAAAATCAAGTGGAAACTGAAGTCTCTGTCAAGTGTCTCATCTCTTTCACATGCAATAGTATGATTTTAGAGTCATCTACAGTGGGTCTGTCAGATACACATATCATATAGTAAAGAGAGATGGCAATGCAGTCTGCCTTGGCAGCATGGTTGTACTCTTGGGGACACTCCCAGCTGAGGTAGTGCTGCATAACAACACAGAACACAAAGAACACAATAGCTAACATGCCCTAAGGATTGCCAACAATCCACTAGTGGGAATGAGCTGAGAAATGAAGACCCTCCAGGGTGCATATACTCAGAAGAAAATCAAAACAGGTAGACGCTGCAGCAAAGGTAGACTCTTGCCAGTAACAGCAACAGACACTAAAGTGAGGCATATGTCATAGCTTAGAGTCAGCGTGAAAATCAAGGTGTTTGAATTAATCATTTAATGCAGGTTTCTAAATCTTCAGTCAGGGTCAGAACATTGATATAATAAGTGTAATATCACCATGCTCAGGTGAAGGTTGGGGTAACAAGTATACATGACTGGAGTTAATAAAACCGCTTTAATCAGCTCCACCTTGACACTATTTCGGAGGCACCACAGGATCAGAACAGTAACTGAATAAATTACCTTTATTCATCAGTTGGCTTTTATGCTGCATTTAAAAAATAAATCAGACCTGCTGCCTGGTACAGTAACAAACCCTGTATTGAGCTGGAAATGTCCCTTGTGATTCACATTCAACCAGCTTGTGTATGAAGTCACAGTGTTATTACAAACTACTTTATTAGAAATGTCTGCTCATCAATGCAAATATCTTTCCAGGCAATCATAGAGAAGTAAGTCAATGCATAAAAGCATACTGACATGGCCAAGAGGTTCAGCTGATGTTTAGACCAAACATCAGAACAGGGAGGATCTATGTGATCTAAGTGAATGATGGAATGATTATCTGTGCAGGACTGCTGATCTTCTGGGATTTTCTCACACAACAGTTTCTAAAGAGAAAGATGGGAGAAACATTTCCTGGTCTGATAAATCCTGATTTCTCCTGAGGCATGCAAATGGTAGGGTCAGAATTTGGTGTAAACATCTTGCCTTGTGTCAAAGTTCAGGCTGCTGGAGGTAGTGGTGGCTCTGGTATGGAGAATATTTTCTTGGCGGGTATTAGATTCTTTAATGGATAGGTTCACACTTTTTCAAGTCTATTTCACAATAATCTGGTGCCCATATGTACTGTTCACTAAAACAATTAACTTCATTTTAGCTCCCTGTCATATTAACCACAAAACCATAGTGTCTACACAGTCCTTGCTCTGTGTAAAGATGCATTCAGCAAGTTATCCATAAAATATATGAGGCTTCAGCAGTCTAAGTTAGACAGATATCTTAAAAGGTTACAACCTTTTTAGTATCCCGCTCTGAGTTACTATCCCTCCACCACAGCTCAACACAAAAAGACCCTGCCTGGGGAAACACAAACAGGGATCTTTGTACACAAAAAAAAAAAAAAGAAATAGTTACACAAAATGATGATGTCTCCCATCATCCACGCTGAAAATACTTTGGATAGGGATGATTTCATGGTCAGTATGAAAAGGAGGAACCATTACAGCAAGCAAAATTTTCAATGTACATGGGCACTTGACTTTAAGACAGACTTGAATAATTGTGGACCTATCCTTAAATACTATTTGAGCATGGTTTAAATGCCACAGCCTGAGTATTGGTGCTGACCAGCATCCCTGCATGCCCACAGTCTACCTATCTTCTAATAGTTACTTCCACTGTGTCATGAGGGAAAAGTTCTCAAACTGGTTTCATAAATGGAATGGAAAGTAACAAACAGATTAACAGACAACTTAGCAAATTAAAATAAAACAATATGATACGACTGTGAAAGCCAAAGCTTTCACCAGCTATAGTTCATAACAGCAGTCTTGAGATTGAAGATTCTCATTCTCCATAGGATAAGAATCAATATTTTCATGTGTTTTATATGTTTGAGGTTTTTGAAAATTTCTCACCTCAAACATGGTCTCTTTTACAAAAAGATGTTGAGATCCTATGCAGCACGAAGTGACCCCTTTATATTTGAAAGTTTGGGAAGAGGATAAACACAGTCTTGCTGTGTAATTAAGTGACAAAATATCTTGACAACATGAAACAGAAATTAGAAAATTAGAATTAATTATGGAATCTCAAAGGGCCAAGTCTTCCTTCATGCTTTTGCATATTTTTGCAGTTTTCAGAAATTTGACTTGCAGAAATGTTGCAGTGTATTCCCCAGCTCTGTGTAACCTGTTACATCAGGATGAATGCATGATTAGAGCTCAGCAGTTTTTTCAACTAGCAGCAGCAGCAGTCCCTAATGATCTGTTTTAAACTTTACTTATGCTGATTGCATTAGCATTAGCATGTACTGTATTTCACTCTGTTTTCATTTGACTAAACTGTGGATTCCTCCATTTGCCACTTTGTGCTCCACGAACACTCAGATCTGTTAAAGTGTTTTGCAAAGTCAATATTTTACCTACACACTATTTTTGAAAAGCCCAAGAGGACCAGTTCATGATTACACTGAAAGAGCCAACAGCTCTGTTTTTATTGCACAACAGTGCTATAAGATTCACCAGTCTTAATGGCCTGATCTGTCTCACATTTTTCCAAGAGAGCAATTTCAGAGGCTCAAATAATTTCTGAAGAGCCCCACCATTGTCATGAGTTTGAGTCTCTCTCCCCTGGACTGAGATTTAGATAAAGACCAGGTTTAACAGGGTGAGAACATCATATTCTTAAAGCCTCATAGGCCGGCTGATGTGTCTAACATATAAAAATGTGTGGGTTTACAGTCATGGGTTGGTGATGATGATGTTCTAACTAAATATTGCATTAAATCGAAATGGCTGTGTGTGTGTGTCCAGGTTAGGGTTAGGGTAAGTATTATTGAGTTGTACTGAACTTAACAGAGGGGCGTTTTAGCCAGTGACATAAAAGGGGTGGGCAAAATAATAAAACAGCTGTATAACACAATACAGTTCAACAGCACCACAAACCACAGCCTCAAAAATGATCATAAAGTTAAATCAAAAAAGGTAAACATTATAACCTTTATGCAGGCAGGATTTTTAGGAGGGACTACAGATCATTGGCTGTTAATTGTACAAACAGACCCAGTACATGTTTCTCAGACTGAGTCTGAGTCTTCCAATAGCATGCGGTCTCATGGGAACTGCAGCATTCAGCAAACCAAATTCATTTAAATTCACTGTGTGGGATGTTCATCTTATGCCAGTGCATATAGCTGATATAAAAGATATGTGACAAGGAATATGAGAATTGCTTTTATTTATGTAAACAAATGCAAGCAAGCAGAAGAGAACAAGGCAGACTTGAAGAGACAATGGCTGTGCCTGTTTATGTCACTTATATATTATGTTTTGTCTGCCGACAGACATTTTGAAATATTAGCAAAAGTTGCTAAAGTACCTCTTTACTACATATCTTTACACTGAGTTAGCTCATAATGACACCAACACACTAGGTCTGTGGATGTCATGCTGAGCAAGTCACACAAAGACTCAATGTGAACAAGTGTTTGGAGTGTGTGAGTTTGGCTTCCGCTAAGGGGAACCCTGCTGCCTGCCAGGCCTCAAAGTCTTTGACAGAGAAACTGGGAACGAGAAGAAAGAAGGTAAGAGGAGATGAACTAGTAACCCAACCACAGAAATAAAAATTCAAATGTTCTGCAAGGTTTTCTATTATTTACTCATTACATAGTCTCTACATTCCAGGGATAAGCAACATTTGCTTTGATTTAATATTGTTAAAATCAAAACATGCAAAAATTAAGAATGCTGACTGTTACTGAGCCAGGATGTTGGCAATGTACATGTAAGCAAAATTACATCAAATTTATGACAAAAAATCCAACTCACAAACAATATACTGCAGGTTACTGTTGCCAACAGTTGCTGAACTGATGATCTGCCAAATGTCTGTTGTACAATTTTCAGTACCAGTAAACTTAAGCAAATTTATAGCTACATTTTGCACAAAGGTTACATATGAAATGCCCAAATTCTTTCTTATTTGTAAAATGTAGGTAGGTATGTGTGTCAGTAAGCATGAGTGTATGTGTGTGTCTGAGTTAAATTAGTCAGTAGGATTAGTGCCACTCCCATGGCAGGTCCATATGGCACAGAGTTCAGCTCGAAGGCTGGCTCCACTCATTAACATTACCCTGTCACAGAGGCCAAGGGGAATGCACAAAGTTAGTTTGTTTGTGTTTGTGTGTGTGTGTATGTGTGTGTGTGTGTGTGTGTGTGTGTGTGTGTGTGTGAGCATGTTGTGGATGTCTCCACATTTTCTCCAAATTTACATCATATCAGCAGTCTGCATCAGGCATCAATGAAACTCTTGAAATCTGCCCATTCTCCACGTACACACACATCTACACAGCACAGGGAGAGGTATCAACATATCTGCTCCAAATGAGAACTTATACATAAAAGCTAATAATAGTTATGGTGGTGAATGCAAACGTGAGCTAATTTGATGAAGAGCAGAGTGAGGAGGGGCAGGCAGGATCGATCCCCAAATTAGTGTGTTGCATTCCAAAAAAAGGGTGTCTGCCATATGCTTGCTGTTGAAGAGGCAGCTGCCCCCAAAGCCACAGATTCCATGTTTTTGTGGTTTTGTGTTCTGGCGCCAGTGTGATTCTGTACTAATTACTATTTTGGAACATGAGGAAAAAGAGGAGAAAGACACAAAAATGGAGCAAGACAGGCAGAGAGAGGGAGAATGAGAGAAAATACAAAAGAGAGCAATGTTTCTTTGTTTGAAAAATAATACCATAAAATGAGGATGAGAACCATGGGAAACTACTGAGCTCTTGATGTTTTTTCATCCTGTGCTTTTTAAAATATATTTTACATGTATTCTTATCTACCATGCCACTACTGTGAAATGGAGAAAAACCTAGTTAATAATTAAACATTAAGCAACTATGTTACCTTGACATAACAGGTTCAAAATCATTAGATTGTCCACTGACTTGTAATAGGGAGAATGATGCCACTGTCATTCACACTCTCCTGATCTCCTGTGAGAAGTGCATAGCTGAGTGATAGTCAGCAGCTCCAATATTCAGTGAGGAAAATTAAAATATCAAAAATTATAATCTGAGTTTGGCACATCTGTTACAGTGGCATCACTTGTGGTTCCATAAGCTATGGATCATGAGGAATATACACCATTCAGCCATGTTTCAGTTCAGTGGGACTATGCAGTCAGAGCTCCAGTCAAGCAATTGATAGGCTTTGTTTTCTGTACATAGTACCCCTAGAGCCAGAGAGAACAACTTGTTCACAGAATTGGTCAGGTTCTCAATTTGCCTTCATTCTTCTTGGGGACAGAGGTGAGTGTTGTTTCAGCTTGAGTGAAAAATTTGCACCCATCCCGGGGTTTTATGAACCTGCTTCATAAACATACAGAGATGAGAAAGAAAAGAGACTGGAGAAAAAGTAGTGTCATTGACTTCATCAGTGAAGAAGAGGAAGATGCCAAATGATCTCAAAAGTTAGAAGCAGTGAGTCATATTTGCACAGATGAATCACAAGCACTCATCACACAGCTAATAAAGACTTCACAGATGACCGTACTCAAAAACAACAAATTATATCTGAAATACTGACTCGTTAAAAGTTTTTGAAGATTATGAGTGTATTGACTGCTTCTCCTAGTAAATCATTTGGCTGAATGCCTACAATACAAAAACTGACCCAAAAGGCATTGGGGGCTATGTTTCTAAAATCATCAGAACTACTAGGCTGTCCAAAACTTGTGCACACTTAGAAATCATCTGATTCTATTATACAAATAACTTGTAAACACAAGATATGGATCTTGGAGACTCCATAAGGGACCGTGAAGTAGGGATCCTGCAGAGTAACTGTAGCGGCTGCTTTGTATCTACAGTATATACTTTAAAGACTGCACAAATTTTTTCATAAGATACACTGGAAGACCCACAAACTTCATCTGTCCAATAGCTCAGTAACAACTATAGTACCGTAGGTCACTTCTCATCTCTCCCTGCTGCTTCCATCTCTTCTTTCCATTCCACTTAGTCCCTTTGGAAAACATGAATCCAAGCGTGACATCTTAAATACTAACAGCCACTATCAGAACACAAGTCCAATCTCTCATGGCGGCTGACCTGTGTGTGGGGGGGTCACAATATCGCCTGCTTCTCATCAGAAACCACCCAAGAGAACCTCAGAGAAAATACCAAGGTCAAGCTCCTCCTATCTCTGGTAAATAGAAATGTTATGGCCTTGTTAGTGACAGCAACTCTCGCACAAGTTGCATCTCAGGCAGACAGCGGAGGAAAAACA
Organism: Lates calcarifer; assembly: GCF_001640805.2. Taxonomy (NCBI): domain Eukaryota; kingdom Metazoa; phylum Chordata; class Actinopteri; family Centropomidae; genus Lates; species Lates calcarifer. Next base: position 7,553,490 of record NC_066837.1, on the reverse strand, counting down.
ATCAAACATTCTGCAGTGTCATAGCACTGACATACTTAACTTACAGTGACGCACATCCTTTGCGGCACACATAATATAGGACGTCACAACACACTTGCAAAAATAACCACCCACACATTTACAAAGACAGACAGAGTGTAAGAAATCTGGCTGATCTTACAGAGCTCACAAGCTGAAGTAAGATGGAGCACAAGTTAATATCCACCTCATTTTGTCTAAAGCACATAACAGACCTTAAGATCACTGACAGCTACAAAAACAAGAGAGATGAAGTCAACAATGTTAGTAAACTCAGAGAACTAGAGGGAAGTGTACTTTAGGACTGTAGTCAATGTCAGGTGAGCTCTGGCTGCAAAAGAATAAAAAATAATTTTCACTTATAGCTCACAATGCTACTTTACTGGTTATAAAAAGACAGTACAAAGGCAGACAGGAGTTGAGGGGAGAGAAAACTTTTATCATTCAGCAAATATACGTTTGTACACACCACCAGATTTTTCTCTTTGTAGATGCCTGTACTGTCAGAGAGAGGTAAAACACACTATCTAAGAGGATCATGAATGAAAGGTTTGAAAAGGTTTTCAGTGCCCATAGAGCTTAATAATTTGGGGTATTTTACCAACTTGGAACTGGATCTAAAATGGAACTGGCAATTGCAAACCATCCTTATTTGTAATCACTATCATTTAATTTTTGGTCAAATACTGTTCTCACAGTTTCACAGTTGCTTTCAGTGAAAACTTCAAAGGCAATCTTCTGTCTTTGACCTTAACTGCTAAGAGAGTTTAGCTCGCTGAAAGGAGAAGAGTATGACTTTATTTCCCAAGTGCCAACACCAGCTGGCAGAGACTGGAACACGCTCAGACTGACTTGGCCCAAATCAAAACTACAATTGACCCAAAAACTACAGCACTTCTTTCACCTCCATTTCACTGGATTTAATCCACAATACCCAGAGTGAAACACTTGAATAGGACACTCTAAAATCCCAAACTGCTCACAAACAGTCCTGTCCTCTACAGAACACTGACACCAGAAACCAACTGTCAATATCACAGGGCCTCTTTTTGATCTTTGACATAAGAGTCCTTGAAGGACATGAATTTACTTGACAGTCCCTGAGTATTTTATGACATTTTACTGAATAAAAAAAAGGTGCACTGAGTCTGATTGAGATAGTCGTCCTCTACCTATATTCAGGGTACCTACTGTACGTCTGAACAGACAACATTTATAAAACTGGAGTAAGGTACGTGGGATTTGGGGACCTTCCGGATTCCAGGCTTTTAGAAAGCACTCAGGTGTCCTGGGGAGTTTTTGAACAGTTTGTAACACTTTGAGAATGGATATTTGGCCCCAGTGAGTCCAAGAATGATTTCTGTGAAATTGCAGCTCCGCTCCACTTCAGCTCACTATCCTGACAGACAGACAGGACATTTGATGACAATATAAAATCCATGAGACTGTGAATGTTATCTCACATTTCCCTGCCTATTTTACTTAGATTGTCTTTTTTTCCCCCTTTCTTAGACAAGCTTTCTCTATCTATCAAAAATCTGTACCAAAAGTCCAACTCTCCTCAAACCAAAAAAGTTGAAGTTCAGTGGTAAATCGTGTGTAGCAATAGCCGTACACAGTCATTCTTCACAGCATGAAAAAGTCTGCAAGAGTGGTCTCTTGAAAACGCTGTTCTCCAAAGGTGTTGGACAAGCAGCCATGGTGATAATTCAAACAAGAGCTTGTAAGAGATAAAAAGGACCACAGAGGAATGAGAGAAGAAATGAAGGCACTCCTGTTCTGGAGGACATTTTCTTTTCAGAGAGAGAAAAGACTCCTCTCTTCTGCCTCAGTAGTGCCCCTGGCTGTGCCTGTGTTTAGCTGTGGGAACAGACCACTTGGTGGCACGTCCTGAATAGGGGGCCTTCGCCCCTTGGCGCTCCCTAAGCGGGCCTGCCAGCAAACAGGCTTTGGATCATCTCCTTCTGCTTTTCACTCTCATCTTGTTATTTTATTCATTCATGCACACACTTATCACAGCACTTCTATGACTACCTTCAACTCCCTGATTACTTTTCTTCATTCACCCTTGTTTCACTCCTTCTCCCTCCTTCTGCTGCATCCTCTGTCATTTTCCTCTACACACAGCGACAGAAAAGGAATTATCAGGACATGAGGCTAAAGACGAGGGGGACCCCGATGTGTGGATGCCTGTGTGTAGTAATTAGTCATCTCTTCAGCAGCTCTCCAGAGAGACTGGCCTGGAGGCTGGGATCTCTATTGTGGAGGGCTGGACTTGGTCACTTGGAACTGGCCCGGAGGGCTGGCCCAGATTCCTCTCTGGGGGGGGGGGGGGGGTTACTACTGGCCCTGGTGGTCCAAAACATACTAACACAGACCAAGTCTATTAAACTACGGTGATTTAAGAGCCTGATGAGGGCTGATTTATCCCCACCTATAGAGATGCGGGGCCCTTTGCTTTGGCCAACATACCACCCCCCTCCCATAAGGGTATTGAGTGGAGTTAAGAGGGATGATGGAGGGAGGAGGACAGGAGGCGGGTTCTAGGCAGCATCCATTAATGGACAATAGAGCCTGCCACACAGAGGGACTGGACATAAATTTATTTTTGTGTGTGTGACAGAGAAAGTGACGTATCTTGTTTGTGTGTAAGCATGCAAAGCGAGCTTTTGTGTGAAATCACTTCCCTTGATCCCTTTTCCCTATAACCAAATCACTGATCAGAACTTCAAACTCGTCGTTGTCTTGTGAAAACCAATTTGGAGATGTTATGAGGCCAGACTGAAAACTGATAAAAACAAAAATTGCCTTGAAATGCTCTTCCTCTGAGCTGAATCAGAAGCTCTCTTTTCAAAAAGGAAATCACTAATGAGCCAGAGGGCTCTTAGATGAATGATGAACAAACTGTTTTGAAAAATAAATTCTCATTTTATATTGAGAAGGCAGGAATGTAATATAAGAACGAGGGCACTTTTAACATAGGTCTAAATAAAGACAGGTTTGGTTTAAATCAAATCAGATCTTTTCATGTTAAACTGAAAAGTAAATTGCATGATTTTGCACAGGAACACTGTGTTTTGCAGTATACTGATAGTGATTTACAGTAGATTACAATAATATCAAATATCAATTTCAAACCCTTATGGACTGTAATGTGTACCTGTCATAATTTTCCTTACAAATTTCCAAATAACATCATGATTTAGCTTTAATTATACCAATATAGCCTCCATTAGCCATGTAATCCATTCTACTCTACACATCAGGAGGTTCAATGTGCTGCAGGTACCCATCATAGATATCCAGGGGCATTAATAATGACTGTGGTCCATGTATATTGCAGGTTCTCACTTGGTGTGTTTTGAGGACTCCAGCCTCGCCATGATCTGTGGGAGGACATGGCCCCATACTGTATGAACCATACATAATCTATGAGCTGCCATGTTTGAATAGAGATAAGGATGACTGGGTTTCTCAGCTGCTCTGCCAGACACTGTGGCTGATGCTTCAGGACAATCAAGTTAATGTAGAATTTCTCAGACTGGTGGGAGGTGGAGATGGTCACTGCTGGAGTCTTAAAGATTTAGTGTCTGCTTAAGTTTTTTGAATAAAATTCAGTTAAACATTGCTTTTACATTGCTTTTTTAGTAAAAAAAAAAAAAGAACAGGGCAAGAAAGGATCAAAATGGGACAGAAAAGGCAACATTTAGACTAACTGTTCAGTGGGAGTTTTAAAAGTATAATGTAAACAATAAATGCTACACACTGTAATGCAGGTGTACAGACATACAAGTATTAGTATTTAATCTGACATTTCTAACAGCTGGCAAAGTCATCTTACAAAGCATTTATTAGCTGTTAAATAAATGCACTATACACTATAAGATTCAAAAAAATGTTTTGAAGGGACCATAGCTCAGGTTTGTGATATATAGAGTAGTATGAGTTACTTGCTGTAACATTGCTGCACAGCTATCTAGAGCTGAAATGATTAGCTGATTGATCGATCAGTCAGTCAACAGAAAAACAATTTGCAACTATTTTCATATCTGATTAATTGTTTCAGTCATTTTTAAACAAAAATAGTGAAAAAATGCCAGATATTTGCAGACTTATCTCAAAAGAGAAGATTTGCTCCTTTACTTTTTCTAATAAGGGTCGTGGAGGTTTCTGGGTGTCTGGTCAAACAAAACAAGACTTTAGAAGACATCACTCTCAGGGCAGTGAAATATTTTGGCAATTCTTAGGACTAAACAGTTAATCAAGGATATAATCAGCAAGTAAAACACTGATGAAAATAATCATTATTTGCAGCCCTATAGTGATTGGCTGAGGCAACTTAAGTAAGGTGCAATATTTTGTTGTGAACATTTAAAAAGGTCCTGCATACCCACTCAGGTGTTTGCAGTTATTGTAACTGATTAGATGCACTAATAAAAATGATAAAAGGTCTAATTAGTCCTGCCTTAACAGGTGCAACAAAACTAACAGTAGAGTCAGGGAGATGTCAGTCAAGCACCGTCTGTACACACCCACACAGTCCTGAGAGGATGTTATGAGGCAAAATAATTAAAATCATCAATGTCTGTTTACCATGGTTGTGCAGAGTCTTAAACTCTTTTTGTGCTTTGTTATTGTTGCAGTTTCAGACTATCCCTTTGGATACTTTTTCATATATTTAACTTCTCCCTATTAAGCACTGGATTATAATTGTGTTTATACAGCAAGGAATTACTTGTAAAAAAAAATGAATAAGCAGCTTTAATGTGTTTACTGTAAATTTACATTAAATTTTGTTTAGTATTTATGAACTGTTTATACACCATTTGTTATGAATGGGTTAAAATAAAATGTTACCACACAAAGGTAGTAGCAATGCTAACTTACTCCTAGCATAGCTAATGTACACTTGTGGCTGATAAGCAAGCTTGTACTTGACTCTGGAGTATGGAACCACTGTACCAATCATAACAGGCTTTTATAGTCCCCTCTCCAAGTACAATATAGTTTGGTAGCATAACCCCGTTCCAGTCACCTCAAGTGAGCGTGCTCTTCACTATTCCAATACAACTTTCTAGTGCCATTTTTTGTGTGGCTGGTGGGGACTATTGTGTTGGTGTGAGACGTTAGTAGTTGCCTTTTTCCCCTGTGGTGGTCCTGAGTGATAGCCTGCCAGTAGAAACACAGGGGGAGAGCTGAGGACCCTAGTTACAGGCCAAAGTGAGGAAGCTCCTCAAAGGTTAGACAAGTAGCAGGGTAAAAGAGGAGAGAGCCGGTGGACAATGCAGAGAAGAGGGGGAGGACCTGGTGGAGTGTAAAGAGCAAAAGAGGCAACTGTGTAATGACCAAGGAAGAAAAACAAGAGAAAAAAGTCTGAAAGACAAATGGAGCCAGGGACTAAGACACCCATGGCAGGGGTGGCTTTTACTACAGGGAAGCACACATTATCACAGGGGAACTAATGGGGGGGTCTAACCAGCGCTCATCTGTTTTCTGACCCTGTTGAGTGAAACGCACGCAGATGGTATTCATACAAAGAGCATCAGCCGACAGCTGCTACTCCAGGGGTGATCATGAATCCAAACACCCTCACAGCAGGGGTTAACTGTAAACTCTACTACTAAAGGGAAACAAAGTGTTAAGTGAGGACTTGCAGTAAGAAAAAAAAAAAAAAAAAAAAAAAAGGTAAAACAGGCACGCATTCACATACAAATTAAATTCACCAAACTGAGCTTGGGAAGTTTGTAGTGAAATGTTCTCTGTCAGTGAGCAGTAATTTGTGACAAAACAATAGCAGCTGATGATGGAGAATTGTTTGTGACGTGCATCCATGGCTGGCCCTGAATATTCTCAGTGGTTGGCTTGTCATGTAGATTGGCAGCAGAGCAACAGTGAATCAGGTGTGGGTGTTTTCTGGTTATTCCACATGGAGAGCAAAGGATTGCCTTGACGATGCTGGTTTCACTCCAGAAGGGTACAGAAGTATCCCCAGCAGCTGGCACAGCTTAGCACTGGCCTCTGTCAGAAGAGCTGCCGCAGGTATAGGCTCTCTGGGATGCTGAATGTGTCCTCACAGGCCTCATCTTTGAGCGCAGCAGCAAAGGCAAAGTGCAACAGCAGGCTGTTCTCTGGAGGTTTTACAGACCAGGATGTTCTCTGATTTTGGGTCTCTATGGAGGGCAGTGCCGCAGTGCTCAAAACACCTGCCTCATTATATGATACATTCTCTCGTCCTGCAGGAAGTCCTTCAATTTTTGTGTGTAGTGAAAGATTTATGGGCATTTTTGTGCATACTGTTCTGCAGTATAGGGATTCTAGGTAATCGCTGCATTGCTGTTGAGGCCAGTATTTTGAGGACCACTTTCCTGAGTTACTTGCTAATTGTCTCACTTTCCAAAACTAGTTCAAATGCTCTCACACACTCAGGTCTATTTAATCCAATCCAAAGTTTGCTCCCTGTCAACTCAGACTTCTCAAAATTACTTTTATATACTACTAATTTACAGAAGCAAATATGAATAATAAAATGTGAGGGAAACATAATGCCACCTGGATTATGTTTTTTCTAACATAATGAATACTTCTCATGATGTGCAATTTTAATGAGTGTATCTACAAAGTATGTTTTTATAAAATGTACCCGTGAAATATTCAGTGACAACCTGTTTATTTATTTATTTATTTTCCTTCCAGTATCTGCTTGTAGCAACTAAAACATGCTTAAGGGTTTAATGGCACTCACAGCGCTTTATGTTAGAAAAAGACTGTAGTCTTTGTTAAATAGTCAAGTGAAATCAAAAGTGACTTGAAGCATGTGACAGGGCGTGATTAATATACTAACATTTAACCAAAATCATTATCTTTACCAAACCTTAACCAAAGCATAAACTCTAACCACATGTGATTCAGGATGCAAACCCTGCACTACTTTGCAGTCTATATTGGCTGTCACAGGGATTTAAACAAATGCACAATGAGTGTTTCTCAAGGTAAAACACAGTGCATGTCAAATGCACTTGTAAAAATAGTAAAATTTTCAGGGCAGAGAGGTGATTAAATCCCTGTATTGTAGCAGCAATCAACTAAATTTTAGGTATATTTTTATGCATTTTATTATATTAGTACTCATAAAGTTGATATAGTTAGTATAATAAAACAGTTAGAGAGAAAACTGAGACACACCCATCTCCTCCTGGCAAATGTGTCCCTCAGACACACGCTTACAATCTTTGTTACTAATAAATCCCACCCCTCCTGTCATAATAAAAAATATGATTAAAGCCAGAATTCTCTTTAAAACCAGGCCGTCCATGTAGAAACAGAATATTACAGTGAGTCTCTTGTAACATCTAACACCATCAATCTTATTAATCATTACACTCTCAGTAAATTTTAATATGGTGGAATGCTGCAACTGCCTTGGATGTGAAAACAGTTTGGCAGCACAGGCTGTTAACCAGCCATCCAACCATTTGTTATTTTACAAATGAAGTAAACAAAATTTCTGCCATATTTTTAACACTTCTGACATACCCCCTTTCACATGCTTATGCAATGTGTCAGGAACATAACATAACATCAACTGTTTCTATAGCATACATCTAGGTTTATGAATATCATGCATGTCTTGAAGCCTTCAAAATGTATAAACTGTGGGATTTGATATAATATTCACAAAGCTACTACTCAGAATGTAAATGATTTCTCCTGCATTACTGCAAACTTCGGTCACTTCTTGAACTTGGTCAGTTCCCTGCTTTCTGAGTGTGAGTGAGTCACCGTTTTATTTTTATCATTGTGAGGAAGGAACCCTCACTGACTCCCCCCCAGGTTGAGCTCCTCAGGAAACATCACACAGGAAGAAGAGAGAGAAAGGGCTCCTCCCTGTGGCGAGGCTACAGCTGTCCGTCTCAATGAGAGGGTAAAAAGACTCCTCCATAGCAACAGTCCTACATAGCAACAGTCTCTTTGAATAAAGATAGCCTTGGATGCCATTCAGAGAGTATCTTGTATCTCCAGTCCTTAGAAACAGAGGACATTGTAAAGGAGTATTGTAGAATTTGCGAGGCTGCTTAGCATAAATTTAGTGGTGTCTTTTGCTTCATATCTGGTTTTATACAAGTAACTGCCTTTATATTGTACAAGTATGAGATTCACTCCAACTACATGCTATGAAAGAGAAAAAGTCTGCTGCTGATTTCCAGCTTACGCTAGGCAGAGAAAAGAACGCTGAAGCGCAAAAAGTGGGAAATCTTCTCAGAACAGAAATGGCTAGCACAGAGCGTTCAAAGACTTAAGATCTGCATTTGAATAAAAACACCTCTTAGCCCCCTCTGGTAGAAATATCTCAACCAAGAATTTGTCACTCTCTATTTGAACTTTTCCCTCATCATTTCCACACTCCATATGATGAATCATTCAAAACGCTGAGCTCGAAATGAGACCAGACAGGACAGAAACTTGCCTTATATTGAGCCCGCCACAGCCAGCCCAAGTCCAATTTCAGTCCAACAATGCAGTACTTTGATCAGTCTCTACGGCTGATTTAGGATGTCACTACTAACTGTCTATCACTCCTACACAACCCCTCCAGGAGCAGTCGAGCTGAGCGCACTGGGATTGGGACATGCCAGGAAATCGGGAATAGGGTGATACTAGACGGCAGCTGACTTCCAAATCAAAGATGTATGTCAAGCCAAATCTGCACTGGCACTGTTGTCAGACATATATATAGTAATACGGGAGTTTGGTCAGAAGATAGTGCTCATTTTCTCTGTATCTGCTGTGGTGTTATTGCACATTTTTCTTATTGTCATCAAGAGCAAAGGTGAATTGATCCTATAAATAAGTATTGTCTGTATAGCCAAAGCCCAATATACTGTAGCATATTCATCTTTACCGTAGAGCTTCACTGGACAAAAACTTAATATGAGCCACACCATTGCAGTAGTTGACATGTTTCTTCACTGAAATGGATGTGGACATTGCATTTGGATTAATTCTCAGTAACACTGTTCTGGTTCCATAAACACACCAAGGGCATGAAATCCACAGCTGAAAATACTTCCCAGAAAATGCACTCTATACTCCTGTTTGAGTGATGTTTACTAACAGCTACAGTGCTCTGTTTTATTTAGTCTTTTCTATTCAAAAAAAATTCTTGGGAACAAATGGGCTTGGTCTGAGAGCCATGGACAGGGTAGGGAAGTCAAAAAGTACTGAGAGATTAAAGAATTTAGTCAAGTAGGCTGCTCGTGAGACTTGTTGATATTAGAGAAATATACAGTACTGTATACTCAAAACTGCCCAAAGGTTCTTTAATTTACTCCATGTGCAAAAGGTGACACTTAAAAAAAGTGACAAAAAAGAATGTTTCAAAGCCCAAGGGACCATTGTCAATAAATGACAATACTGAAGGGCATTAACCTCTTGATGCACACATGTACTGTGGATTTTGGCTGCAGGCACCTGCATCTCGAGTCTGGATTCAAGAACAAAAACGCTCTCACAATTGTTTGATTTCTTTAAAATATGGAGGATCACCAGCTTTATCCTTTAAATATCTTTGAAAAATCATATAGAAATAAAAAAAAATGTACACTTTGACCTTTGCACTGTGTGTCATCTGGGCATGAATCTTTTTAAAGCAGCACAGTTAAATCAAAAGACAATCCTCCTGCCTCTCACTGTCACACATTAGCTTTGTTGCTCTCAGTTCCCTGTGGCCATTATGTGAATGGGACCTGTGCCTGTTCTCACACTTTGATCATTCCTGTTATTTGTCAGATACATCTGTCAAATTTGTTTCATAGTTATGGTTTCACATAATTTACTTCCTGCTGCAAATCACAATCTCAAGTACACAGAGGTTGGATGTAGTACCAGCAACACCTGTGTAATACAATGCAACACAGCACTGTAGCTCTACAAGAAATGCTTCAAATCCCTGTGAACATACTGTTCCACTTTTGTTGAGACTGTCTCAGAAGTGTCTTAGGTGTCTTAGGTGCAACGATTAGTGGATTAATCGATTAGTTGATCAAAAGAAAATTACTCAACAATTCTTTTGATGAGGGATTAAGATTCTGCTGTTGAATTTGCTGCTTTTCATGGGCTTACATGACAGTAAAGAGTTTCAGACTTTTGGGAAGATTTTGGTCAGACATTTGACAACATCTTTTGCTGTAGGATACTGTGACATGCGTTCTTCACAGTTATTTCACTGTACACCGATTAATCAACTGATAAATAATCTGCAGATTAATCAATGAAAAAGAATGAATGGAGATTAATGAAATAGTCATTAGTTGCAGCCCTGAAGCATATAATGATAATGATCATCTTCTATGTGCTTCTACATAATGCACATAAAACAACCATCAAAATGCAATTTTTAGAAACATACATTGCTTAATGTTAATTCAAGTGTGCTCAGCTGCACTTTATTCCCATGCTCTGATATAGTCTTCTCTTTTTGCACCAGGTCTCACTGACACAAGGAGAGATAGGAGGATGACAAAGGGAAGGCAGATCTGAATGCTTCTGTCAGTAGAAATATAGCTTCACTACCTTGGTGAGCTCTTTGGGAATTCTTGGCCCAGCTGTAGACAACAGCAGACTTAGACTTATCTGTTCTCTTTGTTTCAGAGGAATTTGAGACTTTGTTTTCTCTTTATATACATTATCTTCTGTTTTATGTTTGTGCTTTGTTGCGCAAAGTGATGTCACATTCCACTTAACTGACAATCTCTAATTAACACTTAGTGGTGTTAACCAGAGAGAAATTAGTAACTTTTTAACACAAGAGGGTTGTCACGAGGAGCAATGTGAAGCTTTGGTTATTCTACAGTTTTTAAATTCTAAGACATTTTACCATTGAATATGAGATCATCATGATGTAAAACTAATCATTTCACATCTGCGCGCGCACACACACACACGGACAGACACAAACATAAAGTGTGTCATGGACTGACTGCATTTTCCTACAACTGTTACTGGACTGCTGTTGCTGCTGTATTTGCATTCTCCATTATCTATATTCAACTGACTGTATTTAACTCTGATCATATTCAACCGTACATGTTTCATAATCACTTACTGTTTATACTGTATCTAACGTAACCAGACCTTTCTACTGCACTGTTTATTTGTTCTTTTCATACTCATAACTACATCTACACAGTTTTACAGATTGTTTATTAATCACTGTTACATCCTTTCTCTCCATCACTCCACCTCTATTATCTATTATTACCTTTAATTCATTCTGTACATTAGTCTGTATATCTCTATGAGCACTTTTGCTACAGTCTGAACCATCTGGTTGGATGCTTAACTGCATTTGGTTGTACTGGAACTCACTGCATGCAAATTCAATAAACATGAATCCTAATCTAAAAATTCTTGTATCATTTAGGTAGAAACTGAACTATGGTGTTGTCTATACCCAGCTGGTGTCCTGCCATCTCATCTTGAAGAGAGAGAAACAGAGAGAGAGAGGAGAAATGGGTCTTGGATGTCACTGTGTCACTGACATGCAGTACAGGTCATAATATCAAAAACGTGAATAAAACTGGATTTTTTTCTTATCAGAATATTAGTTACCATTAATGAAACAGTGGGTGGAACCATTTATCTAAATTGGAAAAAAAAAAAAACGCCCTCTGGAAAACCTCAGCCTCATACGGTAGGCACAGAAGATTTTTGGTACATCTGTCAGCTTCATAAAGTCAAGGGCATTCAAAGGGGCATCTCTACTGTCCTTCATGATATATACAATTATGCCCCTTCCACTAAGTGAATCTTGACAATTAGCATAATAAATTATCCATTACCCAAGATTAAGTACTGTTCCTTCTTAAGAGCCTAGGCATGGAGTTAATCACAAAGGCATAATTTATTTATTTTATTAGCATATCATTCTGTGTGATGGAAACTAGAAAACAGAGAACCTGTTAGATTTTTTAACTATAGATTATCTCTATCCTCTGCTATTAGGAAATACTGAACATCTTTTCAGACCACGTTCGTCTTGGTTGATAATGGGAATAAAGTCTGTTAAAACAGCACATTGGCAGCACTGTTTTTCACACCAAGTTGGTTCAATCACACATTGAAATCAACAGCATTAGCCCATCAGTTTCACACTTCAGTGGCTGTCCCATTTTCCTAGTTTTGCTATCCTTGGTTCAAAGAAACAGCAGGCTTTCAAAGAACCTACCACAACAACTCCACCATCTCTGAAGTGGTTCAAACATCATTTTCAGCTACGTCTCATTGCGAGAGAGAGCAACACTATGCAGGAAGTTCTAGAGTTCATATTTTAAGAAACTTTAATACCAAAATATGCTGAAAAAGAACAATAGAAGATACTCATTTAACTGTTATTGTTCAGAATCCTTAAATAGCATAGCTGGAGACTGGCCTGTACTTAACACTCATTTATTTATTCATTCACACTAGCTGAGTTCAGTTCAGTTCACTTTCAGTATTATTTTTTCCCAGGAAGGCAATTTGTTTGCATCAAAGTGCACATGAAGTAGACAGAACAATAGACGATACAAAACAATAGGCGAAAGCATTCAATGCAAAACAATATGCATACAAAAAAAACAGGCAGTAAAAGAGACCCACACAGATCGTAACAGAGGCCTATGATTCGACTCAAAAACTGAAACATCTTAAATATATGGATTCCATAAGCATCACGCACCAGTGCAAAGGAAAGTTCATTCAGTCAGCCACATTATCAATCAAATGGCAGCATTATTAAATGGATACAGAGTAGTACATGGTGTATTTGGTGTCTAGAGTCTGACCTCAATCGCTGCCTGCAAGCAAACACCAAGCTCAGCACAGAGAAAATTGGGGAGTGACAATGATAAACTCCTCCACAGGGGAATAAGAGTCTCTACAGGTGCATGTTGGGGTGGAGGTGGGGCTCATGAAATGCTGGATGAGCAGTAGCATTGTTGGAAGCAATGTTTGCAGCAATATGTGTTGCCTAGGCTTCAGCTGACTTACGGTCTTTCTCCAACAATCCACCTCAAAATACAAGGGAAATAAACTAAGTAGTGAATTGAGACTGATACATCTGCATCACCAATCCACCTGATGTGTAACAGCTAACTTAGATATGTCACTTATGCTGCAGTGACTATACTTACACATTATAATCACAACAATTCATAGCTTAGAAAGGGCAGACAGATCTCTTCCTTATGAAATGTTATGTAAAACAGCAGATCGCCATTAGTTAGGAACAAGAGTAGGTTCGACAGCTGTGTGGAGTAGCAGCAGTGTCAACCACAGAATAGGCATTTTAATTATGATGTAACTGATAATGAAGCAAGATGTCACATACCCAATCCCTTTGAGTTCAAATATTCCTCTAATGCTTAGCTAAATATGAAATATGGGTAGAAAAAGTGAAAGTGACTACCTATTCTATGAGCAACAATGGCCATGTTGAGTTTCCCTTAAAGCAATAATTACAGGAAAATAATTATGTGAATGGGCTTTGTGCAAGGAAACACTTGTGTTTACATTGCTAAAGCGATTATACAATAAATTATATTGTGTAAAGCCATTATACAGTAACATCCTTGAGACCCAATTTGCAGTGAGCCAATTGGCAACTCCACAAAACAGCATCAACAACCCAGGGGGGGATATACAAGAAAAACCAGTTCATTCCTATAACACTCTAATATTAAAATATATTGCATATAATAGATGTCAGCAGCATGAGAGCAGAAAGCAGCAGCCAGCACTAGCATCAAACATCACATCTGTGTAGTGACGATAAAACAGCCAGCAGCAACATCCCCACAGCCAATATTTTCAAGCATGCAACAACTTACCGGAGCCCAGCCCATGTTTGTGTCTCCCATGTATCTACTACCATTACATTTACAGTCACAGGGTTGTGCATCTGATTTGTGGTATTTCCTAAAACCAAAACAGCATTTGTCTTTTTTTTTTTTTTTTTTTTTTTTTTTTTTAATTTTGTAGCAGACTTTTTCATCTAGATTTGGAGCTGCAATGATTAGTCGATCGGCAGATAATTTATTGTCAATAATTATTTTAGTTTTTCAGCAAAAATATCAAATATTTGCTGTTTCTGTACCTACTCAAATGTGAGGATTTAATGCTTTTCATCGTCACACGTGATCATAAACTGAATATCTTATCATTTTTGACTGTTGGCCAGACAAGACGCTTATCGAATAAATAATCAGATAATGACAATAATCCTAAGAGTCGAAAAAGTCTGGGCTTTTTAAAAAAAAAAAAAATGGATGGGTAGCCAAAGTGTTTTTCAGGGGGTTTGGATGCTTAGGTTAGTTCTGTGACTCAGTGTAAGGCACAAACTTGGGCTGGACATAACCAAGACCAAGTGTAACAGAAGCAGCTAATTCTTACCTTAGCCTGGGGAAATAAGGCAGTGATTATGACATCTTAGCAGAGCGAAAGCTGAGGTCCTGTGGTGGCTAAAGGTTGTGGTCCCGAGCTGCCAACAGGTAGCCTCTGGTTCAGCCCCGTAGCGCACGTGCTAGCATACAAGGCTAAAATGACCAGCTAATGGAGCCTGGTAAACACTAATTCTTCCACTTAGTGAAGAAAAAGCTGCGTGGGCCGACTTTCTGACAGGTGTGCTATTTTCAAAAACGCTGCACGAGTAGGGGATACTGTATAGAAATTGTTTTAAAAGCAGTTTACGCAGCAGCAGTGGACGGAGCAGAGACAGCGTAAATAAACCGCTCCTCAAACAGGTGAGTCTGATGTATGTCACGTGATGGTAGCAGCGAAATGGGGCGGACTACCTGAGCGAGGTATCATGCTTTCCCTCCAGATGTAAAAATAAACAACTCCTTTAACTGTAGTTTTATTCAGACCTTGGCCAGATCCATCTCCTTAGAGTCTCTGGGGCAAAAGTTTTGTTGTTGGGCTCTATTGACCCTCCACTTTACACCGCAGTTTCACTATTTCTCCAGACAGAAATCAACAACTTTTCCATGATAATAGATACCAGTCAATATCTTTTGACATTTTAACATGTTACCATAGGAACAATAATGGGCATCTTTCCCTCCTTTTAAATTTTTATCCACTGAAAAATGAAACAGTTGTTGTACTTCAGTGGTGCAAATTTCTAGCAGATTTCTGATGAATCAAATGATGTATAGGACCAACTAGTATGGAGTGAACCTTGGGTGCTGTGGTGTTGTTTATTGGCCATTTGTATATTACATGTTCCTGTCTATCTGTTCAATCCGGTCGATCTGAGGGCTATCACTCCACTGTGTCTGGTAAATGTCGCTGGTTCAATAAAGCAATCAAAAAGAGAAAACTAGAAAATGGCTTTTCTGCAGCAGATAAGAAAAAGCACAGGTGGATCCAATAACATTACTGATGAGTCCCTTCCACTGACCTGCGTCAGTGAGCAAGCATGTGCAACAAGCACACCTGAGTAGAATTCAGCTTCGGTTAATGTTATTAATTACACCTGTGCGTTTCCTGCCATGACATGTCAAAATGGCTATTATAGATGCTAACAAACCACTGCTTGATTTGAACAAGGGACATTCAAAACTACAAAGTCATGCTATTTGTTATTAGTGATCTAAATCTGCGGGTCGGCATGTTTTTTCTCTTATTGCTTTATTAGGTAGGGAGTGGTTATCACCCCTGAAATTAACAAATGTAACTTTTATTTTTCATGTATTGGGTCACAATAAAGTTCTATTTTATTTGGCAAATTCATTTGGGCAATTTTCTATTTCACAACTTAAATAGAAAGCTATTAATTCTAAAGTATAAAATGTAGAAATAGGAAGGACAATAATTCATAAATGTACTTTATAGGTAAGCAGCAGCCTGTAAACAAATAGCCCCCTGCAGACAACAAAGACTGAATTGATTGTAAACCATGGAGACACTCATATAAATGTTAAATTGTTGGCAGAGAATTTGATTTGTAACATTGCTGTATTGGGTAAGCTGTAAGGTTTATGAAAAGAAAGAAAATTGCCAAGTAATTCATGTTCAGAATGGCTCAGTTTGGGGTATTTAAGATGTGATTGCCTTTGACAGAACTACACAAGGGGAGAAAACATGCGTTGCCATTAGCAATGGTCCAAAAAAAAAAAAAAGTCTGTGTGTGTGTGTGTGTGTGTTTCTGTGTACATGTACATGTGTATGTGTGGATTGTGATGTGATGTGAGCCCCTGCTGCTGGGTAACCCCACTGTGTGAGATCTGACAGCTCCCACTGCTGTCTCTATGACGGGATAAAAGAGTGTCTATGTGTGTGTGTGACTCAGATAGTGAAAGGATGGAGGAAGTGGCCAAAAAGAAAGAGAGAAACCAAAGCTCTTCCTCACAAAAAATAAATACATTCACCCAAGTAAATGTCTCTTTGAAAGCTTATCTGTGTGAGCATGGAAAAATAGATGTCCCACATCCTTTTGAAACCAACAACAACAGGCCTGATGGTATCTGCTGGGCTGACTGTTAAAAAGTAAAAGAAAATCGAAGACTTAAACTCATCAAAAGTTTTAAATGTAATTAAGCCCTCAGCACCATCCTCAGACATGGGATGGCACCATGGGAACTGTGTTGCTTATTTCTCAAAACAAGAAAACATGAAGACATGAGGGCAAACAACTCCTCAGTAAACTTTTAGCAAACACTTTTAACATCTATAAAGTGTTGCTATGACAACCCTGTTAGGCTTAATACACTTAAGGCCTGGCGATTAGCGTGTCGACTTGAGGGAAGGTCAAAACTGACATCTGTTCTGTGAACGATCCTGATTTCCAGCCCGAATTATTGGATACTGGTTTTAGACAGTGGGATAATAGTGGCATTAGTGGACTGAAAGACTTATTTTCTCAAACTACTGTAGCAACATTTGAACAAACGATAGAGAAATATCATATCCCCAGGCAGGACTCCTTTCGTTATTTGCAGATAAGGCATTATATATTGCACAGCACCATGTCAATTGACAACCCTGAAAGATCTCCCGCTGAGAAATTATTTCAAGCAGCTGTTACTTTACAGAGGCTCAGGGGCACATGGGAGTGGGAGCTATCTGTTACAATCAATGAGGAGGAGTGGGAAGGATATCTGGAGACGTGCTAAATCAGCTACAGTTTGCAGTCATGCCCAAGCAATACAGTTAAGGATTATACACAGAATGCACGCATCTCCCAACCGTAGACATCAGCTCAATCCTACTCTTTGCAAGATAGAAATTGTTACTCTGACTCATTGTCTTTAGTCATGCTGTAAGCTGCAAAGGTACTCATCCAATGTGCTATCCGAAATATAGAAAATAATGGATTTGGAACCTAGTGCCTAGGATAAGAGATTGTACCGTACCCTCACTTATGCTGAAAGAAAGAACATTTTATTGCTGTGAATGAATTAAAACAAAGTACTGACTGTTAAAGGCTGGCAGAGAGTGCTGTTAGATTCACGGCCATTACGGTACCTTACGTGTATATTACATTCAGACAGACCAGTTCTGTAAAATTTGCTGAACCCTATCTGAACTATGTAGAGTCTGGTGTCCATCAGGGATTTTCTTGAATGTTCTTATTGCACATTATCATTGTCACCTCAGGTGTGTGTACAAATTTGAGCTGGTGTTGTGTGTTTTTGGTTTGTTAGTTTTTACTGTAGTTTGAACTGCTCTGTCCTTTTTGGGATTTTTTTATTTTTTTATTTATTTATTTTTTTTACTTACCCCCATATAGAAGTAAAATAAATATACAGTGAGACATAGGCCTGCACTTCAAGATAACAGGTGTACATTTATTTCCCATTTCTGAGTGAATAAAATGCAACATATTAATAAATACATCCTTGAAAAGCTATTAGTGATGGACTTTGCAGCTCTAGGTCCTCTTTGTTGTTTGGTTTGGAGCTGTCCAACATAAAAAACTCTGCCTGCTAAAATACAGTTTGCTGTGAAATTCATGAGGAGGTTCCTGGTCTCAGAGAACTTTGATGTACAGTATTTGTAGCATTTCCAAGTTCACTGTCCACTCCCAGCTGTAGAAACTGATTTCCATCAAAGATCTTCAGTAGAGTGTACATGAAGGACACTTATCAGCGGTGAATGGAATCCACCATTACATATTAGTTCTTAAGTGTGCTTAAAGTCTTGAGGACTTAAAAGGATTTCTGTGAGGATCAGCATCACGACAGCCTGGGGGAACATGAAGGCAGGCTTTGTGAATGAAAAAATTATTTCACAGCTTCACTGGACAGATTCATCAGTGAAATATACTGCTCTGAATTTGTATATGATGTATGCAACTGATTCCATGCTTACATGTTCATGGCTTGATTTGAACAATTTTGGTTTGACAAAGGCAGTAGATACCTGACACTGGTTAGCAGACACTCAGTGTGTAGTTTTGTACAGTCAGCTATTGCTAAGATCCTAAGCTCAACTTTAAGAGGACAAGCAGATTTAGAAGAGACTGAGAGCAACTTTGAAGTATCTGCCAAGTATCGCCACCAAATTCCACCTGCAAAGGCCTTAAAGTTAAAGGCCACTGTGACAACAAGTGACAATGGCATAATGGTAAATGGTAAAATGTAGTGTAATAGTCTGTGAACTGATTCAGTGTGGACTAACTTGGGCAAATGTGTGTCATTGTTTATATGTGTTATATCTCAGTTTAAGTGACATTCTTCCGCATGGAATAATGGTGAAGAAATGTGAAAATTCCCACAAGGAAAAATAATAGATGGTCTTATGCAAGTCACACTTTCTCGCTCAGGTTAGAGCTGGGTTCCAGAACAGCTTCAGAAAGTCTTATTTTATATCTGATTTTTATATTTCAGCAGTGGTTTGATGGCAAAGCATAATGTGGAAATATGCTGCATCTACATTATATTCCAGTATTGAAAAAAAATGCACAAAGGTTTTTCAAAATAAAGAGTTCTTACCAAATACTTTTCAGGATAACTTTTGGCAGCGTCTGTGTATTCTGAGAAGCAGTGCTACAGAAAACTGCAAGAAGAACAGCGATTCAGGCTGAAAATCTCCACATTTTACTCTCCTGAGACAGCTGTAATTGCAGCGTGTTACCTGGCTGGCACACATCTAGACACTGAATATTGAGACAGTGCCTACAAAATGTCACAATCTCCCATTTAAGATAGTGCACACCACTTTGCAATAATGTTCACTGTGCATTACAGAACTCAAACCGTAAGCAAGGGAGGGCTTATGATTTGGATGAACTTTGAGCTGAAGAACAAGCAGTGCAGAATCTGTGTGGAATAATGCTGGAGTTAAGGTTTTATGATCATGAAAAACAAATTTAGGGGGCTAATGTGGTTATTCTACTTCATTTGATCAAGACTGAAAAAGCTTTGCCCTTCTTTTTGCTATAAAGAGCTCAAAATTTAAATGATGCATTTACACATTATAGTGCCAGAGGAGGAGGAGAGTTTGCATATCCAAGTTTGGGGATACACATCAGGAAAGTTGACAATTGCTCATTCTTAATGCAGCATGGCGTGTCATGTCTGCTTAAGTGAAAAGCTGTTTACTTTGAAGTGCAGCTCGACTTGCACACAGAGCAACATCTTAGTGATGCATGACTGTTCTCTTTTGCAGCCTGTGGATGACTAATGCCTGAGTAAATATCAGGATATACAGCTGTGGGTGATGCTTGTGTCTCGAAACACATCAAATGAAAAGTCAGACGGATGTTTTCATCCCTGCGTTACACTAAGTGCCCCTCTCTTGCGCATACACACACAGACGTACCGGAGTGTGGGGGGAACTTATGGGTCCTGGATTTTAAAGCTTTGCTGAAAGATTTATCAAAGTTTCATTTTTCTCCATTTAACTCCTGCTCTAAATCCTGCTGATTTAAATAAAATAGTTACAAGCTCCACTTGAATCATTACATCATTGCCCTGCAAGTAAGTGACTTCATAACAATAAGTTATTAGACCAACATTCTCAGGCAACTGGTAATGCTGAATCTCATCAAGTGATTGTCTGATACAATAGCCTGGCAATAAATCAAACTTTCGGTAACACTGCTTGTTTTTTGTTGAATTGTATTGCTTTACACAAAGGTGTTTCTAATATTTTGCCACCCAGTATCTATCCAAGTGGCATAATTTTTAAACTTAGTTGATAAATGAGAGAAAAATACAAAAGGGCAGAATTGCAGTAACTTTTACTTTTACAAGAAAAACTGTGACAGTTCTGATGTGAATAAGATAGAAGATGTGAAGATACAACCCTGATGGGAAATTA
Source organism: Lates calcarifer (assembly GCF_001640805.2). Taxonomy (NCBI): domain Eukaryota; kingdom Metazoa; phylum Chordata; class Actinopteri; family Centropomidae; genus Lates; species Lates calcarifer. Next base: position 7,533,171 of record NC_066837.1, on the reverse strand, counting down.
AAATAATAACAGTAACATACAAAAAAAACGACTAACAATTACTCTTGTCTTATTTTTTTTTACCTCTTTTCCCCCCTTGTCAGGAATGGTCTGGAAAATAATCATCTGCTTTAGCACCACCAACTTTCTAATCCACTCTGTCACACTCTTATATTTTCTCTAAAAAAAATAAGCAGCGCTCAGGCACATCAATGATCAGACTAAAATCTGAATTTAAAAGTTAAGCTCAATAAAAACCAGCACATCTCTAAAGTGCCTTGCCTGCTAAATGTGGCTTTGCATATGCAGGCAACTACGATAACAACTGTGCATCACAGAAAATCCACAAAAGTTAAGAGCATTCGTACAGTTGTATAACAAGTCAACCCAGAAAAAAAGCCATCTGAACCGAGCCATAAAATGTTCAGTAGTAGGCCATGCTGTCAGTGAAGTGATGAGCAGCTCCAGCAGTGGCCTAGACTACCATTTGTCTGTAACTCCCAAACTCAGTCCTTGTATTCTGTGTACTTTTTGGCCGATCCGTGCACCTTGCTGGCGGGGTATTTAAGTCGGTTTAGGGCCATTTTGCGAAGCACCGCTTGGGGAAGGTCAACGTGACACTTCTCGGCGAGCTCCACCAGGTAGATCATCACGTCGCTGAGTTCGTGCGCCAGCTGCTCCCGCTCCGACTCGGTCCAATCGGGCAGGCCCTCGGCGACCTCCCCCCGCCACTGGAAGAGCTCCGCCACCTCGCCCACCTCCCCGACCATGGCCAGGAGCAGATTTCGGGGCTGGTGGAACTGGTTCCAGTCCCGCTCGTCCGTAAACTCCGCTTGCATTCGCCGAATATCCTCAATGGTGGGCTCCGGGCTGAAGGTGAACCTCTCCGGCCGGACCGCTCCTCCGTTCTGGAGCTTGGAGCCGCGGCGGTGCCTCTGCGGCTTTTCCGTTCACAGCTGAGCCGTTTGAAGAAACCGGCGACACGTCGTCCTTTACTCCAGCAGGCTTCCTTCCCGTTTGTAGCCATCATGTTGAGGGAATTTTATAACGGGTGTGATAAACAAGTTTTTTAGGTTGTCAACAACCGACTGGTCAGCTACAACGTGGAGAAGTCCCGCCAGTTGTCAAGTCGGACATGACGTAGGACTATATCGGAAACCGGAAACTTCCTCAAGACTGGGCTTTGTAGTTTTAAGCCGGAAACTAGCGGGGTAGACACCCACATTAAATGCCACTTTTAAAAACTACACCTCCCGTCCCCTGTTCACCGGAGCCTTAAAGACAGCATGGCTGCCTCCTCTGTAGCAGCAAGTGAGCTGCTACATAATATGAATAAACAAATATGGATATTGTGTCCAAAAGCTTCGTGTATAATCAGACGAATAAGTACAACAAGCTCACGATGCTACAGTCAACGGCAGCTGAGAGCGAAAAGGTAAGAGAAGCTGCTACTTAGGAATAGTTTGTGGTATTTTTGGAGTGTCACTGAATTGACTTACTCACTTGTAATAAAGGATTAACTAAGGGTACTCCAGTTGTCATTGCACTTTCATAAAATTGGATCACCTGCATGAAAAGAGAATAAATCGGAGCCACAGAGGTCACGAATAACTGAATTTTGGCGCTAATTTGGATCAAGTTCCCCCCAAAAATGGATTCTACAGTCCCATTAATGCAAGTCAGTAGCAGATTGTTGTTAGACACCCCTCCCTCGCCTGTGGGAGAGGACCCCAAGGGCCTGTATCATGAAGTGAGGTCGGTGGGTTATCCATCTTCCATCTACCTTCGGAGGATTAGATCAAAACCTGAGAACAGCTCAACTACTAATCAGACTCTCATACTGTGATCATGTGATGCATACTTCCTAAATTATTTGGATTTTTACTGGGGCCTTCTTGCAGGTTTACCTAGCCATGCTTGAGATGACCCTGATTACACTGAAAAGGTTGTTTTCTCAAACTTTAGACAGCTCCCTCCAGATCTAAAGAAAGCAGTATACAGCTGCTTCCACAGGCTGAGCTGCAGTGAATGAAAAGCAAACTGATATCTTTTTTTTTTTTTTAAAGGAAACAGACTTTGCCCAAAATTATTGCTGTGTCCAAGTTCCATACGACATAGTAGTTGTATACATAATGAACAATATCTAATTTTTTCACAACTCTATACAAGAAATTGTCATACAAGACTACTTTATACTTTATACTTTATATCAATAAAGTCTGCCTAAGTTTATACTAATGGGACATGTTCGCCATCGGATATTACATATGTGTGATTTTTAGAGTGCTGCAGTTACAGAAAGTAAAGTGTCTTTAAATATTTCATACTTCTAGAGTTGTCTCACCTCCATTTCGATTGACATAATAGTTTTGCATTGCATTATAAAAAGTCAAGCTTTTTAGTCTGCATACTGACTTTTTCTAGTGAGCGCCCTACATACTAATAACCTGATGAGAATTAGTATGTAGTAGGGGAACAAAATGCAGCTCCTGTTTGAAGTGTCCTCATTGTAATGGATAGCTGTCAGCCAGACAGAAACAAGTATTTTCCTTTGTTAGGTACACAGCCAACACTTCTGGCTGATTTTGTCACCCACAGTCCACATGTATACTACAAGTTTCTATTATTTGATTATGTCTGCATCATGTCTTGCTCCTCCCTGCCCCAGTGCTCCCCAGCAGCTGGTAGGGGTGGTTGGCTTGGAGATCCATGCCCAGATTAACTCCAACACCAAGCTGTTTTCTGGCTCACCAGTTCGCTTCTCAGCTCCTCCAAACTCCCTGGTGTCATTCTTTGATTCATCCTTACCTGGCACATTACCTGTAAGTGATGTCGAGCTTCATTCAGACAAAGATAACCTGTTGTTTATAGATCCTCCTCATCCTGCTCATCAGGTAACGTCCCTGTGTATCCTCAGGTCCTGAACAGGCGATGTGTCGAGGCAGCGGTGATGACAGGACTGGCTCTCAACTGCACTATAAACAGGAAGTCATTGTTTGACAGGAAACATTACTTCTACGCCGACCTCCCTGTGAGTTTTTCACTCCCTGTCCTCCTTTGTTGCTTTCTGTGTAACATCCATGGTTTAGTAGCACCTTAATGGACAAAAAGCAGTGTAGAATTGCTGTTGTGCTGCACATCATCCTGCATTACTGCCTTTTTTAGGTATAACTTGTCCTCACCTGCCCCCAGCTTCTCCATCACAGCACTCCCAGTGAACTCTCCCAGCCATGAGCTCCAATTTAAATAGTGAACAAGTGTTGCTGAAGCAGCAAAAATGCTATTTGCCACACATACAGACAAATGATACTGAAAGCTGTTAAAGAAAATGACCAGTGTTTTTTACTTACCAGCTCATTTCCTTCAGTGCACTTCTACTTTTACATTATCCACAGGTCATTTCCCTCTCCCTGCCTTTTGCCTTTGATAATTTGGGAATAGCTGTCTTTTACTCAGATAACAAAAGGCAACATTAGCATTGATTTGCAGTCTTGTTTGTGTCCACCTGATGAATGTAAGTCTGATGTTTTCTCTCCTTTTAGCCTTGTTTTGATCTCTGCCAACTCCTGTGGCAAATATCTGGCACTTTAGCTGCTAATGCTCGATTGGATTGGTGTTTGGTGTGGGGAAGTTAGCATGCAGTGGGTTTATCAGAGCTTTTCATCTGAAAACAACTGCTTGCACAAGCTGGAAACTAGTTTGGTGCAAAGCGATTTGGTACTTTTTGTGTAATCCTGCTAACAAACAAACAAACAGACATGGATGAAAACATAACCTCCTTTGACTGAGGTAATTATCAACTAAATCCACCACTCCCCTCAGTTTTATGAAGCTCTACAGTGTGTTTCAGCTCATTGTTTAGGTAGTCGGCAGGCAACTTTAATGTTTTGGTTCACTCTCACTGCATCGTTTGTGGCCTCAGCAGGCAGCTCTTTTCAGTAAATAGGTTTTAAAAACCCACTGTACACTCCCTGCTTAGCAGCAAACAGCAGAGAGACAAAGTTAGCAGCTATGTGGTGAACACAGCGGAACATTTAGCAGCTAAAGAGAAAGATATTTCCCTTAGGAGTTCCAAGAGAGAAATAGAGGTAAAGGTGAGTGAATATTGGACTTATATTCTTCAGGTGGCCAGGAACATGACTCCAAATGAAAAATAATGTCTCTCTGTTACTGCTGGATATGTAAGTAAGCAACTGGTATTAAAGAATCAAAGAAATTGATCAGACAAGTTTGCCAATATGGTATTTGAAGAGTTACCTATCCAATCCAATGGTCATGACATGGGAATGTGGATTTCAAAGTCTAAGAGCAAACTATATGAGCCAAATAACAGTCTGGTAAGGTGGTGGTTGTATAGGTAGAAACCCCTCTTTAACACTGATAGTTCCATTTAACAGTCTGGCCCAAAGTAATTCTCTCTTTGCTCTCTGTAACAGAGAGCTCACATGGCAAAGTTTCACCACCCCTCAGAGCCCCAGGGTTATTTTACCGCCATTATGAGTGACATTTTAAGGCTTAGATGGAAAAGACAAAATGTCATGGGAACTCTGCAGCGACTTGCCCTACAGAGACCTCCTTTAATATATCTAGAAATTCTCTGAAGAAAGGTGTTAGAGAATTTTACAATTTGGATTTTCAGAGTTAGTCTCTCCCTGGTAAGATATTATGCTAACACGGCTTTGGGCAAGGTAATGAGGAGGGGTAATTATGAACTGAAGAACTTAGGAAACAGATTTTCTTCTCCTTTGGTAGTATTTCATTGAGAATGCCTGAAGTGAGAGTACGCCTACAAAGTAGCAAGCAATATACTGAATATGAGCTTCAGCTGGTATTTTTATTGCGTTGTTTCTGTTACTGTATTCCACTGAAATAAATTATCTCTCATTATGTCTTTGATATTTCTCATTAATTCCTGGTTTAATTCCTGAGCTGACATGAGTCTATTGTGAAAATGTGGCTGATAAGCCTTTATGCACAACTATCATGTTAGATCTTGATAGTTGTTTTTCTCATGTAATATTTCACCAACTTACTGATTATCACAAAGCGGCAGCAGTACATATTTTAATCACCATGGTAAGGATACATTATCTCCCCAGGAAGTGCATGTATCTTGAAATTCCAGCAAAATCCCCTCCAGACGCACAGGGATTACTGTTAGGTTCATCTTGCTCTCTTGTGTGTTTACCGAAGATTGCATCACTTCTTTTGGATTCCTTCTCAACAGTTGACACACACAGCAGGGACGATAATACCAGATTACAGCTTTTATTTTTCTCTGAGATTTCACAAACAACTTTTTGCCAGTGGGCTGAGCCTGAAACCTTTATTTGAGTTTTAAATTCGCTGTTTGCTCTGTGCACAATACCTGCTGTTGCCTTTTTATAATTATTTATTTAGTTTCATCAGCTGTTTGAAAAGAGTGATCTGTCCCTGCATTGTGTGGAACAGCTTGATAAACTAAAGTCAGAGTGGATTTAATTGTGGAGATGTTGGGACATTTTTCACATTCCACCTAAAGTTTGAGTGTAATGCTCGTAAAACCAAACCAGTAGCAGGCAGGACCGAGGGAGAAATTATCCCACCCCTGAAAAATACATTTGTAAATTGCGTTTTACATTATTGATATGTTCCACTAGAAATCCCTGATTGCATTTTGTAAAACACCACAGTTGCTCATTAAATGATTAATGCTGCTGTCCAACCCAGCATTCCTTCTTTGAATTGAAATGGCAGGCAAAGCACATATATAAAGCTTCTAACAGCACTTTAATAACATGCCTCAGCAGCTCCACACTAATCTACCAGCAAAAGCAAATAATTACAATTTCCTTGAGATATTAAGTTTCCAAATAAACAGGCATGGGCTGACTGTTGAAGCTTTGACATGTGTTTAATGAGAGCAGTTAATGTGTGTGTGACCTCGATGGGTAGCTGAGAGGAACATCAATGTGCAGGCGCGAGGAGCGAGACGACCGACGGAGGCTTGTTTGTTTAGTAACTTTGAAATGAATCAGAAAATGACTCAGCAGCTCACAACACAGAACTGAGTTTGGAGCATGTGTGTTTGTGTGTGTATGAGCCTGTATGTATAGTATGAGAGCAGGGATGCGTCTATAACTGCAAATATAAAAAGGTCTCCTGCTCATTAGGGCTCAACCTGCTGTCAGAGTGTAACTGGGGAACCTTAATGTGTCTACTAGGGTCTTATTAACAACAAACTTGCCTCATCCTTCATTATGTTGCCAGAAGTGGCTGATTTATTATGCAGGAAATGCAAATAGTCTTTACTTATACAGATGCTGGTTAATGTATAGTGTGGCATGCTCGTGCTTCTGCCCGTAGAGACAACATTTTCAACAGCAAAGATAAAGCTTGTGAAAAGATTAAGGAAGAAACAGGTGATTTCTGATAAGCTTCAACAGAACTCATAAAATCCAGCAGATTTAAAGTTTGCATCCACAGAGACGAACAGGAATTGAAAAAGACAATCCCCAATAGTCTGTTTTTCCACCCTTTTTTTTTTTAAAAAAAAGGAGGAGGCGTGGATGTGATTGATTGTGTCCATCAGGCACATTGTACAGAACGACGGTGACTAACAACCCCCCAATCTCTTCTCCCACGCCCTCGCTCTCTTTAGCATAAGTATGATTAATGTTTAGTTCCTACAATGTGGTTGCCATAGAAACGCTGAAAATTAATACTTGGGGCAGCAGATTCTTTTAGGAATAGAGGAGCAGATAAAATATTTATCCTTATGCTTTTGTGAGAAGAAACCTTGAGTGAAATAGCAGCACTCTTGCTGCATTATAATGAAGGACCAGCCAATCAGCCAGCACTGTGTTTATTGATGCTGCCTGCCTCACCTCTACATGGACCCATGACACTGACTGCAGACTCATCATCAGTGTTATTCCACTGCAATACAGGGATTTAACTGAACTCCGAGATAACATAATTAGATGTATTTCCCATTAAAAAATGACACTTTGGTCACACAAAATGGAGGATTATTATATATAATGAATTAAAGCTAGATAATAAACTGAAATTACAGATTATTTTTTTACTGACCTAAATGTAATTTATAATACATGTCTATAAATTGACTGAATGTCACAAGTCCATTACAGGGCTGACATATACAGACAACAAACCACACAACATGCAGACTCCTCGCAGAAAGGGGTTCAGATCTGGAACCTTCTTGCTGTGAGGAGATAGTGCTAACCACTGCACCACTGTGCCTCCCTGCCTACAGTCACTAGTGCAGCATTGTGTTGCCATTAATGTTGGCTTCAAAAGTGAAAGTGATGGGGTTGTTTTTGTTCCTAATTTCAGAGCAATTAAAAGTGAGTAAATACAGCTGTTACTGTCTGCACTGACTCACTTTTCATTACACCAACACAGTCAGCAAACTCTCTGTCTTTTAATTTGATATAAGGTGGGCTGCTGGCACTATAAGGACTTGATAAAAGATTCAGTTTTTTGCTGAGAGACAATTAAGAAGATCCTCTATTTACTACACAACCTTGCTGCCCAGAGTTTTATAGTACTGTATTTTATTTTCTCCTATCAGGCTGGATACCAGATCACTCAGCAGCGGCGGCCCATTGCAGTAGATGGCGAACTGACTTACAACCTCCTTGGAGGAAAAAATAGGAACCAAGTGATCAGAAAGACTGTTAACATAAAACAGATTCAGCTGGAGCAGGACAGCGGCAAGAGTCTCCATGATGATGTCCACAGCCAGACACTCATAGACCTTAACAGAGCAGGTAACGTCACTCATTCACTGCCCTAAGATTAAAGTATTAAAGGCTGCTGATATTCTGTGTTTTTTATTGTCAACAAATCCCACAAGGAGACTAGAAGCAATAATAAAATCATCCATTAATGTGAATTGTCTGTGACAGCTGATTCCAGTATGCCACAGATATCCATTATTCTCCACAAAACCATTAAAAGCACACAAGTTCACTTCATTACCATGTGGATTAATGTGAATTAATCCACAGTTGAAAATAGTCCCCCTATAAATGCACCATTTAAACTAGTGCCCAGCGTTAGATATTGTTTAACCTAAAAAAAACTTTCAAATAATTAAACTATATATTTGTGACTTTTTATTATATTAGTTTTAATCTTCAGTAAGAATGAACATGCTTTGGGCTGAGAGCAACAGACATTGGAAAAGTTTTGAGAAACAGACAAACATTGTTAATTTTGGTCTTGTCGTAAAATTATTATTGACAATAAGAAAAATGTCTTATAACATGAACGCTCTTCTTTAACACCGGAAGAAATCATATTCAGACAGCTGTTATTATATGTTTCAAATTTTAAATGGCCTAACAAAGCAAAACAGGTTTGTCGCAAAGCTCCATGGGATGGATACCTGAGAGATGTAAAACACAGCTGTCTTCACATCCATCAGGTGTAGGTCTAATGGAGCTGGTGATGGAGCCAGACATGAGCTGCGGAGAGGAGGCTGCTGCAGCTGTCAGAGAGCTTCAGCTCATCCTGCAAGCCCTGGGCACCTGTCAAGGCAACATGTCTGGTATGGAAATCACTCTCTGTCTCTGTCTCTCTGCCTGCCTCTCTCTCTCTGTTTCTGAGCTGCTGCTATACCTCTAAACCCAAACTTCTTTCCCCTCTCAGTGTGCATCTCTTTTACCTCTTTCTCCTCAGAGGGCCAGCTGAGAGTAGATGCCAACGTATCTGTCCACAGGCCAGGCGAGCCCCTGGGCATCAGGACCGAGGTGAAGAACATCAACAGCATCCGGTACCTGGCCAGGGCTATAGGTTAGTACCATAAAAAGTTAGGCGGATAGCAAGAGTGTTACAGACACTGAGTGAGATTGCTTGAATGCTGATCTGAATAGATTTTAGCTTGTTGCATGATTGCTCACACACATGTTGTGAAAGTAAAGACCTTAATGTGACCCATAAAGTTGGAATAAAATATGTTTTACCTCTTCTCATGAAATGATTGTGACAATATGATTTATTCTTGATAGATAAAGTGTATATCTTCTCAAAACGAAATTGGTAACTGGGACTCGGTATGTAATCATTGCACCTGGTCAAAGGTGATTACTGATGTGTATAAATAGGAATAAAAAGAGGAAAAAATTATTCCAACTTCATGGGCAACAGTGTACATTGACTGTCCTTAAAAGAAAAGTTTGACATTTTGTGAAATGCTTGTTTCCTCTCTCACCCAGATGAGACAGTTGTTACCACTGTACATGTCTTCTCTTAGGACAGAGAGTGGAAATAGGGGGAAAAAGCTGGCCTGGGTCTTTCCAAAATCAACTAAATCTGTCTTCCAACACCCATAAAGATCACAAATTAACATGTTTAATCTGTAATTGTCATTTTACGAGCTGTTATAGCTTGGACCAGTAACTTCATGGTGTCTTCACTGGTTGCTTGGCTACTGGTCCTGTGCCTAGAAATAGTTTGGCAGAAAACCTCCCTGCAAAACAGCAGATTACTTGTACTTTACATGTATTTCCTTTTCATGCTACTTTATACCTCTACTCCACCACAGTTTAGAGGGAAGTATTGTTCTTTTTTTGCCACTACATGTATTTGACAGTTTTAGTCACTAGTTATTTTGCAGATTAAGATTTTACATACAAAACACATGATTTTCTAAAATATTATGCATTATTATAGATCAGTCTACCCAACAGTATATGAAATAGTTAAAATTAGCTCTATCTTGATCAGCTACAACAGTTAAATGCTATATGCACATTATTGCATCAATAGTAATAATCTACTAATATGATATAAAATAATACTAAAGTATAATAATAATACCTTAGCCCATAGTAAAAATGGGCTAGATCATTAGTACTTTAAGTACATTTTGCAAATAATTACCCTAAATAATTACATTAAATTTACGGAGGTAATAGTAAAGATGAGTGTGGGACTTTTATTTGTAGTGGAATATTTTCACAGTGTGGCACTGGTACTTCTACTCAAGTAAAGCATCTAAATACTTCTGCCAAAACTGGAAACACTAATATACAAAGATGCCAAAGAGAAACACATGCTACACACTTCAGATATTTTGTACCTGTCAGGTATTACAAAAAAAACATTCTTTTATCACTCTCATACTAGAAAATACAATACATTTTTTTGTTTAAATGAAAACAGTGTAGCTGGATTTATGAAGAGAAATGAAGACAGGAAGCATAGTTAACACTGACAGTGACTTGTGAAGCAGAAGTTTAGGACTGACAACCATTCACAAACAATTAGCTGTGTGATAGCAGCATGTGATGGTGAATTGGCTTCTCGCAGCTGCTCACTTAAAAAAACATTGATTTTGTGTCAACTCCAACTTCACTGACTGTTGATTGAGCTTCACTTAAAAAGCTGACGAGCTCCAGCCAAAAGATTTCAATGTATTACATGCAGGTTTTTAAGCACGGTTTGACATACTGTGATGCTGTGCTTGAATTATTTATCAATAAAGTTGTATCACATTTACTCTGTTGCTGAACTGGTATTTAAAAGTCATGGAGAGAAACATCATTTATCACAGTTATAATGTGGCAGCAGTCAGAGACCAGAGGATTGCCAGTGTATAGCAGCAGATGTTTGGCATTTACCACAAAATTGTGTTTGTGTGTTAGAATGTTATTGTAAAAAGTTAATGTTCACGTTGTCTCTTATATCACCAGACTACGAGATTCAGAGACAGATCTCTGTCCTACAGAGAGGGGGGACGGTGCAAAATGAGACCCGAGCGTATGATTCCAAATCTGGGTAAGAGGATGAAAGAGCAGGGCTGCAATGCCAAGCTTTAGCCACTACAACACCCTCTGACTGGGATCTCTGCCTGGTTCATTAGTCTAGAGCTTTGCTAAGGAGGAACCATCATGGTAATGATGATGAATAGAGCCATTTGGATGCCGCCGTCATCCTGTGTTATCTGTGAGCTATGTGCTAGTCACAGGCTTATGAGCTCACAGAATGAGCCGCCTCTCACACAGCTGAGGCCTTGATCATCCTCTGGTCCTCTGCCTCCTTCCCATGAGGCCTTGCATGTCTGAGGTACATGGTGAAGTGTGTTAAATAGTGTGTGATGGCCTGTGATTGGCTCTTTCTTCTTGTTCTTGTGAAGGTGGCTACAGATCTGACTACACTGTTTGTTGACTGAAAGGCATTACTACCCATATGTTCCCACTGTGTTTTTTTATTGTGCTTTTGTTGTTGTTGTTTTTATACAATAGCTGCACAACTAGACAGTTTTTAGGGGGTGAGCTTTTTCATCATCAACTGATCTACTGTTTGTCTTCTCAGTTAATTAATAAAATATCAGAAAATGCATCATTACATTTCATTCATTCATTCTCATTTCAGTTTTCACCAGTGCAAGTTAACATATTGAAATGGCTGGTTTTATCTGGCCAACAGTCAAAAACCCAAAGGTATTGAGTGAACTATCACAGAAAACAAAGAAAAGCAGCAAATCTTCACAGTTTAAGATGCTTGAGTAACTTTTAAGCATTCTCAAAAATAATTTACAATTAATCAATAACCAAATTGTTGCTAAAAAAGTATCTGTTGATTGACTATATGGTGATTCTGAAAAGTATTACATAGTAGTTAAAGATATCTCAGACATTAGCTGCTGTTCATCCAGGTAAATTTCCTGTGACATCTATTTTAAATTTTTAGAATGTTGATAATGTTGATTAATAATGTTTTCATGTTGTCTTCTAGGGAGACCATTCCCATGAGGGACAAAGAGGGTCTTCAGGACTACAGGTGAGAGAGAATTTGTTGGCTTTTTGCATGTTCATCGTCATTTTTTGTCCTGGGAGCTCGTTTTTATTGACACATAGTTACAATATCAGAGGGTGATCTGGTCCTCAGTGGGGACTGAATGAGGATGAGGGCGTCTGAGTGGCAGCTAGATGGATAGAAATGAACAGATATCACTCAAGGTCCGGGCCTCGGTTTTGTGTGTGTGTGTTTGCGTTTACGAGGGGGAATGATAGATGGACAGGTGTAAGGCTGATGGAGTCAAATGATTAGGCGAGCAAGTGAAATGTGACAAGTGTGGTGTCTAAAGGACTATTAGTATCTCAACAAAAGCCAGCCTCCTCTTCTCTCAGCTTATCTGTACTGCTGATAAAACATTCTCACCACCACCCCAACCCCCCCCTTCCCTCCCTTCAGGTTTATGCCAGAGCCCAACCTGCCCCCTCTGATCGTATATGGGGATAACGCATCGCTGCCCACTGGCACTGATGCATGCCAGGCGGTGGTGGTGCAGAAGATAAGGGAAGGGCTGCCAGAGCTACCCAGTGTCAAAAGAGACAGGCTGGTGCGAACATACGGCATCCTGCCTGAGCACAGCTTCACTTTGGTGGTGAGTTTATAAGTGGGTGAAAGCAACCGGTGAGAGAGGAGTTCATTCCCTCACTAAATCTGTTATCCTCATACTTCTTTTTAATTGCCATCTGATCAAGCCCAAGCAGAGTCATCTTGGACGCTGTTCTGCTTGAATCCAGGAGCCAGCTGAATACTGATAGCCTCTGCTAGGCTTACTTGATCCTAATTAGATAATGTGCATGTGAATGTTCATGGCGTTTTGTTGCAGAATGAAGACGGGCTGGTGGAGTACTTTGAGGCGGTGTTGAAGGCGACCAAGAAGGAGCCAAGGAAGGTGATTGGCTGGGTAACAAATGAGCTGTTGGGTCACCTCAAACAACAAGACATGAGTGTGAGCCAGAGGTGAGACAAACCCCTTCATGTTGCTTTTACAATATTCATGTAATTCTTACCGTTAGTCTTGCAGCATAGCTCGTGAACGCAGTTCTGTTCTGCTGCCAGTGCTCAGGTCTTAGATGTCAGGGCGCCGGCGCAGGACCCCTCCTCTCTGAGTTCCTTGTAACTGGCTCGCTCACTTTGTACTTTTGGCATGCTGTATCTGAAAATGTTGGTGATTCTGAGCTGTGGCAGAAGGAGGAATGGAACGTGTACAAATAATGGTACACATGGGAAGAGAGCTTTATGGTAGCCGCTTTCAATTCGAGAGTCAGTTTTCAGCCTGAAGGCTCCTCTGTTAAATAAAACAACCTAAAAAGAAAAGGGGTTAGACAAAAAGGTTAAACTATTCACTAAGAGTGAAGCCATAGCTCAAGGGTTAAGACACTGACCATGAACCGCCACGTCACTCGTTCAGGCCAGACCTTTTTGCATCTCTCTCTCACTAAATTCCTGTCAGTTCTTCACTGTCTGTAATGACAGCCTGAGAATATTTTTAAAGGAAAACTCTTCACTCTCCAGATGCTCTCTTTATTTTAGGGTGTCACAAGCCACTGCTTCAAGTGGAAAAAAATGATTTAGTGTCAAAATTAATTGTTACCTAAAAGTGATTAAGTGTCAGCAGTTCAGCTCCGTATCCTGAAACTCATGACTAAACTTTAGTCTGAGACACTTCAGTGAATGCACTGTTTATAGCTGTTACACAGTTATACAGATTCATGTGAAAAGCTTTGCTCTTTAAGGGAGTTCTCCAAAAAATATCAGCCACAAGAAGGTTTAAATCAGTTAGTTAAAAAATCTATAATACTAAAAACTTTGCTCATAAGGAGGAGGTTGGGGTGGTGGAGGGAGCTCTGGCATCAAACAGCACTGGTGTATCAGTTTCCCTGATAAAATTTACTTTCACAGTGTGGCCAAAAGAGAGAGAGAGGGAGGTGAAGAGGGGTGGGGGGGAGCTTTGTGATTTCACCTGTCAAAGTTCAATCTGATTTAAGTCTCTTTGACGCAAAGGAGGCAGATAAATTCACAACTGGAAGCAAAATTTTCTTGGAACGTCCTGCATAGAAATAAAAGGGAAGCAAAAGCCAGTATGACTGCACGGTGATCAGGAAGCAGGAATGAAGCAGCTGGTGGTAATCAGTTACTGCATAAGTTATTATATACAGCCATCGTAGCTGGTATGTTAAATCAAATAACAGTCACAGTCCTCATTATGTTCACTTTACAAAGCGACTAGTGGTTATCTACTGAACTAAATGAAAGTAAATATTACAGAGCAACAAAAATCATAATAACAAACTCACAGCAGCTGTAGAAATTCAGTCTAATTTTGGGGTTGCTATCGATTCCTACCGTTGATGCACATTAACGTTCACAAACCCACAGCTGTTCTTGGCTCAATAAGAGCCACTAAAATCTAAGTTATTGAACTGTTTCCTTTTAATTCCCCAGGAAGGTTTGCTCTGGATTAATGAGCATTTAGCCACAAAAAAGATTTTGCCTGTGCTGTGTGGTGTTCAGAATAATGTTTTTATATTCAGGCTACAGGTACTGAGTTAAAGATGGCAGCACATCAACCCTAGTTAGATACACTATTTCAGCCTCTTTTCCATTAACCATTCTACACTGTGCGCTGACTTGACTGACATCAAGGATTATTAGATTCTTAGTGCTCACAAATACTGATTAGACCGTCACATACCATACAACAATAACATGTGTGAGTCCATAAATCATCCGATATTACCTGATTCTTTATGTCTGTCAGTGATAAAACTCCTGCGACAGTCCTGACAGCCCATCAGAGAGAAGCTGTGTGGACAAATCCAATCACATTAGTGAAATCATTACTTTTTTGGAAGAAGGTGTTGTTTTAATCTCTCCAGCTGAAGGACTGTTAGCTGGAACATGTTGGATTTTGTAAATGTTCCAAAACACTTGAAACTGAATAAAGTCTTTTGATATTGAAGCGAAGAGAAGTTGCCATGGTACCTGTCACACAAAATGAACATGAAAATGCTATCTAGCACAGGCTATGGAAAAATAACACAAGTTTTCTCCTACTATTTATGGCATGTGACACTAAATATCAGACACTCATTTCACTACATTTCCTCTTAGCAATTTCTTAAAATGCAGCTAAATAATGAGTGCAATTAATGTGGGTGGTCAGATACATCTAAGTTGTATTGTGAAGCTCAGAGTGAAGGTCATCACAACTTAGAAACTACACTTCAGCTTGTTGAATCCAAACAAGATTAGTTAGTATTAATAATCTCTTAGAATTAGAAGCTCTGAGTCATTATAGAGCAAAAGAAAATGAAACAAGTAATGGGTTGACGTCATCCTAGATGCTGTGAGCTTCACTTTATCTACCAGTTCCAGACAGTGGTGAAATATTTGTGTGTGAATAAACACAAAATAGCTGGTGTTTATTTATGCATAATGCCGCATTTGCTTTAGTTGAAAGGAAGAGAGTGAAAGAAAAACAAAGAGTGGCCAGCAAGATTGTCAAAAGCTGCAGGCAGGGTAAAAAACAGACACTCAGTCACTAAGTGATTATAGAAGCATTTTGAGTACTTGGAGCCAGGAGGAAGTTGCCTGTAGTTTGGTTACCAAGTAAAAGGTCTTGAAAAGTTCTATTAAGAACTGCAAGTATCTCCTTTGTTGTTCATACGATCACAGTCTATATGAAACTTTTTGTCTCTGCTATCCTGTCAAACCTGCCCAAATTTAATTTTGCGCCTCTGGTTCCAAGCCCTTCAGACGGATAAAAAAAGAGGAAATTGGGCAGTGCATTGGTCAGACAGCCAGAGAGCTGAAACTCCAGGTATGTCATTAGGAGCTTACCGAGGCATTTCCACCAGCTAAGACAAGTCACTCAGGGTTTCCCCCTTCAGTAAAGCTGCTGGCGGCTGCCCATGAGGGAAACTCACTGCAGGTCCAGTGACAGGTTTGCTGCAAGATGGTGACAAGATGATGACAGAACAGTGAAATATCTCACCAGGTCAACATTAAAATGTTAAAAATGTGAAATGAGATTCGAAAACACAAATATAATGAGAGATATTTTTTTTGTCTGACATGCGTCCACTGCCAGATAAGCTACCCCTTCACCACCCAAATATGTTCTTATGAACAGATTATGAACTGGCTGTTGTTGCATTTAAAACTATTCATCGTATAAAAGAGGTATTGTTAAAATTGAATACTCAGTGTTCAGGTTGCTTTGGTCAAGTTTTTTTTAAATATACAAATACGATAGTAGTACAACTGAGCTGCACTAGTTGGACATTTGTCCATCACTTTTAGCTAATTATTTCATCTGTTAATAATTAGGCGTAACTATTTTATCTGTTCATTCATTTAGCTAACTCTTTCTACTGTTTATTCATTATTTTAGACAGATATTTCAAAACTGTTCATCCATTATTTTTAGCTAATTATTTATTATTTATTTTAGCTAAGTATTTCAACTGTTAATCGTTACTTTTAGCTATTTCCACTATTTATTAATTTAGCTAACTAGTTCAAATGTCTATGTATTACTTTTAGCCTACCATTTATGCCGTTCTTTCATCACTTTTAGCTAACAATATAAAATGTTTATCCATCATTTTCAGCTAACATTTTCAACTTTTTATCCATATTTTTTCAGCCATTTCATTTGTTTATCATCACCAGTAGCTAACTATTTTAACCTCTCATTCATTCCTTTTAGCTACTCCAACTGCTAATTTGTTACTTTTAGCTAGCATTGAGCATCAGAAGCAACTGTTTATCCATGCTTTGAGCTAAGTAGCTAGCATTACATCAACTGTTTAATCATTGTAGCTGTACTTTTAGCTATACTGCTGAGCTGCAATTACATTTAGCTATTTCAAATTCTCCTCCTTTGGCAAGATTAGCATCACACCAGTTTGTAATCCTATATGGCTGTTATCTTTCCTCTTTAACACAAATATGTGAATATATTTTCTAATGAAAATACAATTTCTAGTTAAGCTTTCCATGTGACCCCTGGCAACTGCAGACGTATCCCATGAGGTACACATACCCCTGTTTAGGAATCATTGTTTTATTTGACACAGAAACAGTTGGTCAAACTGAGCTATGTTTGTAAAGATGGATACTTTTCATCTGTTTTTCCACAGTGTCTGTGCCATGTTTGGAGGATATTTAGTGAAGATGGACTGTCTGGCCTGCAGTGCACCGAATGAAACTCTGTCTCCACTTAATATATTCTAACAGGCTTTTTGATTCCATTTGTCTGGTAGCCTGGGGAACAAACAAGCAGACATATGAAAGACAGACACATTATAGTCGAATCACAGACGTGATAGACTCTCGCATCCTTTCAGTCTGACTCTTCCACCCTTTTCTTTCCTTCCCTTCCTCCATTTATATCACTAATTCTTCAGTTCATCTATTAAAATGTAATTAAATTGCCTCTTTATTTGATTTCAGCAAAGTCTCTCCTCCTGCCCTGGCTGAGCTGCTGGAACTTCAAGAAAAAGGACACATCTCCTCTTCGGTTGCCAAGCAGGTCAGTCAGCTGCACAGACCGTGCAATTATCCCATTCTGTCTGTCAGCACACACAACTCCAGCTAGTGCTCGTTTGTATTCTCGTTATCACCTGCGTCTTGCTGGTTTCTCCCCACTCCCAGGTGTTCCAGGAGATGTGGAGGTCATCAGGCAAGACTGCTTCGCAGATCATCCAGGAGCAGGACTTGGGGCTTGTTAGTGACACTGCACAGCTGCACAGCATCTGCCAGAAGGTGGTGGACTCGAATCCTGATGAGGTGAGGGCTGGTGTGTAAATATTCACTTAGAAGTTATTTTGTTTTTTGTTTTATGTTTGAGATGTTTCACGTTTGCTGTGCCTCTCTGTAGGTTCTTGCCATCAGAAATGGAAACAAGAAAGTCCTGAACAGGCTGATAGGCCTGGTTCAAAGAGAGACCAAAGGTAGAGCTGACCCAGTCCTGGTGAAGGAAATTTTACAAGAGAAGACTTCATGAAGTTCGGACTATTCTGCAAAACCCAGCCATATCACATGCTGAGTCAAGTCAAGCATCTTTATGAAAAACAAAGGATATGGCAAAGATGATGTACAATAGATCTGTATGAAAGTGCAGATATGCAGAGTAATAATGTCCAAATGGTGCACCATTGCATGTGGTCCTCCATGAGTTGATAAAACTATTGATGGCCAATCTGAAAATGAAGCTTCCAGCCTTATTTCCTGAGAGGCTGTAATTTTGTAAATACTGTACAATGTTTTCCCTAGACAACAGCCATTATCATCTATATTTATGGGCCTAAAAAATAATAAAGCTGTTTAGATTATTACTCTCTGTGACAATGTTATATCACCATTTGGTTTATTTTGTCAAAAATGGCATACATGAATCCCAAGATGCAGCATATGTATGTTTTGCTATTCTGACCAGGTGATGAGATTTGATGAGACTTATATGTAAAGGAAAACAGTAAAATTGCCTTGAAAAATATGCAACTTAATTAACAAAAAACAATCTATTATTTAGATGAATGAAATGGTCCTGACACAAAGAAAAGTGAGAATTCTGAAGGGACCTGCATATAGTTCAGTATAACCCTTTCACAAGTTAAGTTTATGTACCATTGGCTGCTGCAATATTGGCCATTATGGTCATTTGAGAGGCCTGAAAATCACATGCTGACTGTGAGATGCTCTCTCATTGAGAGGTAACAGGGACCCTGCCCATCTCTGATATCCAGTCATCAAAGCAATCAGTGAGCGCCCTCTTGTGGTTGAACCACATTATTTAAAACTGCGTTAAAACTGTGCTACATAATAGATTCTCACTGGTACTGAGGTGCAGATCCTTTGCACAATATCAATTTAAAGCTTGTGCCACCACTTCTAATCTGCACATTTTCTCATTTGTGGTTGGCCTACATGCATATTTAATAAGTCAAATCAATAACTAAACTAATGGCTATCGCTTGGTCTCATCAGATTGATTCATGTTTAATATATCCTAAATTTACTACAGTTTATTAAAATTTAGTCTGGCAGCTGTTCCCCTGCAGAGATCAGAAAATTACATCTTCCACATATGACTACTCACATAAGCAAAGTCTCACTCTCCAGCAGGACACATACAGTGCTGGTTTGTGCCCAGCTACAACTGTGAGCAAACAGCCTGTTGCTACTACACAGCCCCTAAAACTGTTGGAGCTTAGTCATTACAAAATAATTACATTTTTGAAATGGCTGCAGAAGTTTCTGGAGACCTGATTTTCAAAGACTTCATCTGTACTGCACAGCTCTCAGAGTCTCCAGCTTCGATTTTTGTATCTACAAGTCTATGATGACAACCCGAAGTGGGAGCTGGTATATAGAGATAGGAGGAAACAGCTTCCAGTGCCCCATATTTTGTCTAATGAACAGATATTATCGAGTTTATCCCACATTGATTTAGTGTCATGCTATTTTTTGACCCATGTAATCACTTGTTTCCATGCACAGGCATAAAATGGTGCAGTTTACTTTGCAAAAAATGTTTAGCTTATGCTCATAAGGTGTCATGCTCTCTACTACGTCGTTTGCATTATCTCTGCAGTATGACATAGTCATTGCATGTAAATGGAAGAGGTAAAGCGCCTGAGAGAACGAGACCTAGTTTTGAACAAAATCTCTCTGGGGGAAGGGCTGTTCATAAAGGAAAACTTGTATTAAATGAGGACATCAATGTCTACAGAACAAACAGCTGCAAACCACCTCTGGCAAAAAGGAAATAATATGTTGATGGTGAAGGGGTAAGGCTTAGCATCTAGGTTTTCGCTTTGAAAACCTTGCATGTTAAGAGAGGGGGGAAAAGTCAATACATTAAGTGCATTCAGTTTCATTTACCAGAAGTTGTCTTTATTGAAAGAGGCATGCCTTTGTGTCTTAGACTTCAGCAACAAACAGCAACCTGATCACTTCTCTGACAGACAAATTGAGGCCAAATGGTGTCAGAGAGGATGAATCTTTGGAACCTACTGAGACAGAAACTGGTCTATAACCTTGGTTGTTATACCCGTTTTCATGCCACAATGCTGCTAAAACAGTGATTGTTTGTATACTGTGCTGGGTGTGTTATACAGACTGAACCTGTGCTGGTTGAAGGGCTGAGTCAGCAGTGCAGATTGACTCCATCACATGAAAAGGCTGATAAAGTGCTCTGCAACATTCTTTTACCAAAGAGAAAGACAGTACTGAAAATGGCTTTGATTGATACAAATATACATTTCCAAGCCTTTTTTTGTTGTTGTTGTTTTAAAAAAAGTATTACAGAAATTACTCTCTGCCTGCATAGCATCAAGTAGAAACTGAATGGATTTAAATAGGAACAAAAATACACAATCCAAATTTAAAACTTAAATATAATTCTTGATCTTATTAGATGAATTTATGAGATGAAAACATTGATTAACTCAGTGTAAATCACAATGCTAATGCAAAGTTTTTCTACATTTCTACAAATGCATGTTACATTTTGTTAGATCTACTCAAAGCAGTCCATTATCTCAGAGTCTGAATAGAAAACAATTACAAGAATTACTTCTGAATAATTAGTTTTAATCGTTTGTGTTATACTTTTATATTTAAATTGTAGGGTTTATTAAGGGTTGTGCAACAAATTCTCATAAAAGGAGTCATACTTTAATTTTTTTAAATGTCCACATTAGATTAACTGCATCTTTCACTCAAGTGGCGGAGGGTCAGGTATGGTGATTGATTTCTTTTGCTTCTAGAAACTGAGTTTTCTCAGTCAAAAACAGAAACAAATCATAACAATATACTGTTCAGACCCTATGGCCTTTCCTTTATACCTTGACAATGGACAGCTTTAAGTAAAACAACATTTCACAATAAAATATTCCGTTACTCCTTTGTAAATCCATTCAAAATCAGGCCAATGTGTGAACTAAAATCATAATTTAGGCACTAATTTAAAACTATTTCTGTCCTGGTAAATTCACTTAGTAGAGGCATGCTTTGTAACAAAATATATCTCTTGTATTATATCTTATTCTAATAACCATGTGGACTAAATAAAGGCAATTTACAACAGGCTCCCCTCAGTAACCGTTACAGTTTGAGATGGTTTTCAACAGATGTAAAACTACAACTCTCCCAACAATGATACTTCATACTTACCACAACTAAAACAACACCCTACACAATCCCTACATAGAATAAAGTGATGACAAACCATAACTAAGAAGCCTCTAATATAAACTTTGAAAAAAAACAAAAAACAAATATGGCAATAGAAACTCTCGAAAAAGCTTAAATACCCCATCCCATTCTGAAAATATCCCAAACTTAATTACACCCAAAATATCCTTGATTTGCATAGTGTTCTTAAAGTATGTACATTATAAAGCATCACTAAAGTAAGGCAAATTAAATATAGCAAGAACAATCCTGGTTTTGGTGCTAAAGTCTGGAGAACATGTGGAGCCCATTAAGAAACTAGTGCATCATAGGAAAATTGCTTCACCCAAAGGCTTGTAAAGAACCGAGAGAACAGAACGTGCATTAAAAGACTCCTGAGGTACCGTCATGAATCAACAGGAAAACACCAAAACAAATGTACATCTAACACACGACGACTGTGGAAAAACCACTTGTGTAAAGTTTAAAGACAAAAGTGACCAACCTGTTTTAGTAAAGATTTTTAAGTTGTGTAACAGCTGCATAGGAACAGAGGAAAAAGTTAGGATGTGTCTCTGTGATTGACGTCAATGCTGCTGCCAATCAGCTACGACAGTGTGAAAATCAAATGGCATTTTCATGCTGCTAATTCAGAGGTGTGTAATCCTATGGCGAAGAGGCAACGGTCCAGAAAGGCCACCTGAGTAACAAGAGAACCACACTGAGCAGCAGACATCGTACTGTGACTGGAGCTGGTTGTAGAGGACATTCAAAATAAGGGCAGTTCAGATAAGGGTTATGATTGTTTTAAAAAATTGCTGGTTTTTGTTAAAATCCTCTCTCTACAGTCTTTGGTTGGTGGACCTGGAGCTCGCCTTTATAAGCATTATCAGCTGGCGCAGGCATCAGCAAACAGGTTCAAGATTTTCAAGCTCTAAGGTTCGGACCTCCTCCCTTGCTGCCCAACACTTTACAGAACTAGAAAGATGAAATTAAAAAGATCACAAAAGTGATTATCTTTGCTCAGGAAAATAAATACTCTACCATTTTCTTTAATATAGTTGTATAAATCACTGTATCTAAGAGGTTTCTTCATCAAGTATTACCTGGGAAAATAGAAAACCACCATAAAAGAGAGTATTTTCAAATCTTTCAGAGTTAAGTTGGACTCATCACAGAGGCCTATTGGGACACTGTTACTCTTCCATAGGAATGTAAGATAAGATGGAGTGCTCTTGTGCAATTGCAGCCAGTTCTTTGAGGAACTCCGTGAAGAGGACGGTAGCAAAGACTTCTGTCTGATCCAGAGAGATGGCTTTGGGTTTTGGTGGCGGCGAATTCTTCAAGATCCTTGCCGTCTCGCCGTGGGTGGAGCCACTGCTGCTGTTTTTGTCTGAGGACATGAGGATTTAATAAGTTGCAATGAGAAGAAATAATGGAGGCTCAAGGATATACTCCATATATGCACATATTGCATGCATAATGATTTCTCTCTTTTTTTCCTTTTTCTTTTTTTGACCTCAAAAAGAAAGTTAACATGGACAAGAAAGTAAAGAAACTATAAAATTCCTTTTAAAATTCCATCTTAGTCTCCTCTTATGCTTCCACAAACATACTTCCAACTTTTTTTTTTAATTAGCTTGTACCACTCTGGAACCACCACAGGGAATCTAGTTCAAAAACAGGCCTAAAACTCTAGGGCTTAGCTGAGATGGTTGCTCAACTGCAAAGACATATTACTTAACAAAATCAAGTAGAATTTATTCTAGTCCCCAGCAGGAGACAAAACACAAACCGATAATGACTGCAGATGTTGTTTTCAACCATTTTTGGCAAGTTAGTGAGATAGGGGAACTCAAGAATAGTAAAGTGTTTGTTTTCTAATCATCAGGTTGCCACAGAAATATTCCCCCAAAAATGTACCAAAAATATAATCTCATCTTCAACCAACTGCTGCTCTGAAAATAAATACCTTATTAATTAGATATCTATTGTTGAATTGTTTACAATCTAAGTAAAATCAAAAGAATGTGGCAGCTCGTAATGATGATTAACCTGCTCATAAAGGATTTCCAATTATGAGCATGTTCTAGAATAACATAGTGAATATTTTCAGTTAGAACTGATTAAGGATGTTTGAAATACTCAATTGTTCATGCACACGTCCTACTGTTAAAGGCCCTGAAAACCTCTTTATTTAACCAGCTTCTCATGAGCAATGGGGTTCAGCATGAGCACATTTCAGCCACAGTTACAACATCTTTGAATCAAAGTAAGTGTTTTTTTGAGTGTTTCCAGTTTAATTTTGATTGTTTATATCTGATAAAGAAAAAATGGTGTGGGTGTATTGTCACCTGCTGCCATGAACGACGTCTCCCTGGCCAGCAGCCAGTGCTGGGCCGTAGTGATCAGCTCTGGAAAGTCCTTTCTGGTGGCAGCCAGCTCTTCTATCTGGTTCTTCACGGTGGCTAGTACCTGAGAAAAAAAAAACAACACAGAAATGAGTCTGAGCATTCCATTTACATTAGCAGTTTTTACACTGTGTAATTAAAGCCAAAGTAATGAAAACAACCTTGAAATCTAAGCACTACAGACTGATTGTCTTAATCACAGATCTCTTGTTCAGTTATACCTAAAAAACAGACACGAGAAAGCTGCCCTCCCTTGATCTTACTCATTAGTGTTCAGATCTCAAACAGTGCATTATATTCCTATTTTCAATCACTTTTGAAAATCAAGCTACATATTTCAATATCTTACACTAAAACCCTCATTTTTCTTTTTCTTCTTTTTGTGTACTCAACACATACGCCTGAGAGTAAATGAAAGGTACACTCCTGCTGTACACATGCATGCACACAACATGTTTTTGTTACCTGGTACAAGGAGCGAACAGTTGGCTGAAAAACCAAGTTGGTGTTGAGGAGGAAAGAGCGCAGGAGAGGCTGAGGGTAGGCCGCCAACTGAGCCAGGATGCCCGTCAACAATAGGTTGACGTAAAGCGAGTTAGAGAGCATGTTCTCCAGACGAGACAACAGCACGCTGACAAATGGACCTGCGGAAGGGGAATTATAAGAAATCTTTCAAATGTGCTGCCCAGATGTAGCTTTTAGTGAATAATGAGGCTGCTGCAGGGCAAAGATTTCCCTTAACTCACCTGTGAAAGGCACTGAATAGCTTCTACTTGTACTTCCGCTGAGGAGCTTGGTCCCAAACGGTGACTGCAGTTTCTCAGGCTCTGGTGTTTCAGCAGAGAAGGAAGTGAAATCCATCTCCTCCTCCTCCTCCTTCTCCTCCACAGGTGTGACAGGCTTCTTCGTCTCTCCATCAGCTTTGACCAGTTTTCCAACTGCTTGTGTGTCCAACGTACGAATGAGCTCCTCGTACTGTGCCAAAAGGTCATCCCCCAACTCAGCAGCAGTTGTGTTTTGGAGATTTGAATTACAGTCTGTTTGACCTTTGGCCTTCGTGTCCAAGTTATTCTTGCCATTGTCAGCCATCACAGCGGTTGGAAGTGTTACACTTAGTCCGTTTTTGAGGGGAACTTCTGCTGGGGCTGGTTGGGAGTCTTCTGATTTTGTCCCGTTGGGTTTGTTCTTACCGTGCTCGACGTCTCTAGCGTCTTTCTTGGCGACAAGATCGTACACCATGACGTCATCCTGGAATTCATTTTCCTCAATGTATGAGCCTTTAACCAACATGATGGCTGTTCTCCTCATCTCCTGGATGTGCTTTGGGGGCTCAGCAGGAGGTGGCTGTGGAGATTTACTCTCCACTGAGGCCTCTGCAGTCTGCACCGGGCATGCGTCGTAGCTGTCATCCCACTCCAGCTCCAGCTGGTTGACGGAGGGCGGCTCTGTGCTCGGCGGCGGACAGGGTTGAGGGCGCTGCACCAGCGGCTGTGGAACTCTCTTTAGCGTTATCTGGGTTTGTCGACTCTTGAGCCCCGGCTCCTCGAGGACGCCTGGCTGATACTTCTCAGGTGGGGGTTCCTCACCGTCGTACGGGGCCGACCAAACCTGGCAGGCCCGCATGCAGCTGCTGATGCTCAGACGGGCATCATAGAGGTAATGGAGGTAACTGACATCCAGGTAGATTTCTGACCCAATGGTGCAGGAGTTATCATCATCCTCTTCTGGGAAGCTCTCGTTTTCCTCTAGGAAAAAACAGATTGGAAATGTTGATAAAATCTGGCGTGCAACTTCTCACTGTAGCACTCACACAGAGCAGAACTAATGAGTTTGACATGGATCTACAGGGGGCAAAGTGATGTAATACTAGGAAACAGCAGGAGATCTCACTATTTGATAAAATACACATCATCAACTGTCATATGTTTATGGCCCAATTATATGCACATCAACACCTTGCAGTGCACTG
The DNA here is from genome assembly GCF_001640805.2 of Lates calcarifer. NCBI lineage: Eukaryota > Metazoa > Chordata > Actinopteri > Centropomidae > Lates > Lates calcarifer. The sequence continues at coordinate 7,507,818 of NC_066837.1, read as the reverse complement.
TATTCAAAACCATATGTTTGAACAGATTTTGGAAATGTAATGTTAATAAATTATAGTTTTTATTGTAATAGTTCTGTTCAGCCCTTATAACCGCTACAGTGAACGACTTCCCATTTTCCTCTGATATGCTCTGTTTACTGCTGCACTCCACTATCATTTCATCTTCAAACATCCACTCACTCAAATGGGGGTTATGAATAGTAAAATCTGCTGGATGACTTTGCTGTGCAGTTGATTTGAAAAGAGCAAAAACATCCATAAAAGCTGATTATAAATGTGTCTGAAAAGCAGTCATTCATTCTGATTAATCTGTAACACATACAAAACAAACATTTTAAGTATTCAGGCTTCCCACTTCTAGGCTCCAGCTGGGGAGCCTTTCAACATGGGTAATAATTAGCTGTACTATACACTACTAGGAGGATAATTCTTGTTTATTACAACTTGGGTCTAATTTTTGTAAATTAGGGCATCATACCTATCTGTAAAAACATCATCATAATCACAGAATTAATTGCTGAGATTTGGGAACACAACATCAACCAAAAAAAGTAAGATAGGGCAAGAAAGAAGATTCAAGCTGTAATAAACCAGACAAAATTTTCCATTAATGCCACATCCCTCTTACCTGCGGTGTCAGTGTTATTGGCAGTCTCTGCTCCCTTGGAAAAGAGGATGGAGTCCAGCTGTCGGAGGGGTGGGGGGCTGCGATCAGGAGAGCAGCAGGATGGCGTTAATGCCAGGATCTTGGCTGCTGACACAGAGTAGCAGTCCCTCTCTCTCACCACACGCCTCTGACTCAACATCATGTGATTACAGGGGATCAGGTACCTGGGGAGGCAGATGGGAACGGATCCTGTTAGGGAAAGCGACGGGTAGTCGTAGGAGGGAGAGGGACAGGGGGTGGTGAGCAGACAGATGGTAATACAAGTCTGCATGGTGGGAGGTAGAGAGTAAAAGCTCATCGTATTATAAACCAATTAGATGTACCACGCTTTACAACTGGGATAAGGGGTGTGAACCACTCACCTCAATACGAGCTGCAGCATCACATCTTCACAGTACAAGCCAATGAGAGTGCGGAAGAGTGCCAGTGACACAGTGCCCAACTGGAGTGCAGAATGGAAAGACACAATGAATAATATTACAGCTAATAATGTAGCACAGGTTTAAATGACAGAGGAAACTGTTTCAAGTGGCTTTTTACATTCTATTACTGAAATTGTAAGCAAATTATCAAGCGACAGCAAATATGAAGAGTTGTTGCTTTTTGATATTGTATATGACTGCAATTTAAAATGTTAATGAAAATGTTAAAGGACAGTTTTCACTAGTTTCTGACATTTAATAGACTAAATGATTAATTAATTGAAAAAAAATAGAGTAAGGTTGTATCCTTGGTGTTACAGTCACTAATGCAGTGGTTAACCCAGGAAAAGTTGAAAGGATAATATATTTAACTTTTTGCAAATTAGTTTTGTAAGTTTTTCTTCCAAAAATTTCTGAGTCACTTATTCACCACTTCTAAACATCAACACACATGGTACAAAGCTGGAGAAAGAACAGTAATAATAGTCATGTAGTCACAGTCTTGTTCAAGGTAATAGTGATATTTATCCTCAGTATTAAAGCCACTTTTGCTTTGATTACCATAGAGAAGGCCAAGAGGACTCAAGAGTGGGTGTTTTGTAAAATATACAGTTTGAGCCTCTAAAAACTGACATCTCACACAGTATGAAGCTGGAAATAGAGCATGACAACCTAAGAAAAGGTAACTAAACATCAAAAGTAAAAGCAAACAGGAAAATAAAATGGCTGAAATGTGGAATATTTGCATGTTAGTCAATGTTACACTTGGCTTAATGTCAAAAATGCAAAAAGCAAACATGTTTCTTATTTTACACTGAGCTGCAGGCACGTCACAGCTGCAAACACTGAAGGGAAGTCCCTGAGCTATTTACACAGTCAAACAGAAATGTAAAGGACACATTATTTATTTATGCTGTTAGTTCATTTCTACCAAAGTATTTGAACAAGACATCTGTACATATAGGACTGTTTGAAATGCTGGTATCAGTTGCCTTTGCTGATAGGAAAAGTCGCTGCAATGGATCATCACCATGGCAACGATCTTCCAGATTTGTACTGACATTTAAGTTTCACCACAAGTCCCAGAGTCTCTGGGATCATTTTAAAATCCAAGAAACCTGCCGTGGGGTTATCAAACCTGAGTCATGCTGTATCTGCGTGCAATCTGTCTTTTGTCCCTCTGGTGTTACCTGGAAGGGGGTGTTGATGCGGCTGACCAGAGTATCTAAGATGTGGACGCTCTCATGTCGATGGAGGAGGATGAAAGAGAGGAAAGTCTGCAGCAGGGCCGGCTCTGAAACACTTCTCAGGAAGAGGTCGAGGTACGCTGTGGTGGTCATCACTTCCTCCAGGGTGAGCTACACAGAGAGAGGAATTATTAGTGAGCACAGTAAGAGAAGAATCTTACAGTATAAAAGATAGACAATATGACAGTTTTTCAACAGTGAAGCCAAAACATCTTGATCACCCCCTGGTGGCTGGCTGCAGTATAAGACACAAACCCTGCCCCATAGATTGAACATGGGTCAAACTAAAAAAAAAGTCAAATAAAATGCCAAATAAATGATGGTTTCTGTCATTTCGGTTTGTTCTTCTCATGCGGGTATATGTGTACTTGATATTTACCTTGTGAAGAGCTGGTGCTAGGACAGGCACAAGGAATCCATTGTAGATGTAACTAACCAGCTGGTCCCTGATATCAGGGTGGGCCACCTGGGAACAGTCAATGTTAAGGCGCATGTCAGTCAAGAATGCCATCAAGCAGAAAGGTGCAGCCGTTAACCACGTGTTAGTGCATTCTTCATGTGGCAGAGCCTTGTGTCTGCAGTCTCGTCACATATGTTCACCTGAATAACAGCGTTGCAGAATTCCAGTGAGTTAAGAAACTGGACAAGTGACGGCGTCTTCAGCCAGTCCTCTTTGTGGAGGCAGTGCCACTCTTCACTGGGAACCTCCAGCTTGGTGGGGAGAGATGAGTACAGACCGCTCAGCCCTGTGGCCAGCACCTAAGACAAGAGAGACATGTTTGACACATGTTGACAGAAATTCATTTAAATTTCTCTATACCAATATTCAGCTGTTAATCTCCACAACAAAACTTCACTGTGAAAAAGATGAGTCCTGTGAGAAGTTTTATCTGTACGGTACAAAATGCAGACTGTGCTACAAACATAGATATCATCTGATACATGTCGTCTGATGAAAAATAATCCGATGTAAAGTGATTATAGAGAGAATATTATGGGCTTCATTACAGAGTAATGAGGCAGTTCATGTCATAAATGATATATGCACAGCTTCTCTGCTGTCAGTTTTACCTCTGCCTTCACACAACAAATTTATAACAGCGTTTTACTGTTCACTACAAAGCAAAACACTATTGTAAATCATTTCTTCGTCTCTACATTTTGATAATGTAATGCAGATGGGAGTAGCACAGCGCTGCAGACGCCTACATATCAGCTTGCCTGTTCCTCCTCACACTGTGTCTGCATACATATGAATTTATGCTTCCTAAAGGTCAGCTCCAAGAACCTCATAAATATTTGAGCAGCAGTGTGTTTTACTGCCTATAACATGCAAGAATAACCATGAGGTCGCTAATTAATGCACTGATGTCAACAAACTTCTCCACATATCACATATGATTTCTGTGTTTTCTTAGTGAAGTGGGTCTTAGTATTTATAAGGTGGGATTTCAAACAACAGCAGAGCCTATAGCAGCTCAGATAATTTAACTGTAAGATGAGAGCATCATTAGTGCTGCACTGACATATACATCCTCTATAGGATTATCCTTGTAGCCTGCCAGTGGAACCAATTAAGTCTATACTCCTGTTATTCAACTGGAATTGCATCAAAAGCCATTTTTCATTTCAATGTCTGCAGCTGTGAGTAAATGCCATTATTTACGTGGGATTAGCTCACAGCCGTGCCATAATCTTATGAATGCCAGACATTTGTAACATTCAATGCCAGAGATGTTTTAACCTTGTTTTGAGTGGATCCATGACATCATCTGCATGTTTTGGCCTGACTATGATGCCCAGGGTCTCAGGGGAGGCAAGGCATGATTGACTAGGATTTTTAAGAACAGAACAATTCCTACTACTAGAAGGTTGGGTTCGCAGAGATACCCGACTGAGAGCAAGAGAAAGACAGAGGGAAAAGTATTTAATCACTGGAGACTGACCGGACAGAAGTAGGTGTTCTCCGCGATGTGTTTGGCCACTCGCTCATTCTCAGCAGACAGCGACATAATGAGCAGCAGAGCATCTCTGGCCTGCTGGCCCACTGTGCCCTCCCTGTGGATGAAGGGGATGAGGAGGGAGAAAATGAGGAAGTTGGTGGCTCCCTGATCCTCGCTGGTGTGGAAGAACAGCTCCAGAATCGAAGGATCCTTCGCCAGAACGCAGCACAGCTGGTTGAGCAGCAGCACCAGCTCGGCTTCGACCGCGGGCGCCGCCATGCCCGAGCAGGACGACAGCAGCATTATGAGCGGCCGCAGGATGGGCTTGTGATGCAGCAGCGGCTGGCGCGCCTGCCCCACCAGCATCTCGTACATCTTCAGCTGCTCCAGCTTCATGTCGTCCGTGAACTCCCTGCGGAGGCTCCACACGAAGAGACGCTCCATCACATTCTCCATCACCACAAACTCCAGGATGGGGCCCATAGCGCCGGCCTGACCGCTCTCCTCCTCCATCAACAGGAACAACATGTGCTCCACATAGTTCTGGACCGCACTCGCCTCGTCTCCTGGGATGGGGCCGAAACGAGGGCCACCGCTAGAGCCAGCACTGAGATTGATGACACTGAGGGAGGGCAGGGTGGAACTGCTGCGCAGGGGGTCATGCTTTTCTAGGATCTTCACCACCTACAACAGACACAAGACGACTACTATTTAAACTGAACACATTATAACCAAACGTTATTTCATTTTCATGCAAGAGCAGATGCAAATGTTGCAGTTTTGTGAGTCATCATGCCTTGCCTAAATCACAAATACATCCAAAAGGATATGACAATACTTAAAAAAAGAAGCTGATGAAGCTGTTGTCACTTTGTATACTGTTTCAAAGGTATTCATTATGATAACAACAGCAACAAGTTCCATCTCTGTGTGTTGAGACGTACAAAGAAGAAATAAAAAGCATACAAAATTATATTATAACAATCTGTTTGTAGAAGGTCAAATCATTATTAGTAGGTCACACAATCAAAACCTTGTATATGAGAAATACTGCTGCAAGCTCTTGAGGGCACACTGCTGACTGATGGTTAGCATGAGCAATGATAGTCATCTTTATTATCAAACAATAAAAAGGGAATATTGACAATTACTGCCTACATTTAATACTGTCAGTGCTGTACTACGGACAATTAATCTTGTATATCATGTTAAATTAAGACTGGTAGATGGAAGGTAAAATAATTTCCTCATCCCTGACATTTAATTATCAACAAATATGAGGTGTAAATAAACCAGCAGCACAGCACAAATAAACTCAGTTTGGTGGCACAGAGTGAAACAGTCCTTTGTGTATCCAGTCCCTCCCTTGTGTGTCCGCTGCGTAGAAACCAGAGTCACAATAATGGAACCAGTGTCCCCAGCCTGCCACTGCTGCCATGACAATAACTAGCTGTGCACAAGAGAACTGGGCATGGCTGATGGAAACAAGAGAACAGAGTTTGTAATCCCTCCCTGAGCCCACAGGGGCCTGACCCAGTGGCCAGGAGCCTCAGGGATTCGTCTTGTTCAAGATCCCCAGGTATTACTGAGGTGGACAGGCAGGGGCCAGGTCATGTGGATTGTGGTCTTGGGCTGACTGCTGGCATAACACTATCAAAGTCAGCTGCACACACGATTAAGGTTTATTAAACCATGATGCATATAGAATATGTGTACTATTTCCAAAGCAGCTGCTAGTAAGTCTGAATGTTAACTGTAGTTTAGTATAGGTCTGACGGTGATGACTGGTCAGTCGACAGTCTGTATCATTAAGTACAGTATGGGTCATATAGGAAATGTCATTGGGCTTCAGCTTTGAAAATGTGACCAAGCACTGGACTCAGGCTGGATAAACATCAAAAAGTCCAGGCTTTGATTTTTAGTCGCAGGACAAGCTCTACAAAAGGCACCCAGGTGAATAATGGGTGTTGACACAGCAGTAGGGTGAGTTATGGGAGGTTGGTCAGATAGTAAATGTGACCGAAGACTGATGATGTCAAACTGAAAATAGCATCATGCTGCCAACTCCACACTGTGTTTGTGCTGCACCGCTTCAGTAACTTCATATTGGATTGCTTTATATTTAATTATCATGGGCCACAACCGGCAGGATAAGTCTGGGTATGGAAAATTAAAGAGCAGAAACTTTTCAAACTTTTTTCACACTCAACCACTGTGAGTTTATTTTAGTTGACAGATGCCTGAAGAGGAAATGTTACTATAATCAGCAAAACGCAACTAACAGATGGCAGCAGGGACACAGCTAATTTAACTGAAACACCTGTTAACTATATTGTCTGGCTCCATCTATTATTTGGACTCATGTCTGATAACAAAAGCTGAGGGTGATGATCTTCTTCAATGTACACTGGATGGGAGTGTTTCAACATAAACGCTACACATCACTAAACAGAACCACATTCATAAAACTGACAGATTTACTGGGGGATCATGCGGCATTAACTACGTTTGGAATGTGTCAGAAACTCTGAAGAGACACATTAACAAGTAACAAACTGTCCACACTACACTGTCTATGGTTAAAGATATTTGGCAGCCACAGCAACGGACACATCACTTTGCATGTCACAACAATCACCATGAGCTCTGTGAGGCCTGTAGAGTGGCAGATAAGACAAGGCAAATGAACACAAACCTAATCTTTCAATCCTATCTTCTTAAAGAGGGACAAAGACAATATTACTTACAACATGTTACTCAGATTTCAAGGTTTTTCCGAAGTGAAACCAAAGTCAAGAGGACTCTTATCGGGCTACAAATTAACTAAGCATTGGAAATAAGACTCTGCAGGAGTGGAATTGTGCTGCCAGTTTGCCCAAAGCAAGAAAAGCTTTAATCAGGAACAGGGAGTTCTCATTTTTTCTGCTCAGTCAGAAGCTGGGACTAGTCAGTTTCTTGTATTTTTGATTACAACAACTTCTGTCCTAGTTTAAAGGGAAAAAAGTAAAAACCAAGCAGGCAGCTAGTAACAAACTGATTTTAGCGTTAGCTGGATTTTGTTCGGAGTAAGCACTTTTTATTTCATTGTCATCGTTAAAGAAAAGCATAAAACTCAACACAACGAGCCCTAGTTATAAAGTGAAGGAATATGTTAATCAGCGAAAATGTCCTAATGTAGCAGGACTTCATGCATGTGTCAAAAACAGTATAAAAGTGTGATCTGGCTTAACCAAGGCTGTCAGTTTGTAATCAAAATAATGAGCCTGCTTACAATACAGTATCTTCACATCAATCATCCATCAGCCTATCTATCTGACAAACAATAATAGTTCATCACTTTCAAAAAAATCCCACTTAATAGAACTTTTTCAGTAAGTGGCCCACGGTCTAAGGCTTTCACAGTCAATAATGAACTTTTAGCCACATATTGCACCGAAAACTAATAACAAAAGAAACTGTTAAAGATCCTCTCCAGACATGATTTAATACATATAACAAGAGGCACTTGGGTTGCCCTTTGTCCCGCCATAAACTCCAAAACAAAAGACCACATGTGCTCACAGTACTAGTGTTTTGTCATCAGGAATGCCAACACTGCTGCACAAAACAGGAAGAAACAGGCTTTACCTCATTAATGTGCAAATTTATGCAGCAAGGCATGTCTAAATTTAATCAGATCATCTACTCCATATGGGATACCTGTGGTGTGAGTTGATTAGCTCATTAATTGGCAATGTTTTTTTAATACAATGCATGTTTTTGCATGCTACTTATCTGTTATATCAATTTGAACGGGTTAGCCTAATGTTAAGGAGTTACAGCAATGTCTAGGAAATCAGTGTTACCTTATTACCTCATAAGGAAAAGTTCTCCAAAATGTAATCAGGTCATCGGCGGGACACAAAAATACTCTGTTTGGAATAATAATTTGAGTCTGATATCATTTTTCCCTAGTTCAACAACTTTGTGAAAATTCTTAAAACTTATTCATCCATTCTTTTGCTCTTATTGAAAAATCCAGAATCTATAAAATGCATATTCAAGATGTCTCCTACTGCACTAAAAAGTCAATACTCAGCTTATGTGCACTGGGGCTTATAAATTTCAACATCATACTTTTGTAACTTGCATACTGGAGTGTAGGTGAGCACAGAGAAACTTTCCCCTCTTCAGCAGATGAATGTGAAAACAGTCTTCTAGTGTCAAACCCTGCACATGCACGTACATCATTCTGCACAGTGAAGCTCAGATATCCAAGTAAAATACATTTTTGATTGAGGAGAGACTCACAAGGGCTTATAATAAAGTCTATGCACTTGTATTAAACCTCACAGCTTCCCACCAAATAACACAGCTAATCCCTACAAGCTTGCCCAGTTGTGAACTTAATAAAAACAGTGGAACTCGTTTAGCAGGCTCTGCCCACTGACAAGAGGGTCAGACCCCATACAGACAGCCACTAATGTTGACATAAATGCACTTGATAGTTACCAACACACGTTTCTATCCCCTAAATGTCTGGCCAGTGTCACACTTAATTTCAGTGTGTATAAGGTTTGTTCATTTCGGTGTGGGAGGAGTAGGACAAGTGGGCTGCCAGGTCCCACAGGGGTGAACAGGGACACATGCTGCTGCAAAGAGCCAAAAGTCTGAGACAGTCGGCGTCACACTGCCAAGATTCCACTGGCCACGACCACACTGCAGTTTGTTGGGCCCAGTCAGTTTCTGCTGTCAGAATTTGCAGTGGAACCTGGATATGTTTTTAAAGCACATTGTTCCCAGTTGGGGGTCTGAACTCCCTCAAGGGGTTGCAAGATAAACAAAGGGTAACTAGAACTGAATGGAAAAGAAACTGGGACACAAAATGATGTCATATTTTAAGACTTTGTGGAATCATTGCTCTTTTCTTGTGAAATACTGGATAGCTGCACCTTCTCGGTCCTATTACCAGCCCAGTAACTCAAATTAAACAGTCCACAGTGTGAAAATCTCTTTGCTCACACACATGTGCAACCTTGGAAGAGGGGTTGTGAGAAGACACTGCTTTGATTTAAAGGGACACAAGGTAAATTGTTGGCACTATTTTATGTTTAGCTGGGGTTAACAGAAGATTTTAAGAGTTTTTTTTAAGTAAACAGCTGGACCTAGGAGGCAATTAGCTTAGCTTAGCATTGTCTCTGAATGTAAAAAATACACCTACAAACACCTGTAAAGCTCACAAATAAACAGAACATATCTTGTGTCTGTTTAACAGCCAGCTGGTCGCCTACTAATCGGATGGTGAGTGGTTTGATCCACAGCTCCTGTGTGAATGTGTGTGTGTGTGTGTGTGTTAGTGGAAACTGAAACCACTAAGAAGACAGATAAACTGCACATAGCACATAATTCCCTCTTTTCTGCAAAATATTTAGCTTATGGCAGGTGGATTTTTTAAGTTTTACTGCTGGGTCTTACCTGAGCCCAGTGGTTTTTGAATACTATCATGCAGGTCTCTGGATCCACCCCTTTCAAGACCAGAGACTGCCCGTCTCGGTTTCCATTGGCAACCATGGAGGCCATCATGGTGACCAGATCATACATAAGAGTTAAACCATGTCATAGGCAGGAGAAGGAGGACATTCCTGACTGCTTGCTGGGTGCAACCATAACCACAGGAGGAGGAATAATCACAGAGGACCTGAGGAGCCGGGAAAAAAAGAAAACACAAGCAGATATCATCATACAAAGAATCATAAAAAGTTCAGTCTCATAAAATAGTAGCACAGACGCAATGTTATGACTGGTGATAGCAGTGCATTGCTCTCCCTCTCTGCCTCTGCATGGCTAGACAGCAGCTATGACAGGCATGCAGGAAAGAGAACAAAAACAGGCGAAGTCAGATGACTCAGTCGAGGGGAGAAAGAGACACATGTTGCTCGACTTTGGCTCAGAGAGTTGCCTCCCGCGCTCTGGACTTCGGACAGGGCTGTCAAATTACTTTTGGAATACCTCAGACGCCCATAGAGGATTCCTGCAGGCCCCCTGACATCACTCTCATTACAGAAACATTTTTTTGACATCAGCAGGCAAACAGCAACTGGGTGTGAACTTCTCTTGCATGTGAGGGAAAAGAGATGATTGCTAGTTTTGTACACCAGACAGGATTTTGGTATGTGCTGGTCTCATTTCTGGATGAAACATATTACAACATTTTAAGGGAAGCAGAGTCTGCAGTGCTCACATTGCTTGTTTTGACGAAAAATATACTATATATTATTTCAGCTGAAAATAGCCTGTGGGCAGCTTTGGAGATCAGGTCCAACACTCACATCGGCACCATGGAAATTTGGAAGATGCCCACTTTTTTCCTCAGAAAGGAACTAATTTGTTGTTTCCCTTGGAGAAGACATTACTGGAAAGATTGATTCTGTTAAAACAAGACAAGCATTCTTTGACAACACTGAGAAGAGGAGTGTAGTGCTTTTTAAGCAGATAATATGAGATGACGTGGAACTAAAAAACTACATCTAGGATAGTCCAGTTCTCTGCTACAGCATGTTTCCAGGTACACGGCTGCAACTCAGGAGGAAGGATGTTAGGATGTGACTTATCTCCTCATGTTTCCTTGCAGACAATGAATATTTGTGACAAATATCATTACTGTGAGAGGATATCTGAAAATAACAGCCATGTTCGAGAAATTCTATACATAATCCCTACAAGAACTGACAACATTTAATAAGAGTAACAGTTTACAGCCATGCTAGCAGTTCTGTTGGACTATACATACACAGTGGTGCTTTGAACTGTAGGCCTGTTTTACAGTAAAACAGGCTGTAACTACTGTAAGTTACTGGTAAATTAGTCAAATAGATAATTTTGTTAATTGGATAAATAATTTTGTAATAATTCTATAGCCATGCTTACGTCTCTGTGAGGCTGTATTTAGAAACTGTTTTCCTTTGGTCTAAATGCTAACATGCAAATATTAGCGCACTAATGTGCTCACAGTGACAATGCTATGTTGATGTTCAGCAGGTATTATGTTTTCACCATCTTACCATAACATGTTAGCATTGTTAGCATGCTACAATAACCAGAGCATAAAAAATCCTTTCAAAAAAGCTGATTTTCATCCAGGACTCACTTAGGTCAAAACGCATCATCCTCTGGAGACAATGAATGTCTATACTGAATTTCCTGGCCATCCATCCTATACTTGTTAAGAAATTTGAGTCTGGACCAAAGTGGTGGTTGGACCAACTGACAGAGCCATGCTGCTAGGAGCTATGCTGCTAGCATGGCTAAAAACAAACTTCCCTGCGACCCAATATGTAGTTAAGTAAGGACCAGACACTGTTTATGTCTGTCTATTAACACTAACTTTGTCTTGACATTGAGTTAAACACTCACACTATACATTGTAGATACAATATGGACTCTATCACCACAGGGGATCAACTGTGAAACATGCAGCAGCTGCACGCCACAATACCATATTGAACGTTTCTAGCTCCTGCCCCTAAAACTGCTTTCCAGCCAATCACAGTTTACCCCCTTCTTTTGAATTCACTTTGCCCCAGTACCACAGAAACATCCCCACCAACCACAGAGTTTAGGCACGACAAGGCACCCAGTCAAACTTTCACCATCTGCTTTCAGTTAGAGGAGAGTACCGGCTGGTTGGATTCTTGAGATGGAATGTAAAAGCGGCGTGGAGAATGTGTCAGACTGTGTGTGTGTGTGTGTGTGTGTGTGTGTGTGTCTGTGGAGTTTCTTACCTTCGCTGAACCATCTTTAACAGGGATGGGCCGCTAAGCAGACGAAGACCTCATTCTCATCCTGCTGTCACAAAACACAAAAAAGGAGATATGAAGATATGGCAAGAGAGGAGCAGGAAGTGAGTGTCCGTGTGAGAGGCGAGGCATGGTGGGAAGTGACTGGACATGAGTAAGCTGCTCCGAACGCCACTTGGATGGAGATCGAGAGGAGGAGGGAGCAAGGGAGGGAGGAGAGAGGAGAGAGCAGGAGGGGGAGGGAGTTAAAAGGAAAAACAGGGTGAAAGAAAGTCTACAGAAAGGGAGGAGGTACAAGAAAAATGACAGCAACAGTGTTCATAGTGCATAAAAAGTAAAGAATAAACCAACCGTATGTGAGCTTTTAACACTGCTGTGGGAACTCAACATCAATATCATATGCTCATGATGCCTCCCTCATGGGAGAATAACACTATTGTCCCTTCCAATTAGTGCTGTGATGCCACTGGCGTCCTTCTCAGCTGCAAGAGGCCCATTCCTCACCAACATTACAACTGCCCTCTCCAGCACTAAAACCGAATCGTGGGAATCATGTCACTCCACACAGCAGCTTCAAAACTCTCAGAGCCTAGCTGTTATCACATGTACAATGTTAAACACTGACCACATTAACAATTGTTCAACCTGTGTGCACTCTATTCTGCTCTTGGTGTTTTGGGGCCAGTTAACAATTCAAAAATAAATGTGGGTTTCTTGGAAAACGTGCAACCTCTCATGAAAGCATGATATCGTGTAAACAGAGAGAGTAAGAGGGAGACAGATGGAGAGAGATGATGTGTGTGGGTGAGTGCGCTAAAGAGGAGTCATCAAACACTCATTTTGTTTTTCAGGCTGGTTTTTGTGCCTTGCCATGAAGTCACACATGCAATCTTCCCCCCCAGCAGCACAGTATAGAAGCCACCCACGGAGTCATAAACAGTGAACATTACATTTATTTGGCAGACACCTTTGTCTAAAGCAATTTTTTTCCCCATGCATATACATTACAGCAGGAGTTCAGAACATGAAGAATCAACCCTGTGAGGAACAAACAAGCTGCTTTACCATCTAATATATGGCTGCTTCCAAGCTTGAGTTAATTCTCCCATTTGAAGTCTGACAGCAGGTTTTAAAAATGGCTGCCAGGCTGGCAAACAGGCATCAGCAGTTGGTTGCAAAAGTTGACAGAACGCTTGATATAATTTAATCATTTAAAACTTGAGTTATAATGGTCCTGTGGGATCATACCTCCTTTTTCAGCAGTAAAAAACATTTACAGAGAACGGTTAATCGTTTTACATAACACATATTAGAAATGCTGCACTGTTTCCATCTCTCACATAGAACGGATAAGTAAAAGCTAGTGACTCAGCTTTACTAGATGATCCGGACCAATTTTATTTAACCAATTAAACTAATGAGTAACAGGAAGCAGGAGTACAAAAAAAGCCAAACATTAAGTAATGTGGTTTGTCCAACAGAAAGCACTGAAAAGTTTTTTTTTTTTTACCTAAAAAGTGCTAGGCTCACTACAATTCTGAACAGTGTTCTTTATTTTAGATAATAAACAGTGTAACATTTTGCCAGGACAGGCCTAATTTGCTGCATTCATATTTTGAAGCACCCAGCTCACCTGCCTGTCTGCCATACTGTGCTCCGCTCCACCTCACTTTTTTTTTCTTAAAGCTGCCTCCACCTGTTTACCAGCCTTACTTTGCCTCTGAAGTTAATTGTCTGCTGCTCTTTCACTGCAGTTCAGCTGTCTCAGTGTTAGTACAGCTGTCTCTGGTATTGATGCTGACAGGTATGTCAAAAAATTATCTGTTTATATGAAGTTTGAGAAATATGTTATTTTTATTTAGTTTTGGCACAACAGTCTGCAAGATTAGCCTGGATGTACGCGGTGATTAGCCCCTCTCAGACAACAAAACACTGGCAGCAACTTCCCTCAAATATGCACTGCGCATGTCTGTCTTAAACAACCGGCCAATTAGGTCAAGACTTGGATTCAACACTTCAAAACACCACAACTAAGACTGGGTACCAGCACCTTATAATACTCTAAACAATCCTATGAGGCCCTAAAATATGTATATTTTTCCAGCACAACAAGGAAAGCGACTTGTTTTTTTAGAATAAGGTGCTTTTTCCACTAATCTAGTAAAGGCCTATTAATGAAAGTCATGACCTACATTGCGCTCTCATTTACAGTACCTCCTGTCATGTTGTCACACAGAGGGAGAGCCAAAGTTACCCAGGACGCACTGCTCTACTTGCTCAAAATAACCTGAAATACAGTAGAGGCAAAGAGCAAAGCCAAAAATATAGGTTGTTTAAAATACATCTTTTGTGTGTGAATCTGTGAGTTGGTTCTGAAATAGTTCTTTGTAATTTGAAAGCTTACATGAGAATGCAGTTTTGTGTGAGTGTGCATTTTGTTTGTTTACAGTCTTAAACTGCAGGCATAGCAGTCACAGCACTACGCATGCCTCAATGGATTCTCCTGATTTGGTAATTTCCAATTATCCTATTAAGGAAATTTGATAATTACACATATTTGTTGCCTCTTCATCTCTACAGTCAGAGACAGATACAGTTAGCTACATTCATGGATACAGTATTTGCTCCATTTGTTTCCTGCATGAGAGGACATTAAACATCGCAGGTGGGTCACATTCTGGAGAAACACACATTGCCAACGCAATTCTCTCAATGTTTGTCAGTATTTCTCTCCTAACACTGTGTTGCTGTTGTCCTCAGTATGAATTGGAGTAACTTCTACCTCTCATTCAAATGTCAAAAATGTAAAGAAACTGGTGGGGTTATTGTTATTGCAGTGTTTCAGCAAGGGAAGCTTGTTTTGAGCATGCCACGAGAGAAACTACTTTACACACAACAACACACTTATTTAACTGAACAATAAGCTTTGATGTATTTATTATATTCCTCTGTTCTGCTCTCTTTTGAAATTTCTTTCACTCTTTGGTGCTGGGACATGACTGATGGTCTTACAAGCCCAGTGCTCAGCCACACCAACAGTTATACACTCAGTTGCCACTTTGATACAACAAGCTTTATTCACTGCAGTCTAACGCAAGAAGCCTGCAATGAATCCTTCCATGGTGACAGTTATAATGATCAGCTCTTGTTGAAATTGTTTTAAAGAGATGTTCATTCAGCTTCAAGTTTAACAAAATGTTATCTTGGAGGTTGTGGTTCAATTGTATTGTATCATATTGAGAGGTGTTTCTAATATGTACAGCCTGTCCTCAGTGAAACTGGACTAACATCCAAGCTCTCATTTATTCCTGTGGGTTTTATGTGACTGGCTTTATCTTTCGATGTATTCAGACACATTATCAGTGATGTTTCTCAGGGGTTATACAGTATACAGTGTTTTTGGGTGTCAGACACCCTTGCCCGGGTGGTATATTTGATCAACAGCCATCTTGAAACTTGCTCTGCAGCCTCCGTGGTGTTTCAGATGACTTTCTACCTTTGCCCAGTGACTCCTAATTGACTGAGGGTCTTGCAGGAGGATTAACCAGTGAACCCTCTGCAGCCCACTTCTATAGGCCCACATTGTCAAATAACACAGCCAAATAAAACTGGCAAATCACTATATTAAATCTAAATGTTTGGCTCATCATTATATACAAAAAATTTGAAAATAACCTGGAGCTGTCACAAATAATTTTCCACTGATACTAAAAATATTAATTCCAAATCCTTGAATTGGTGTAAGTAGTTATAACTATCACTGTGCAAATATGACTAAAAATTGGAATTTGCTCAGTTTATTCAATGGGAATGGTTTTACTAGTGGTGTTGCAAGAGCAACAGGCTCTTGTCTCTTCACTCCCAAGGTAAAAATGATGACAAAATGAAGACATGCACTTGGCTATTGTGTTGCTGTTGCCAAAGCAGCTTCAGAGGACTCAGAAGAGGAAATAAAGCTCCAGGCTGAAAGTTGCAAATGTGGCCTAAAACTGAAAGAGAAATGCCTCTAGGAGTTTTATCATTTTTTTCTGATCTGGTTTCTGGCATTGTCAGCTCTCTGTCATCCAAGAGTTTTTCATACACAAAGGTGTGGTCTGGGCAAATAGCTTAGGGGCAAGACACACCCTTCACTCAGAATGAAGATCATCTTTCTTTCTTGCTAAACAGGAGTTTTATGATTCAAGTCCACGGGGAGATTTGATCAACTTGGAGCATTAAAAACACATTTCAGTGCAGTTATGCTCTAAGGTAGGGGATTTTAGGTGCTAAATAAAACTGTTTCATTTCTCTTAAACCCACTTTACAGTCTGTTTCCCTCTGCTGAACATGACGCTCACAGAGGAGAAATTTACAGTGGTCAGGTGGCAGCCATGGTAACCCAGTGACAGACAGGCCCATTAAAGCAATAGCAGCTGCTGAAATATTTAGAGCTACAGGTGAAGCCACTGAAGAGCCAGATAGTGCCCAATCTGACTATTTATAACCATTACCATCCTCATCCAATCAATGACACAGCAGGAAGGAAAAAGCCATTCATTTCCTTATCTATGCCCATTATTCCCTTCAGCCAGCGGGGCAGTGATCATTGTGTGAGACCATCCATCTTTAGGAGAGGCAGAATCAGATAGAATGTTGTTGCTTGAATGTTCACAGCTGATTACAAAGGTGAAATGGACATGAGGATGTTTTAAATATTTGGATGCCCTCTAACTATTTACAACAACATCACAGGTGAGTTAATAAAAACAGAATGATAATCAAAATAATGCATAATTGCTCACCAAGCTGATTTTGTCAATTTGTCAATCATTTCTGGCGGCATAATCTGTCCTGAATAAGGAAGAGACTATTTAGGTTATTTAGGACTTGTAAAGTTCTGTGTCATAACACAAAAGCAATGAGCCGAGAAAAGCTATAAAGCTCCCTTGAGGGAAACTGCAGAGTGGATTGATAATTCTCTGTGGTTTCATCACCACAAACGATCCCTTCACACTGCACAGTCATTTGATCCATTATTAATATAGAGATATTGATATTGCCCCTCTAAAGTCTGTGTAAAGCATCAAGTCAGACATGAAATACAAGCCAATAACTCAAAAGGTTCACTATGAAAAATCTAAAGTTTCAGGTAAACAAGATCCATTTTCTCTGCATCTAAGTCAGAGTAGTGTCTTACTCCACAGACTAATTAATTCCAAATAACTGAGAGCTCTGCTCATCATCAATGTAAGCAGTGGAGCATCTTCAAATTTTATGTAATATTATAATGCAGCATAACACCTATCTATATATTGTTTGTCTTATTATCATTCTTACGTTAGTGTTTTGGACCTACTTAAAGAAAAAATGTAAGAGCTTTTCAAAGAAGTTTTTAGGCAGACTGGTTGTTGTTAAATTAAGTCTCCAATAAATGTCATTGTATCATACATAAAGTATAATTTTCCATTTGAAGTATCCCTTCAAAGCCCATCATAGACTGTTTCTAGGTGACACAACACAAGCCCAACAAGTGCTGAATAATGACTGTAACTAGCTTATGAGATAACATGGTGATTATGTAAGCAGATAGTGTTTCTCTATGCTGCATGTCTGTGGATTTTCACATGCACATGAAGGCTAACAGGGTGTTGGCTGTTGCATTCAGCTGGAAACTGGTTTCAGAAACAGGCTGTTCCTACCATATTGCTCAGTGATCACAAGAAGAGATTCATTAACATGTCCAAACACATGCACGCAGGTACTTAGTTCAGCTGGGAGGGAATGGGGAGAGGAGACGGCAAAAGAAAAGGTCAATAAGCACAACAGTACCATAGACCTTGAAAGGAAAAATACACCTTTCTAAATACTGAGCTCTATACAAAGTAGATAAAGGCCAAACAGAGGATACAGAGCCCTTATTCCCCATTGTTAAGATCAAAGTCATGCAGCCAACTTCTCATGCTGCAGCTCTTTTGGAAGAGAGTTCAGTACAGTGGAGAGATAAGGCTTAGAAGAGCTTTTTACTCCAGACAGGGACAGATGAGACAGTTATCCTGCTTCCCACCAGTGAGATTGGCAAAGCATGACATCATTCCTCACCCGTGTATGAATGAGCCATTGCATTTACAGTATCGGTGTATATTGTATGTGCATTGATTTGGGTCATTTGTCCCTAGGTGACCCATAGGAGCGTCTCTTGAAATAGCACCTCTACAGCAAACAGGGCACCTTTGAGCTAAATGCTAACATTAGCATGCTATCAAGCTCACAATGCCAATGCTAGCACACTGATGTTGAATGCATATCATATTTGTCATTTTAATTTTAGGTGTTAGCATGCTAATATTTGCTAATTAGCACTAAACACAATTTCAGCTGAGGTTAATGGGAATGTCACCATGACTGCACAATGTTTCATGGCAATCCAGGAGGAAAAGTCAGGGGATCACTTAAGTAAGGACGCCTTATCCTCTGGGGACAACGAACATCTATACTATACTTCATGGTAATCCATCCACTTGGACCTACTGACCAACAAACCATAGAGCAACAGCACTAAATATATTAGATTCAGCCATAAAAAATGATGTAATTTAATGTTTCTGTAACTGTGTAATGTAAACTCCTCTATGTGTCATCACAACCCTCCTAAAGTTCCAGAAATATTACTGAAAGCATGACCTCAGCGTCCTGAGTAGTACATAAAACCCCCCCTCCTGAAACTTTAAACTACAGCTCAACACACATTCTTCTCTCATGTTTTCCTCTGACCCTCACAGGCTAAATTACCACATTGTATGTACACAGTGTCAGCTGGTGACATCAGTCCTGCTTTCATGTTGGTATGAGGAGACTTCAGCCTATCCCCACACTACAATGGGCTTCTGTCAGTGATAAGAATGTGTTTAGTGTGGGTATATCCTATCTCTGCTCCTGCTACTTCCTCTGGAGCTCGTTTGCATCATGCCTCACTTGCTGATAAAAAATGCCCTCTTTGCATGTGGAACGGGAGGGGGAGGATAGAAGATACAGCATGTCTGTGAAGTTCAGAGATGTTTATCAGAGAGACAAGAGCAAGCTGCAGAGTTGCACTTGTGCAATTAGCCAACTGGATGAAAAGAGGGTCTTTGAAACAAAATGGAGCCCGTATACAAAGTAATGATACACAGCTAACTAAACACCAAGTGCAAAACAGTGCACACTAAAATGCCTCTTGGGCTCATCTGTGTCAAATATTTGGTTGGGTGTGGGTAAGTGTCTTTTTGTTTGGTATTCACCCTCTTTTCTTTGCATTTAGAGTTCAGTTTGAGAAAGGAACATTTAGTTCAGTTTAATTTGGCCTTCAAGTGATTGCACACTCCTATATGGTGAATTCTTTCCTCATAATTTTCAAGGTAAAACAGATGCAAATTTATGTATACACTGTTGACTGTTGCCAGAACAGTAAACACTGGCCTCTACACCTACACAGTTTTTTTTCACTTAATGTCAGCTTCCCTACAACTGAGGACAAACTGGAGGTTTCATACATATAGTTCATACCTTCATCAAAGTTCATTCTTATACACAACAATTCGGGTAATTATTTAGGTTGGAATATAGCCTAGCCAAAGCTAAAGATGCTAACAACAGTACAGCACTGTGAATCTTTTGTTGACCACAGAACTTAAAAATAACAAAAAGTCATTATAGGAATACTTCAGCATGTTGGGAAATAAATGTATTCACTTGTTTCCAAGAGTTATATGAAAAAATTAATGCCGCTCTAATGCCGCTCTAATGCCTGCGCATTCAGAAGCTTGATCTGAGAGGTGATTAGCCTAGCTAGCATATGCTGGAAGCAGACTGGAAGCAGTCTAACTCTTGGAAATAGAGCAAAAGGCTTTTTCCCTAATTGTGAAGCTCCTCTTTTAAAATAGTGCTTAAATTAAGGGTGATACTTTACTTTGTGCTGAGCCTTTAAGAAATGCTGCCAGTAATCATTGTCACATAGGTTTCATGTTGCCTGTTAGTGTCAGGGCGCAAGTGGCGAGGGTGGGGCTAATCCCAAACACGGGACAAGACTGAGCTTGCTTTTTAATTTTAATTTAAGACCAAAAACCATTCGAAAATCTCCCAGAAATGCAACAGAGTTCAGCAACAGTGTGTTCACCACAGGCAGCAAGAGGCAAGGTGAAGCTGATCCGATCCCAATCATAAACTTGTGACCTGAACCTATACATCTAATCACATTAGTATGACCATTATTCACAGTCTGGCCAGACTCAGAGATTCTGTGTGTGAATATCTTGGCTTCAAGTCTGAGCAATGATGTTGGCCAAACAGACAGTTCACTGTGTGAGATTTGAGTCCACTCTGAACATCACTAGTAATCATTCAGATGACTGATTAGCCAGACATTCCACTCATTCTTCAGAAACTTTTCATTAAGTACCATAAAGATTTGAACATTCTTGCAGCATGTCAGCAGCCTACTCATGTGTAGGACACTGATATGAAAAATTGGAGAGATAGCTGAAATCTACATCTATGCAAGTGTATGAAGTACAACAGATTATGAGGCAGAACCCCCACAGTATGTCACCAATTATGAGCAACAGAGATCACACCGTATAAATTTAGACAGCGTTGTCTGAGGCTTCTCTATAAAACAGCCTTGAATAAGTGGAGAATAAGTGCAGCTTTGTTAAAAACAACCAACAACAAAACCACACTAAACTACTTCCTTCAAACCTAACACTTTTACATCCTTTGTAGTAGTGTATGGAAAAATTCTGCCTGAAAACCTCTTAAATTGTCACATTGCAGAGGAGCTCTGATATATTTACATCCCATCAGAGTGCAGGAAAGAGCCACTGGTTGTGTGCTAGTCAGCTTAAAACAGGATCCACATGAAGGAAATTTTTTGAAACCAGCTGACTGACCACAGCAGCCACATCTGATGATGAAATGCAGGCGTTAGTGGAGGAGGATATGCTCCTTTTCATAAGAAAGAACAATCAGTTTGACAAAGAAAGAGATGGGAGATAGTTAAGCGGTTACCACATGGCCTAAACATGGACTATCAGTCACGTGATAACACATGGCTGTGTGGTGTGGTGGGGGGTATGTTAAAGTGACTATGACCAAAACACTATCCATGTGATAACAACTGAACCATCTGCATTAGAACTGAGCAATCTCTGTTTGATCAATAAGGCCACAAGATCTGGCTGAAAGCTGAGGAAAATTCCCCATAGATGAATCTTGTGCTGGTCAAACTAAGGTTAGTAATGACCTTCAAGCTCAAAAAAGCGAGAGTGTGGGATCGTTGTAGGATTGGCTTCATTGTTGGAAAGTTTCATCACAACCCAGATCCCGAGCATCAAAATACACTTAGGGATAGACAATCGTGGGACAGTTAATGTCTGATTTAATTTGGTGCTTTCATGGAAGTTCAGTAGTTTTCATCAAATAGAGTAAACTTATGTGAACAGGTCACCTCGGGCTCTGGGATATAGTAATCAACATTCTTCACTATTCACTGACATTTTATTGACATAACCATTAACTGCTTAATTGAGGAAATTATTAAGTAATTAGTCAATAATGAAAACAATGTTTGTATTAGTTGCAGCCCTGAAAAAAAATCATCTGTTAACCAGCTTTTGAAATGTTCAGCTAACTTACAAACAGAGTTAGGGGCAAACAAACAAACAGGGTGGAAAATAAGCTCCCTAGCAGCAGAGTCATAAATCAGACTGAGGATGAGGTAATTCTTCTGGCTTTTCCTCTACAGAGAGAAACTGAGCAAAAACACATTTTAGTCATTCATGATTGACATCTTTTCTTTAATAAAAAACACATAGCTTCAATAAGCTCAGTTTAGATCAGGTGACTGTGAAAAACATTGATTTAGCAGGTGGAGGAGATCACCTGTAAAGGAATGACACTCACACAAGATGGCCAACCATGAAACATTAATGATGTCTGCTGGTAACTCAACACCACCTACATTGTGTCTCCCTCACAATGGATATTTGAGTTCAAAGCTTAGTAGGACAGAGTCCTGAGAGGTGAATCAGGGTAGGTAAGCAGCACTTGAAGGCTGTAAAATAACTTTGCCAAGAGCTAGCAGCAACAACAGCACGTGGATACAGTATTTTTAACGCTGTGGGCACTGCAGGTTCCTGCAAGATTACGAAACCAGATGCATGTGAAAACATATCATTACTCAGTGACTGGTTTATTGGCTGCGGTCGCTAAATTGTGAACTATGATTAGGGATGGGGTGGATCTACGTTGTCTCTATGGTGAGGACACAACAGTAAAGTGGAAACACGACAGAGAAGACATTACGCAGTTTAGTTTTTCACTTCTCTAACTTTAGAAGGATGCAAAACTAGTCGTCATTGTACCGGGAACCCCCTCTAAGTAAACTCAACCCCAGCTGAGACCAGTGTTTGTCCCTCAGGCAGCAGCAGTTCGGAGATACCCAACTCTTCCACCCACCCGCACATGTCAATCACAGTGTCCGCAACTGTCAGAGAAAATAACAAAACACAAGCGCGCGCACACATGTTCCAACAACGCCAAAAAACGCCACTGTCGCCTTATAATTTAACAGATATGTTGGCTTTAACTTGTCTGCACTGAGAAGCAAATGTTGCGTTTCGAGCTTTTTCCTTGTTTCTTACCGTCGGACTCGGACGGATCCTCGGAACGCGCAGCAGTTTGAGCGGCGTCGATGAGCAGCAGCAGGTTTTTAAACCGCAAATACACACTCAATATGTCCTCTCAGAGATAAAGAAAAAACAGCCAGGTCGATCTTGGTCACAGCTCCATAACGTCCCACTTTAGTAAGTACACGGAGGTATTACATATGTAACCAAGCTACTTAACCTGGCCCGTAGAAGCGCACGCACACACACACACACACAAAGGTGAAACCACACTAATCCTCATTTGGACGCTCCTCCCACTGTGAGCTACAACAGGCCACATCCAGAGAAGGAGTGTTTTCATGAGTGTTTTTCATTTTTTTAATGCTCTGGTCTCCCTCACGAAGAAATAAATCTCTGACAAATTGTAGGTGGTGTCTGTGCATGCACCTTAGAAAAACTATAAATCACTGTAGGGACACTCTTTAAAGGGTTATATGGGAATATTATGGTAATTTATCATCGCTATTGAAGAATGCATTAGGTTACGAATTTGACAAGGTGTCTGTTGTAGTTTGCCTCATCTACTCAAAAATGGGTTATGTGATATGTCTGGTCCTGCGTCCATAAGCACCAACATTTTTAAAGGACTTTCCCCAAACCCTTAATCTGAATCAGAATCACAGAAGTTTCCTAATCTTGTATCTTGCATGGGAAAACCAGATCAGCCTGATCCTAATGATTTCATCTCGTTATATAGTATAATTTAATCCAGGAGCTCTCAGTAGATGAGAGATAATATAGATTTGAGAAAGATCTTAATATGACGCCATCTGGTGGACAAAAAAGTGAGATACAAGGACCCAATAAAAAGAGCTGAATGTCCAGTTAAATCTTATTTGTCTTTTTTCTACGGAGAAAAAAACTCTTATCCCAATCCAACTAATCCAGAAATGAAGAGACTTTCCCCTGAGGCTGTGTCTTATGTTAACATGAACCTATGTGTTTATTATATTTGGGATGTAGGATGAATGCTTCCCCACATTAAATCCTTTCCTTCAAATTTCTCGTTTACAGTGTAAGCTCCAGTATCTCTGAGTCCACCCAGTGCTCCTATCCACATCTTGGTCATTGCGGTTTCCAGCATAAAATTATACAGCAAGAAGAAAATGACAGAACCAGCATTTATGCTTGATTGAAGGATATACTTTGCCCAAGTCACAATTTAAACAGAGGAAAACTTCTCTAGAACACACACACACACACACACACACACACACACACACACACACACACACACACACACACAGTTTCTTTAGAGCAATGATTCATAAAATCATCTTATTGAACAGCAAAATTGTGGCCCTGAGTTCGGTAAATTTGACACTTTTTTTGTTATTAACCAGGCTATAAATATGACCAGGTTTGTAGCGACATCTAGTGGTAAAACAGTGAATTGCAATTTCCCCCACAGTCAAGTCTTCAGTCCAAAGGGACGCCTGTAAAGATGGGTTTAGAGACAGTGATTATTTCTGCTGTAGACCATAGTAAACCTTCAGCTCTGAAGCTGTTAGTAAACACAGAGATATTAATGCTGGATGAGTGTCTGGAAGGGACTGGACTAATACTCCACCACACAAATGTAATATGGAAAAGATTTTTTCCTGTAATTCTTTTCCTTCATAATTTCAGTAGGCTATTTCTGCAATTCTGTTTCTGTCCCTGAGGTAAATTTACTGTTAATTTAAA
The DNA here is from genome assembly GCF_001640805.2 of Lates calcarifer. Classification (NCBI taxonomy): domain Eukaryota; kingdom Metazoa; phylum Chordata; class Actinopteri; family Centropomidae; genus Lates; species Lates calcarifer. The sequence continues at coordinate 7,483,396 of NC_066837.1, read as the reverse complement.
TCAACATTTAAACCACCTCAGCAGGTATATGAGAGTTTACTGAAAGGTTTTTTTTATACAGTGAACATCAACTAATGAAAACTTTCTCATGTCTTAGAAGTTTATTGCCTTTTTACCATGAGCTGTTGTATCAATATTATCGCTGGGTCACTCTTAATTTGTACATTTCCCCACAATAGCTGGACTCTGTTTGCTTTGTTGTTGGGGTCCGAATAGTGAGTGGTACCACCTCCATCCAGTGCAGGGCAGAGAGAGAGAGAGAGAGCGAGAGAGAGAGAGTGAGAGAGAGAGAGAGAGGGAGCTGCCAGGGCAGGACTCACTGAAACTTCCAGCGGTCACGACAGTAACCGATGTTATCGACCGTGTGGACGGATGGAAGAGCGATCAGCTGCTCTCGAAAAGTTATTTATTTATTTTTAACCTCGATATTGTTTTAAATCCCGATGGCCGAAGCCCGGCGTGAAGAGGAGAGTGAGGGGGAGCGCAGAGACGTGCGGGACACGCGGAACAGGAGCCAGGCAACAGGTATGTTTGGGAATGTACCAGCCTGACAGTCCTCTGTTCCCCGATTCACCTAACGGCTTTTAAAACGCTCTCTGATGATGATCTGCTGTAAACACGGAGCATTGCGAAGGGATAGCAGTGGATTCAGTGGCCAGTTTGAATTTTATGTTTGAATCACATTTGCAAACCAATGTACTAGAAATCATACCTACTTTAAATCACAGCCAAACTGTGCTGTTATGTTTCAGAGAGCTGGGTGTCCGCTCACCCTACAGGCTTCTATATGAAAATCAATCAGCAGAGTCTTGAAACTTAGTTGAATCGTGTATTTAATCACAGGCATATTAGTGTGATTTAAATGCAGACTGTTTGTGTCTGCATTGCTTTAGCACACAAGAATAATACAACAGTCACAACCACGGTCTACCCAGCTTGAGCAAGAATCTGCTATTTGATTCTAATACCGTGTAGACAGGAATGGAAGCCAACAGAGGCCTGGAACACTCCTTTACTGCATGCATCCGAAAGTCATTAATAAAAAAATGTAAAGGCCACAATTTGCAGTAAGGGAGCTAAATATTTTTAGTATCACAAGATGTGGAAACCTGACTTTAGCCAGAGAGATAGGACAGACAGATAGGCCTATGTAAATGGACTGACACTTGAGTGATTGTTTCACATGTATAAATACACTGATCAACCTGATTTGAGCAAAATGAACACTGGAATAAGTTTATTGTGTGTGCATTTGAACTCTGATACTTCTGGTTCTCCTTCAGGTCCTATGAGACACATAACTATTAGACTTTAGGTCTTACTAACATTCATATCAATTCATGACACCTTCTGTCATACATACACAATGATTGCCAGTAGACATCATCACAAATACTTCCTTCTTGTTATTTTATCACTGACAAAATCTTCAGTGCTCCATGAAGTGAAAGTCTCATTAACACAAACCAGTGGCCTCTTTGTTTGTCATCATCACACACCATTGATGGATTTCTCAATGGAGCTGCAAATCTGTCTGTCATCTTATTACACTATCACCATTTGCCTTTTCAGTGGTAACAGTTAGGCCCACACACCTCACAGCAACATGTGTCGCTGAAAATGAAACAACTCTATTGTTCCCGGACAGATTTATAATACCAGTGCTAACCCTGTAATTTAATGAGCAAACACTAATGTCTCACCAACAAGCACCAAAGCCTTCATCTTTATGTCTCACATCTTCATCCAGAAGGTTCCTAGTCAGTATAATACAGTTTTCTTTGTTCCTTGTTTTTCTTAGCAACACCTGGTGTGCAAGCACTCATTTCTCCATCTCCCCTGTGCCCTGCTCAGCTATCTACAGTCAGTGTATCAGCTCAGACCCCCTCCCGACCCCCCCTTCCAAACCACACCCCAACCCCACCTGCTGTCTGGATGGGAATTCCTGTCAGTCCCTCTGTGCAGACAGGCCGCTGTGTCATTAACAAGCTGTTGCCTGTACTTGATGCAGTTTTTCATCCTCTCAGAATAATATCATAATACGATGCATTCCATCATAAGTGGTTTGCATTGGCCCTATTTCAGGTAGTTTCCATTGTGAGTCACTCGTCTGCATTGGCACCATCTAATCTTCGCTGACTAACGGTCCACATCAGCTGCTGACATTGTGTTATTCACATGACGCCGTAATCTGTCAGCTTCGCTCTGTCTTGTTTTTCAAGTGAGGGCAAATCTGTTTTGACCAGTCCTCTGTTAACAACAAAAGACTTTTCTGGATTTTAACCAAGTGATGCTTTGCTGTTGACATTTTGTTTTGTTTCTTGGTATCAAACATTTTACCCTAAAGCCCAATTAATTCAAGATATCATGCTAAATACAACACACTAATATGTACTGATGAGTCAGCAAACTCACCCATAATTGCTGAAAAATGCTAAAGCTGGAAACAGACTAAAGTTAAACTCTTTATCTGACTCTGACTCTGGGGTCTGCTTCTTCACCAGTGTAGTGTGGTGTAATATGACACACAGAGGCGGATTGTTGTTTTTTCTTTCCTTTTGTTGCCAGCCATTTCACCAGCTGCTCTGTGACTGTTGCTGCTGTGCTGAGTAATGTCAGCATGTGTTCAAGTGAGAGTGCAGCTGTGAAGTGAAATCATCCCTGCTGACCTCAGCAGCTTTCGTGTGTATTTGCATTGGTATCTTCAGGTGTCGATTTTCTACAGACACCAAGAGATAGATAATTCAAAACAGTATAAGGAGGCTTTTGCTGGCTTTTCTATTTTCTCAAGCTTGTTGCTCTGAGTTGAATGTTTAATGGCCCTTTGTGGTAAATAACATGATAAAAGTAAGGGCTGAATCACATATTTTCTAAACAATTTTTCTAAATCATAAAGGCTTGTCTGTAACTGAGCTAAACTGAGATATATTCATCTAAAAAAAAATCTATTATGACCTGTCACCTCTGGTTTTTCCACAGATTATATCAGGATCAAATCTATTGCTGCTGCTTTTGAATCAACATACCACTAAGCTTTCCTCTGGCATCTGTGTGGATGACATCATAATACATCTTATGTTGTTTTTTCTTCCAGTTCATAAATTATATTTGAGGTATTATTATCTGAAACTTTTCAACATGAGAGTGAGGATGAAACTGAGGGGCTGGTTTTTGGGTCAAAGTTCCAGAGAGAGAAACTGACTTTTGCTAAGACTGATCCTGTGACAACTAGCAAGCTAAGAAAAAAAAAAAAAAAAGTTATTATTGACCCTGAATTCAACTGTATAGTGTGGTATGCCCTTTCACCAAGGCATACCACTCTATAGACAACATATCTGAAATGGATTTAATTTATGAACCAGGAGAGCTCTTCAAGTGTTCTGGGAGCCTTTTAATTGTTGCAAAATACAGAATGAAAACATTTGTCTTTGAGGAGCACCCACATTTTCGTTGTATTTAACTATACAGTGACAATAAAAGCCTATTCTATTCTTTGGTGTAGCAGCATTTAGCTCCTGTGTTTCAAAAATACTAATTATCTCTTAATACTTAGTAATTTCTGTCATTAGCCATTTATCGTCACACTTGATATTTGTTTCCTGTGTCTAGTTTAGCATGAATAATCTCCTTTGATTCCTAGTTTTTCTTATTTTGTGCATCACATTTGTGATGAAAGATGATATAAGTAAAACATTTGATTTATTTAATGATGGTACCAGTTCATTTTTAGGCAAACAAATAGGCTTTGACTTCAAGACTTCAAATGTACCACATAACTGTTGAGATTAATCATATCATAATAATCATTAATCATATATCATAAAATATTTTTAGACTCATGCCAGTTATGAATGGTTCAGAGCGATGCAAATATCCCTGTGACCTTTTACTTTGCAGGAAAAAAAGACAGTGACAGTGCAGTGTTGTGTGGCACAACCACCACTTCCTGAATGACCACATTCCAGTTCATTAGATTGGCCAAGTAAACACAGGAGAGCAGCGATATCACAGGGCCCTCCCTCTCTTTTCTGTTGTCTGTGGGTGTGTGACTGCTAGCTTCAAATTCTTTGAAACATACAGTCACTCACTCGGTGGATCAGCAGGAAGGATCTTTATGGAAATATCCTGCTAGACTTTGCATTTTAACTCATCGACAGGTAGGGGCATTATTGTATGGTATCAACCAAAGAGACAAGTTGTGTTCAGGTGTTGCAGCACATCAGTGATGATACTTTATTTAAAGTACCAGAGCTTCAAATTTTTGCTGGCAGTTGCTAAAAGACATCTTTCTCATTGAGTGAATGTACAGAAACTTCTTTCTCATATGTGGTTAAAGTGTAACCTGAGGCAGTAGCACTGTGGCACTAACAGAGAACAAGTAACAGGTGTGACAGGTGGATCTGACTGCCAACGAGGTCATGGTTTCGGGCCAGAGGCATTAACAACAATGCTGACTTCAACAGCGGCTTCTAATGGTTTTTTTCCCTTCAATATTCCTCTAAAGAGTTTACTTTCAAATCTGAAAATGACCTCTTATTAGGTTAGATTGTTTGCATTACTGATATTGCTTATTAGCCTGCCTGCTAACTAATGTATTGTGATGTGAAATCCTCCATTTGTTGTTTGTGTGAGGGATGAAATGTGTCCAAAGGAGTGCCTAAGTATCAGTTGATTTCACTTTAGCCACAGTATGTACTGTGTTTTTTTGTATGGGAAAGAACATTGTTGTAGAATTTGTCATTTTAATGCTTGACCTTTTAACAAACTGACAGCAGCCCTACTCCCCACCTTTAAGACATTATTCTTGAATCACACTCTTGCAGTAGTCTGTGTATCATCTAGCTATAGTCTGCTGTGTATGAATTAGGAGATATTAAGTGAACATTCATGAAAATGACAAATGTGGGACAGTGCAGCATTTCTCATAGTCATTTGTGCAGTTCTCAGTTATGTCATGATTGCTTCCTTGTAAATGTAGATTGGAAAGCACAAGCACATTTATAGACTGACTGGTTAATCTAGACTGAATTGCTGATCCTGCTGGTTAGGGTTAAGTTCCTGTATTTCTAGTTCACACTGTCCTCTCTATAAGTAGTAGAAAATTAATTAAATGAAACAATGGCTGTGACTCAAAGTGAGACTATGTATTTCTTGAAAGATCAAATGATACACAACAAGCAAAAGGCACCCTTGCTCAAATCTTGCCACAGTTTTACTTGGTATGGTATGACCAGTAGCTAAACATCAGCAGTGTATACTTTATATATACTCACCCAGTTTCAAAAAGCCCCAGATTTAGTAACTCATTAACATAAATGAAAAGTAATGATATCAAATATTTTGTTGCAGATCCTGTGTAATCATTTTTTTTTTTTTTTAAAGTTTAGGATTCACAGACAACAGCAGGCATTTAATGTCAAGCTACAATGACAGTGTTCACCATGTGCAGATAGGATCACTTTCAAACACTGTTAACAACTGAACCACGTCACTGTCCTGCTCCTAACACATGGGATGGGCAGTATAATATGTACCTTCAGACAATATAAAATTTCCACAGTGAGAGATTTGTTATGACAGAAAGCTATTTTATCTACACAAGGCAAGAATAAATGTCATCTTTTTAGTCAACACAATAAGACAACTCACCAAACTCTACATATATGAGAGATTTGTCATTCGATTTGCACTCTTATAACAGACTCCACTTGTAAGTGGTATAAATCTTGATGACAATGTTGATAAGTGCAGGATGCTATTTTTTTTTTTTTTTTTTTTTTTTTTTTTTTTGCCACACATCACTTAATGAAACTGGTACCTCTCTGTTTTCCTCTCCAGATCATCCTGAAAGAACCAAGCCAGAGCATTTACACTGCAGGTATACTGTTTCCTCTCAAACTAAAGGTTTATATATTTGTACCTGACTTTGTGGATCCAGTAGCAGCTGTTTAGTTTCACCAGAACTCTATCTGTTGCTGGAACAGGGCACTATCCCTTTAACAGTCAGATCTGCTGATGATGAGGTTGTGAATGAACCAAAACAATGACCTGATCTTTTCTCACTGACTGACAGAGAGAGAAGGTCAATACAATATGATGCTTTTTTGTTGTTGTTGTTTACAGACACTAAGGAAACTTATGTCTCCTCACTGACCCATGCAGACCTCAGAGAGATCAGACAAATCAAAAACAGTTCATAAGAGATCACACAGGAAGTTTTGGCCGTGTGTGTTTATAATTTCACTAATCAGTTAAATTCACCACGTGGTACTAAGAGGAGGGTGAGAGTTGTTAGTCTTTCCCCCTGATAGTTCATATCACCCTCCTGCAGTCAGTCCTTAATGAGCAGGATACGTGTTAATGACGAGCCCGCCTCCTCTGTTTACCGTAGCTTTGGTGAAGAGGTTCTTTGTACAGAATAGTATTGCATCAGTTTAATCTTTGTTCTCTTCAAAGAGAAAGGAAGAAGAAAGGGATGATAGTTCTGCATACCATGGTATGAAGTGATGACATTAAAGGATTAGAAGATAACAGATCAACACTTTTGGGAGGAAAATGGCTGGAGGGTTACGATATTTCCTACCTGGAAATGATGTTATGTAGAATGGTTGTTATTTTGATGATGCTCAAATGTTGGAAGGTAGGTGGATTTGGATCATGAACATTATTTTTCTCTAATGTAAGTCATCAACTTCTGCAATACTGGAAATTTGTTTTGTGACATAAACCTGTGGCAGTAGTTCAGTTTTCTTCAACAGACAAAAACAAAAACAAAATGGTTTTGCCTTGAATAACCCAAATAAGATTTTGTTGAATAGTAACAGAAGTGAACAAAATGAATTAATGCATGAATTATTTACCGATTTCTAGACAGCTCATAGCCTTTTTTATCGTCCTATATATAATTTTTTCCTCTAATTTTCTTTTTTGTTTGAAGTTAGATGTTATTTAAATCTTGTATCTTTGCATAAATTGGTATATTCATAAAATAGCTGCATGGTTAGATTGTATTGTTTGATACTGGCCAGGGGCAAGTGGAGGGATTTCTTTTTAACAACTGACTCACCACAAAGGTATGAGCCCTGAATGTGTCCCACACCTCAATGATAAATGAGTTTCCTGTTCTGCTCTGTTTTCCAGTCAAGGACCTCTGTCTTCTATACGCGCTGCTATAAAACGATGTAAGTATCAGTGACGTTTTGAGATCGACAACATAAAGGGTTTATTCCTTAAATGAATTTTTCATTTAAAAGAATCTCACTCAGATTAATGGCATGCTTATTTTAAGTCTTTACTAATAACTCACCCAGTCAAACTAGAGTTGGCATGAGAGCTTACTAAAAGTGAAATCTACATTTTTCCAATTCAGAAATGTACAAAATCAATAATGTCTTATTTGTCACATTAAATTAAATTACTGTGCAGGCAAACTTTATGACCTTTTTTTTCTTCCTCCAGCAAGAACAAACTCTCAGTGTGAACATACCAGAGACAGGAGGTAATAAATAAAGTTTCCATCAGTCCCCGTTCATGTTTTACTTCTTGACTGTATTATTCTCATTTATGCCAAGGCTAAAAAACAAAGTAACCAATAAGAAAAAACATAGGATTTGAAGTGGATGTGTAGATGTATTTTGGTTGTTTTTCAGGCCTCTATGTTTTGTCTTTCAGGCGTCCAGAGATCACCATCGTCTCTGCAGAACCTCTGGCCGGTAACAACTGGTTTCCAGGAACCTCTGTGGTTTTCTCTCCTCCCTCTCAGGCAGGCTGGTCTGCAGGCATCCAGACTGTCTCACAGGTGGGCTTCATGTGATTGACAGGGTTTGAATTCACTTGTTTGCTTTTCATCAACAAACAATGCTCAGCTGTTTATATAAAGCAGTATAATGGAGCTCTGTCGGTGTGTTGTGGCTATGGCTCTGTGTTATCCAAGAATATTTCTTCCTAAATAATAGATAAACAAACAAAAAAACATACACACTTTTGGAATTCAAATTTGATATAGTGTATACTATGTTACTATAGTATATGGGAGAATAATGTGTGTGTGTGTGTGTGTGTGTTTGTGTGTGTGAACACCTCTCTTTTTCATGACTTAGCCCCCACCATCCTATGACCAGGTGATTCAAGAGAAGACCCAGGAAGAGCACATTGTCAAACCCACTGCAGCCCCTCGCCGGATCACCTGCACCACCACAAGCGCCACACAGACTGACCCTCTGAGGGAAGATACCACCACCACTGACCCACAGTCAGCTGAGAAAAGATCTGCTGGTGAGGCATACAGGAATTATTGTTGGCGCTGTGAATGTTTCAGTCTGCCTCAGTTCTTCACATGACGTTTATTTATATTTGTTTTCAGGTAAAAAGCCACAAAAACCACCAAGGCCATCACAGCCAAAACCAGCGGACAGAGAACCAGTCACTGAAACTGTTATACCTCCTGACGGGGAGGTGGGAACAAATACACCAGATTCCTCAAACACTGAGGGCCAAAGTGGTGATAAAACTGATGTAAAGCAACCCAGCCAAGCAGATCCCACTCACACATGCACCAGATCTGTTACTGTACACTGGGATATTCCTACAAATCATCCCTCTGCCCCCGCTGGCCCTGCTGAAACTACTCCCTCAACCTCAAATTCAGAGCCCAGTCAACGCCCCGTTCCACTTCCTCGTACAAAATCCAGAAAGCAGGCAATCGCAAAGGATCAGTCTTTGGTCAAGCTCAGTGAAGATTGTGACACTGCTCACTCTGATCTGGAAGAGTTATCCTCAAATAAGTATTTAAAGGAACTATTAGAGGTTTTTAGTGCAGAAAACCAGTGTGAAGAGAACGGTGACATCGTTGACCAATCAGACGAGGCCTCTCAAGGACACGATGCTGTTGGCGAGATGAACAACAACACCCACAGTCAACGCAACATTCGGGCCAGGATCCAGGCCTTTGAGAGCCACGCCGGTGACGAGGACGGAAGTGCGGCTGAACCGGTCAAACCAGAACCTCGCCCAAGGAAGGCCAGCATCAGACCTCCAGTTGCTGCTAAACCCTCTGTAGCTTTTAAACCTCAGTTTAACCACAGTGCTGATGATGACAATCAAAACGTCTCATCCACAGATCTACCCCAAAACCATACACTGGACCTCAGACCTCAGCCCCCTAAAAAACCTGTGGGACTGTCCATAAAAGATGAGCTAGAGACCTTACACAGCAAGGGGGCCGTCCCAAACAGATCACGTCCTGTACTGACCAGAGCCAGCAACATCTATGAAGAGGATATTTCACCAATTCCTCCTGTACCTCCGGCAAAGCCTGTTAAGGAACCTCTGAAACCCAACCTAAACATTAACAACCACAACTCAGCCTCCATGAAAAGTGATAATGAGTATGTGACCAGTCCAACAAGTAAGTATATTGTGTAAGATACCACTCTGTAGGAATGCACCTAATGAATATTTTCATTATAGATTAGTTTACTGGTTTTTTTTTATTATATCATAATAATTAATCATGGCTGTGTATCAATCAGAAGAAACAACAGTCGTTTGGACCAGATTAATAGTGATAAGAAACTTAGAAAAGCAAACTCATCCTGCAACCAGCATATACTCAGAAGAATAATTTGAAATATTCTTAGTTTATTTCCTAGAGAACCACTCTGCTCCACAGTGAGCATAGAGCTAGTATCAGGAGGAAATTAGCTTGACCTATCATAAAGAGACAGGGCCAGGCTAGCTTTGGTAGCTCTGACCTAAGCATCATTGAACCTCTATGGGTAAACTCCTGTGGGCCTGTACAGGCAAGACAGCCTAAAAATATCTCAGAAATTGAAGTGATCTGCAAGGACGAGTGGGTGAAAAGAGAGGTTACTAAGCTTTGACTTAGTAGGGTGTTTGTTTTTTAATATCCGCTTGCAGCATGGGTTGTATTTACTTCTTTTCACTTCAAAAATTAACAAAATGACCAACATACACAGCTCTAAAGTCAAGTGTCTCCTTGTTCAGATCACACCGTGGTCAAACCCCAGCGCAATGTGGACAGCAATGGAAGCTCTTTCACCAGACAAAATATAACAAGGAGGCCGACCACCATCAGGGTCCCCAGCAGAACTGGTTCATGTGAGTCCTGTAAACTTGACATGATAGCTGAAATGATGCCCTCTATCTGTTAAAATGCACTGACATGGTTAATTCTGATGTCTTTGTTAATAATGTTAATAATGGAGCATGTGTTCTAAGTATGTTATAGTAAAGACAGATCTCTTCTCAGTCTCAGATAATTTTCAGGACAGCCCTCCACCTCTCCCTGTTCAGAAGCCCGTGGGCTCCCTAAACTCCTCAATCCACCACAAGCAAAGCCCGACACCCGTCCTCCCCTTCCAGGTAGGATTTCCATATTTGTTACAAACCCATCTGTTTCACAAAACTACATCTGAACATCCCAGAGGAGGTACAGCTTTCTACAAAATTAAGCTTGCTCTGTGTAGACCTAAAAATACATCAGTAGGGGGATTGTTCTTTAGACTTACATATATTTCAGCCTTTATAAACTCCTGACCTGGTGAATTTTAAGCTGAGAAAGTCTCTCAATCAGGCTTACCTTGTTTGTTACCTTGAGGACCTTACCTGCTTCATTTCCTCTGCTTTCCACAAACAAACAAACCATTGTAGCCCCATGAAAAACACTGCCTTCAGCTGTGCCTGAATGCTTCGTGTTGTTGCTTGGTTGCTATGGTTTCCATTACTGTAGACTGTTGACTAAGTCTGTGTTAGTGTCAATAAAAATGCACAATCTTCTGCAGGAGTCCTTTGGGTCAGAGCCATCGCTACCACCTCGGTAAGTGAGGGGGGAAATAAAAATCATCATAAATTTCTAATGTTGGTGCGCTTTCTAAAGATGCCTCTGTGCTCAACTCGATGATGGTGTTGCACTTCAGGAGGCCCAGTACAACCAAGACCCTCCCACCACGCCCACCTCCAGCCAAAGCGGGCCCGGGAAGACCTCCCCCACCCAGCCTTCAGGCCACAGGTCGATCCCTTACAGCACCACCGGAGACTTCACCTAAACCCAAGGCACAGAAGCCCCACAGGAAAGGACCTGTCTTACCTCCAAGGCCCAACCCAGGCCACCGTCTCTACAACAAGTACACTGTAAGAGAGATCCCACTGCACACCTGTGTGCTGTAATCATGACACAAAACATTTCTATTTCAAACATGTTTAATTTTTTTTCTTTCTTCCACTAGCTTGAACTTCCCCATGGAATTGCCACATTTGACTACAATGGGAGCAACACAGGAGAGCTGTCATTTCAGGTGATTAAACCAGTTTCACTGACTTACACATTGCATAAAAGTGCATGACTTTACACATAACAGTAGGTTTTCTAGTCCCAGTGCCACAGCTCCTCTTGAGCAGCTGGAATCTAATACCTCTGTTGGCTTCGTCAACAGAAAAATGAAGTGCTTCTGCTGCTACAGGAGATCGACCATAACATCATTTGAGTGCCAAGTCGGAGACATCAGAGGCAGAGTCCACAAGTCTCGCATGAAGGTCATAACTCCTCTTGCCTCAGACATGTCCCCACCACAGGTAACTTGTCCTTCATTCATGAGTAAGAACATGTCTCTGATACTTGAGCCTTTCTCGCCCCTTTGTGCCCACTGAGCTCTGATACATTAACCTTCAAGTCTTTGTTCTCTCTTTATAGGGTGCCAGACAAACTGCTTCAGGCGGAGGCGGTTATGGGCAAAAGGTGCAGGCCGTGCATGACTTCATCCCAGGTGACATATCCGTTTTTGCTGCTAGTACTGACATTTTGGGAAATACTTTCATTTGCTTTCTTGCTGAGAATTTCTGAGCACCATCTAAAATTCAAAAGCATGCCTACCAACACGCCCTAATTTCACTTATTAGCGTTTTAATACACTGACAGAAACTTTGAAATGAAAATTTTGATATTTGCTGCTGTTTGTAACAGTTTTTAGTCAAATAATATGGATGTATTGTGTACATTTGGGTTATGTTTGATATCAATAGACAACTAATGAGTATAATCTTCACACAGAGGGTCCAGGGGAGCTCGGTCTGAGAGCAGGAGATGTTGTGACCAATGTGGAGCAGGTGGACAGTGAGTGGTGCAGAGGCACTTGTAGGGGATCTACTGGTTTCTTTCCTGTCAGTTATGTCAAAGTCCTGGTAAGTTTCAGCTATTAAAATTCTTTTGAAAGTTTTGATCACCTCCTTTGTGACAACAAAGGCCTGTAATTTATGATTTAATTAATGATGGTATGAAGGAGATTGTTTTTCAATTCTTTTTATAGTCAGATTCACCAAAAACCCTCCCTGCCAGAAAACCAAAGCCACCATCAGCAACAGCCAGGTACGGTTTTTGCATCATAAAATCTTTGCACAGGCCTTTACCAACTACCCTGAACTAACTTGATGTTTGAAATGTTGTTGTGTCCTATGAAGTGGTCCGCGATGTGTGGCAAGGTTTGACTTTGAGGGGGAGCACAGTGATGAGCTGTCATTCTCTGAAGGGGACGTGATCCAGCTGATGGAGTACATTGGACAGGAGTGGGCTCGGGGACAGATCGGCAGCTTAAGTGGAATTTTCCCCCTTAACTTCGTGGAGGTCATTGAAGATCTGCCTCCACCTCCGAGTCAGCAGCAGACAAAGACACAACCCAGCAGGATAGCACTGCCTGGTATGATCACCTGAAAGCACCAAAACAAAGTCAATTTATTCTGTTCATTTTTTCACAAAGAGCAAGCAAGCTGAACTGCATTTGAATATGTTAATATCTTAAATCTGACTATTTATACAACATCAACATGATATCCTCTAGATCCAATCAAAACAAAAGAGTGGCTGTGTCCTTCAGTGAGGAGCCTCTTTCCACCCTTTTCCTCTGTGTTGGCTGGCATTTCCCTCGGTGGCATGTCAGGAATTTGTGCTTGTGTTTCTGATTCATTAAATAGCTGTTTACAAAAGGTCTCACAATGGTGAACTTGAAGCCTCCACACACTCTTACAAACAGGTCTGTAGCCAGGAGTTCACAAACACAGTTTAGATGCCATGACTTAAAGTCCTCCCACTTCTAAAACCCTCTCAAGTGTTTTTATTTATTTGGATTTTTCACATTTTCTGGTGCAGAAATATTGGATCTTTTATTAATTTAGTTTGACTGTCAAATTTAAATTCACTAAGTCTAAAAATGCTGAAATTTGTCTAAAAGATGGTAAGTTTTAAACTGTAAGTTGTTAATTTCACTTCAGCTTGCTAAGATCCCCCAGAAATACAGAGGACTTGAGCTCAGTGTCCTCAATGGAAGCTGATACACAGGCTTTACATGCAACTATCACAAATTGTGCCCATGGATGCATCGGATGCTGCATGCTTTCACCTTTAACAACATTAGATATCCTTTTTTCCCACAGGCATGGTGGCATCTTCAAATGCAAACCCTGAAGTTGCCAAACCTGCTCAGGTAACCAATATTTATATAAGCAGTGATGTCATTAGAGAAACGCTGGTTTTGCAACAGATCCCATGTATTCTCTAAACAAACAAACAACAAAAAACTGAGATAAAAGTCTGCTCTTTTGTCCTGTTCATTTTGTAGGTGTCTCAGTCCAGTGTGCAGTGGGTGGTGGCTCTGTATGACTATGCCGGGAAGTCAGAGAACGACCTGTCGTTTCAGCAGGGCGACTGCATCCTGATCACCCAGCACATTAACGCTGAATGGAGCTGTGGCAGGCTCAATGGCAGAGAGGGAATGTTCCCCACGGCTTTTGTTGAGAGCACCACAGGTATGAAGTCTTCCCTGTGTTCCCTCGTTGATATTATGAAATTACTGCCCTCTGCAACTTCATCACTGACTCCAGTAATTCCAGTCTGTCACCACAACTGAACTCATCATTAGAGTAATAATGAAGACAAATATTTGGACAGTCAGTGTCTTATAGCGCTGCCATGTGGTTGGTAGAGTTGTAGCATTTCACAGTGATGAGCAATATCAGTGACACTATGGCTGCAAATAAGTTATTTTCATTATTGATTAGTCTGCTGGTTATTTTGATTAGTAATCATTTGACCTTAAAAATGGTAAAACTGCCAAATTCAATTTTCTAAAGCTCTTGAATGCATCATCAGATTACTCACTGTGTCTGATCAAGCATCACAAAGTGCTTTTGTTCAGCAGTTATTGGGTAGTAAAAATAGCTGTGGAATAATTTGCTGTCAGTCAGTCATCAAGTCACTGTTTGAGATGTAAGGCATGATTTTACAAGATGTATATCATTATTATTCATTCATTCACTGACTGGTGCTGTGAATGTCAGCCTCAGCAGGTCAGCAGTCATCTAGCAGCCAGAACGAAGCTGCGGTTGGTGGGAGAGGCAGGGCGCTGTATGACTTCACATCAGACTGTGATGAGGAGCTCTCTCTGCAGGTAGTCATTGACTTTGTCATTTGTACCATGAATACATTTCACAGATTCACACAGCTGAAGTATCATTTGAAAGCACCACCATCCAGACAATCCCTCATTTCTTCCTCTTTCCACAGATTGGGGATATTATAACCAACCTGGAGTCTGTTGATGAAGAATGGTTCCTGGGTGATCTGAGGGGGAAACGGGCCCTAGTCCCTAAAAACTATGTGCAAGTACTGGGATAACAACATGTAGCATTTAGCTCAGAAAAAGGGGGACATCGTTGGACGACCAGAAGTGAAACTGGATCTGAGCACAGACGCTTACAGCAGCAGAAGTCTGAAGTGAACTGCCTTTAACTGGAATTCAGTATTTCATCTCCAAGTAGTGCAACATCTTTTATCATCTGCAGCATTAACTTGAAATGAAGTGTTCACTGAATAATTTATCATGGTTATGAATAAATAAATATTAGAGAAAAGCTGGCTGGCAATGTAAATACCCTGCATTTTGATTTTCCAGCTATCTGTATTTTGTATTCTTCATCATTTGCTCCATCTAGTGGTTTGTCTCCACATTTCCCTTTCTTTACAAAGTTATTCAAGTTACAGTTTCTCCATTACATATTGTACAAAATGTGATGATTACCTGAAGATATGTATATGTCCTTCTTTTCCTTCATAACCTTATGTATGATTACATGACAACATTCAAATAAAGGAATATTTACTACTTCTGTGGAATAAAATACTACCAAATTAGGATTGCAAACTCAGAAGCCCTGTGTGGTTTTACACAGTTTTAGTGTGCGATTACACATTTCATTTTTGCAGGAAATGTATTTTCATTCATCCTAATAGGCTCCACTTTTCCCTAGATTGACTTGATATTGGACACTATTAGGGTGCCAACCTCTAATGCAAAGTGGGGAGTTACATGCAGTTCAGGCTCCATGTTTATACTGTCTGTTCCCTCAACAGTGCTTACAGAAAAGCTAGTATTGATTTTACTCACATGGGAGTAATATTTTGACAGAATAACACCTTGTAATATATACACAAGAGGAATGCTGTGTAAGCACAACTTTGAGAACTTTAGCCCTAAAGTCTTGACAGTTTCAAAATGAACACGCCTTACAGTTTCTGCAGGGCCACTGGATTCAATTTGATTTCTTGAGCTACCCACCCTCTGTACATGTGTATAAAATGTACTAATTTCATCGTGGATATGTGCGGCAACAGAAAACAGTAGTTTGTTGGTCATTTACATTTTTTATTAAATCTGTCAGGGTGTTTTTTAGACTGTCTCCTGGATGGGGGGCTCGTAGCCGTCAGCCCTCTCCACCTTGGCTCCAGTGTCGTCGCCGGATGCCTTTGCAGCACTGCCGGCACCGCCCTCTCCGTGGAGCTCCATCAGTTTGCCCACTGCAATAGAAGACAAGAGGCTTTTAATGTGAGGCTGATCAGAACTAAAAGTTCAAGTCATGGGCAATTAAGAGGCAAGATGTTAAAAGTTAAAAACTGCACTGATGTAGCAGCGATATTTTATCCTGCACCCCTCAACCTTATGAGATATCACACTCAAACTAGGTCAAGAGGCCAGTCTGCAAACCTTTTTTATCCTAAGACATCACTGAGCATTTTGTCATGAAAGGGAACATCAGCTGATCTCAATGGGTAGTAATCAGGCAATCATATGGGACCGAAACAGTTTGTCATCATGTGTTCCCACAAGTAGAAAAAGAGAAAAAAACCACACAGGGGTGAACCCAGTGTTGCTGCTGTTAATCACTTACACTCAAACTTGGGCTTCTTAAGCATCTTGACCTTGCGGACATAAACGTCATGTAGAGGGTAGATGGACTGGCAGGCCTTCTCAATGTCCTTGCCAACACTGTCAGGGATCCTGGAACACAACATAATACACAACATATTAATGCAAGATAATCACTAACCTTTGTCAAAGATGACAAGTCTACACGAAGTGACATTATTAAATGACCACCACCTGACAGTAAATCATCTCATCCTAAACATGTGAAACAAAAATAAACATCTAAATCTATATACAACTAAAAATCCAGTGGGTGTAGCTATTAGATCAAAACTGAGGTGTTCGCACTTTAACACTGTGCGTGACTTACAGCTTGTTGACAACCTCCTTCAGGTCGTTGGTCTGAACCTCACGGGTCATGATCTCCATCATCTTCTTGCGGATCTGGCGGACCTGCTGGTGCTGGGCATAGGAGGTCTTTCTGATCTGGTTGGTGCGCTTCTTTGTGAAACCCACGCAGAACAGACGCAGAAGGTAGCCGTCGGTGGTCTTCACATCCACGTGAGCTTCGATCATGGTCTGAGAGGAAAGGAAACATCCATACCAGTTAGACTTGAAGCTCAATTCCACCGGTTTCAACACCAACTTCACTCTACTGCCTGGCTGTGTGTCCGGTCTACCAAAAAACTGCATCCCAGTCTCACCAAAACAAGTCTTCTGGCTGCACTGTGCCTGCTGAGGCAGCTGTCAGTCAAAGTTTTCATGCATCGTCTGTATTTTCAACCTACATGATTACTGAATAAAGACACACAACACAGAGTCTAACAGGGGCCCCTCTACTTTGCTTCTATAGAGCTTATATGAAAGGAACACCTTTGCTGTTTATGTTTCATGGAGTTTTTTTCCTGCTACTGCAGCTGCACAGAACATATCAATACCACACCACTGTCATCTCTCCACAGAAGTTTAAAACTCTAAAAACACTAGGTCTGGAAATGCAGAGTATACTGCCATCACCTACATAACAGTGGATACGTGCAAATAAAACAGGCCTTTCACCATACAGCCTAATCAACCATCCAAGCTCTTTTCTAGCAATAGGCCATCAGCTGCATTCAGAAGTTCTTCAGTATCTGCTTTCTGCTGTTAAATACTACTGGAATAAGTTGTTTATTAGCCTAATCTAGACACTAAACTGCAATTAATATCATATGTTCCCACAGTCAAAGATTCAAACACTAACCCCTTCAGTCACAACCCTACTCCACTTGTACATGACCTCTCTTTAATTACAAAAAAAAAAAAAAAAAAAGGCCAGCGTTGTAAGTGTGCTCATTCTTGTTTTTCTTTCAATTAAGGTGCACAAACCTATCAGCACTTTATAGAGGAAAATAACCAACGTGTAAACAATACCTAATATCAAAACTGTGAGAACTACATAATATGGGTCAACAGTACTGATTTGATATTAACTCACTGAACACATTGGCTACAGTGAAATATTCAAATTATCCCTTGCTGTCTGCATAAACATGATCATTACCTGCCACTTCTTGACCATGGAGCACATCTTGTCACGGGTCAGGTCCATGCCGTGGAAGTTGGTGAGGCAGTTCTTGCCCTGAACGTCTTCAGTGATGAGCTTGAACTTACGGAAGGCAACCTCGTCGTTCTGCAGGTCAGCGAGGCTCACCTCAAACACACGTCCCTTAAGACCATCAGAGGCGATTCCTGGATGTTTGTAACAAGAAGAAGTTAAGGACACAAAAACAAGCACCTATAGGATTAAAAGTAATGACAATATCAGAACACATGGTAATGTGAAAATCAGCTGATCTCATGCAAGTAATCAGTAACCATCATTTGGGACAGAAACAGTTTGTCATGATGCGTTCATCCATCTCTTCACCACGAGTATCCAAACTCACTCATGGAGCATTTTCAGATCATCATGTTAGTTATTCTTTAATTGTATTTACAACATAATTCAAAGTGTCACTCATTAAAACATTAATTTTACTACAGATCATCATCCTCCTCATCCTATGGAGCTTGACCTTACTTAGTGACAGCATTATGTACAGAAGACAGTTAAACGTTATGGCACATATACCTATAAAATTGGACTTAAGACTGAAAACTTACTGGTTCCCTGGGTCCTGGTGACCAAGGTCTTGCCAAGATTGCGGATGTTGAACATGGCTGGTGCCTTGACATCATACCAGTCCTTCTTGGAGAAAGGGTCAACACTGCACAAGAGAGCAGCAAATTCGTGATATAGAAATAAAAAATCCACTGTTCAGCACACCGTCCGTGACACAGATAGGGATATCCACACTGCCTGTGACGTGAGTTAAGAGATAGACTGGCTGCGAGCAAACCGGTTAAGCGTGCACAGCAAAGGAAACCGTTCGGGTTAACAGTGAGCATGGTAGGTTAGGCTTTACTCTTGACCACACACCACTATCCAACGATTTCCTAAATGACTTCAACACACGACCCAGCCTACCGGGTTGTTCGTGGTAATTTATGTCTTAGCTACCTGTGAAGTTTGACTGCCATATTGGTGAGTAAGCTCAGCTAAATCCATGCTAACATCTAGTAGCCTATAGAGCCTATAGCAAACAACGTTACAGGTCCTAATTGTGGGACTAAACTCGCACAGTTCTTCATGCTTTCTTTAGGCATATACAATAATCCTCTAGCCGAAATATAAAAGTTTATTAAACCCAATTCTGACAAAATGCTACAGCGCAGAGTAAAGGGACACAGCATGCTAAGACTCCATCCAGCGCCACAGAGGCCGGCGCGACGAGACTTAGCACCGGCCCTGTTACATCTATCTAAAATCGGCTTCATCCGTCACATTTCTTATCCCAAAGTTTCACCAAAGTAAAAGGCGAAGTCTGTTTCATGTAACCACGTGAGAATTTTCTACTTACATCTTCTTTTTGGCACCTTTTTTGCCGCCTTTGGTCAGCCTCTTATTCTTGCCGACTGCCATGTTGGCTACAGGGAGTGAAAGAGGAGGAAACAGGAAATCCCGCGAGAATTAAAGAGACACATCAAGGTCCGCGAGAATTGTCTTATCTCGCGAGTGCTTGTACCTTCTTCTGGCGCCTTCTGCTGGTGAAAGCTAATATGGTAATTTGATAATATCACGTACCTCATGATGGTAATTGTTTACATTGTAAATAAACTTTATTTGTGGTGTCTGTGGAAGCGAATGATTTATAAGTAAAATATTTATAGATTTAATGTAACATTAATGATTCAGTGGTGATTCAATTTCACATTTACCCTATATATTCAATTCTGCATCAAATTCAAACTGTCATGCACATCACCTATATGTTATATTTAAGTTGGACTGTGCAAGGAGTTTTTTGTAGATGAAAGCAATCGGTAATGGTGCCATGATAATTTGGATCATAAAAGAAAACGTCCAACATCCTGGGCCAGACCATCAGGACGAACCAGTCATTAGGTGTGTGAACACGTCATGCAGGTGTGCAGCCTGTTATCCACCCACTGTGTTACTGACACAAAGAGAAGAATTTTGTCTGTTGGTAAAATAAACACACAAATATACAGTACTAAAATTAATGCTGTCTAATAGCCTATTTTTATCTGATGAGCATAGAGCTTTATGATAATTTTGATGATTATGTCATTGAACTGTACTGCATCATACAGAGTTTTCTGTTATTTAGAGTTCATTTATATAATGTGAAAATAATCAAAACAGTCAATTATGAACTGCATTATTTTAGTAGTGTAATAATAACTGCAACTGATATATCATGAGTATTCACAGTGTTTTCAGTAGACGTGATGTGATTTTCATGTCATGTTATTCTCAACTGTTGAATGATTGATTGACTGTTGTGAATTGATATGTTTCATCTGAACAAGTACAAAGTCAGTGTTCTGTGCAAGCAAGAATATCTGAAAATAAATTGAAGATAAAATGCAATAAAATACAGAATTAGCAATAAAAAATCAAATGTCAAAAGATAAAACATAGACATGTACATTCATGCATTTTTGAGTGTCTTCTTTTTTGTATGCTTTTCTTTTTATATAATCTGAATGTCTGCTGTATAGTTTGCACAAACATTAAGATTACATTTCTGGCTTTCATGATAGGTTTAATCTGTTGTTGGAATTTTCTTTTCTCACCATTAATGTACTTTCTCTCATCATGCAAGCTTTAGTCAGACGATCTGTTGATTGTGACACTATTGTATGTTATTTGCAGAAATCATTTTCTGCTTGGATTACAGTGAGATTTTCAACAGGATGGCAGCAAAAGAATAAAAGATGATTACAGTGAAATTTTCCATTCAACTGAAGTCTCATTATCTCCACAGAGTGCAGTTGGGAAAATAATAAGGCAACGTTTATGTTCAATTCAAAGGTTAGTAAAAGCTTTTCAAGGTTTTATTTAAAGAAGTCTACATCAGGGCTGCAGTCTGCTGTTTTCAGGTCATTACCTCAGATACATGGCCTGTGTCTCATGGGTGGTGCTGCTGGCTTCCATGACTCCCAGGGTCCCTGCAGGGCTCTGCTACACTTTAGTGGGAGGTCAGTGGTAACAGTGACGCCAGCTGCCTCTGTGGCAACAACACTCATAGCTGCCGAGCCATCCTGTAGAGCAAATATGAAGTCACCAGTATGAGCAGAGAAAGGACAAGACAAACACACAAGATATGAACATTATTTAATACGTATAGAGCAGGTATATTCACTTTCCAGATCATATTTGATCTGGATTTTCATTCATGCAGTAATAGACATGGAAGAAAGTCCATTCATCTATGTAAACATCATCTCACTTGTCATGGGTTATTGGTGGTGATTTGAAAAGGCAAGCAGTGCAGAGCTGTCACTTTGCTTTAATGTTTGGTTTCCATTGCCGCAGGATGCAGACATCTGTCAATGTGCTGTCGTGCTGCAGGAAAACAAAGTTCAACATACATTTCAAACCCTCACTTGGTGTTTTCTCACAGCATGAAGCTATATTTGGTGCTTGTTGCAACATAATAGATTACCTTGAGCAAAAGAATATAAGTTTTGCTATGAAGGTTCATAGTATGGTACAGTAATGTATTAGTTTAGCATTTATAAAATGTTATATTCTTAGGTGAATTTTTTTATCTACAGTTTACTGAGTGATATTTAATGAATTCTTATAGTATTCTAAAAAATGAGGCTGCTAAATGAGTTAAGGGTTTATTGTTTACATATTGAAGCCTGTATATAGGAACTGTAATGAAAGTTTTGCTGAATTCCTTCAGATACCACCAGGTTTTGTTATTTGCCATTGGGTAAAATTACCACCCAGTTCAGTTTTATAACTACTGCAATAAGAGCCTAAGTGTCTTCTTGCAGTGATGGAACAGGAGATTAAAGAAATACAATACAATCAAGTCAGTGTAAAAAGGTCTTCAGTGACCTTATCATGATTTCAGGAGTTCTCAAGTGACTGAGTTCTAAAGACACATTATGGACATATTATTTTAGTCACTGTCAATTATTATCAATTGCTTAACATTAAAATCAGATTTGCTCCTGGCAAAATACTTCCTAGTTTGTCCGATAAAA
The DNA here is from genome assembly GCF_001640805.2 of Lates calcarifer. Lineage (NCBI taxonomy): Eukaryota > Metazoa > Chordata > Actinopteri > Centropomidae > Lates > Lates calcarifer. The sequence continues at coordinate 7,461,578 of NC_066837.1, read as the reverse complement.
GATTTTTAGCAGCACATACTTTACTGTAAATGCAGTAGAGTAAAAAGTATAAAATTTTTCCTCTGAAATGTAACAAGTATTTGTATAAAGTAGCATTAAATGTAAATACTTAAGCAAAGTGCAAGTGCCTCAAAATTGTTTTTTAGTACAGTAAATGTCCTAATTTAGACTGATTTACTTCCCACCACTGCCTTTTTACCTTTGTGAAGATGACAAAAAATAAGTCAGCGTTAAGACTCTTTTTAAAGCTGTTTTGCATCTACTTGTACTTGTTTTGCGTCTCTGGTAATTATGCATTTTTGTTTTGCTCTTTTGTCACTTTGTGTCCCTTGTGTTTTTTAAAAACATCTCTATATTCTTTTTTATCTTTGTCTCTTTGTGGTCATTTTGTATCTCATTTTAGTATCTTTGTCTCTCTCTCTCTCTCTCTCCCTCTCTTTTAAAACTTGTTTTGTGTCTTTTTGTAGTCATTTGATTGAGTTTCTTACAGGAAATGTAAAAAGTCTTCCAGTAGGTCTGCTCAGTAATCCATCCGTGGACCAGGTATAAGAGAGACGGTTGGTTTCTATGTGCTCTCTATGTGTGTGTTATTTGCACTGTACTTGATGGGGAAACAGGGGCCCTACAGCACATTTGCCCCGGGGTCCTGGAACGGGTCAGTCAGGCTGTGGTGGCAGTAACTAAACACAGCTATACATGTTTATTTTAACCTGAAACCAAGTGTGTCGTGCTAAAAAGCCACCTGAGCGGCACACCTGCCACCGAGCTGAATCAACCCAGCTCCCCACTGCGCATGCTCCACTCACTCAAGGGCTACACTGTCATGGCGGTGGCGAGCTGAAGCTACCGGGGTAAATCAGGAAGAGAAAGCAGCGCAGCTGGGTCAGCGTTGACATTTAACCAAGTGTGTGGAGTTTGCTGGGGAGGACCGAGCAGACCTCCGTCCTCTGTCGACTTCTACCGGAGCTGCTGACGGACTTGACCCGCTCCAGTTTGTGAGTTTTTGCTTCTGCCAAGCGCGCTACCTGTCAAGTGTGTGGACTCAGTGACAATAGCAACTTCCACTGCTGTGCGGAGATATTAAAGTCTCTCTCTCCTCGTTTGTCATTTGACCGAGCAGAGGAGAAAACTGGTCGAGGACGAGCACCGCTTCACCTGCTTCCCTCCTTGTTACCTGCGGCACATTTCCTCTCGGTTTTTAACGGCATTAATCCATCCGTCTGGTATCAAGTTACGGAGCAGGGGGAGAAGAGCAGTTCACTGTGGAGTGAAGCGGTGACATTTCCAGCCTGTCCGCGACCAACAAATTCAATTCGCGCTTTTTTATTTTTGCCCACTTTTTAGGGTTCATTCGCCGAACTGTTTTGGATGGGGAGGGAAACGTTTTGTTTGTGTGCCTGTACACTGTCAACAACTCAGCTGAGAGGGACATAGAGCCCTCTTTCTCCTCCGACATCGGCTGCACTGTCACCGTTGGAGGTGAACAGGTGCCTTACCTGTGAACGCCACCTGTCCCGTCCTTCCTTCCGTAGCAATGGCTAGCGAGGAGACAGCGGGCGCTGCGCAGCCAGGTGATGGTAAGGACGGGAGATCGGGCGCCATGGCGCTCAACCCCGGAGTGCCTATCAGGGGTATAAGGATGAAATTCGCCGTTCTCGCCGGCCTGGTGGAAGTTGGGGAAGTTTCCAACCGAGACATTGTGGAGACTGTGTTCAACCTGGTAAGCTGATTATGAGAGCTCAGAATAGGCCTTAGATAGCACTGTCACAGTGTAGTACTGATTGACATGTAAAACGTTTGGACAAGTCTGACATCATTCACATTGGCATAAAAAGGTGTTGATGATTTTGCAGCACTTGGGATGGGGTACTTTTGCGCTAAACGTATTTTACTTTGCGGGTGAGTAGCCCACATTGGAAGCTGTAATGAGTCTTAAGCTAAATGACTTCTTTCTGGCTGCCCTTATTACTCTTACATGAAACAGTGTATTTGATAGCATTGTGCTACACAGACTAGATTCCTCAGAAGACTTTCAGTGCAAAAAGTACACTGCTGCTCTTATTTAGGCACAAATATAATGTTACACAGTCTCTTATTTTGGCATATTTCTCTTTTTTTAATTTTCATTTTATCTCCACACACTTTATATAACATTTTATTGGAACACACTGTCCTCAGTTTTTAATTGAGTCAGACATGATGACCAGTGTCAGAATCATCACGGCAGAAAAGCTGTTGCAGCTAACCAGTTGGTTGCTTTTTGTGACATATCCAGGTCAGTTACTGTGAGTGTGCCATATCTGTCTACTACCTGTTGGCCACCCTAAAGCCCTTATCCAGCTATGACTGTCTGCTGCACTGATAGCCCTTTGGCTGGCATAGTTATAAAATGCTTTCGCTGCACCTGCCATATGAATGAATGAAACTACCCGTAACAAGGAAGTTTAGCGTGAAGGAGAGAGCATGCTTGGCCTGAGTTTGGCTGGTTAGGTGAGAGAGGAAACCGGAGGGAGGAGAGGTGAAGGTGGAACCTGCAGAACTGCTTTGTCACTGTGGCAACACAATGGAGTCCTTTTTTTGTTTATTAGAGAGAGAGGGAGGCTCATCCTCCATGTCTGTAGTCATGAAGTTAACTCCCAACACCATCCCCCCACAGTGGAGGCAAGTGAGTTGTAGTAGAGACACTTCTCTGCATGTCATCAAGTTGCAGCACCGTTAAACACAAAGCTTCTTCATCATCCAACCAGTGTGACAACTGCTAACAAAAAAAACAAAAAAAGCAAACACAGGTGTAGATTTTCACCAAAGCTACTTCAAATATTTGTTTTTTTAATACAGCAAACAACGTTATGCAAGTCTCTTAACTAACAAGTTTTTACACAATTGAGTATTTGTTTATGAAATATCACAAGTTTGCAGAGCACACGGTGACATCAAATGACATCAAACCAAAATATATGTAGTTCATTAGCATGTTAAGACAAGGAAGAGTAGCAATTCATCACAACTGAGAAGCAGAAACCAGCATTTAAAAAAAAAAAAAAAAAAAAAATTGCTTAAAAAATGACTTAATTGAAGTAGTAAACAATTAAGCAATGATCAAAATAGTAATAAGCAGTAATAATAAAATTGACTAGTCATTTCAGCTGAGCTGTTTCACAGTGACTTGGTTCCTCAGAAATGTTAACTTTATTGCATAATACTGAGCAAAGATGAGGTTTCGTTAGAAAGTAAGGCCAGGATTTGCAGCTGTAGGGGCAGAGGGCCAACTTTGTCAGTAGCTTGTGTTTTTCTGAAGGTATATTTCTTGTTTTTTCCTTACTAACAAATACATACTTTGTATTTTAGTAAAAGGTGAATATTGGCTGTAATAATTGTGCCCTTGGTTACAAGGCAGTTTTGTCTTTCTCTTATTATTAATGAGAGACAGAGAAACATTAGACTTCCAATATGAAGCAGGAAATGTGAGAAGAAATATCTCAGGAAAGTATTGTTTTCAGCTGCAAGATCCAACTAAAGAAAGCTACCTATTAGTACATGTTTTTATTGTGTTTTCTGTAGTCTGGAAAAAGTCATTAATATTTCACAAAAATGAGCAGGAGACACAGCCAGGCACATGTTTTGACAGAAATATCAAGAATGCAGCTCTGCATGTGTCCATGGGACCCCTGTGTTTAGCATGGTCAGCATCATTTCGGGGCTTTGAGAGATGGCACCATGCATTTCATTATGCTTACCACCCTCTACACACACTCTCTCATGCCCTTCACATCCTCTGTTCACCCTCCACTTGGGCGATAATCTGATTTATTATATGGGCCAGAGCATATTGGTAGCATTTCATTTATAGGCTCACTGCATAAGTTCTACACTGTATTTGGTCAAATCCAGCATAGTTTTGTTTTAAATAAAGCAGCTCATTGTAGTGGCTTTTTGGCTGGATTTGGGTACTAAAGTTACTAAAAGAGGGAAGAAGAGTGTATCTCATATTTGTAGTCAAAGAAGTGGTCCACCTCTACACACTACACTGTGGGTTTATTCCTCTGTGTTGGTACACGTGGGTCCATGCTAGCTGGGTACAAAGTGCTACAGTATGTCAAATAAAAGTGAAAGTAAAGTTGAGTAAACCAGATAATGAGGAGTTGAAACCCTTGAAGGCCTGTTGATATTTCAGCTGGTATCCATCATTTTTAATTTTTTTTAATTAAAAAATGTGTTAATGTCTCTGTGTGGTGGGATATTCAAAATGCACAATCACATATTGTTATACAGTCAGAGACTTTCTCATACTTTCTCTCTGCTGAGAAATGCTGGCTGCCTTGTCATGGTTCGTTGGATTTTACCTGTCTCGGTTGACAATCTCAGTCTGTTTAAAGCAGAGCCGTTGGACTGGAAGCAATGAATTTCTCAGCATATGTTTTTTTTTTCATATGGATTATTTAATTAATTTGTTCGTGTATCGAAACCAAGCATAAGCCCAGTCATATGTCATTTTTTCAATGGCAGACTCACATAAACAGCAAGTTTGCAAGCAAACGTTTCTCAGTAAATTTTCAGTGTTTGCTGTAGACAATGACAGTATGTGGAAAGGTGGATTTCAGCTTTTGACTTGATAATCTTTACAGTGGCTTTTAGTTTATCATTGAAGACCAACACACACCTGTAGTAGTCCATCCACACAGGTGATTTCACTCATGTTTCCTGATTAGCTCTCAGGTCTGTTGCTGTGTATAAACAACCAAACATAGCTCTATCCACCTTTAACGTGACTAAAGGTCCAATCAGCCAGAGTAATTGAAAACACCTGTGTGGTTTTTTATGGAAGGCTATCATTGGTCACAGTATTTGTCATGGTTTTAGTTACTGTCAGTAAAAACATTTAATGAAAACAATATTCTCCAAGCCATTAACATAAGGCTCCACAGATTTGGTACTAAAGGATGCAAGGGGCAATTTATTTTAAACTGAATGGCTGCTCCCACTTCTGCAGAGAATGAGTGCCCTACTTCACACCTCTATGCAGCTGTCTGTCACTGTTTAGTTTGTGGCACCAAACAAAAAACCCCAAACCATACTGGTTCAGATAAAACGCTGGCCAGCAGCTCCCAACCCACAAGATCACACAAACTGATTTTACAGCATGCTTTTGCACCACACAAAGGGACTGGTGGACAAATGTAGCAAGTCAGACAAACCATTGGAGACCTATTTCTGGCTACCTGTCAAGTGTTAAGTCCAATGGTCGCTGGTGTTTTAGCCCTAGTATGCTGTGCCAGCTCTTGAGAAAAATATCTGGGTCTTTTGGGCCTGGTAAATGTTTTACTTTCTTCACCAGTCACTCATGTGCTTCATCTTTTATGGCAGGTAGCATACAATCTGTGTGTGTGAGCTCCTGTGCTGTAAGTGTAAGGGCAACCCACACTGTTACAGGAAGCAGCATTGTTTTGGTTTTTTTGGCCTTGCTAACTAAAACAATATGCTGAAAGCTGCAAGGAGCTGCAAAGTGGGGTGTTAATTCTCAGTTGGGCTGTCTGCAACAAACACTACTGACTGATGTGTCCGTCTACTCTGATGTCAGCCCACATAGAACCGTTAGCAGGCAGACAATACTGAAAGTACATTTGTGCAAAGATAATTTGTTTGTTTGATAATTTGATGCATGATAACACATAATAACAAGTACTTATATAGGCTGAAATAGATGAGGCAGAAACAAAGATTTCCATTTTGCAATATCAGTGTTCATTCTTCAAAGTTTATTATCCTGTTATAGGAGACCTCAGTGTACATAAAAACTGTTCAAACATGACCACTTATGTACCACGTAGGAACAAATGGGAGTGCAAAGGTCAGGGTGTTGGGGCCCTTAGATAATTCTGTAATTGTGGAATGAAAATATGAAGAACAAATGACTGCTAAACTTAAAAGGTCACTTATGGGACAATAAATGTTTTCTTAACAGACTCTGGACCATCAGATCTGTTTCTCTGTCAACTGTCCTATATAGCGTCAAACAATGAAGTCTGCTCTGTGCGTACGTTACAGTCTATTCTGATACTGATACCAGTGGTTGAGAGAGAGCTCATTGTGCTGCAACTTCAGAAAACACATTCAAATGAACAAAACAGATATAAACTCCATTATATCAGTTAAACCCTTAATGCACTAAAATCTGTAATTCACCGAAGTGTCAGTCAACAGTATCACTTTAACAGTACAGTGCAATCCTGCCTTCATAGAGTGAAGCACAGAATCTTCTAGGTCTCTGTAAACCATTGACCAGGCCCACAGCTCCCCTGGTAAGTGACACAGGAGATGGTTGAGTTTGTGGTGGGGAATCTAACTGTGGAAAGTAACTGTAAATGCAAGGTTGTGGGACTGGTTGCTAACTTTGTGGACAGCAGTTGAAACCACAGCTATCTGAGCACATGATTGTGTTCATGTTACTGTTTATTTCCCCTCAAACATTTAAAACATTATATTAAGGTAATATTAGTTTCCTTTTAATCTATACAGCAAAGAGTGCCAAGGACAAAAAAGTCTGTAACTAGGAGCAACCACCAGTTTAACTCAGCAATGTGTGTGTTTTGTAGGGACTAAAAATTCATCAATCGATGTCCCAGTGCCTCACAGACCAAAGTGATTCTCTTCTCTTACAAGAGTCTTTGATAAACAGCAGCCTGGTGCTTATGATTATTTTGAATGTAAGTAATGTGTAGAAATGATCAGTTTTGCCGGAAATGATTTTGTTAGAACAGGCTTCATGTTTTTAAATGTTAAATGCCTAATGTTGGAAAGTTTCTCTCATTTAGTTTTTGCCACGGATCACATACATTTTACTTAAACTGCCACCCTAAATACAATTTGTTAAATCTATATTGGGCTCTAGCTATAGCTTGAAAGTCCTATTATGTTTCTTGTCTTTAAATATTTCATGTTATGTGCCTGTATTTAGTTTCCTTTGTAAGGGGCAACTGCAGAGAAAATAGACACCTTGTTTTGTTCTGAATTTTAGGCTTTCTGTACTTTAATTTGAATCAAAGAGAAAAATCAGTTTTATTCTGTTTGTTCAGTATTATTTTAGGATGTCATTGTGCGTCTTTTGTGTGTCTGAACATGCACAGTATCTGTTTGATGGTGTGTTGTTGCCTACTTTATCATCTGTTGTACTGATGTCAACACAGAGGATCCTCCTTTGAGATTGGCTGTCATAAGTGAAATTAATTGTTCTGAACTGAATCTTCCCTGTATCTTTGTCACTTGCTGCTGCAGGGGAGAATCATGCAAAATAGCTTTACTCTAGAATTTGTCATTTATCAGGTTTTGAAATTGTTAAATTGATTTTAGTAGCTTTACTTTTGGTAATAGCAGATGTAGGCTATTTTTTGCCTTTGCCAACTAGGAACTAAGGATGATCAGAGTTAGACTGTGCGATGACGTATAAACCCTGAGTCATCAAATAAGGTTTTATACCAACAATTTAGACATATTTGATATTTTTGAAGACATTTAAGATCAGAGTATGAGTTTTGAGTGATTTAAAAGTAGTAGTTTAAAATGTAGCCATCAAAACCTGTAATCTCTGCAGTGACCGTGAAGTTGGGACCCTGATGATCAAATTGTGGGCTTATTGTAATTCCTATCGCTTCCTATGTGCATATGATGTAGACAGGAATGCAGCAAACACACAAACTCTCCCTTCAGTTGCTCACAATCCAACACAAGTGCCAGGGGAGTGAGGGCGATCCTTGTCCTCTCTCAAGGCATGCTTTGCTCTCTCTGGCAGCAACAAAGAGCCCTCTAATCTGACACATGAATGAAACCCTATCTGCTTCTCCCTGTTATCTGTCACATCAGCCCAATTCCACAGTCACACCTTTTGCCTCTTTCTCCACTGTAGCTAAAAGCTGTTTGAAGCACTCGCCTGTTGTCTAAATAAGCATGACCTGACTGTGTTTATAGTCCTGACTATGTGATTTGTTTTATTTTGCACATCACCCTTAGTGCTTTTTGTGTCCGTAGGTGACCTTTTTATTTCCCTGAGGAAAAAAAGGGGCATTTTAATGGCCATTTTGGCTGTGACATCTTGTTGACAGTTGTAGCAGTGAAATCAACACAATGATCATCTTAAGGCTGAGCCAGCATGTTGTTCAGCTGTAACTGCTTCTTAATATGCCACAGCTAGGATGTTGGGTTTCTGCTTACCTGCTCAGTGTGTCATTATTTAGGCCCACAGCAGATCAGATAATGCATCATGCCTCATCACCTGCTGTGTGCTGACAAACAAGCAGATGGCCTCAGGATTCAACAATGTTTGAAAGAGACGTGTCAACTAAGAGACTATGATGAGTTACGTAATGCAAATTTAGACATAACTGTATGAGAAAGCCTGAGAGACAGTATTTTGGGGCTTTGTAGCAAACGGAAATATCTCTGGGATGGTATTTTTCCTAATTCTACTAACATTTTGATGCGACTTGTTAACACTGTTGTGAACAGCCCATATCACAGAATGTTTTTCACATCTTCCTTTGGACAGAGTGTTTGAGAAAACTTGTTCCATATGGCACTTGGTAGTGCATAACTACGTCCAGAGTTTTTTTTCTCTTTTCCTATAATGAGACATATGGACAACTGAGTTGCTCTAGGGTTAAGGGTTTTTTGTGCTGGCTGTCACAGAATTGTGATAGAGAAAAATCAATTACCTTCATTGCTTATACATGTTTCAGCCCAGTGAGCAGGACTTTTCTAATTATAAATTTGCTTGAATTTTGTATACTTATTTGTAAACTAATTGGTTTGTGTGAACAGTTGGTGAATGTGAATAGAATACATTTTCCACCAGACATGATGCTTTTCAGAGTTCTGTGTGAACTGTAGAGCACACACTATAAACAAATTTACATTTGTTTTTTCTGTTAAAGTTGGTTTTGAAGCTGTTGGAGTAAATGCCAATTATTCTCAGGGGACAAACCTTTTGAGAAAAAGTACAACTTTGTTTTTATATCTGTGGCTTCACACCCCTTTTCATTAGCTTTCAAACAAAGCAATAAAGCCATATTCCTTGGGTGAGCGGTATCCCTCCACCAAGAGTAGAAACCACTCTCCATTCAAACTACTCAACCTCAAGTTTGCTGTTAAACATGGTTAAATAGCTGGAGTGTTTAATGAAAGATTTAACAGTTTTTATGAAATTATTTCTCTGCATCTGTGATTGCTGCAGTGCAGTTTTAGGAAACAGGGCCATAATGTAGTCTACTTCTTGGCCTACATCTCTCCTCTTATTGTTTCTCCTATAAACAGTGCCAGGTCACAAAGGCATTTTAACTGAATGCTGCTGGTTAAGTTGGAGGAAGCTGGGAACAGGAACTGTTGCTGGAGACTCTCAAAGACCAACAGCTTGATAATTAAACTCTGCCCCTGAGTCAGCCACAGGGTCAGTGAGAAACTGTTCTTTCCAGTCTTTTTGTAGGCAGACTAATAGTGTACAATTCAGAGAACAGCTAGGGTAAGTTTACTGCCCGCTCCCCAAAAAAAGGCAGACAGGCACTGATATCTTGACACCTGGGTAAATATTCTATGGTATACAGTTGAGTAAACTTTTTGTCCTTACAAGGAGACACCCTTATAACTGTACTGAGTAGATTCCACATATTGGCAGCACAAAAAGACTGTAAGAATAATTTCTTTGCTTGCTGGCTGTCAGTGGAGGGGTGAGGAAACATTTTAGTCATGTTCAGTGAGTAGACTCTTGATAGAGTGTGTTTTTGTGGTTGTTAATAGTTTTGCATTTCCCTTTTTGCATTTAGATTTTTCAGTTGCTGTGTAGAGACAAAATTTCCCCCCAGTTGCTACGTCCCACAGAAAGTAGAAGCCTGGCGTGTTAGAAACTCAGGGTTCTTCTCTGCAGCAGTCCCATTTTGACTTTTTGTTTTGATGTAATCTTGCCTAGTGCAGCTTTAGCTTTATGTATCACACCTCAGTGGGCTTTTGCACAATCCCTTCCTTCACCCACCCATCCATTCTTTAGCTCCTTATTCAAGTCAGGGTAGCAGTGGTGATAGGGAAACTAGAGCCTTGCAGATGTAATTCTCCCTCACAGCTTTCCATAGAATCTATAGCAGGTCTGTGAGGAATTGTTGTTCCTTTGGCTTATCCAAGGTCTGCCCCAGAGTCTTCCTAACATGCAAAAACCTTATATACATACATGGGGTATGGTGGACATGTTTGATGTTTTTTCATACACAGACCTGACATAGGTTTAACAAAGCTCTGGAATAAGCCACTAAGTGGAGCTTGAATTAAGATGTAAGCACAGTTTTCACCTGATCCCACCACCCCTTGTCCAGATATAATTTACTGAAAAACTTAAATGCTCCCAAAAGATCTTTCTGATGGTCTCTGAACTCCTGCTCGTCATTTGTATTCATTATTCTGATGATGCTCATAGCTTTGTGTATAGAAACACTTAAATAGATATTTTTTTGTTTGTTTCTTAGTGGTTACTACCTCCGGAAAATGACCAATGGTATTTTGTTGTTTTTGTCACTACCAGTCACAGCACTACAGCTGGCTTATGTAAATTAACCTTTGACCTTGACCATGAAGATCATTGTCATTGCAAAAATAATGATTATGTGCTTTCAGTGGATAATGGCACTGCAGACATACTGGTTACACAAACACACACACACACACACCATGCAAACACTGTTGACATGTTGGAACACCATAGCAGAGCTTTTGGCTAAACAGGAAGCAGTATTAACCTCCTGGTCCACTGTCTTCTCTTCACAGTGGGGGGTGTAATGATATGCAAATACTGCTTGCCTGCTAGCCAGGTTTCAGTGTTAGATGCAGAAAAAAGGTGTGAATATTAAAACATAATGTGAAGTGCTGCTCCTTTTGTAAAAGAAATATTATGTTGAAGCCTCAAGCTGTTACCCCACCTTAGTTCCTGTGGTGGAGATTTCTCAAGGGGAAACACAAATTGTTTAAATGCCAACACATGTTTTTCATCTGTTGTGTTTTGGAGCACTGTCTTCTGCTTATTTCTTGTTTTTAGGCATATTAATTAGTAGTGCTTGTATGTTTAAGATACAACTATAAATATTACATGATGATGCATCTTGTTTGTCTTGTGGGGATGAAGTAGCTTTTTACAGCTTTTTAGTGATACCATTGAGAATCTTGCAAATTGCTCATCATTTTTGCATGATGCAGTATGGCTCGAAATGGTGCTTTTCTTTTCAAAGGAAACCACATTCTGTTGCTCTAATCACTGTTTTTGTATGAGTGTCTTAAGAAATGTATGCCATACATACCCTCAAGGGCAGATCTTGATGCCAGACCTTTCTTGACTACTCTACCCTTTGCTCACATAAATTAAATTGTGTTATGTGTTTAGCAAATCTTTTTAACAGACATTAAACATGAGATCTATTGTCCATTTGCACACAAGAACACTGTTTGTAGTTCGCTTCTACCTTTGCAAAGCACTGTTGTACTTAATGGACACCTCATGATTGTGTGTTGATATAGTCAGCTCACATGCAGTCAGGAGTATGTTTGCAATTTGCCTGTGGCCTGGGAAGGACACTGGGCGTAAAGAGAATTAAGGTGATTCTTGTTTTTGCTAATATTTTGCTATGATTCCCCACTTGATACTTTCTTCAGTTCATTATGTGCTGTAGGTTTCACAGAGGCACAGAGCAGAGGTTTTAATGGCCCACTATGCTCTACACACTGTGCTGTGCTCCAGATTTTATGATTTCATGGGTAGGTGGTGATAGTGGTGATGATATCCAACCATATTCACCTCAAACAAATAAACCTTTGTGTAACAGGACTGTTGCTGAATCCCGACACAATGGTGACCATTTAGGAGTTTTTCTCCCCCTTCCCTGCTTGTAAGCAAATGCTCTAGTTGTAGTCGAGCCTGTAGCATATTCCTCTGTATTAGTCATGGGGTTGACTGCATGATTCCACTCTTAAAGAATCATCTGCTTTCCTCCAGTGTTTAATTGTTTGGTAATAATTCAGTTTGTCAAAATTTTTCTGTGCATATTACTCAGCTATGCTTATGTGGTAGAACTGGTATGTGAAAACTGAGCTCTTTTGAGGTGAGACATTGGCGGAGAAACAGCATCCTTTTCATGCATGTATGCTCGCTTTATGTGCAAACTAGCAGTGTGTGTATCTAAGACCAGATGGCATAAAGTGGAAATTTAGTGTGACTGTTCAAGCTTGTATGAGTCTGAATGGCAAAGACAAGACTGAGCCCATTAAATGATGGCTTAGACAGATAGAGGGCCATTTGGCCAAATTTGGCCCCCATGTAATCTGAAATGTTGCTTAGTGTGATACATCAAACAGTAATGAAGGAATGTTTCATTAGTGTAAGTGTATCAATGTAGATATAAAGCCTAACAAACTATCATGGTGTGTTGCTGTGTATAGTTTATGAGGCCATGGACAATGCATGGTAATAACTGAGATCCAGTAATCTTACCAGATAAATATCAAATAAAAAATGAAATCAGTTTATTTTGATGAACAGTTCTGTATCTTTTTAATTCAAACACATTTTCACTGAAAAATAACATTTCTGGATCACGAATATAAATAATGACAATATTGTGTTCTTTTCTAACATTAAAAAGAAGGGACTCCAGCATTCTTTAAACACTCACTATTCACCTTTTTTTCTTTACAGAGTTTGAGTAAGACCTGGTGACTTTTATGAGGAGTTGACCGCTGGCTTTGACTGTAGCTTAGCTTAACTTAAGACCCAATTAATTGATCTGATCCCTGTCGCCCCTATGTCTTTAAGTCTTTGTATATTACAGGGCCATGCTGAAGATCTAAACTTGGTTACTCCACAGACAAGTAGTTTCACTGAAGCCATAGAAGAAGTAAAAAAAACAACACTTTTTAAAGTCAGTCTTATTACCAAACCATTGAAAATGACACCCAAACAGAAGAACATACATTAGACAGGGGCCTGTATCGTCATTGCAGTGAACAGAGCTCAGAGAACTGGCCCTTGGCCGAACCTGACTGCTGACCCCTAGATAGTTCCTCTACCCTTGACCTGCTTTCACACACACTGCATCAGCAACTCATCTGTTGCCAAGCTCTGGCATGCAACCTGTAGGGAATACAGGCCACACAGAAGAGATGAAGCCCATAAATAAAAGCTGCACAATCAATTGTAACACAGTGCTTACTGCTGAAAATTTTCGGGTTCTGTCTCAGCAGGTTAGAGAGGATTTTTGACCAGATATGTGATATTTTTCTTCTCAAATTGTCTTAGCCGTGGTCAGTCAGTGCTGCCTGGCTCTCTGTACTGTTCCTGTTTTTTTCCCCCCCTTTTCTCCACAAGTAAAAAACGTTTTTGTAAATCTGTGCCTTGCACTGTGACAACTACCTGTTCTACTGCACAGTCTCAGTGGCTTACAAACCACAGCAGGAAACTTGCCACATCCTGAGTGCCATGATATTGCTCTACCGTCAGCCACTAAAACGATAACTGATTTCAACGTTACTCAGTAGCATCCTTTTGTGTCCTTTGTTGGTCTTTTTTGCAAAGCTTTGCTCACCACACTGTTGTCATTTAATTCTGTGACAAAATGATATCAGTTAAATTGTGGTTTGAGCAAAGCAATGATGCTGTAATGGTGTGAAGATGCTATGCTGCTCCTGTATCATCTGTCCTGTACAATGAAGCGTAGGCCATCCATTAAGTTCTGAGATGGTGCTTATCTGAAGTTTATTCAGAAGTGTTGGGGCTCCCATTTTTTTTAAAAAAATTGGCTTGGTTACATTGATTTTTTTTTCTCGTTGGTATCAAGTGAAGTGGGCTGCTTCAAACAGAAATTAAAATGTGTTTGCCAAGGACATGTCCAAGATGATAAATCTATCTGGACACAATCTGAGGCTCAGTACTTTTTAATAATTAAACAGGTAAATCTGGAACAATGTAACATTTGTCCATGAAGCATACTATGGCTATTGATGTTGTGGTCCTTGCTACAAAAAATTAAGAATGACTGAAAAAATGAATCTTAAAAAATCTAATGTTCAAGAAAGCCCAATAGCTAAGCCTAAAACTTGCTGCAATCGACCCCTTCTGAAAGATTGTGTCATGATTGGTTTGCATTTTTTTGAAGTACCAGGCTCCGCTTCAGGAGAAAGAGGAGGATTAGAAAAATGTTGTGGAGTGTAAATTAATGAACTTGTTTAGGTATAAGGGGTGAGTTTAAGGCAGGGCAATCCACACCCAGATATTTGATCATCTGCCAGAACACAGAGTAGGCATCTCTACATTCCTGAAAGCAGGAGATCACTTTCCTTCCTCCTCATTACTTACTGAAAGAGGAAGATATTTTTCCATATTTTTTCATATATCAAAACATATATGTTTAAATGAATGATAACAATCAAATAGCTGTTTTCACTTATGATCTAGAGCCAGTAACAAGATTTGCTTTCTTACTGTTGACTATTCATTACGACAGTTCTGTAGTACAAGTTAAGTTGATCAGTAATTACACCTGTATATGTTTTATTCTGTTCTTGACATTATCTGTGATTTATATGTCTGATACTTCAGGTGCTGTAGAGTGTTCTTGGATCTTAGGGGTGGCGGAGGTTGGGAGTTGATCCTTTGTTTAATGTTCAGGATTAATGTACAGTGTTTAAACTCTTCATTTGAGGGGCTGAGACCAGGAAATACTTGGAAGAAAAAAAAGATTAATTATCTGAATTGCCATTGATTATTTTACTATTGATGCAACTGCAGTATATGAAAGAACAGATAAACCAACTTTCCATCCTAATACTCAGGATGTGATGTTACTCTTCCTGCATTAATCTACATCAATCATAGGTCCAGGGTTCCTTTTGAGATGTCAAAAGAATGATGCAGTAACCCATAAACAGTGACTGTCGACATCAGGCTATGCCATCAAACATCTACGGGACCATCAGATGGGCAGCACCTGGCCACAAACCAATGAAAGAAAATGTTAAAAGGTCGAGTGTGTTCATGCTGGGTTATCAATGTGGCATCTTACATCACAAGTGTTTCATGGAATTATGCCCAAGTCATCAAGGTTCAACAGTTAGTTTTGGCATCCCAGAGGCAACAGTCTCCTCTCTAAAACATCCAAAATATGCCTATGGCTTGGAGACTTCTTTTTAAAAGACCAGGCTGGAGTTTTTTATGGTGGCCCTGAGGATCAAAATAACAACAATATTTCACAAAATACAATGACATTTCATGTTATGGAAAAGGTGGGACAGTACCTCCTGTTTTTGAATTGGACAGAACTCAAGTCCCTGGTGTGTCCCAGCATTTAGGGTTAAGGATAAGGTTAAGCCAGATGATTTGCCATATAAAGGAATTCTATGTAGCTGACCATTTGAGTTGACATAAACATGTCCAGAACATCATCAGTGTAGAGTTAAGAATGTCCTCTGGCTGATCTGGTCTAGCACCAGTCCACCTTAACACATCCACTGAATAAACTCTGATTGACTGTTGGTTCTGTTCAGTCACAACAAGAAGTGCTGTCCTATCCTGTCTGTAATCTAAATTATGTTGGATTTTGTGAAATGTTGTGTTCAGACCTCAGGCGCATACTTTTTGCATGTTTAGCTCTACAAATCACACATACTTACAAGTACTCACTCAGTAAATACTGTATAAATCACACAAAATGAGGGAGGCAGTGGCATTTGCACTCAGTGCAGTGGTCATCAAGGCCTTTGCAGAGCAGAATGCAGAGGAAGCTGCAGTGACACAGTTAAATACAGACCACAGGAAGCAGATTAGAGTGGAACATCTATGTTGGGAAATGCAGACAGTTTCCTGATTCCCTGTTCAGGGTTTCCCTGAGGAAATTGTTTAGCTGAGGTGCACCTTTTCCATGAAGGTTTAAATATTTTATGATGTTAGTGGTACTTCAGACACCTCTGCCATAAAACACTGAGAAACCCTGTCATTTATTTTAAAGCAGATCAGATTGGCTATTTTAGATATATGACTAATATTTACATGATTTTATATAAACGCATTTAGTAAAATCTTAGTGATGTTTTAAACAGTGGAATATTTTGAATTAATAGAACCACCTTGAAAAGTATATATGTCAAGGGGTTTATCCTGATGCCATTAAAGTCATACATACAGTATAAATTGTGTAATAATGTAATTCACAGCCCATGCTTTGTCAGGTTTAAAGTCACATATGAACATCTTTCATGAAATGAGGAAGGCAGCAAGACACAGCAGACAGTCTAAAGTTACACCTGTCCTGAGCCATTACCTGTGACCTCTTGTTATCGACTGTGTACAGATTTCTCAGCAGGTTATTGGTATCAAATTAAGGACATCATACTGTTGTTTGTTCAGCTCTCCTATATGTCTTACTGGTATTTCAGTCACTGCAAGAAATGGTTATGATGGTGCACATAGAAAAAGTCCTAGATAGGCTTGGGGTTATCAGTAGCATGCAGCCTAACTAAAGATACACTGATCACTTGTGAAGCAGTAGAACAATGTTTTGATGTGTAGGTCATGTTGTTTGTATTTTGTGTTCTACTAGCACAAAGATGCACATGCATATGGTCAAGTGATACATGTTTGTCAGCTTCAGAGGGTGGTAATACCTGCAACACAGATTTTAGAACAATCAAAAAACAGATATACTTTATAAGGCAGGAATTGCAGTTAAAATGTTTTTTAAGGGTGTATACTGTGAATTTTGTTTCAATTGTTGAATGTGAACAAAACTGTTTGAAAACTTCACAGGCTGGCTTTAAGTTGAAGTGACTAATCAAGGGTGGGTCCTTCATGTTGAAATTCTCATTTCACTTCTCCGTGCATCAAGGCAGGCTAGAATTCCTCAGTAATGTTTATCTCTTTCCTTCTTCACCTCCCTGATCCAGCAGCTATTTTTAACATGTTGCACCAGTGCCAACCTGCCTATTTACTGCTACTATGCAAACTAAAATCATAGGCGGTGCTGTATCAAACAATGAAATTCTTTGTTTACCTCATGATCGAATCACCTCTTTCCCTGTCTGCGTTTCTGGCAGTCGCTGCACAGTAACAGAGGAAGCATATTCTTCAACATGAATTTTGTTAATACTGAATAACCTATTCCAGACAGAGAGCACATAAAGATTTTCTCAAGTAGAGAGCCATGCTGTCAATAGATCATATTCAAGTATTATTTTAATTTTGAACATCTCATTCCAGAAGCAGATGACTTTGGTCAGTCAAAGTATTTCTGCAAAACTAAAAGATTGCCCTAAAGCCTGGACTCTGATGTCTAATGAGGACCATTTCCTGACAAGCCTTTTCCTTTTGTTGACAATAGCAGCCACCCTGCTCAAGCTAGATTGCTAGATAGACAGAGCTCATGTTAAAGAGGACTGTTATACTGTTCACCGCCATATGTATTTGCTTTGCTACATCTTAAAAGGTCAAAAGCAGCTTATCACTTTTGTTCCAAGTCTCATCCAAGTGCATGTACATATGTTTGTACATTTGTTTGCTGAACCGCATGTGATCCATGTGTGATGACTACTTGACAAGCCGTTGCTTGTATTTTCATCACACCTTACAATGTCAGCAAGTGAAATAGAAGGGTGGAGCAGCATGGCAATGGAAAGGTGGATGGTATCATAATCCTCCATGAAATTTAATTCCTCTCTCTTCCATTTGGAAAAAAAAAACCAAAAAAACACAGGTCCTAATGATGTAGTTGTTCTGATTTTTCTTGTAATGGGGCTTTGTTTCTCCTTTCACACAGTGCAGATGGCATATTACAGGACAAATTTTGATGTGATTGCATGAAATAATTCAGTTGAATGTAATCTAAAACCGTATGGGCAGGCCATTTATATCCACTTGTTACGTACTCTTTTCTGTATGTTAAACCACACCTGTGTTCCCATGAATGGAACAACCAAAGAAGTTATGTGTTGATCAGACTACTGCCTAAGCATCATCACGTTTAATGTAGTGTAAAAATGACTGCCAGCCATTGTTTAAAACAAAAGCTTGGCAGGTTATGCTTCTGAAGATATTCTTAGAAATACAGCTATTTAAATATCTCCTTCCACCTACTGTACCTCTCTGTCATTGTTTGTCTCATATTGTGAAGAAGGCAGCATTGTGGCACTGATGAGAGAGAGCGTACTCAACAGCATCAGATGATCAGTCTTCTAATTTAAAATTAATTAATTTAATAATAATGAGTAAAAAACAAAGAATAATTTACAAATCAGAGCTGAATAATCACTGCTCGCTCGTTAATCTCAGTGTTACTGTGCCATCAAACACAAACATGCACTATGAAATATTCATGAAGTGGATTTGGAAAAACAACTTGTTATATATGAAGTGAGTGAGTCAGTTAAAAAAGGTTCTAGTGAGCTGGGATCATTGATCAGTGTTTGCCATGGTCACTGCATGCATAATTGTCACCACTTTACCTTTTACTTCTGCTTTGACAAATGTAGAGTGCCAGACTCATCCACCAGGCAGGGTGTAGGTAGGTTTAATAAAAGAAGTAAGCAATAGTAAGAGGCCATTATTTTTTAACAAAATAAACTATAGTAACATGCCTTATCACAGTAAAACTGAGGTAATTCATAATTCTTTAGTACTGACTTTGTAGAGAGCAGGGCTAGGCAGTATCTCCAGAAAATATTTTCATAATGACAATTTTTGTGCCATATGATATTATTTATATAGTATTAAACTACAAGTATAAGTAGGTTTCATAGTACACAGGTGTATCAGGTGTACACCATCAATAATTTAGATATTTCCTGATTTGCAATAACATTTGGTCAACAATAAGGTGAATTTTCACTTGTTTTCCATTCTCTGAATTCACAACCCACCTTTGATTACCCTCCTTTGTAGTTTATATTTATTTACACTAAAGGGAACTTCCATTTTCCTACTAACACACAATTGGTTGGTAGAAGGGGACCTATTTTATTCCTTAGTTGGGCTCTTCTCCAGAGTTGAAATCAG
Source organism: Lates calcarifer (assembly GCF_001640805.2). Lineage (NCBI taxonomy): Eukaryota > Metazoa > Chordata > Actinopteri > Centropomidae > Lates > Lates calcarifer. The sequence continues at coordinate 7,442,521 of NC_066837.1, read as the reverse complement.
AGCAATTCCACAACATGGTATACTTGAACTTGTATATTTAGAGAAAAATCAAATTAATGGTTTATTTTAGCGAGCATTTTCTAGCTGCTTCATCTACCTGTGCTGTGTCCTTCTGTCAAATGTCAAAATGTCCTCAGTTTAATTGGGTTAAAGTAAGCAACAGAAATATTGAAAGGAAATTATACACAATTTGTTAAACTGAGGACTAAACACTAGGCAGACATGAGTACCTGGTAGATGCTCCATGTTCCTCACTGCCATTACACTTAGATAGATTCCTAATATATATTGCGTTCTGCATATATTTAAAGTGTAAAAACACATGCATTTTTTTAGTATAAAAATCTTTTTACAATGCATCATAAGCCCCCACAAGTAAAGTACCTTATTTTCACTACAAGGCCTCACCTCACTGTTTCCCTTCATCTTCTCCATCAGAAGCTCATTCTACCATATCACTGCTAGCACTGGGGGGATTTGAGTTGGACAGATTATTTGGTTGACCAACCTATCAGCTGGAGCCATTTCAACATATCACATCAGTATGTTGGAAAATGTGAGTGTTCATCAGCAGTGAAGAGCGCAGGATTATAAGATGTTGTCATATCACGAATCATGTTTTGGGTCACTGTGATGGATGTTTCGCTTCGGGTGTTGTGAAGGGGGGCTCTTGTGGAAGAATAAGCTAAACTGCTTTGGTTTGACAAGATAGCTTGTTAAAAGAGATCCAGTTAAGAGAGCTGTTGAAAAAAGTAGGCCAGTGGTGTGTGGTGAAAGCATGGTTACTCTGACAGCCTGTTTGTTGAGTATTTTGCTGCCTGGATTTACATTAAAATGGATTGAAAACCCTTGTCATGCTGGGTTGCTGTTGAACACAAACTGGTATTTAAAGGGCAATATGAACCTCAAAAGACCTTAGAATGACATTTACATGTTTTTTCAACCTTGAAGTATAACAACCCAACATGCGGGAGAGAAATACTTATTACTCATTGTAAGGTGAGATCGACCAAACGTTAGAGAATTCAGATCTTTCCCTGGACTTGTCCCATGCCTTATACATCCAAACTGCCAGATGATATCTCAAGTGATATATGAAATGTTCTCTGATTGCTCAAAGTCAATTCACAACCTGACGTAAGCCATCTGACAAACTAGAGACGTGAGCACAGATTTGTCACGGGCATTCTTTTATTGTCTGTTTCTGCTGCTGTCTCATTCAGGCAAATTACTTTATATTCAAATGATTTCACCCATAGAATTAATTGCAGTTTCATTAGGGAGAGAATTGGAAGAGGAACATCAACATGGATACACAGACACAATGAACAGACAGGCTCATCACCCTGTAGCCATGGCTTGACAGCATCAGTGTTTTCTGCCTATTAATTTTAGCTGAGTAATTTCCTCCCCTTTGGTACAAAATGGCCATGATTTGTTGCTTTCTCTCATCCTCAGCATCACACGGCTGTCTGTGATGATGTAGAAGTCTGTTTTGTAGAGCTCAGACCTCAAATAGCTCTGCTCTTTCAGTAGATCTTCACTTGTTCTATTCTCAGTCTCTGCTTCTTGCTCACTGCCAGAATGTGTCTCTATGGTTTGTAATAAGAGTGGGAATAATTTCCACGACAGACCCATGAATTATAGTCTTAAAATTCAGCAATGTTACTACTAATACCTTTGGAATTGTACATTTTGTTTTCTGTTTCTGGTTGCACAACTGTTAAGCTAAGCCTAATGCATCTTCCTCTGAACCCTGTGTACCATGTGGTATTTTTATGAGCAAGGATGGCAAGGGCCCATTCATGGACTCAAAATGGGGACTTGGCAGTTACAAACAGTCAATACATCCTCTTTTTTTTATTCTTAATGTTTTGAGGATTTGTCATCGAATGGAGCTGTTTAATCATGAGTGACAGCAAGAAATAAATGCTTTGTTGACAGTCAACTAAACAGAAACAGGCGCTTTGACATCAAGGGCTGTGTGGAAAAGATTTTACAACCATGCTAGCTGCTCTGTGAGGCTGTACTTGCACAGCAGTGCTTTTGAGTCAGCAAGCTCACATGCTCACAGTGACAATGCAAAGCTGCTAATGTTTAGCAGGTATAATGTTTACCTTGTTCAAATGTATGCTTACATTTGCTATTTAGCATGAAACACAAAGTACAGCTGAGGGTGACAGGACAGGCTTATGGGTACTTGGTCATAAAGGGTAGTATTAGGCAGAATAAACTTTTAGCCTAATGGTAGGGCTAGAGGAAAAAGTCAGGACATCACAAAAATCCATCCAGCAGTTGTCAAGACATTTCGCTTAAAACCATAAATGTCAACTTGCTGGTGGCACTTGTGGAAAAGTCAAGGGATCATCAAAGTCAGAAGGCTTTATCCACTGTGGACCATGATTGTGTCTACAAAATGTTATAGCAGTCCATCAGTTTTGGTCTGGCTTTACTGCATCTTTTCATTCTCAGTATACCAACTTTTCCACCTCAGCCAAGAGTAAACACAACAGTTTTATTTCAAAGGTCTGTCATGACATACTGTTGACACTTGTTCTAATAAGGGTGGATGTGGTACAAATGTTAACCTCCTGCCAGACATTGTTGACATTGGATTTCAAGTCTCAGCTTTTCAAGAATCCTCCAGCTCCAGCTATCAAGTAAGCTGAAATACAAGTTTTGCTCAGGCAGTAGATATGAATGCTGGTTCTGGCAGACCATTTAGCCCTGCCATCGTCCTATGTTGTACTCTGTGGAGACCATAGAAGCCTGTTTGGGCTTCGTGTTACGGCCCAGTGGCTGCTTGGCTGCTCAGCCATGATTAATTCAGGCAGGCCTCAGGGGAGAACAGCCAGGCTAGGTTACCCAGCCAGGGATCTGGTGTCTAGCTGCCATAAAGTCACTGGCTTTATGGCAGGTTTAGCGGCAGAGCTCTCCTTGGCTGTAGCAGAGGCTGTAGCTGGCAGCCAGTCACACCTGTTCCCAAAATAGAGCAATGTCAATGATTGAATTGAACAATTTCAGAAATTGAAATATTGTAAACCTCTTTGACCTGCACTGATAGACACGTTGAATGTTCTCACACAGCTATAGGAAATTGCACTTTATTTTTACATCAAGGTTCAAAATATCACAGTAGATTAATGGCTGCATAATTTGGTCTGTTTATAACATAGGGGCTAACGATCATTTACTGTTTCTACCCAGTACCAACATGGAGATAACCAGCTGCTGTGCAGTTTTATACTAGCAGTAGAGCTATACTTAGATTCAGCTGGCACAGTTGGTAAAGATGGAAAGAGCTACATTGTTTCCCAGTTTAGAGTGGAGTGTTGCCATGAGATAGAGTGCATTTAAATATGACATTTCACTTTTAATGTCCACAAGTACATTTTCATACTGTTAGAAACAACTGAAGAAACTCTAGCAGGTACTTCTTAAAAAATATAGATCAGGATCTTGGCTCTATGGATGTTAACTTTTAGATATACCTGTCAGGTAAAACATTCACTTCAGTAGCTTGATCTTAATGAAAATATGTGGATAAAGCAAAAATCGAAAAAACTAATCATTATCAGCCACTTTAAATGGACTCTTCAGAGGCTGAGTTTTTAGAATCATCATCATCGTGAATTTCCGACTATAATTCTTGTCACACACACTTCTAAAAGCCTATCTGATGTTGAGAGCCAACACATTCTGTAATGACAGATAATGTCAGACTTCACAAGTCTATATTTGTTTTTTAGTCATCAAATAATACACACACTAGCAGATTGCCGCCATGCTTGTATTCATTTTGTGAATTTGTCTTCTCATCAGGGCGGTTGAAATGTATGCTCTACAAACAGTACCACACACAGTGAGATAATCTGCCAACATAATTGTTTGATTGATCTTAAACCTTGTAGGGAGTCAGTGACAAATTGGGTCCAAAATCAGCTCTGTTAGTCTTGCATGTGTGCCAACATGCCAGGTGTATGGCACTCTGTCTCCATCCTCATATTTGTTCTCGGTCCCCTTGGTCAACTGACTGATGGATGGATGGCTCATGTACGTTGTCAGGCTCATAAATCAACTTACTGTGGCAAGGTGGCACCCAACATCCATTAATGGCAGACCTGGCTGCAGTCAGGGGCATCTACTCTGAAGTTAGTACACTTCACTCTGTAGATAGCTATGTGATTTATCAATGACTGGCTAAGAGACAAAAAGGGAAGGAGACAGGTTGCCAACATGCACGTGTTATGACAAAATGTTTTGTTTTAACACTGGCTTGTTGCCTAACAGGTGGCTACAGAAAATATTTCCTTCATTGGAATCCTTTGCATTTGTTTGACCATCTATCTGCTGTAGTTGTATAAATTAGCTACAGTAGATGATTCTTTTTTTTTTTTTAGCTCTTTGCAAAGTCTGCCTTTCTTTAACAGTTGTTTAATTGCAAAAAAGGCATTTTTTTCCCACATACTTCTAATAGTATCTAACCAATGGTGATACTTTTGTTTTAATTTGTCCGGGGTTTGAGATATCTGTATCTGAAATTTGTCTCCATTCCCCCAATGCAACTGAGATGAATCAGTTTTTTGTGCTATTCAATGCATTGAAATTTAAAAAATTCAGCAGTAAAAGTTTTCATTTGATCTGCTTTCTTTTGATATAAAGCTCAGAGTCTGTGTGCAGCAGAGAACCGGGGGAGGGGAGGCTTTACAATACAACTGATGCTCTTTTACCTTAAATCTGTTCTATATGGGTTGATAAACTCAATCCATCCTTTCTGACATCAAATACATATGTAAAACTAAATGTAAATTTTTCCATTACAAAAATGTCATGCACATTAAACCAGTCATGCACATTAAACCAGTCTGCTTAAGTGGGTGGTCCCTGACATAACCATTTTTTCATGATAGCTTTTTTACTGGTGGCTTAATTTTTAAAACCTTTTCCATGCTAGCTCTGAAACTACATTTTATACTAAATAAATCTATTCTGTGGATTATCCAGAGAAGCCAGGACATTGTTGTTTGAATCACATTGCTGTTGAATTTCTTTAAATGCAGTTTTCAAATGCTTTATACTTGGCTCAATGGGGGGATAGATAAGATATGTATTTAGGTAATTTGGTAATTTAATTTGGTAATTTTAATTTAATTAATCTCAAATCAAGGTTAAATTTACTTTTTTAAATGCTGACTAAATCATGAAAAAGGAACAATATATGAGCATCAAAATTCACTTTAAGAGCTGCTTTGCTGTCAAATACTGTATTGAGTGCTGAAATGGTAATTTCAGCAAAATGATCAACATTCTCCAATTCCAGTCACTACTGTCTGACTGTTTTCTGCTTTTATATCTACAGTAAGTGAAGATATAGATATTGCTATATCCTTGCTAAAGAAATATCTTTTGACTCTGGATTATTGGGCTTTCATAAAATGAAATTTTATCTGGGAACATGTGATGTTACATTTATAGACCGTCACTTGAAAAGGTATCTATAATGTTGACCCAATGAACAGTTTTGTTAAACTAACAATGGCTAAATATGACTGTTGGATACATTACATCTTAAAAACATGACAATGTAAAGGTTATAGATAAAGGAAATGGGGCTTCTGCATTCTGTGATTCTGAGCACAGGTGATTAATAGTATCATCACTCTAATGTAGATACTTGACATGAAAGAATGAATAGATATCTGAGATGAGGTTAAAGGGACAATAGGCGAGGTGTGTGTCAGTGTTATTGTCACTTTTTCCCCTTGTCTTTAAGGATTTTGCAGCACCAGCGTACAACACACACACACACACACACACACACACACACACACACACACACACACACACACACACACACACAGTTAATCCCACCTCAGTCATTTTAATGGGACAATTTTCATTCCCCGCACTAAATCACATTGTTTTCACACCCAGCCTGTCTGACGACCAAGTACGACTATCACACTTTAATTTTTCTGTCCAGTCACACCTCACCGATTTTTAACATGACAGTCTTACTCACAATATTAATTTGACATCAGCATTGTTATTTTCCTTATCTTTTTCTATTAGGCAGGGTTCAATAATAAAAATGTCATCACAACTATTAAGAAGTGACAAATTATGACTTTTATGGCTCATACAATTTATTTCCACACACAAAGAACATTACTCCTCTGCAATGAGACAGGCTCTCTACCTCACCACCCTCCTGAACACGCTTAAGCTAGAGATCACTGCTATGGCTGACTAACATGGTGGGATGCATTTAATTTCTTTCTTGTGGCAATGAATAAACTGTTGTGTTTTTGATTCAAAACACAGGCTTGTGTCATTGGCTGTAAAAGAAAATTGATTCTTTCACAACAACACACGGTGAATATAATGAAGAATAGTGCTGTCAGGTTTAAAACTGTGCCTACTGATAGCCACCGTTGTTCAGTGTAGATGTGAGGATGTTTATATCACTCTACCTGTATCGCTGTATGTATGCTCTTGAATACCATAAGTGAATATTAATTTCAGCCTAGGTCTGTGTCTGTCTGGCTGTTGGTATTCTGGGGCCTCCTAGAGGAACAAAAGACCTCTAAACACACCTCTCACTGTTTTTGTCTGTCTAGCTTAGTTACACTGACATGGCCACTTGTTTGATATTTTCTGCTCTGGGTTTATCACAGTGTCTTGAGGCTAGTTGTAAACAGCACAGTGTACTGACAGACAGACAGACATACAGACTGACAGAGACCCATGTTTCTCCCCTGACCTTTAATCCACATGGCTAGCAGCAGCTCTGATGCATGATTAATCATCTGTTTAGGAGACTGCACACACATAGTAATGTAATGCATATATATATATATGTCTTTTTGAAGCTCTTGGTTATGTTTTGCCAGTGATAAAAGAGGAATTCATTGGACTTTTGAGCTTGAGTTGCTTATTGCTCTGTTCTGTTTACATGCTGGCTGACTGACACTGAACACTCTCTGTCCCCTGTCTCCCCCTTCCTCTCTCTCTCTCATCCTCATTCTCTCCCTTACCTCTCTTTGTATCTGTCCTCCAGCTGGTCGGCGGCCAGTTTGACCTGGAGATGAACTTCATCATCCAGGAGCCAGAGAGCATCGTGTGCATGGTGGAGCTGTTGGACAAGTGTGAGCCCACGTGTCAGGCCGAGGTCTGGAGCATCTTCACCGCCATCCTCAAGAAGAGTGTCCGCAACCTGCAGGCATGCACTGATGTGGAGCTCATCCAGCTGGTGCTCCAGCGTATATCCACCACTGACAGCATGATAGCAGGTACTGAGTGGCATACCTCTTGGAAAAAAGTGTTCTCTTTATTTACTTTAGGGGAACTGGTTTTTCTGTTATGTTACCAGATTATACAAAAAGTAAAGTCAAACTCTTCTTAAGCCTTTTCTTTTCATTTAGTTTTTGAAAAGTTAAAGGCAGTTGGTTTGTGTAACAGTAAAAAAGGCTATCCAGCTCCAGACAGCATGCACTGCTGAACTGTGCTTGACCCTGACAAGTCACTGAATCCTCATCACCTCCAGAAGAGATGTTTTGTTGGGCCTTTGCTTTGACCTCTGTGTGAAGGGGGAATGAACAAAAACATGAATTCCAACTTCTTGAATCAGTGGACTATCAAAAATAAAATAACCAACTCTTCGATGTTCCTATCCTCTCTTTTAAAAAAAAAAAAAATAATAACCTCATTGTTTCATCCTCCAGTGTTACGTACACTGTGGTGTATTACACTGAGTAAGCGCACGATCATCCTGTACAGTCTCCCCCGAGTCTCAGTCTAGTCTGTTGCCCATCTGCAAATTAGTAGCGAATTAATCCTACAGTGTTCGGCTCAGTGAACTTTTGCCGGCTAGAACAGCGCTGGCCTGGAGGGTTTGTGCAGTCAAGCAAGGATGATATAGCCTAGCAGCAACTAGGCGGCTGAAAGTAATGGTTATAGTACCACACTACAAATCATTGTCTGTCAACTTGTTTATAAAGTCTTTCATAAGCATGCATTTTTAGATGTCTCTTCCTCTCTTCACATAATTTGTCTGAAATAATAATTGTTTAGTACAGAACCAAACAGCTGAGCTTTAATACTTGGAAAAAGACCTGCCAAATATAACTACCACTTATCCTTATATTTGGAGGGTTAAATCAAGGGTAGAGCATGCACACACCAGTCATAGATCTGTCATACTATGCCTCACCATTAGTCAGTAATAACAAATGGGAGAGGCTGCACAGTAGTTGGGACTCCCAAAGTGTCTTCTCTATTTTAGGTCTTTTTTAACTGGGGTCCTTCTCACCCTACTTTTCTTTTAAATATGCTCTAGTAGCTGTGGCATCACTTCAACATTTTGAGTATAAAAATGACACATAAGTTTTTTTTTTTTGGCAAACTGCAGTCACTTGGAGCTTCCTCTCACTTTTAGAGTAGCCTATCGTATTTTATCAGTCTTTTGGTTAAATCCTATATGTTTCTGTATTTAATCCTTGCCCCCATTCTGTGTTTGTGTCTTGCAGACCTACTTGTGGACATGCTGGGTGTGCTTGCCAGCTACAGCATCACAGTAAAAGAGCTGAAGCTTTTCTTCAGCAAACTGCAAGGGCAGGAAGGCCAGTGGGTGAGTCAGTCATGCCGATCTGTCTTGGTTGTCTTGGACCTGCGTGAGGAATGTGCTAGCAACACTTCAACTGCTGCCGTCCCACAGGCCAATGCCCTCATCACATAGATAAGATAAATCATGTGAAACCAAACTTCTGCTCTATGGTGGTCTTGGATCCAGAGCAGTGCCACATTATTGAAACTAGGTGGTTCATGAGATTACGCACAAGTTCTAAGTTTAGATTTTTTCAGTCTATATTTACTACAACATTAAAACGAGTATGAGCCAAAAGAGTATTTGCACAACTGTGAAACATTAAAACACAAGCTGAATACAGCTCTAAGAAAATAGTCACAGTGAACTTAAGATGTATGGTATGTGCACAGAAGGAGAGACAGATGAAGCGAGGAAGAGAAGGAGAGTAACCCATTGATCACTGACACTAATCAAGTTGTCAAGGAAATAGGGCAAGTTGATTTTATGCTTCTAAATTTCACCTCATTCTCCCACTTTCGAGCAGCCCTTGCTACTGCTCTGCATTTCATTTTTGTGAAATATCCAGGGAGACAGGGTGGATGGGATGAGTTCAGAACTATGAGGTGCAAAGGTACTGAACACTATAAACTACAACATTGTTGAAAATTGTTAAAAGATATATGAAATTCACGTTGATTTGACTCCAGTATACAATGCTTGTATAATGTTCACTGAGACTATGAGTAAAGTCTCACGCTCAGTAAATCTCTTTGGATGTCAAAGTCTAATAAGTCTGAGAGGTAAATTTAGAACAAGCAGACACAAAGTTGTTCCTGCTTTTAATCATTTGTAGCTGCTTGCATGAACTGTTAGCGTGTAACCAGGGAGTGTATGTTTGTGTGTGTGTGTGTGTGTGTGTGTGTGTGTTGTGTGGTGTGTGTGTGTGTGTGTGTGTGTGTGCACCTGTTGGGACATTAATACCACATTGTCAGTTGCCCAAAATGATCCTTGCGTGTTTGTGTTTTCTCCTCAGCCTCATCATGCAGTAAAGCTCCTGTCGGTGCTGAAGTACATGGCTCACAGAAATGGTCCTGACTCCTTCTTCAGCTTTCCAGGGAAAAATGCAGCCGTGAGTACAGTGTCACAGCGCACGCTACTGCACCGCAAACTAAATGAAACTCCCCCAGCAAAGTGCATTTATATATAGATGATGAGCTAACAAGGATTTAGAGATGAGAGAGTAGAAAGGACTACATAGCATTTCATGTAGTGTTTCACTACATGGGCAGAAAAATCTTCTTCTTGATATGCAACAATGGTCAGCCATCAGAATGTGGAACCCCCTTCATGACCACCTCCCAAAGTGTACAATAAGTCTCATTTTCCCTCAGCTTATAAAAAATATGTTATGTTGAAATACTAATGAGAGGGAGAAAGACAGGCCTTCAGATACTAAATGGTGATCTCTCCTGAATCCCTTTCATAGTAAGTGCTTTCTAAGCTGCTTTCCATTGAGCCAGCCATTCACTGACCCATTTGATTTTTGTCTCATTGATAAGCTTTACACATTCTCTTAGTTATTTTTCTAGTCTGCCATTACAACTCAGACCCTCTTCAAGCCTCAAAGCCTATTCCACTCTTTCTGAAATGTTATGATGTAGAAATGAAGCTGTGTCTAATAGCATTCAAGTCTGCATAGTTAATGTGTGTTTGAGTAAATTACTCATGTTGGGGCAGTTCAGCTTTGGACTATTCAAATCATGCTCTGAGGACTTTGGTTGTACCTTGCCTGCTCATTTGTTCATTCAAAACCTCTGCCTTCTTGTTCCCTCTCATTAGTATCATGGAAAATGTGGCTGTACTCTTGTCTCCTTTCCTTGCTTTTCTGTAGATACTTAATGTGTTAACTTAAATAACGCACAACCTTTCATTAGATTCTGGTAAGAAGGACACAGGCACACAACCAGTGTTGCTTGGATGAAACTTTTCACATTTTCGGTTTCTTTGCAGCTTCCTTTTAAGTGTATGGCTCTCACCATTTTTAACGTTCATTGCACTGAAACTTTACAAAAGCGTTGTTTTGCTCATGCATGCATCATTTACTGCATTTATTGAAAGGTGCACTTTTTTCCCCATGCTGCAGAGCATGGTTTAGCACACCAGTATGTTAATTTCAGGATGATTTTCTCATACTTTTATACTTCACAATCATTAATCAGTCATTAATTGTCAACAGTAAGTAAGTCTTTAGAACTTAAAGGTTCATAATCTTTTTGTCTACAGGATTTGTGTGTTTGTATGAGCAAAGGACAAATGGGCCATTGTAGCATGAGGATTAATGAACTTTTCATTTTGTGTGCATCTTACAGCAAGTTGTTCCTTCCTGTGTATAAATATTTGCCTCATTGAATGTTGCATCAGTCTCTGCTAGGCCCTTTACATTGTTTATGTGTGTGTGTATGCATGTGGTTTCCAGCTTCTGTATGTAACCCTCCATTGCTGTGGTGATGGTGCTTTTATGAGTACAGAAGTCTGTCTTGTGGGTTTGGGTCTGATCTAGTTCATCTGTCAGCATAGTGTTTGAAAAGTGCACATGCACCTTCCTCTTCCTGTGTTGCCCTGCTAATGAGATAGGAACGCCTGGAAGCACATATGTACCCATACACACACACTGATACACACACACTCACAGAACCATTATAAGAGCAGTAGTTTTTTTTAACTTTCCCTCAGGGGCTGTGTTTGCTTCATATTTGTTTGCCCTAAACCCCTTTACTGGGCTAGTGACATGACTGATCTACTATACTACATACTAGAGTTTTTGTTAATTTTTAAAAAACTCATTACATCCTTTTATTACACAGGTGGCCGGGATCCACATCTCAGTGTCATGATGTTTTCTTCTGCCATTTTTCCCTAACAGGCTATAGCTCTGCCTCCCATAGCAAAATGGCCATACCAGAATGGGTTTACATTCCACACGTGGCTCCGCATGGATCCTCTCAACAACATCAATGTAGACAAAGACAAGCCTTACCTATACTGGTAGGTAACATAGGAACAACATAATTCTTTTCTTTGACCTTTTATTCTAAATACTATAAAGTGAGAGGATGAAACGTGGTGTTGCACAGCCAGAATATATTTAAGTTATGTGTGTAAGTGTTAACATCCCCACCAAGATGTACCTGAAATGTATTTGAAGCCCAAAGCTGCACTGCACAAATGCAGCTTCTAGCCTCACAGATGAAAAACGGTTGTGCTTCCCACTCCATCTTTCCTGTCTCCTGATCCTTTGCTTCCTCTCAGAGGAGCAAGTAAATCAAGCCTTCTGATCATCTTATTTTCAACCAAAAATTAATTTCTGTCAAAAATCTAATTTATACAACAGGGATCTGTTTGGGCGTCTGTGAAAATGATAACTAAGCTGGGTGGCCAACGATCTGCTTGAGAGAATCTGTTATAAAAGCTCCTCTTCAGCCCTGTGCCCTTTTAAAAAGAGATTAATTCACTAAATCACATGCGGGGGCCCCATCTCTCCTGGGACGCAGAGAATGATGGGGAGAGTCTGTGAAGTTGAGAAATTATTGTTTGCTATCTTTATCCTTTGAGACCCTTTTAAAGTGTTTATATGATATATTGGACACAATAACCCTTGTTGCCCTTGAATGTAGTCTGCATGAAAGTGAGCAGCCCCAAGCAGAAACTAAAGCTGTGTGTTTGTGCTTTGCCTTCATTTCTTTCCAGTTTCCGCACCAGTAAAGGCCTAGGTTACTCTGCGCACTTTGTGGGCGGCTGTTTGATAGTGACCTCATTAAAATCCAAGGGGAAAGGATTCCAGCACTGTGTAAAGTATGACTTCAAACCACAGAAGGTACAAAAAGCAAGAAAAAACAAAGCAGAATACAGGCTTTTTTTGGGTAACTCATACAAACCAAATACTCATGGTTATAAGACAAATCCTGGGAATGACTCTGTAAATAGATCACTGAAATCATATGTCAGCATGCACATAATCAGTCAAATGCACACACACATACACCCATGTGTGCACACAATAAATCTAGACCTCGCTCTAAGAAAGAACTGTCACATCTCACCTGACTCTGGGGAAAAGCAAGACTAGAGGAAGGAGGAATGAGGGCGATGGGAGAGAGGGATTATCCAATACTCTCAGTCTCCTCCAGGCACAGTGCACACTGAAAACCATTGCAGTTACAGAGAGCCTTTGCCTGTGGACAATTTGATATGTCCTCCTTTTTCCCCTGGGCATGAAGGCACCACCTTACCTCAGCAAACCTCATGAGGACTCAGAGAACTCATTTTAGTTGATTTTTCACTCTATTTTTAATGCTTGTTCTTCCATGTCCGGAGGTAACAACAATAACCTATTTCACTGTGGTAACAGTAGTAACCCATTTCACTGGTTGTAAGGCTGAGGAGAAAACTAGAAACCAAAGTAGGTGGGGTTGTAGCTTGAGGCGACTGAGTTCTGAACTGTGATGGAATCAGGCTAATTGAGTAGCTCATATACTGACTTATTGGTTATCTAGTTGTGTATGTTATTGACACCCCACAAGTCCTGCAGCAGTTTCCAGTGTTGAGAGTTTGCTTCTTCTTGTTGTTGCAGTGGTACATGGTGACTCTTGTTCACGTCTACAACCGATGGAAAAACAGTGAAATTAGCTGCTACGTGAATGGAGAACTGGCTTCCTATGGAGACATTGCCTGGTTTGTCAACACCAGTGACGTGAGTAGCAACAATCTGAAAACATTATTTGCTTGTTTGCAAATGTACATGGAAATCAGTCAAAAGGGGACACCACAAGTTCTTGTAATATATCATCTAATTGAACAGTGGTCTTGTATACCTCTACACTGGGGTTGGAGATGTGTGTTCACAGTTCAACAGATTTTCTGTTGAATATCAATTTCAAAACCACATTTTGCTGCAGGAGTGTGTACCAAACTGAAAAGCAAACCTCCCTTTCATGCCCGCCTCACTCACAGATATATCTAATCTCAGTCTTTGCTGTCTGAGGGCTTCGGGGGGTTGAAACCATTCTCTCTATTTTTTAGCATTGAGAGTACAGTGGAAAATGACTACATATACAGCCTGCACCTCTCACACATCACCATATGAACTCTCCCACAGTCCCCAGGATTACTTTCTGTCATGCTGTGATATGAGGTTCTTAAATCAAATTTTGTTTAGGAATGAACATGTCTCCACAGTGTGGTATAATCCTCTAGATGTGTCAGTATGTCAGAAATCAAATTAGCTACTTGATTGAGATGTGGCCTCATCACACTTGTGCTCATGCCTCGCTGACCCTGACGTGAGGAAGATGCAACATTATCATGTTATCCGCAGTATGTTCATAGTTTGAGGCTGTGCCATTTATAGCAAGTGTTAACATGAATCTGGCTTATCCCTCTGTTCTTTCTTGCTATTTTTGGTCAGGTTTATTCTTCCTTCCTGTCTTACTTCCTTATTTCCTTACTTCATTCCTTTGCTTCCTTCTTTTGATCTTTAATTGTCTATTTCTGTATTTTTTTAAAATCCTGTTTTGTTTCCTCCAACATCCCCCCTGCCCTGCTGCAGACATTTGACAAGTGTTTCCTGGGATCGTCCGAGACGGCAGATGCCAACCGTGTGTTCTGTGGACAGATGGGGGCAGTTTACCTGTTTGGAGAGGCTCTTAGTGCTGCTCAGATCCTGGCTATCTATCAGCTGGGTCCAGGTTACCAGGTTGGAAAGCACAAACCCTGAGACGTCTGTTCAATAACAACATTTAACATAGGCATATGATTGTTTACACAAACAAATGATGGGTTCATATAATGATTAAAATTATTTTTAAACATTGTATAATACAGAGACTGACACATTTTCTACAGTGGCTGATGAGAAGTGTTAATCAGATCTTTCTCCTCTTCATTGTCCTCCTGCCCAGGGCACCTTCAAGTACAAGGCTGAGAGTGACCTGCTGTTTGCAGAGCATCATAAGACCTTACTGTATGATGGCAAACTGTCCTCTAGTATTGCCTTCACGTATAATCCTCGCGCCACAGATGCTCAGCTCTGCCTTGAGTCCTCCCCAAAGGACAACGCCTCCATTTTTGTCCATTCACCTCATGCACTCATGCTGCAGGTAAGGTGCCTTTAATGTAACATTTTGCGAGTATGGCTTGTGATAGCCATTCCCCTTGGAGTTGATATTGGTGGGATTACTTGACTTTAAGCTGAAGCCACAATGCTGCACCAACATTAAAGCAATGTCAGTGCAGATTCATTCACCACCTGTGTGCCTGCTCTTCCCCTCCCACTGTGCCATATGTACCTCTCTTTACTCTTTCTTTCTTCCTCCAGGATAATGAAAGTGGCCCAGTTGGCATCTTTTCATTTTAATAGCCTCATGAGTGCAGAGGTGCAAATGTGTTGAGCTAGTCAGACTGCTGCAGCTGCTGAAAAATGCCATCCTGGTGCTCTAATTGTGGAATTTGCTTTCACTGGGACTGAGATTTAGTTGGGACTATGTACAAGTAGTTGTGCATTTTTCCTCACAGAAGCAGGAGGTGAAAAGTGTGGACGTTTTCCCATACGCTGCTTAGAAATACATACACCCACACCACACAATCACACAATGCTGTTTCTTCACTCATTTTGAATTTTCTTTTCTCAAGCGCTAATTGAGTTTTCTCTCATGCCCTCTCATCAAAGAAAATGCTTTGTTTCCTTTGTGAGGGAGGCTTTTGCTGCCACACAAACATATGCTCCCTCCACCACACAAACACACACACAGTGTGAAATATGAATGACTATGTGACCTATATTCTCAGTTTTGCTATGCCATGCTTCAAAATTCCAATCCTATAGACAGGGAAAACTTTTGTCAAGCCACTGATGATATTGCAACACACAGCTTTGAAACCAGTTCATGCACCTGACGTTAAGAGAGAATATTTGCCTCCTGCCATTTTTTAAATCTTTTGTCAACAAAATAAACACAACTAAAGAAACAGTAAAGCTTAAAACTTGAGTTTTAGATCCTGAATTGTATTGACCCTCTCAATCATGAGCATTTCTGCAAACTGAATTTATTATAGAAGCAACAAAAATATGTTGCCAATGGCAACAAAATGGTTTACATTTAGACTACATATTAACAATCATAGATTCAAAGGGGCAGTTAAAGTTGATGCCTGATAAAAAGCATACTGTAATGGTATAATAAAGTCTTAGTATTTTGTTTATGTCTGACTATTTGACTTTGCAACTACTTCAAAATTATGTCAGCACATGGAGCTGATTCAGTGCACATCACTGTTATCAGAGCAAATATCTGTGCGAACCGTATACAAACTTGGCCCACGTACATGTTAATTGTGACCATGTGTGTTTGTCTCTGTAGGATGTGAAGGCTGTGGTGACTCACTCAATCCAGAGTGGCATACATTCTATCGGAGGCGTGCAGGTCCTCTTCCCTCTGTTTGCACAGCTGGATTATTGCCAGCCTTCTAGCCATGAGCTGGACACCTCTGTCTGGTAACTACACACACACACACACACACACACACACACACGCACAGGCATGCACGCACATTGAGCAATGTGTAGTTCTGGATTTTGTTTTGTATCACTGAAATATTCCCATAGCATTTAACATACTGAAGTGTAAATACTAAGGCTGGTATTTTAATGGCTTGACTAAATACTGTAAACCTCTTTAAAAATGAATGAACTGAAAATTAGACAATTTTAAGGTGTTAAAGACATTACTTTCTTTACTTTTAAGATGATCCAGGACAATTAAGTGTTTAAAAGTGGTTAGAAATCATGTGTTCTATTTAAACTTTTGAGTTAATGCTGAGTGTGAAGGCTGAGAGACCATCTTATATTTTGCAGTGTTGTTGTATCTGCTGCCCTCAAGGTGATGCTAACTAGAATCTGTTCTCCCAGCACAATGAGGACACAACACCCTCATTCAATCACATTTCATGTAGGATATGCCCTTCACAGTCAGGGCCTTGTCAGCAGCTTACATAGATTATTGTCACTGTCTAACTCACTGTCTCTCTCTCTCTCTTTCTTTCTTTTTTCTTTCTCTCTCTGTCTCTCTCTGTCTTTGTCACTGTCTGTGTTTCCCTTTTAGCTGCACTTTGCTATCCTTTGTGATGGAGCTCTTGAAGAACTCAGTGGCTATGCAAGAGCAGGTCCTGGCCTGCAAAGGCTTTCTCGTCATTGGCTACACTTTGGAAAAGGTGAGACAAACACAAATTGGCTCTGCTGACAGAGAAATACACAAGAGAGCCATCTTCCTGTACCAGTAGCTGCACTCATAATGAACCCAGCACAGTAATAAGGCTGAGCTTGATTCCCTCAACGCCACAAAAACACAATAATAACACAGGCACACACCAACACTTAATATGAGACAGACTTTGTTTTCCCTCAGCTGCATTTAGAGGTCACAGCTGGCTTGTGTGCTTGTTAGGCAGAAGGGGAGCTCCTCCTCATCTTTCTCTGCATGTGTCCTTTCCCTCCCCTTTCCGTGTTGTACCTCATTCACCGCTTGTGTTTTTGTGTGTCATGACTCCTTTCACTGATATATCAACTTCTCCTTTTTTCACCTCAAATTGTGGCACTTTCTGTCTCGCTGTCTGTGCCCCAGTCTTCCAAGGTGCATGTGACGCGGCCCGTCCTGGACATTGTGCTGGCCTTTTCCAGATACCTTAGCAACTTGCAGAATGGTATCTTGCTGCTCAAGCAGCTGTGTGACCACATTCTGTTCAACCCCGCCATCTGGATCCATGCCCCTGCCAAGGTAACAGGAATACACACACCTACACAGCAGCACATTATTCTAAATTAGGTTGCTAATTTAAGAATACAGATAAGCAGCATATGCATGTGTAGATAGAACACACAGATCAGTTAGTGTATACAAATTTGCACACTCACGCAGACCTGCACAGTCATAATCACCTTCTCCTGCTCTGTATGTTCCTGCTCCACTTCTTATTTCCAGTGTTTGAGAGTTCAGCTCAGAGTTCAAGGTTATCCCTTCATCTGTGACTCAGTGACTATTTAAATGAGAATGGCTTACCTACAGCCCTTCTGGGCTTAGAGGCCTCCACTTTCCTCTCAAAGGAGCAAAAAGCTAGGACACACTAAAACTGGATTATTCCAATCAAGCCATCAAGTGTGTGCGTGTGTGTATATGTGTATTTTCATGTGCGCCTTATCTTTTGCAGGTGCAACTGACACTCTACACTTACCTTGCGACAGAGTTCATCAGCACAGTGACCATCTACAATACCATTCGCAGGGTGGGCACTGTGCTTCAGGTCATGCATACACTGAAATACTACTACTGGGTTGT
The DNA here is from genome assembly GCF_001640805.2 of Lates calcarifer. Taxonomy (NCBI): domain Eukaryota; kingdom Metazoa; phylum Chordata; class Actinopteri; family Centropomidae; genus Lates; species Lates calcarifer. The sequence continues at coordinate 7,424,548 of NC_066837.1, read as the reverse complement.
CAACCCACAGGACCGCAGTGGGGTCATCCCCAAAGGCCTAGGTGAGAGCGCATACACAATGCAGAGATGGCACTCTGTCTACACCTTCCTCTCGCATTGTATTTACATGTAAAGGTACAATTCACAGAAATATGGATTCACACATACAAACACACACTACACAAGTACTCATCACCCACACATTTTTAAAGATACTTTCTTGTCTTATACCTGTTGGTCCTGCTCAGTCGCTCATTCATTAGCTGCTATCTGAAATTTGGTTTTTCAGATGGTCCACGGCCAAACCAGAAGGAGATCCTGTCATTGCGAGCCTTTCTGTTGTTGTTTGTCAAACAGCTCATAATGAAGGTACGTTTATGTCCCACAGTGCCAAAAGCCAGACACGTCCCACTCCTAATCAGAAAAGTTCTGTGTTGATTTACTTTCAGAAAGTAGCACATGTGGATGCCAAAGTTACGAACACTAGTGGTTCTGTGAGTTGTTTCTTGTGCTTTGTCAGCAGGATGATTAAAGCCTTTATCTTTGACTACATCTGTCTATTGGTAAATAGTGTGCTGTGCTGTTAGTAATGCATATGTGGACATTTGTTAATTAAGTGGTCATTCAAACTAGGAAGCATAAAAAATAATAATAAGGGAAGACCTGATTTTGTAGCAAGCACTTACTAATTTAATGAATGAACACAAGCTTCAATATAATCTGACCATTTGTGCTTACCTTAAACAATGTTTTGCTCTATATAGAGCAGCAGACTGATGGAGACTGGATGTAATGAATAACCTTCCCTGTTTGGTCATCATATTCACATTATTTGAGATTGTTTCCTTTTTTCCTGAGAGTAATTTGTCTTCACAAAGGAAGATATTTGGTTATATTTGGAAATGGTATCATTAGTTTAAAGTACTGTTTGTCTCAAGTTTCTAAATTAGTCACCTGCTCTCCTAAAGCAAGTCTGATGACTTTATGCTGATGTTATAGGCCTACATATAATGTCTGGAGGTAGGGATGTATAGAAAGCATAATGATCCCTGTGAAACAAACGTGAAATGATCTTTGTAATTATATTCTAGGATCATGGAGTCAAAGAAGACGAGCTACAGAGTATCCTCAACTACCTCCTTACCATGCATGAGGTAGGTGTGCACACTGTTATTCATGCAGTGGATACCTCACCACCAGATGGCAACATAACACTACCATACTGTATATTGTCTTTCGCACATCTGACGTGCAGAGCAAGAGCAAACCAATTCCTGTTGCTAAAGCATTACTGTTCTTTGTTATTTTCCCAAGTCTGCCAGTTAGATATCCTGACAGAGGTGGTTTTGTTTACAGTTGAGTGATGCATAACAAATGAATCAGTCAGATCAATCAGTAACACAGTGAACCTATTAAGAATAAAGGGTTGTTACAACGTTGCCTGATAGAACCAGTGACATGTAACAGCCCTTCATATTACAGAGTACATATTGTAATTCAGACGCTAGTGATGCACTCCAGTGTTTCTAGTTGAATTTTTACTACTCCTCTCTCATTACTGCTGCTATTATCACTAATATACAAAGCAGGAATATAAATATCAATGAGTAACTGCACTTGCTTTATCTTTTATTAAAATGTGCTCAGCTGACTATGAATTCCTCATAATTTAAGATATCCTCCAGAAAGCTGACTCACTTCAGCTTCAGTAGATACAATACTTGTCCCACTGCTGTCCTTGAATACCACATTCACCTTAGCTCCCTTCCTCTCTGTCCCTCAGGATGACAATCTCATGGATGTACTGCAGTTGTTGGTGGCTCTGATGTCTGAACATCCTGGGCCAATGGTCCAGGCCTTTGACCAGCGCAATGGGATTCGGTAACGTTCACTGTTTATATTATCTGCTTGTAGATTTGTTAGTATGTTTCCACTCAAATTGAAAATGATCACAGTTGGGGCTGATTATTTTAATTTTCATAGTTTTAGTCTTGTGTCACTCTAGGTTTATGCAACACATTAGACTGAGGATTCTGAATGAGCTCATTGTTTTTTGTTTCATTTAAAAACACATCAAATTTGGTTTCAAAAAATAAATGTTTGTTTGGCATTAAAATGGTTGTCTTAGTACTCGTGTATCTCTAATTGGAAGCTACAAGTGTGTTTCTTTTTTACTGTTTTTAAAAATGAATTTATTTTTTTTCACAGTGTGATTTACAAGCTTTTGGCCTCAAAAAGTGAAGGAATAAGAGTGCAGACTCTGAAAGTATTGGGCTACTTTCTGAAACACATGCCACCAAAGTAAGTAAAATGTCAAAGCTAAAATCCTTATCACTATTTTTCCAGTTAAGTCTCTGTCAGAGATGTGAAATTTAAATAACAGCACATTTTTATGAGTAAAATGAAGAAAGAACTGAAAGAGAACAAAATTACATTTTGATAAGTGCCTGAAAATGCTCTAAATTTGACAATTGATTGCATCACTTTCATTCTGCTTTTATGTAGATCATAAAAGACAGTTTCTTAGTGATAATGTTATCATTAGTTACAGAAATATTCTAGCATACAAAGTAATCAGCTAAATTTCAACAACATTTATTTAGCTGCAGATTTGTCTCTTTTGAGCTATTTTGAGTGGTAATGCTTGATTAATTTCAGGTCACAATTTGAGCAGTTGTACAATTTTCACTACTAATTTTTACTAATCACCACCAGTTAAGTGTGTGCACCCTATGGTGGAATAGGAATACCAGAAACAAGTCTGTGTCTGTGTGAGCAAAAGCCTTAGAGCTTTGTGATCCAGATGCGAGACTGATTGTAAGGCTGCCTGCAAACAGTCCACAGCTTTTTTTCTTTGCTGAGTTACGATGCTAAAATTAGAAGTGATCCATGATGAGAGATGAAAGCGACGAAAACTTTTCAGTGAAGAACTTCTCTTACTTAGTCAGCAGGGATTCTCTTTTTCATTTCCTCCATGTCAAATGTCAGCTGGAGCTCAGCTGATTTATGCTGCTACAGATCTCAACTGCTGCAATTATTTGACTCATCAGAAACTCCAGATTTTGCCCTTGTTGCTTTTCAGAATTTATGATTTATCAAGGACATTTAATATTAGTTTGGAAATAAAAATGCAGTTGTGAAATTTCTGTGTATTGATATCAAGTCAGGTTTTTGTACAGTACATCATCTTGCAGTTTAGAAGAAGAGAAGCATTATTCTCTGAACAATGGTCTGGAAAATACTGATGTTTTCTGGCTGACCTTTGACCTCCTAATGTCCTGATCAGGAGGAAAGCTGAGGTCATGCTGAGTCACGGCCTCTTCTCCCTGCTCACTGAACGCCTGATGCTCCACTCCAACCAGTTCACCATGACAACCTACAACGTGCTTTTTGAGGTCAGTGCTCTGCCTGTGTTCTCTCTCCAGGCCTGTGCTCACCAGACTGAAATGATCTTCACAGACAACAAAATTAAAACACAATAATGATCTCTGTGTTGTATGCCAGTATTTATTTTTTATTTTGTGTGCATGATTCACAAAACTGCTGAATTTGTGCCTCACAAACTAACCTTTGTCAAATTTCGACTTAATTAGAAAATTTAATGAAATACATGAAACAATAAATTGTCTGGCCGATCACCTGCAGAGACTTGATCTGATTCAGCAGTATGCTACGTGATGGTGAAACATATACATAGCTATATGTATCCATAGTGTGGTTTGTTTCTCTGTTATTATTAAGACCTATGTAGATATTTATGACTTGAATCCCCTCTCTGTCCTGCGGCAGATCCTTACAGAGCATATCTGCACTCAAGTGATCCATAAACAGCATCCGGACCCTGACTCCACTGTGCAGATTCTCAACCCACGTAAGTGCCTCCTCTGTGCCACACTACTCTCCTAAATCATCCCCTGCAGCGTACCCTCTACATACCTATTGCTCCATACTGGAGGATATTCCCCACGGAACTGTGCGATCGCTATACACAGTCAAACAAATGAAGGACATAAATTTTCGCAGCAAGAGGGTATTTTCATATAACTGAACCTAGCATGAGGACAGTGCAAATGCTTTGTGTGACAAATATACACGCATCTGCTAGTTTTATTGGAAGCTGATATCATGATCTGTCAGGATTAATTTACATATAAAAGAAATGATGTATTTAATGAAGTTATAATGGAACTTCAGTGTGAAAAATGTTATATTGGTGTATGCATTTAATTAATCAATTATTAAATTGCATTTAAGGCAATTTAGAGTTTAACTGTTTTAATGCATTTGCCTAACTCATATAATGTTTATACAGTATTTTATGTGTCTTGTGCATTTAATGTTGCAATATTTAGTAATAATCTTTAAGTTTTGCATATTTTACCATTAAAATAAGTGTATCATGTTCATCTTTCATACTGTGTATTTTATAATTTAAATATGATTAAATAATTTGTATTGATCATAACATATAATTGAAATTGATTTAAATAACATTTATGACCTAATGTTAAAAAAAGTATATTTAAATACACACATTCTGTGCATATGTATGTGTATACACTGCATTACTATATACTCACACACAATCACACAACACACACACACAATATAACACACACAATTATTACTTGCAGGAAGTGCAATTTCGGGCTTAGATCAATGTTCCCATCCTATATTTTCAGACCTTCAATTTCACGTCAGCCCACAAAATGTTGATGGTGGTGAAATTTTAAGTATTCATTTCAGCAAAGAAAAGAAAACATCCCTCTCTCTTTTATACTGGTGCTTCCACACATGCACATGCACCTTTGTGCACACACTTGCAAAATGGCTTTAATCAGTTTGAAATCCAAGCACTTGGTGTAATCACAACCAAGGTTTACTTTCAACCAGCCTTAATCTGACAAGGTCCTGCTGTAGTCACACATTGATTATCTTAAGCCTTTATTGTGTTAAAAACTCTCCTACCCAACCATCCTAGACAGGCGGCATATATCATAGAAACCTTGTATGGGTTTGTACATGTGAGCACATTCTATGGAACGTAGAGCGGTGGTCTGTTTCTCCTTTGCCGTGCATTCTCTTGATTTAATCTGTGACAAACTCCCAAAATGGCCCCCTGATTGCAGTCTTTAGTAACGTCAGAGCCAATCAAACAAACCGAGGAAGTACCGTTTCCCTCAAATTAACTCAAGGGAAAGGAACCAAGAGCAAATGGAAAAAAGAAGGGAATACGCCATCCCTCCATCCTCATTCCCGGTACATGCTGGGGTAATTTTCTGGCGGTAAAGGTTCAGCGACTCATAATTTGAGTGACTAAGGCGTAGAAACAACACAACCGTCTGCTGGGGCAAGGGGGCATCGGTTAGCGCCAAGGTCTGAAGAGACAAGTGAAATCTAAGCCCCGCCGTCTCTCTACTCAAAGCAAATGGACACTGACATTGTCTAGATAATTCATCTAAACAGTCAGTCTCTTTGGTTTAACCGAAGCCAAGCCTTCCAGAAGGGCCTGTGACTCTGGCTCTCTCATTTGAAACAATACCAGAGCCATTACAGCATAATAAAGATCAATGGCCCAGACCTTTTTTTATTCTCCTCTGTTCTGTTTTTCTTACCACAGGCGCAGATTTTCAGGTGTGTACAGTTGGGAGTTCAGATAGTTTGTGACACAATGATTTGCACATGTTGAGACCAATGTATGATTTAGTTGTTGATTTGTGCAGTTTCCACCCTCTGCACCCAAAAAGCAAATGCTGGATGTTTCCAAATCCAAACTTTTTTTTTATTATAATCCTTGAAAATACGTCCCATAATGTATTCTATTACAAAATGGACAATACAGACATACATTCTAACAGATAAAGAAATATTTTGATATTTTCAGGCAGTATTATGCTCATTTTTTTTAATCTCAGTTCTTGAACAAAATGGGTTTGTTTCTGTTAACATTTTCAGAGATTCTGAAGGTAATAGCTGCTCTGCTGAAGAACTCTCCCCCGTCTCCCGAGAGCATGGAGGTGCGCAGGGTCTTTCTGTCAGACATGATCAAACTCTTCAATAACAGCCGAGAGAACCGCAGGTAAGAATTCAACCACTTCACTGGGTAGAGGAGAACATCACACACACTGCTCTACACAGTGTTTATGTGTCAGTGGGATTCACATCCAACACCACACCACCTTCCCATAGCCGTGCTCTTTTTGTTTCAGGAGCCTGCTGCAGTGCTCTGTGTGGCAGGAGTGGATGCTCTCTCTGTGCTACATCAACCCACGGAACAACGAGGAGCAGAAAATCACAGAGATGGTGTACGCTATCTTCCGCATCCTGCTCTACCACGCCATCAAATACGAGTGGGGTGGTTGGCGCGTTTGGGTGGACACCTTGTCCATCACCCACTCCAAGGTCAGAGCGCTCATTAAACCCATGCACGCCACACACACACACACACAAACGTACACATGCTCTCACACAGGTTAGATGCAGCTTTGTTTATCTTTTTCTGCAAATCTTCTTCTGTCTCCTCATCTGTTTCATTTTTACAGGTTTTTTTTGTGTTCCGTTTCTGTTTCTCTTCATTTTGCCTCACACACTCTTTATCTCTCTGTAGCAAACACAAGAACACACACACACGCACACACACACACTCAAATCTTGCTGCATTTTTGTCAGCCTAAACATTCACCACGTGATTGTAACCGTAACCCTCCTCTTTAGTTTGATTCCTGCCAAACGGACAGCAGTATTCAGTCAACTCCATCTGCTCTGTCACCCGTATGTTTAGTTTGAATCTGACATAATGCAGTTCATCAAATAAGAAATTAGAGAGCATTATCGTCTCGCAGTGTAGGTTAGCATAGTAATTGAGCCTTGCCTCTCAGTGCCCATCAGATTAAGCTTATGGAAGCTATACAGTGATTATAATTTAAAAGCTAGTTGCAATATAAACCAATGGGAATGAATCCACCAGGCCCTATACTCTTTATTTATGTGTAGAGTCTCTTTCTTTCACGTTGCACAGATAAAAATAAACTTCTGGCACTTCTCGTTTCCAAAATCTGAATTCAAAATACTGCTTTAGAAATTCAGTGTTGATATCATATTACGCTACTCTGTTCCAAAGCAGTGAAGTAATTGAGGTTGGTGTCAGATTGTGGTCTGGGGGGTTTTTAAGCCTGGCAGATTGAAGGTTGAGTTAAAGAAGTGCTTGTGATATGAGACGCTTCACTGTGGTGTGTGGGGTGCTGTGACTGTTGGTGTCCAGTAGGGGGCACAGACAGACTGTATGGTAGATGATCAGTGTGAAGGCGGCAGTTAGCACAGTGGTGTGTGTTGTCTGCTGGATGCTCCGAACTCCCAACATCTCCACACTCCTCTGAACTAACTTCCAGTTTAAGGTCTAAAGAAAAATTCTGTCTTTGCAGTCAAGGGCAGTATTTGATATATGGTGGTTGCAAAGATGAGCCCATAACAAGAACAATTTGCCCAGTACATTGTGATACAGTGACAATGACACTGAAAATTTAACACAAGTATGTACAACAGCAGAAGTCTGCAGGCTTTACTGTATCAAACTGCCAGTACAACACTGTACATTTAAAATCCATTTTTACTATCCTGAGTTTCAAATGCATTTGATTAGAAGTGTAACTGTGATATTTCTGTTAGTTGGTGATTTAAAAAAGGCTGGGCTTAATATGATATTATTCTGAGATTTAAGAGTTTATGAATAACATCTTGTCAATGTATAGAGTTTTGCTGTAATTTTTTCCTGGTTTTAACCTGTTCACAAAGCTGTAGTATGTTGGGGTCTTATTTTGCAACCTAGAAATGCATCTAGGTTTGTGTCCTGCGTCCCCAAGTGTTTATTCTCCTGTGTTCACGACAGGCTGTAATTGCCTCCTTCCTATAATTGCACAAGATTAATGTTGTTTCTTCTTGACTCTAGTAACAATACCCAGCACTCACCTAATAGCAGAATTTCACATGTACTCTCTGTGTGAATAAACCCATGCAATTGAAAGATGTGAGACATGCACACGCACACGCACGCACACGCACACACACACACACACACACACACACACACACACACACACACACACACACACACATTGCAGGCACCCCGCCCGTGAATCGGATAGTTGCATTGGGTGCTAGCCACCAAGATACATGCATCTGCTATAAAAAAGCTAAAGAAACTCAATTGCAATTTTATTGTCCCGTTTGATAGATTTCCTGCCACCTTTGTAGCACCAAAGCTGTTTGTCACTGTTGCTCTCTCCTCCCACTGCTGCAGGGCTGTGTATGTGTGCATGATTGTGTGTGTATGTGCGCGCGCACACGTGTGTCTGTGTTTGCGTGAATGTGAGTTACCAGGCACATTTTCTCTTTGCCCTCCTTCTCTCTTGGGCTCTAGTAAGCCCTTCTCTCCGATCCCATTGAATATTCATCGGAACTGTGCGAGAACAATCAGAGAAACAAGGCTTCATAAATACAACCAGCCCACTGGGAGCCTCTTGATAAGTGCATATATGCATTCACAAAAACATATATACACACATCATCTTTACATAGACTGTATGATTTAGTTTCCCTTGTGTCAGCCATAGACCATAAAGTGTCAGTTTGGCATGTATTCCCAATTCGAATTCTTTTCCTTGACCCACAATCTTTGTGCTGCATTTTCTGTTTATACATTATTGGGTTTATGCAGGATCAGCTGCTGTATTTGTCAGTTATTTTACCTATTTTTCTTGTGTTATTTATCAGTGAACAGGCAGAATATATTAACCATATTTTTTAGTTTTGTACAGTCTTACCAATCTGTAGGTGTAAGAAGTGTGCATTTTACTTTTAAGGGGTACTGTAGAGAAGCTTTATTAGTGCCTTTTAAATATGAGATGCTTTACTGATCAGCCTGAGGTTTTTCTTTTTTCTTGTCTTGTCTTTTCTTTTTCTCCACTTTCAAACTGATTAAGATTTGTTACGAAGTAGAAGAAGAAGAATTTGTGAGATTTATATATATATATATATATACACACACACACGTGTTTGTGTGTGTGTTTGTGTGTTTGTACGTGTATATCCTTCTGTGTCAGTCATTAGCATGTAAGTGCATCTGCATATGCATCGCTCTGAATAGACAGATGTTCCTGCAGGTGGGCATGCTGACACAAACAGCCCTCCCACTTTCAACCCACACACCCACCCAAGGTGCCCCTCGTCCATCTCTGCACACAAATCAGTTTGAGAACAAGGAGATCTCCAAAAGAGAGATATTGGGGCATGAAGGTCTCTCTGTCCTTCAGACTCCCACTGTCAGCTAACTTCATTATAGCTGTCAGACATTTTACCACAAAGATAAATATTAGCAGAAGTGAGCCAACAGATCTTTGACAAAATATAATATACAGTAAGGTATTTAAAAAAGCTGCTAATTTTACAATTATGCTTTGGAAGAACAGAGTTTAAGTACTGTGTATCAGTTCAGCCCTTTGCAGTTCATGATGGAATGCCAAACATTAGAGTTAAATAGTCTGGCCATACAGTCTTTGCCTTCTATGGGTAATTGAGACATTACACACAGAGTACTCAAGCTGTTGTTCTTGGCAAAGAGTTTTAGATACATGCATTGACAAGTGGACAAAGAAAGAAGAAAGTGGATACACTGAAAAGCCAATGCTAGATAAAAGCCATGCATCAAGTGTTGTCTATGCTCTCTAGTAGCAAGCCAGTTGCAAATGCTAGTATTCATGTATGTGATCTTTCATCTTGTAATTCTCAAATAAATATTGTGAATAAGTGAAATATATTATACTCAGATGATGGCTATCCCATGAATTTGCTTGTTTGGCTTAAAACTATTTTAGTGGACACAATCTTTGTGTGAGCTTGTTTTCCTACAGCTATGATAGAAAAAACAGAGTAAAGACTGTATGTATAGCACTGGATCAGATGAGCAGGAGAGAACTAAGAAGGAAAAAGGTTTTAACAAGGAGTGAGAAAGGAAGATATCGGGAACAAGAGCAAAACTGCACAGCCAGCACAGCAGCTACAGATGACATTGATTTTGCAGGAGGAATTGCATTTAGCTAATCGGATTAGAGCCACGCTGCCCTCCCCATTTCCCCTTTGTTTTGTGGTCGCTTCCTATCTATTGATCTAAATGTGGACTCCCATGCTCCTACTGTGGGGTCCCCCAAGATTACTGCTTTGCCACCCTGACCATCACAGGACAGGTTGTGTGGTATAGGGCCTGTGCTTATTCTGGATTAGTGTAAAAAAAACCTAGGGACAATCAATGTCCCACTGAAGTTTCTGTACAGATTTGTTTTGTTTTTGAAGAGTGAAGTATTGCTTGACTGCAGGGAGAGTTCAAATTTATTCTTTTTATTTTTTGTCTTCTTGTGACATATTTATGTCAGTAAAAATAATATGGAAAGTGAACCAACAGAGACTCGCCCTGTTGAAGTACTGCACTGTCTTTTTGTTTATGATAGTGTGTCCCGTTTCCAAGCGTTTCAAATCTTTTGTATGATCTGGCTGTGCTGTGCCCAGTTAATACCATGTTACCTGTCACATTAGAAAAGCCCACCATGTTTTTGTACATTACCATAACATTTTTCCATACCCCACTGAGGCCAGGCCGAGTCATGGAGTAGAATGAAATTAGATTAGATCAGCGCTGATGTCTCAGCCACCCAAGGCAGTTTCTATATATTGTAGCAAGGCTAAACGCTCTTTTAAAAACCACAGAGACATATTCTACCTCTGTCTAATGGTAACTGGAATCTGTTGCAGAGGCGTATTTAAGGCCAGCATACATCATCTTAATGTACAGACTGCATCCTGAATCTATGACGTTATGTACTGCACTGCTCTCCCACATAATATCCATAGCAGTGTGCTCTGAATGCAGCCTTTTAATTGCTAAAAATGCTAAATGTCAAATTAAGCTCAAACTAATGGGGTAGAAGGTCTTGCTGTGTGATCACTGGGAAAGCAGGAGGAAGAGAGAAAGAGACGGACTACTGGTGCATTTAGAACAGGCTGTGCACTCAGAAAACAGCTATGGATTACCAATCACTGCTTCCCACTACAGAAGATTAATGAGCACCCGTGTAGCAGGCTAATTTAGAACAATAACGCCTAATTAATTACAAATAATCAGCTTCTTTCTCTCCCTTTCCTTTCTTCCACTCTCAATGACTCACTTTCCTTCTCTTCCTCCTTAGCAATTTCTTATTTTTTTTCCTTCCTTTTGATCTCTGGCCTTCCCATTTTCTTTGTTTCTCTCTCTCCTTCTGTCCAAATAGCCTCAGGTGAAAAAGCAGCAAAGTAGGTCTAGTCTCCCCACCACCCCACCCCTACTCCAAACCCATCTTTGACTTTCTGTCCTCCAAGCCCAGTGATTAATGCAGGGTCTTAAATTAGGCGTGGGAGGATTTGCCAATGCTGGACACGCACTCAGCACAGCTAGCAGACACACACTAATAGTATCTACTGCTAATCTATGACTGCTTACATGGATGGGCTCTTCCTCAAATGCCACTGCAGACCATTGTCGTTATAGACTATCAGTCTAGTCTACCCATATCAGATGGTAAGAAGACTGAAAGCGGTTAATAGAGCGTGGGCAGCTGCACATAAGAGAGAGGAAAAGTTTTAAACATGAGCACAGTTAGTCACAGATGGTTTCAGTGGTTAGATCCATTAATAAGCTTGTAACTAAACAGCATTTTGGGAGTATTTTACAACCATAATTTCTGTGGTACCCACTAAAAGTGCATTGTTTAATAGGTTTATGACGTGTATTATTAACTAACAAGGTTCACTGTGATGTTTAAATGTACTATTAGTACACCATTTGTTGATATGTTTTCAGCATGCTCATGATCAGTGACAGTATTTGAGAAAGTACACCTTAAGGATAATTCCAGTTTATTAGAATTGGGTCTTATTTTTGTAGTTCTGACTGTTGTTTGTGTTTGTAGTAACAAAATTATAGCCCCCTCAAGTTATTTGCTGACATTTTGGAACACTAGCAGCATTAAAAAGAAGTAGATGGGGCAAGAAACACAAGTGGTCAAACAGGTCATTCAAGTTTTAAACAAACCTCCAGGTTAGCCAAACTTCCTTGGAAGAGAAAACAAAGATGAACATTAAAATTATTAGCAAAACTGTCACTTGTAAACATTGATCACAGTTTACAGACGAACCTCCTGGTTCAACTCTAACCCGCTGTAGGAACTGTAGTTGTGTGCACACAGGTGTTACTGTGTGGTAGTCTTTTGGGTTCAGTATAGATAATCTGTGAACTGTTTTGTTAACAACTTGATTGTGTGACTACGGGGTTCATGCCCTGTCAGACTTTATTGTAGCAACAAAACTGTGTTCTCAAAATTGTTTATTGTTTATAAATGAAATAAAAGGATAGACCAATCAGGTCGATTGCTGGTGTCAAGCCAAGTAGTGTTTCACAGATTTGAACATATACAATTTTTTTGTGTTTGCAGGTAACCTTTGAGCAGCACAAGGAGAATCTGTCCCGCATGTTCCGTCAGTACCAGCGACAGGAGTCTGGAGGCTCTCTCAGCACAATCCGAACCATCTCTGGTGTCAGCCAAAGCTCTGAGACCATGGAATGTGTAAATGGGCCACCTGCAGAGGAGGCGGCCCCTTCTACTGTCATTGAGCTTACAGTGGACGAGCTGTCCCAGAAGTCCCCTGACTCGGCATCTAGCTCCACCATCACCTCCAGCCCGCAGGAGACTGCTGATGAACGGGGTCACGCATCTATCACTGTGTCAAATATCCTGGCAAGGGCCGAGGAAGAAGAGCGAGAGTTGGTCCAGGAGCCCCCCAGAGATGGCTCAGGTGATGGAAAAGACTCTGAAGCAACTGTGACAGCAAAAAACTGACACAGAGGAACAGAGTGAAGAGACCAATGAGCAGGAAGCAATGACTGAGACTTCCACTGACAAGGACACTGATAATATACAAACGTCCACTAGCAACCCACCTGACACAACTGACACAAAAGTGGTGGAAGTGGTTAAAGACTCTGCTACAATGTCTGCAAGTGATGATTCACAAACACCAACAGATGATGAACAAAACAAAGGTGAATCGTCAAACTCCATAACAGAAGATTCTTTAAATGAAGCAGATACAGAATTGCCAGCGGTTTCAGAACAAGATGGTAAGGCTGACCAAACCTCCCCTTGAGACCACAGCCTGTCTGGAGAACAGCGTGCTGGGTGGAGCTTCTGTCTTCAACGAGGACCTTGTTGACGTGTCGTCAGTTAGCGACCAGATCCACCCTAGTGATGCTGATGAGAGCCAAGAGGAGTCCTCTTATGCCTCTGCTGCAGGAGAAGAATCGGAAGTATTAAAAAAGGAGGAAGATAAACATGACAATGAAGGCAATAAAAATGATCAGGAAGGACAAGAGTTTAAAACAGAAGAAGAAAAAGATGAGAAACAGGAGGTTAGCACAGATGAAAAAGCTAGAGAGAGTGAAACTGAAGAGAAACGGGTATCTGATTTGGAGAGTCCTCCAACGGAAACACCTGAAGAAAATGTGACTGAACTGCCTAAAGAAAAAGATGAACAGTCTTCCCCCATAGCTAAAACCACTACTTCAGACCAGCAGCCCTCAGATACTACACTACCCTCTACAGCCCAGGAGGTTGCAGCAGCACCAGACCCCACCTCACCTAGCCAGCCTTCAGAAACCAGTGGCACCACTGGAGGGGAAACTGTGTCCAGTGCCCCAGAAAGCAGCACCACCGTATCTAGCTCTGACCCCCAAAAAAGTGCAGTCTTTGCCAGCAAGACCAAAGAGATTAAAATTGCCAGACTGGATGTGTCCAATGTAGCCTTAGACACTGAGAGACTTGAACTGAAGGAGACCTCTACAACAGTACGCATTTATTTCCTCTTCTTTTTGAACTTTGGAATTCACTAAATTGTGTCTTACGTTGACTTGAACAGTATATTTATTGGCAGTGATTTAAATAGAGAAAAAAAATGTTCCAAACCCTGTAACTGCTTTCTCACAGGCCTACCTCATGTTAAAGCTAATTGTGTATTGCTGGTGCTTCTCTGTAGGAAACAAGCCAAGGCCAGCCGACAGCAGTAGCAGCAGGAAGTTCTTCAGGTCAGCAGAGAGAGAGCGGCACCTCGGCTCCTCGCTCCACCATGTTTCGCATCCCAGAGTTCCGCTGGTCCCACATGCATCAACGCCTCCTCACTGACCTGCTTTTCTCTATTGAGACAGACATCCAGATGTGGAGGAGGTAGGGTAACACTGATTTGCTGACTCATACTTTACTAATGCCTAAACTAACAATAATTTTGTCAATTGATTAATGGAATAGAGATTTATTGAGTTTTCATGTCTCTGAAGACTAAAGCAGCACTTCAGATTACATCTAACCAGTGATGCTGTGTAACTCATTGTTTGTTGAACACATTTGACATCAGGGTTAATGAGGTTGACCAGCAGACATTAAATCCATTTGTGATTTGAGATGAAGACTGTAGGACATTATTATCCTAATCAAACTATAATCAAACTAACTGAGCACAGTCAGTAAGCCACTGTGTTATTATTCACCATAAACAACTTTTTAAATGTGTCTAAACGTTGCTCTTGTGGATTGGCATTCCTATTTTGAAAAGGTTAGATTCTACTTTGTGTTTCATTAACAAAGACATCTTTTTTCTGCTGCTGTCTCTCAGTCACTCCACGAAGACAGTTCTGGACTTTGTGAACAGCAGTGAGAACGTTGTGTTTGTCCACAACAGCATACACCTCATCTCCCAGGTGGTGGACAACCTCATCATGGCTTGTGGCGGCATTTTACCTCTGCTCTCTGCTGCCACCTCTTCCTCTGTGAGTCTCCAATGAGTGTGTGTGCGTGTGAGTGTGAGAGAGAGAGTCTGCTTTTGTCTGTGGCCATGTATGTAGCTGTTAGCAGGAGGTTATCCATCCACATTGACCTTTCTCAATTGCATTAGACTACAGTTAGTTGCATCCTAACATTGTTATTCTGTTTTTGTGTTTCTGACCTCAGTGACTGTGGCTTTCTTACATGAGTCTTTGTTTCTGCCAATGACCTGACCAGCCTGTCCACCAAATGGGTTGATGTTCAGTTCCATTGTAATTCAATAACATTCAGTTAACCTGGTCTGTAACCAAATTTAGAATTGAATGTGAAAAATTACAACTATATATGCCAGGATCTCTTCTCAGTGTAGCTGTAAATTACGTATGGACATTACGTTCTCAGATATATTTTCAAAACTCTTTTAGATATGTTTCCTATATTGCAAGTAACTGTGAATAATCAATAGTAATTTCACATCAATCTTGAAAAATATGACCAGGCTCAGTACCAGCATAAAATTGACTGTAATGTTATTATTTGATAGAGACAATCTGGAGTGAACCTCGAGTTAAAATTTTTGGTCAAACTACTGTTTTTTTGTTGTTGTTTTTTTTTAAACAACAAACAACAGTTCTTCTTTAAGCCATTTGTAAAAATGAAATGTTACCTCCTATGTTTCCATGACATTTTCAACATTAAAATAAAGTTATATATATATTTTTTTCAATTATAGAAAGGCGATTCTTCTTACATGTACTGCCTACCCACTTACTCCTTAACTTAACTGCTTCTACCATTATTTATCCATTGACCTCTGTGTAATTATTCCTCTCTCTGCTACCAGCATGAACTGGAGAACATTGAGCCATCCCAAGGCCTGGCAGTGGAGGCTTCAGTCACCTTCTTACAGCGACTCATCAACCTTGTGGATGTTCTCATCTTTGCCAGCTCCCTCAACTTCACAGAGATAGAAGCAGAGAAAAACATGTCATCAGGAGGCATCCTCCGACAGTGCCTTCGCCTCGGTAGGACCCCCCCCCCCCCAAAAAAAAAATTATGAAATTGCTAATTATCTTTTTATCGCATGCATTCTTATCCTTGTTTGTCCCATTTTTTAATTTCTTCATCCTTGCAGTTTTCAGTTTTTTGGCTGTGTTTCTACTCTTCTGTGACTACTCACTGATATTTCCGTCTTTTATCTCCTCCTTTTACTAAGCC
Source organism: Lates calcarifer (assembly GCF_001640805.2). Classification (NCBI taxonomy): domain Eukaryota; kingdom Metazoa; phylum Chordata; class Actinopteri; family Centropomidae; genus Lates; species Lates calcarifer. Next base: position 7,408,457 of record NC_066837.1, on the reverse strand, counting down.
CCCTGTCCTCCCCTGTTCATCGATCCACCTCATATCAGCCTGCAGTAGCCTCTTGTATTAGCCCCAGTCATGGCTCCCTCTAGCCTTTTTGACCCTCCCTTCTGTATTCTCTCTTTCTTCTCTGACTTCTCCCTCTTCATCTCCCTCTGCTGTTCTCATACCCTTGCCTCTTTCACTCTGCCCATATCAGCACTCTCTTATCTTGTTATTATAACCCCACTGCATGGCAACACTCTAAAATGGCTACTATCATGATGTAGTGAGTTCTCTATAATGGCCTTGGCTGTACTATACTGCAGCGTAGCCCGAGGCCTTTCTCTGCCTTCTGTTCCAGGCTATTAAAGTTTTCTCTGACAGCATCAAAAGCCAAACCTCGCTCGAGCTGAATAAAATATATTGAAATTCTTACATTATTAATTTTCTATGGTGAACCTTTTCAGCAAACACAGATCAACACAGCATACACACATACCCTCACTTGGAAGTGGTGCAGTATTTTCTACACTGATTTAAATAATTTCTTCATGCTTTGTTCCATATATGTAATGGTGCATATGCAGGTATCCGTTTTTGCTTTTACATCTCATTTCATCTTTCATTACAGTCACGGTTGCATACAAAAAGGCTGTCAAAATGCAAACTTGTCATACAAAGAGCACTTCTTCTCGCAGATATTGTCCAACTACCGTTGCTGCTGTTGGGATTGTGCAGGAAAGCGATGCCACTGTACTACAGGTCCAGTTTTAGAAAGCAGCCTTTATGAAATGAATATTTGATGAGGTATGCGCTCCCCATTGCTGGCACCTAATCTGATTTTGGGAGACTGTAACAAGGTTTTAGCGTCTCCACCCCTCCCTCTCCCGTCCTTTTTATAAATGGTCGTATGAAAGAGTAGTCCTAATGGAAAAAGCGAGCCCATTTCCAGACGGAATAATTCCCTCCTTCGTAATCTAAATGGCTCAGAGTTAACATTTGTCAGTTGTCAAACATAGAACAGTGGGGGTTGGGAGGGGCTGTAACAGAGGAGCAGTACATTAGATTACAAATGGTAAGTGTGCCAGTTTTGAACCCACCTAAACTTGTCGGACCACAAAATATTTTTTGTAGTGAAGGACGTGGTCTTGCTGCCTACTCAGCATGTGTACACCCTAGCAGTGTCATTTGTTATGGGAGCGGCACAGTGGATGTGATTCAAGAGCACACCCTTGCACTATGACCTTGAGAGGAGAGGTGGAGCAGGGAAGAGTGAACGATGCTGCCAGAGTTGGCCAGAGCACTGACCTTGTTGTGGCCCCACTTTTTCTCCTTTGTTTTTGTCTCTCTCAGCTGCTCCTCTTGTGGTTTCCTCATTTTATAAGCTGGATTTTCACTTTGCTCATTTTTTTGCATTTTCTTTTGGCGTTTCTTTTTGGGACAATTTCAGCATAATTCTACTACATATTTCTCAGTGACTTTATTTATATGTTGTCACGCAATATCTGTTTCTCTGTCCCTCCCCAGTGTGTGCAATGGCAGTGAGAAACTGTCTGGAGTGTCAGCAAGCCCAATGTAAGCACGGTGCAGAGGGCACACTCCGTAGCTACACAGCCATGCCTAGCACTGTGCTTGGAACAGCCAAGTCTGCATCTGCACAGGCAAGTAATCCAGATCATGTCCACTTCATTATTACTCATGATATTAATTTTTTATACCTCCTCAAAATGTCAAATAACATTGGAAATCTCAGTTATCCTTTCTCACTCTTGCACTGGTCGTCCTTTGAGTTTTTTACACTTGAAAACAGTCACATCCTCCCTTTGCCATTTTCCTGTACTCAGTAGTAAACCAGAAGGAGCTTTGTTCTTTGTCCTGCTCACCAACAGCAACCAAGTGTTATTGCATTAGCTCATATCTTATTATATTACCACACTGGTGCTACTTGTTACACTAGACCAGGTTTTTGTCATTGCCCCTTTGATTTGATACGGTGACTTCCAGTAAAGTCATGTTGTTCTTCCCTGAACTGGGTGTTAAAGCTCATTTATAATGCAGTGGCTCTATAGAAAAGCCATTATGTTAAGGACATGATCCCAGGAGGAATAGCTTCCCTAAGCTGTGAAACCTTAACCTACTCCATGAAGTGCACATGGATTACTGGACAACCTGATTGGTGTAGAAGTGCATGTACTTTTTGGACTTCACTTGTAGACAGTGACATGTGCTAATGGTTTGATTTTTGTGCATGCATGCAGAGTCCTGTTGATGCAGTGACAGGCGGGATGTCTCCAGTCAGAGACCTGGACCGGCTGCTTCAGGACATGGACATTAACCGCCTCAGGGCTGTCGTCTTCAGAGATATTGTGAGATGCCCATCAAGAACATTCACTTGTTGTACACACATAACTCAACATGCATAACACCCATGAAATGTCTCAGCTGTCACTGCATTCTGAAGAAGACAGACACACACTCACAGGTCGTTTAGTGTATGTTGTTTGTTCCAGGAGGACAGTAAGCAGGCCCAGTTTTTGGCTCTCGCTGTGGTGTACTTCATCTCGGTCCTCATGGTGTCCAAGTACCGTGACATACTGGAGCCCCACAATGACAAGAAACACCCTCAACGATCCCAGTCTGCCAGGAGCACAGGTATACAATAGCTTCATCTGAAATATTTATCTAGATTAATATTTCTAGACACATATTTCAATAAATAATACAGTGTGCTGTAATTCAGTGGTTCCTAACATTTTTGACTTGTAACCCCTAAATATTAAGCCTGCGTTAGTAACGTCCTGTCACAGGTTGCACGTCAAGAGATGTCAGCAATTTAATCAGGGAGTGATTTTCCCTCTTTAGGTGTAGATTTTGTGTGATCAATTTTCATAGTATGATAAAATTACATAGCATTAAGCTATGCAAAAATAAGAAAGAAACTGAGTAGAGTCTAAAAAATCACATTGCAGTATTTAGTTCCTTTTCCTTTTTGCTAGCCTGTTCATCATTTTGAAACCCTATGTATCCCAGTTCCACGGCTGGGAACCAATGTTGTAATTACTATTTCTTGCTCTTATTTCTTCATTATGATTTGTGCCTTCTCAGATAGTGGTGGCATTTCTGGTGGACTGGAAGTGGAGAACGGCGTCTCGCTCCGGCGGTATGACTCCGGCATTGGTGAGGACCACACCTCAACTGCTGCGAGCGAGGCAGACCTGTCATCCTCTGGTGTGACACACGGTCCAGACGCCATCTCAGAGGCCTTGTCCACGCTGTCATCTGAGGTCAGACCTGCTCTGCCCGCTGATTCAAAGGGCAAGAATGTGAAGGACATTCTGCGCAGCCTAGTGAGCGCTCCAACTGATGATATCATGGTGGACCCAAGTCTGCTGCCACCAGCGTTTCTTGTGGGTGATGCAGCCAGAGAATCATCGCAACAGTTCCGCTCATTTGATAGGTAGGAGGACTGAGATTTGAGCACAGCTTGACACACACATATACTGCCAAGTTATTTATAGAAAATCCTATACTTCTGCTGTGCATGTTGGTGATTGTGGGAAAAAAATCTAGACGGAAATTCCCCTGTTGTTGACATGGGTGTAGACCTGACAGCTTCATCAGTTTCTCAAGAGCCCATATGGTGAATACTCCAGTGATTCTCAAGCTTCACAGTTGACAGTTTCATGCCATTTATCCCAACAGATCCCAACAGCAGGGTACTTTTGAAAGTCAGACCTTGAAGACATCTCAGCTTGGTATCCTCGGAGGAGGTTTTGTTGGATCTTGAAAAACATTCTGTAACAAAAACCCTTTTGAACCAGGGAATCTTAGTCTCCGACTCTTTTCCCTCTTACTCCCATTGTTCTTACTTTTAGCTGTCGATGCAAGTCCTCATCCCAAGCAAACGGCCTTACAAAGAACCTGTCTTAAAGAAAACAGGAATCACGTCTGGGATTGAGAGACGAAGTAGGCAGGAAGCTGTTTCTTTTCACCGTGTCACTGATATTTAACGACTTTCTTTTTCATCTCTTCTGCTGCTCGTCTCTCCCTGTCTAACATTTCGAAAGGGTATCCCCCTTTTTCTGGCATAAAAGCTGTATAATTTGCATTAGCCCTGGAGGTGCGGGGGTGAACAGTCAGGAGTGAGGCTTCAAAAGCAGAGCGGGGTACTGAAGCCACAGACGGGCCCAGGTGAGAGAGGATGGTCACTGGTCTGGTTTGCATTTGGAGCGTTGATACTGAGGCAGACTTTCACAAATGGCAGACGAGGGGGGAGAGAGGGTGGTAAAGAGTGAGAGAGAGAGAGTAAGATGGGAGAAGGGGGAGAAAGAAGTCTCCATGGGGGTGATGTCAAGTCAAGGTTCTCATGTATTGAAGAAAACATTTCTTCGTTTCTCTCTCTCTTGCTCACTCACAAACACACACACACACACACACACACACACACACACACACACACACACACACACACACACACACAGACGCACACACACACACACACACACACACACACACACACACACACACACACTCACACAAACTCACACAAACTCACACACACCGTCAGTCTGTGTACCCCCAACTGTGGGAATTCCACGGCATCTCTGTGATCGCGTGTCTTTATCTGAGGAATGCTTTGTCAGGTCTCAGGGCGCTCCTCATATCAGGGGGATTAGACTGGCTCCTGTCCGCTGAGCACACTCAGTAGGAAGAGAGGACGTCAGGAGAGCTGGAGAACATAGACTAACAGCTTGCTCACTGCCTATGGGAGCGTTTTCAAGAAAGGTATACAGCCCAGCTGCAGAGAGCAAACTTTACCCCAGCTGCCTTTTTAAAGGAGATGAAAGCTACTCTCAGGGTGTTCACACATGAACACCTTGTAGGGTGGCAGCTCATGATTATTTTCAGTATCAGTTAAGGGATAAGGCTGACAATATTGTATATTTTTGTTATTGTTAGCAAATCAAAACCAACAGGTTTTGGACAACAATTGAAGTCAATGCAAGAAATGAATAAGTTACAGTTTAACAGGCTTTAGCTGCAGAGGCAGTACTTTTGTTTTTTCATGGGATTTGTTAACAGTATGAAAATATAGAATATCACCAGTTCTTATCCTTTAATCTAGCCATTTTTCTTAGTTAATCCTTGAGTCTATAAGATGTCCAAACATAGTGAAAAATCATCATTGCAATGTCCCAGAGCCCATCGTGACATCTTCAGATTCTTTCTTTTAAAACCTCCAAATTATTTTTATGTCTCTTTTTTTTACCCTACTATCCATATCATTCACTGGCTTTAAACCTATATTTATTTTCTTATCTCTTCAGTTTACAACTCTTTATCAGCCTGCTGTCTCTAGTCCTTGCCCTTACCAATTCTCCCCACCATGCATGCAGCTATGGTCTAACAGTGTTTATCATCTTGTTGTAATGACTATCACTGCGCAGCATCTCCCACTAACCAGTAAGTCTCCCAGTGATACCAGTGCAAGCCAGAGCTGACATTCTATGTTGACATCCACTGCCAAAACATGGCAACTTTCCGCCTGCCCAGAGGACTGGATTTACGAGAGCAATGCATGAAAAAAGCAGGGATCTCCCAGATAAAAACTGGGGGTGGGTCACAGGGTGAAGTATCCCTCCTGATTTATTTACTACTGGAGACCTGCTGGATTTCTCCCATCCATTTCTCAGCCATGCCCCTGTTATGACAGCCAGTCTGCAAATATTTGCTGACACTAACCAGAGCTAAACAGTGTCATTGTACAAGTCGGTGATTTAGACTGCATGGTTCAGCAGAATATGTGAGTGTTAGACATTGGGATATACATGGTGTAGTTGTTTGCATTCCTGGCAACAGTTCTCTGCATGCAGAGTTCATGTACAGATGAGTTGTGTTGATGGTGAAGTGTTGTTAATGCGCCGCTTAGGAAGAGGGTAAGCATGTTGGACACAAACACAACTTAAACAGTGAAGATCTCCATTAAATCGTAGTTAAATATTTAAATCTCAAACATTAAATAAAATATTTAAAATCAGACATAAGAAAAAATGTAGTTAAATTACATCAAAAATGTTATGATATGATATGCCAAGCCAATATTAGCAGTGCTGACATGCCAGTTGAGGCCTATTTCACATGTATAGTATTGTTTTTATTTTTTATTTTTTTGGCAGTAGAAATCCAGAATATCCTGTACTGCATTTCCATAGCGCCAAAGCAGAATACGCATCAAATACAAAAGACAAGATAAATCCTTAGGTCACAAGATAAGGGCTGCACTACAGTGAATGTATATGCAAATAAACCGGCAGATTTATAATAATATGCACATACATACATACATATACACATTTCATAACAGTTGTGAACTTTTTATGCACCATATTTTCCGGTCGCCCCTTCCTATCCTAAATAAATAACATGCAGCCAGTTTGTTTCTGATACATATATACATATTACATGTATTTCCACTTAAAGTGCAATATCCTTGTGTATACACACACATGAAACATACTACAATTGTGCTATTCTCATACTTTGTGGGTTCTTAGGTCCCAGTTGCTCCACTCATAAATCACTGATGTCATCCAGGTAATGTCCCTCCCACACCAGCCATCATCATCCAGTCACAGCTCGAAAGAGCGTCAGATGCCTACTTGAATTTTAAAGTAGTGTGTATGTACAGATGTGTCTATGTGTATGGTCAGCGAATAACATTTCAAACACTTACATGCACAGGGTTGCATGAAATGAGGCTGAGAGAGGGGATCAAAGCTCTGCTGCGATGCACACTCCCCTCCCTCACATGAGTTGGCTCTGAGGTTAATACTCTAGAGAATGGTATTTTTACACACAGACAGACCACTGACACTTCCTTACTCATTCTTGCACTTGTTTTACTTGAAATAGCAGAGATTACCGGAATCACAGTGTTTACTGCACTTATCCATTGTAGGTTAAAGCCTTTAAATAATTCAGCCTCAGCCTCAGCCCAGCGAACACGCACACAAACACGTACACTGCCCTGAGCTCCTGTTTGTGGGTTGAGTGGGGCCGCTGACGGCTGATTAATCGACTGGGGCGGCCCACTCATGATAAGTGTGGCTAATGACCTGCTGAATAATTCACTGGGCCTTAGCAGGGGAACAGATGGAAGGCCAAACACATACACGGACATGTTCTCCGGCAGACTCGTACACACTTGTGCACCGCATTTATTTGTACACTCATATGCATATATTCAAATATTTTTGGACACACTCGCATGCATGCACACACACGACCTCCACACACCAGGGGTCCTCTCTGTCTCTCCTGCTGTTGACACCTAGGGTGCTTCACGTCAGCGCCACCCTGGTTCCCTGATACCACCATCCAGCCCTACTCACTATCTAAACAAAAAAAAAAGAAGTTACCAGATACTTTTTATCTCCAACCTTCCTGGCTATCAAAACTGATTTCATTCTGCTCTAACACTGTTTCAGTTTTTATGCCTCACTCTGGAGCTTCTCAGTATGTGTTTGTATTTTAAACACAACTGTCAAGCTACTGGGAGCCGTATGCAGCTCTATTATTCTCAAATCATAGATCACTCGAAGCAAAGGTCAACTGTCAGGGTTTAACATTCACAGTAACTTTTAATAGATCTGATCAGCTGCCTTAAATCAACCCAGAACATCCTTTGATACTGCAGCCAGTTATCTGTCTACACCACAGGGAGCCAGACTCAACTATCCCCTTGTGTGTGCATAAAAGCATGCATACACACTCACTCTGGGAACGTGCAGGTATGTATGCCAGTATGCTAGCCCTTTTGTCTGTCCCCTCCTAGACATTTCTTTCCATATTTAAATTTTGTACATTAAATGCATGCTTGAGTATCTTGGTAAGCCCTGGATTGGTTTGTGTTCCTGAAAGGGAGCAGTAGCCAGTGATTAGACCCTGCTTCCCCTATGTCAGCACTGATAAGCAGGGCCAGACTCTCTTTGATATGGCCAGTGGTCTGTCAGAGCCCTGGTCTAAACTGACAGCTTATCTGCATGCTGCTCTCCTCCCATCTGCTGTTCGCCGGATGGGAATTGAACTCCACTCAGTTGTACCACATCACTACATGAAACTCTTCCTGTTATTTTACAGGAAGGACAACTAAAGAGGCAACATTATCATTACCCAGATAACTCTGTGTAAAAATGTAATGTAGCTGTTTAAGATTTGTAATGATTTTTATTTTGATGTATGTAACAGTTTTAAAATATTTTGTGTCAGGAAGGTGATTCTGTAATAACTCTTCCAGTCCAATGGGTTGATGACAGAACTGGTGTCTTAAGAAAACTGGAACCATCAGTATTTTCATGCATTAATTGTCAGACTTACAATTAATTTGATAATTTGTTTCATCTCTTTACAGAAGTGTTGTCGTTGCACCCAAGAAAGCCGGCATGATGCCGTCTCCAGGCACCTCCACTCCCGTCCCAGCAGCCACTGCTGCCTCTGTGTCTGCTGGGACACCTATCGACAACGTTGCCGTGGTATCTTCTGGCGATGCCTCCCAGAGCACCTCTGCAGATTCTGCAGCTGGTGAGTGCACACACACGCACACACACACACGCGGTCACACACACACTCAGATATTGAAGAGGCAGTGTTACCATGAGGGCAGCTAAGTTGTAGCCTGGATGAGTTTGCTGTGAAAGAGTCAATATTTATTTAGCGATTGTGCTTCTTTGTGTGTCTGGCAGAATAATATCGCTGTGTTTGTACAATGTAATCCAGTTACCAACAGCTAGGGAGGACAGCAGGAGATGTTACTATTACACTAATTCAGCTGTAATTACAAAAACATATATATTTTTGACTTTATAGTTAAGTAAAAATAAAAGTAAAATTTTCAAAATTAAAACATACATATATTTAAAAAAGTCAAAAAAAGTCAAAATAGATGTAAAATAAATATTAGTGGTGGAAATATGAGTGTGGAATTTTTTTTTAATGAATACTTATTTTAGAGCATACTTTGCACATTAGGAATTTATATGACAGCGATCTCTGATACAAGGATGAATTAAGTCGAATGAATAAAATAAACTATATATATATATATATATATATATATATAGTTTATTTTATTCATTCGACTTAATTCATATATATATATATATATATATATATATATATATATATATGATATACTTTATGAGCACACTAACTCTCCTATATTTACTTATACAGCACTGACAATAAATAATGATGGGGAATTTTTTTGTTGCCTTTCTGCATGTGTGACTGTGTATAAACGTGTGATGTTTTTTCAATGAGGAGTCTGTGTGTGTTTAAGAGAGGAGGGAGTGGCATGAGAAAGGGGTCTGTGGGTTTTAGGAGATCTTGTATTTACTGTACAGTCCAGTTGGAGAGAGAGTGTGTGTGTTGTGTGTCGATGTGAATCATGATAAGTGTTAAAGCTGTGGGCATCAGTTGCTTGGTGTCAGTGAGCTGTCTTGGGTAAATATGCTTTGTGAGTGTGTGTGTGTGTTTTAGTGGGGCAGTGGGAGGACTAATGGAGACGTTCATTTACTCCTTTTTGTTTGAAGGAGCTACTTCAGCTGGAGAGGGAGACTCTCACCAGGCCCACATGGTGCTGCTTAACACCTTACGCGCGTGCGCACACACACACACACACACACACACACACACACACACACACACACACACACACACACACACACACACATACACACATACACACATTCCAGCCCACATTACACTGTCTGTCATTCCTTAAGAGTTATCCCTGCTTGGAGACTGTCCTGGCTGGAAAAACAAGCCTGCTGAAACACCAGAGGAATCCCCCTCCTCCATATTCAGCTGGGTATTAGCTTATTTATGAGCCACAGGGAAGTGAATTTACTGCCAGATCAATCAAACATGGACTTTGTACCTTGTGTGCCTCTGTCTCCAGAATGAAGTCGTAAAGCACCTTTTAGTTGTATAATGAAACAGTCACAAAAACAGCCCAGAGGGGTAAATTGGTATGTAATGACTTAATGAGGAAAAACAATTCAAAAAACAGAAGCAGCCATTTTTTAAACATCTCACATTCCAACACAGGTGTAACACTGAAAATATTATGCACACAGTATTTAGAACAAATATTTAATATTGCATGTGTATTAAATAGGTATTTCACACCTTACAGTGAAACCTTACCAGCCTTTCAGTGTGCAGTTTAAATCATGAAAACCTCATGATGGACATATTGTGCTCAGAGTGCATAATCCACTATCTTACCATAAAATTATACTTGTACCCCCACTTACCCTGTTCGACCATAAATCCCCCTATTCTATACATTTGAATGGAGACTATTGTATTATTTCATAAGAGGCATGTTTCCACACAGGTTTATGGTGCTACCCTGGTCGTATAATGAATTGCTGTGTGTGTGTGTGTGTGTATGTGTGTGTGTGTGTGTGCACCGTCCTATTCTTGTCCAACATCCAGACTAATAACAGAGTTCTTTGGTTTCTCCCTGTAGCAGGCGGCCAGGTTCCAGCCAGCACTAGCCTGCCATCTGTCCCCCCTCTCTCCCCTGTGACCCAGAACACAGCCCCCAATATGAGGTGATTCATCTTCTTTTCTCCCTCTCCTTCTCTCTCTCTCTCTCTCACACACACACACATGCATGCATACACTATCAGCTGTTTATGCATATTCACTGATTGTAGCTTTGTGCCAATTCCAATTTTCTCCCCCCTCACATTAAAAACAGACATCTTACTGATGCTGTTTTTTTACATTAGGAATTTATTTGGAGTTGCATGCCAATTTTTGTTTTACTCATCATGTACTGTGTGTGTGTTCACATGCTCTTTGGCTTACATTCCCACATTTATAGCATCTCAGAGCGTCTGGAGCATGCACTGGAGAAAGGCGGCTCCTCTGCTGAGAGACATCTTTGTGGACTTTGCTCCTTTTCTCTCTCGGACCCTGCTGGGCAGCCACGGACAAGAGCTCCTTATTGAGGGCACAAGTGAGTTCAGCATCATTGAGACACAACACAGATACACACAGACTCTTGTCCCCACCGCTTGTTTGTTTGCTGTGTGTTTTTTGAAAATGTCATGACATTGCCAAGACTGTCCTTGCAAACATTCAGGATAGTCCATCTTATAAATGCTGTCCTCATTTAAATGCAATAACATCTCCAAGCTGTTGTTAATCCAATACTGGGATGAGTGTATGTTGAGCCAAGAGCTGGTGGTTTTGCTGAAGGTTTCCAGGGGGCCAGGTCAGAGGCCAGGCCACTAATAGCAGTGTTTGGGATGTCTGCTGCCACCAAACAAAATGGAAAGTTGATTGATAGCTGCAGGGGGGCCTGAAGAGAAGGCAGGGGGAGGTGTGTGTGTGTGTGTGTGTGCGTGCGTGTGTGCGCATGCATGTGTGTTTGCCTGTATGTGTGATGGTGCATGTGTGTCCATGTCATATGAAGAGCAACTGAAAGACCAAAAGGCTACTCTGCCTTCCTACCGTCTGTGCCTCTGCAGCAGACTCTGGACACTCTAGTGGCCCCCTGCCCTCTAAAAGCCTAGGGCTCGCCATTAGGGATCAATGGGACATATGCTGGCCAAGTCAGGCCTGTAATACAAGGCCCAAATATGTATTAGTTTACAGTAACATCATGTCAGCTCATTAGGCGCATCAATACTATCTGCTCCCTTGCAGATGGCACAGTGTTAGGTAATCCCTGTCTGTTTGTGCGTGTCTGTGCATGTATGTGTTTCCACAAGTATCCAGGAAGCTTCATGACATCAAAAAACTCAAAAAATAATTATTTAATGTCAAATGTACTTTACTTTTTGACTCCCTTTGTTTCACATTTCTCCAGGCCTGGTGTGTATGAAGTCCAGCAGCTCAGTAGTGGAGCTCGTCATGCTTCTGTGTTCACAGGCAAGTCTGGCATCTTTATCTTTTCTTATCCTTGTCTTCCACTTCCCCCTCCCCGATCTGATTTATCATGCTCACCTTGAGCGCAGTAAATCCACAGCCTAGAGTGGACAGTGAGCCATCCAGCGTCTTATCTTTCCTCCACACTACCTTGTCTACCTTTCTACATTCACCCCGTCCCTGAGTAAGGGCAGAGAAACTGGAGAGAAGGCATCTTTGGCCGCAAATATCGGTTTGAGGGTCAAGGGTGGACGACCTGTCCACGTCACCTTTGACCCGAGCGCAGGCCCTTGTGGCCTCGACCAAAATGATGAGGAGGGATAATGTAGATTTGATGGTGCTTTGCATTGATTATCCCTCTCTTCTCTGTTGTCTTGTGGGTGTTTTGTTGCCAAATTTATTTAGCTGCTGCCGGATTCATGAATACTAATTCCGGGATCATAAGCAGGTGTGGGCAGATCAATGATTGGGGATGTCAATAGATCACTCAGGATGGCTGATTAGCATTAAGTGACACAAAGCTACTGATAGCTGTTTAGTTACAGCGTGTGAACCTAAATACAGTACTTAACATTTGCTTGAGTATTTATTCAGTGTAAAAACACTTATTTCCAACAGTGCTTTAACCTCATATTCACACAATGACAAGGACAACAGATAATAACCCCCCCTCCTGTCCTGTTTGCTTGTGTCTCTATCATTTAAAGCAACTCATGAAAAAACAAAGATCTCAAATAATACAAAAACACATCTGATTAATGACACACCTCTCACCAATGCGCTCTGCTTTTTTATCAGCTTTATTTTCTAAAGAAATAGTGCCTGTCATCTGGCTTTTTTTTTTTCCTCCACCTTCTTCCCCCTTTAACCCCTACACCCTGTTTGGTTCCCATTATTCACTTCATTTCTTCTCTAAAAAGACAATACAGTCAGATTACACATCTGCTTGGATATCAGTGGCCGTGCATGGATTTGGGCTAGTGGGACACGCGGAGGGAATGCGAGCCCCATAATGTCCAGAGACGAAGGAATAGCACGAGTGAAAGCTAGATAGAGAACCAAAGAGAGAAGAATGACAGGCTCTAATGCACCTATTTGTCATATCTGTCAGGGTGTTGTTTAATGCTAATCTAATCAAAGGCAGAATCTTGGTGATTGCTCCACTGCACAGCTCATGCCTCGCTTCCCCCTTTGGTCCCCAGCCCAAGCTATTTCTTCCTTTCTCTAAGCTCCAAGCCACCCCACCCAATCTCTACAACACACACGCACACACACACTGTCTTTCTCTCTCTCTCAGTGAGAGGACCTGGGATTGGCCAGCGTAGTGTTGATTGCTTCAATAAATCATCCAACCAAATTCTCTCACAGCTAATGCAAATGTAATTTTATTGTTGTGTAAAGGGGGGGAAAGGAGGGGGCAGGAAGGTAGGGGCGATATGCTGCTTCTCACTGGGGAAAAGAGGAAAACAGGGACAGACTTTCCTTTGGGCTAAATTACGATGTATAATTATTTGTGTGTTGGTTCTCCTTGTGAGGCAGTGAGAGTGAGCCAGTGCCATGATTGATGACATTATTTAGTAAAGTTTGTTAGGCCCTCTGGCACAGGAAGCGCTCAGTTCTCTCACAGGAAGTGCCTCTGTGACCATGATGTGACTCCTTCCTGCCTTCAACGGGCAGAGGGATTAGGTGGAGATGATTTTGATTGATTTTTTTTTTCTCACCCCACCACCCCCACTCCTTCATCGGAGATGCGATGCGATACCATCTCTGTGAAATTTTAATTAATTTCCCGAGCTTTGAGATGGAGTGGAGCCAGGGTGAAGGGTCAGGAGGCTAGGGACTGCAGAGCAGTTTTTAATCAGGGATCCTGTGAAAGTTGCATTGGCAGCCACATCAGCTTGGCATTGAGAAGGGGATTGTAAACCGCTGTTTGATAGTGCTCCATTTCTAAACAACTACAACAGTGCTCCCAATTAAAGGGCCATTTTGATCAGACATTAACTGTTGGGGTGGCATGCTGCCTTGTTCTCCGCTATAATATTGATCCTGAATATACAAAGTTAGGATTAATGATCATAAACTGTAGCTGTAATAGAGTACTCCTCAAAAAAAGACAAAACGAGTTGTCTGTATCTGCACTTGGCATTGCGATTTATTCAAAAAGTACCATGTTTTAGGGCTGCAACTAACATTTTACGGTTTACGTTGATTAATCAGATGGTTAGTTACTCGATTAATCATGCGGCCCATAAAATGTCAGAAAGAATGGAAAATTACATGTTGACATATTTTAACCATTCTACAAATCAGAATTACATAATTTTAATGCACACAAGGTATTAAAACAATAATTTGATAGAAAATTACTCAAAATACACACTTAAAGTTATCAGCTATTTCTCCATCCTTTGACCCACTCAAAGGAGTATATAAAGCTTAGATGAATAAATGGTGTAAAGAGATTTTTATAATGTGAGTATCAAGACATCATAATCCTTCTAGGTTATTGAATGTGATGGCTTCCTCAAAGGTCTTGCATATTACATGAATATCATAAGAGTTCTTGAGTGAGCCACATCTACTGAGGGTCTTGGATGTAAAGAGCCACTTTCCCCCTTCCCATGCCCCTGATTCACTTTGACAGTTTCACTCTCCCTCTCACACTTGTTTTCTCCCGTCTTTGTCATATTTACAGCCAGCCTGTTGTTTCCTGGGTGCACTTTTTGAAGTGGCTTCCACACAAAACATCTGATTAATAAATAATGCGCTGGGACAAGAGAAAGAGCTTTCCCTTGCGCTTACTGCCGTCCGTCCAGAGCTTTGAGAAATCATCTCATTGGATACTGGACAGTGTACGATGAGCAGAGGCCCATAAATCTCTTCAGTAGCTGCATTTGTGTCCTGTAGATCAGCCATTATTGTCTGGCCCCACTGTCAGCCCATCCATCCTTTTGCCATTTATCAGAGATGCATTCTGTACATGGAGTGGAGGGAAGGTAGAGAGAGAGAATTGTAGGGTGGAGGGGCGCTAGTTTCATGATGGTCAACACCAGATAGGAAAGACTACTCTACCTAACAAGTCGATAAATGCACAAAACATAATGCTGAGCATATTTTTAAATTCTGTGCAGTGTAGTTACACAAAGTAATGCTCTTTGATATCCATATTTTTGGATAGTCTGTAATCTAAGCAAATTGAATTTTGTTGTGATCTGATGCCGATAATCCTTTAATAGTAATTCAATATAACATCAATGTTAACCTGCTAATCCAATGACCACACATTATCATATGTTCCCAGCCAGTCTCGAACCAAAGTTAACCTGTTTAACAGATGGGCACCTCTCTCTCAGTCAGTGGGGAGAAAGACATTGACTTCCCCAAACACTTGGCCCCTCCTGACCCTTGACCCTCTGACCTCCAGGTTAGAAGTAGAGAGTGGTGGAGGTGTAGAAGTTTAAACCCCTGCAGTCAGGGAACAGAGCAGGAGTGCACGGTCATCATGCTTGACACGATCAGTAGTATAATCTAAGAAACAAGGGAACCAGTTGCTTGCTTAGTAGGCCTGGAAATAAGAAAAAACAACCAGCAAGTTGAATCATAGGTACACTTACATTTGTATGTTTTATGAAGTATTCACAAGTTGCTTTCTTAGTTGCATATTCTGAATGTTATGTTGGTGAAAGTGGGGTCTGATGTTTGAATTGCTAAATAGTCATTTATATCTGTCAGTAGACATATTTCTTCTTCTCTCCAGTAAGTGAGGCTTTGATGGATCAAGAGCAGACCATGTTGTATGAACCACTTGGGGAGTTGGGAGAGGTGAGAGAAGTGGCGAGGAATGTGATGAAACCAAGGGACAAAAATACTTTCCCCATCATTTTCCTCACAGTCAGACCCACACCCCACCGTGCAGTTAAAGAGGCACACAAGGTTCAAGATCAGTGCAAATCAAAGTGTTATTTTTCGATCCCTCCCCGCTCGCCCTCACCCTGTGATCTGCTCCGGTGCCTCTTTATAGCCGTGCCACGCGGCTCTGCGTCCCCGCCATCACTCTCCAGTTCAGAGGATAATATCATGCTGTATATTCTTTGAAAAGGTACTCTCCTGTGAGACGTAGGGAAAACACAGTAACACCAACTGGCACTTAATTCTGCAGGCTCCCTATCGTTGCCAACTATGCAGCCAGAGTGGGGGCGGCGGGGCGTGTTGTGTTGGAGGAGCTGGGGGTCAAGGGGGGCTTCCTGACAGGAAGTGAAGTCTAGCTGAGAGGGGAGAATCAGACGGGAGACTCCTAAAAAATTGAGTGGCTTTTAATTTGGCTCCCAGCCGGTTTTACAGTGAGCTGGCTTCAAGTGGCTCGGGACTGGAGGGCCTCAAGTGGCATGAATGGTTGGTTATTTATACACAACATATAATCGTGTTTCAAATAAATGAATTTCCCTGACAGAGCCCTCTCCTCCTGACAGGCACTGTTAATGTAATGTTTTCTTACCTGACAGGTCCCACGTTATAAGACCTTGGAATATATTCTTATGTTTCTCCCCCTGCTGTCCTCTCTCAGCCATCCTGCTGATAAAATCATGTCCTGGCTTTGTAGCTCAGATCTGCATTTTGGATCCAGTATTTCCAACATTCAAATCTTGGTCATGATTTACTTTTAAAACAGGAAATTTCAGTCAGACCTTTTGTTATGGCTGATGCATTGTTCTTGTAAATATGATAACTTTGGGGAGGTTATGCTGATGTTCATGGCAGTGAGATGAGTCCTGGATTCCAGCTGTATCTATGTCTTGTCTAATGTGGGTTTTTTTTTTTTTTTTTAATTAGTCAGACGTGGGAAAAGTTGTATGCTTTAGGAACATCAGCACTGTTAGGAACAAGCGTGTACTGCTGCTTAAACTTGTACACATGTTTTGTGATGGTGCAAAGTTATGCAAAATGCTACCGAAACATCTAGACCTACAGTTCTAGTCAAAATAAATAAATGTGAATAATCAAACTATATGTTGGTGGATGAGGTGATGGCTTCATTGCTTGTTTAGATCTGAACAGCTGGTCCACTTAGAAATAAAACAGCTGCACAGTGTTTAAGTATTTTTCTTTCTATATCATTAAAATCTACTGACATTAAACCAAATCAACCAAATACCAGATTGTAAAATAAGTTTTTAAAAAATCTTTAAAAGGAGTCCTTTTTTATTATACAGTGCTGGCTCATGAAATTTTCTGTATATATTTATGTATTACACTTAAACATACTTTTCAGGCGCAGCTCAAATTCTTTAACATGTTTTTGGTTTGTCTGTTTGAAATATGGGGAGGTTCACTTCCTGTTTTTTCACTCTTTGTGTTAGTGTAGCCATGAAAGTGTGAGTCCATGAAGTTCTTGGAGACCGTGCAGCATAAATATTTGGACATCAGTAAATATTCTCTCAGTTGTGAATCCGATCCCACAAACACCAATATCTGTTTTTCTTTAAGCAGAGACCATATGAACACGCACATGTGGACTGTTGAGCGCTGGAGTAGACACACTGGTGTTGAGTTATTCATACACACGCACAAGTGTTTCAGATACAGCAGCATGAATAAGCAACAAACTACTCAACTTCTGCATTAATCAGTCAGAAGGGTGATGATGAATAACATATTTGATAGTTAACGCTAACAGTAATTTTATGTTTTGTCTCTGTCTTACTCATCTGCACACAGGGGTGCTTTTTTGGTCATTGTTGATATCAGATCACTGTTCATAAACATTTTGGTCCCACAGCTACAATAAACTGTTTCCTTGTCTGTTCTTTTTTGTGGTCATCAGGACACAAAGGTTTAATTCAAAATGTCAAGATCTGCCACCAACTGTATGTTACTGATTTATTCAGATTAATGGAACATGTAGAGGACTTGCATTTTGTATCTATTTGCTTTACTTTACTTTAGTCTTTTTGTAGTCTTATCCTAACATGCAACTCTTTTACATTTTCTGGATTTGAAAAAGAAGAAAGAAAAAAAATCAGTAGCTCTCAGCCTCTTTCATTTTGCTTCTGCTGCACTGCCACATTTGACATGAGGATTTATGCTTTTGTCGTCTCATCTAAAGTTCTATTCCCTTGGCCTTTCAAATCAACAAATACTTGTGATTATGAGTGATGCCACTGAAAAGCACAACTGACTTATTTATTATTTCGGGAGAGCTGAGACGTTTCTTTCTTCAGTGTTGGAAAATGTTTTCCTTGTGTTGTGGCAAGCCTGATGTTTGAAAGGCGATTTTGCTGAGGAGGTCTGTGTTTTCTCACTAGTGGTAGTGGTATATTTAGATGTTGATTATGGATAATCAGCTGTAATGACGGAAGTGCATGGCATGTGTGTTTAGACTCAATGCCATCATCGTGGAACACAGACCAAACAGAGCTGTCTTATTGACTTCAGATTGAGACAGCCATTTCCATGAGTAGATTAAAACTTTCATTCCTGCACAGCCTCGCACGCAAAAAAGAAGAAAGAAAAAAGCAACAAAACGTAAACTCTACTAGTTGTATTTAATATTTCTGTCTGTTGACTAGTTTCTGATCGGGATCAAGGGACAGCCTTCTCATCCTATCATCTGTTTGGAGGTCAGGTTAAAGGTGAGAGGTCACAAATGGCTGCTTGTATCCTCTCATCAGGAGCGCTGTGGTCATGGCCCCTATCGCGGCCATAAAAGCTGTGACACCACTGACCAGGGCAGCCAAAATCCAATATTCTATCACTGACCTGTCCCTGTTTCCTTTTTGTCACCGTGAGATGTCCCTCAGATCAGGGTCAGTGCTTTTTTAATTCAACTAGAAGAGCCATTTCTTAGCCCATAATGACACCATTAGTCTTGCTATCGCCTTTGTCTGTGTCCACGAAATGCCAATGGCCTCCATGCCGTTCATCAAACCTAATTTAGAACCGAAGCCTTTCAGAGATGGAGTATGGCGATAATCTTTTTATTTCTGCTGAAGAAGCATTTAGTTTTATATTTTAAGACTCCTGCAATCAAAGTCCCAAGGATTTTAAAGGAAATTGACTTTTACTGTTTTTCTGTTTCTCCGCAGAGCACGACTCTATTTACAGCCTCACTTCCTGTGGTGTTTATTTGAAATCCGGCTAGCACAGTCTGTCCCGGTCTGGACTATCCCCACAGCCACAGGCTAACACTCATGGTTAATGTCCTTCAACTGCAGTCTATACTTCAACTAGAAGGCCCCAAGGCTACTCTCACACACTTCCTCCAAAGCGAGCCTCAGCCGCAAAATCCTTTGCCAGTACTCAACTCCAGAAACACTGTTTCCACTCCTAAGCCCAGACTTTAATTCCCTCTGTGCCCTCTTTATTTGGAGTATATTGTAAACACGGTCAATGCCAATATGCTCCTTGAGGACAAAAAGCAGTTATGAATTGAGGTTAGGTGTAAGGTTGTTGTCTATATGATGTGCAGTTGGTCACAGGGTGACGGTCTGCAGGCATTTCAGAAGAATGGTTTCTCTTGGCTTGGTGCGTGATTGGTTTTGATGGTTTTACATTTGTTGTGTTGAAAGGGGGAAAACTGTATGGTTTTAAAATCATCACATATGTACAAATGTGGTTGGATGTGTATTAGAAATTCTTGTAAATCGATCTTTCCTTCCTCCTTGTAGCGCTGATATCCTCTTCCCTGCGGGCCCTCTAGGTTTACTGAAAGGCCGGTCTCTACATAAACACACTGTTTCCTCTATCAGCTCAAGAGATGATGACAGCAGAGTTTAAAGAAGTTTATGCTTGGATACACATATACATTTTGTATCTGTCATTTCATAGTCGTTTCACAACTCATTTAAATTGTCAACTCAGTTAAAATTAGCTGTTTTGGGCATTTTGTTGTAAGAATTTCTGGAAGCTTGAGTAGAACGTGTGTCCTCATTATTTCTATCTCTGCTGAAATTACTGTTACATATATTTCAACAAATGGCACATTTTAATAAAAGCTGTATAATGTGGACTGTGCAGTGAACTCAAGCTGTGATTAATGATTTTTTAAAAGAGTAGTATGGTAGTTTAGGTCTCAAACCTGAGGTTTTTTTGTGCATATTTCTTCGTCCTCCCCAGAGAGGAAGAAGGGGAAAAAGCGCGGTGAGGTTCAGACAGGCCCCATGACCTTGTTGCTTTATTATTCTTTTGACGGTTGTGTTGAAGGTGTTGAAATATTGAACAGAACATGAGAGACGATGACCGCTGAGTTTCCTTTCTCTCGTTGTCCCTTCCAAGTGGAGGATTTAAAGTCACACGCGGCTGCGGTTGGATTGTTTAGACTGACACCTTGAACCATAACGTTCAGTCAAAGAGAGGAGGAAAGTTGTGTATTTACTTGTGATAAATGCTCTCTCAACACAGCTCTTTCACTCCTTTCTCATAGTTTGCCAGCTGACTATGTTTTCTGTGCTGACCAAAGCAGTCAGTATACCTTTTAAGGTGATGGTTTATTTGATACTAGTAGCCTGTAGTGACAGGAAAGTGTATAGAGAGAGCATAAACCACTGAGGATGTAGAATAGAATAGAACAACTTTATCGTCTGCCACAAAGAAGCAGGGTCTTTTTATAAACAGTTAAGAATTCAAAGGGTTTTAGCAGAGAAATTTAAAAGAATGTTGATCAATCGAATTAATTGAAGATTGATGAGTCATGAAAGTAATTATTCAAGAGAAAAAACATTCCCAAGTTACAGTTCTTAAATGAAAATATCCTCCTTTTCTCTGATTTAATTCATTGTAAACAGAAAATCTTTGGGGTTTGGACTTTTGTTTGTGCAAACACAAGCAATTTAGAAAATGCTACCTTGGGGTTTAGGACATTGTGATGGAAGGTTTTTTTTTTTGACCAAATGATTAATCGATCATTTGAAAACAAAAGGACAATTATTGGATTTGTACACCATTAAACCTGGGTTATCTCTAAGTAGCTTTTATAACAGATTCCCAACCAGCTCAACCAGCAAGTGCCATCACATTTGCTCCAGTTGTTTTCTTAGCGATATTTATGTACTTTTACATGATGAGGTGGTGAGGAATATATGCACAAATAAGGTTATTATTATTATTGTCTGCATCCAAATGCAGCAGATTTATTTACCAACTTACAATTCCATTTGGACCACGTCTAAGATTTATTTTCTTTAACTTGGTAAAGTTCTTTTAGTACTGTCATTGATATTGTGTATGTTTTCTTGCAGGAATGGCAGAACTCCATCCAGAAGAATGCAGGTCTTGCCTTCATCGAGTTGGTCAATGAAGGGCAGGTAGGCATCTCCGACCTGCCAAGTGCTTTCCTCTCCCCTTGCAGAAAGCACTTCTTCATTGTCTTTCTAACCTCAAGGCATCAGCCACTTTCCAATTTTCCCATCCCTGGATCACATCACAGCCCCTCTGGCCCCCAAGGTCCCTGAGGCCCTTGTGATGGGGTGGCTATTCAAGATTCTGGACAACAATCAATGACCGGCGGAGCAGAGGGGCTTGGGAGTGTGAGGATTGAGGACCCTTGAGTTCAAGGCTCCATACAATACCTTCTCATCCCAGAGGGATTTGGGAAAAGAAGAGGGGCTAGGTAGAAGGTGACAGGGGCTCTGATCACTGGGTTCTCTGTGACACTTGGGAAATCGTTCTTGATTTCCCACTGATCCTCTGTCAGTTAAGGCCATTCTGGCTGAGCCTTTATCTGCCTGTAATCATACCCTCTGACTACTATTTGTCTTTTTTTTTTAAAGTTGTTTTTCAGTTATGCCAACATATAAGCCTTCACATCATTTCCTAAGAAGACTCTCTCATCACATCAGCTCCTCATCATCTTAGATCTCTCATCAATTTCAGATTTAGAGAGCCACCTTTTTTCTATTATCGATCCTTGGCTTTTAGAGTTGGCAGAGGCTAATCCACAGTAATACTAATGGGACTAGCAATGTAGTCCCATTACTTTTTTGGTAGTGGATAGGATTTGTAGTTCTTTTTGATGAGGTGGTGATATTTAGTGCACACCTTGTGAAACAACTTTCATGATTGTCAAATTTTCTACTGTACTGACTAGCTGTCATTCTTATTCATTTATTATTAAGATATTAAAGTTGAAATGATTAGTTAAGTGGCAGAAAATTCATTAATTTATATTCCATATATTCTCTCATTCCAGATTATTTTCTCATTCCAGATTATTTTTTTGTCTGTTTGTTGGACAAAAAACAAAAAAAAAACTTAATGAAATTGTGATGAATTCCAGTGTTTTATAGTCCAAGCAATTGATCAATATTGAAAATTTGTAGAGAGTGAAAGTGACACCAGACTCATAGAATAGCATTTTACAGCCCTTTATTTTACAGTCTGGTTGAGTCCATGCGCAAAAAAAGCACTATAAATGCTTTAAGTCTGTTTTCTCCATATGTACAGTTTGAGCGCAGAGCACCATAAAGAAGGGCAATGGCTGGGTTATTGATAGCCCAACCTGGACAGGGCCATAGAGGCTGCAGAGGCCCCAGCACCTCCGCTCCCCTGCTGCCCTGTGCTGAAACAGCAGGGTTAGGTTACAGTCATCCCCTGACCCCTAAACCCCCACCCCTCAATCAGTCCCAGCCTGGGCACCCCCCATCCCTCCTCTCTGGCCCCTGTTCTGTTATTGTTCCACTTTGCACAGTTCTGACCTTTAGGGCTGTAGAGAGGTTTCTTCGACCTGTACTCACACACACACACACACACACACACACACACACACAAACATAGCATGCATGTTTCATCAGCGCTGATAAGAAGAGGGAGAGAGGTAGACTACACATGTAGCAACATGAGCACAGATCCTCCCTCCTGTCAGATGCATATCATTAACAAATCAATTAGCACCTGCACCCCTGTTAAAGGATAGATCTGGTTTGGTTTTATTTCTGAATTAGATTTTCTGCTCATTTTACATGGTTCTTTTTCAGCATTTTATGGATATTACATGGCTGTTCTTTCTCCTGGTCATCACACTGTTTAACAGATGTTTTAAATACTCTGAAACTCAAGATTTTATGATATTAGCAAGCGTCTATCTCATAGCGTTTTTCCTTTACTGAATGAAGTACTTAGCCATCCAAGTGCTGTGCTAAAAATGTAAACAATTCATGCAAACAAATGCACGCAGTACTCCAGTGGTTGATGTCTGTCTCCCTTCTCTCCAGACTGCTGAGTCACACCATGAAGGACCACCTGGTTCGCGTGGCTAATGAAGCTGAATTTATTCTCAGCCGACAGAGGGCTGAAGACATCCATAAACATGCAGAGTTCGAGGTAAGGCATGCACAGTCGTGAGAACAAAATGACCACTGATATAATTTCTTATTATGTAATCAAACTAAATCGCATCTAGATGTAGGAAAATATTTAAATCAACCCAGAATGTATTGATTTTACAGGTGTGAGATTGCAGATTGAATGACACAAATAGAAGCAATATTCTGAAACTTAAAGCTGAAATCTGTAACATCCCATATTACTGATCTGCTCCTCAGTAGAAACCCTCTATCTCACAGATGGACTTAAAGATATATTGACATATTTCATCTTTCATTATAGCCTCAGAAGAATAGGGGAAGTTTATAAGATCAAGCAAGTGAAGGATACTACAGAATTTTTTTTCTGTGCTAAGAAAAAAGAAGAAACCGAGCATAATCAATCTGTCATATATCGTTCTGTGAAATCCACAGGAACTTTAGGCTTGCTCTCTTCCCACAATAAAGTCCATTTGTAGCTTTAGGCCCATCGCACTAGGACTCCTTTGATAGAAATGTTTAATAGTTTGATACTCCTATCCTCTGTCATTGAATATATTGAATGAAAACAAGGAAGGAGTAACAGTCAGTGAAAGCACAGAGGACCTGATCCCATGACTACTTCAAACTTGTCCGTCAAGTTTCAGGACCTGTCACAGCAAAGCTACAGGATAAATGTTTACTTTTCAAACATAACCCTGTGCTAATCATGAACATGCACACAAAAACACACAGACTCTCACGCACACACTCAAGTAGTCTGAGGCTGGAGATCATGCTTGGCACATATCACTAACCAAACATTGTGTAGTGTTAATTTATCCCTGTGCCTCTCTGTCTAACTGCAGGCTAGCCCCTGAAACATAACTTCTCCCCCTCCTCTTCCTACCAGTTCTCAGCACAAACGTTACCATTCACGTGTAGCTGCTGGGCCAACTCTATCCTGACCCATGGGCACCCTTTCCCAGTCCAACTCTGCTACACCCCTCTCCTCTGCTTTCTAGATCTCACCAAAATCATTTCCTGTCCTGCTGAGATCCTGTCCATTATACTCCCGCTGGGGGTGTATTTTGCCAGTGACAGGAATATGGCATCCTCCCCTCTCTTCCATCCCTCCCTCCCTCATTTCTCAAGAACCTGCCAGCACTAAAAGCTGCAGACAGACCTGAGAGGTGCTGGCCTGAAGGGCTGACTGTATGTAAACCAACCAACTCCACCTCCACCCCCAACCCTCAGCCCTCGGCCCCCACTTTGCAGTAAAATGTGATGCTTTTTTAAAGGTTCAAGGAGGGGTCTCTATTACATTCACCTAAAGTAAAATCCCTCAAGAGTGTTGAAAGTCAATCGGAGGGGTGGGGGCGCAACTCCTGCACATCAAAATTTTGTCTGTGATTGCTATGTTTTGCTCTCTTTCCAGTATAGGCTGCTTCTCTGTGTGACTGGCATCCTGCTCTCCTGAACCCTTAGTGCTCACTCTGCTCCAAATGTCAGTCATTTGCACAGTATTATCTGACATGAGCTGACCTTATCATTATCAACACAGAGCTGCAGTATTATTCAGTTCTATTAGGTTGATGTAGTAGATTTTTCACTCTACTGCAAGCCTACTTTATGAAAAAGTGTACAATATTAATGCTCTTCCAAAGGCTAATGTATGTGTAACAGGTTAGGCAGCTGTCTTCATCTGACACAAGAGCAGCACAAGTAAAAATGGCTTGTTGTATGTTGCTTGATTGGCAGGCAGACAGTCTTGGCAGCCAGCCTGCGCACAACAGCCTCAAATGATCCTGCTCTGCCTCGGCCTCTTGCTTAGGCCGCAGGCCACATGCTCTCTGTGTAACCTTGTCCCTATCCCTTCTCCATTTCTCAACTCCCTGGCATCCGTCTGCGTTTCCTAACCTTGCGTACAGTAGTCTGGTTCAGCTTTACACTTAACAGACTGACTGTCCAGAGCTCTCCAAATCTAGCTGATTGTTTTTTGTTGTATCTTTGGGTATTCTCTTTATGTTTCCTGTTACTTCTCCTAGTTGATACTTCTGTGCAAATGTTACTAGCAACAAAACGTTTATGCCCTTAATATGAATACTTTATGTCTAATAAAATATTTAACTGGCAGAATTCAGGTCCTAATCTCATGTAAACCTTTAGTAAGTGTATAGTTATTGTCTGAATACTAGCATGCATGTAAACATGACATAAATAGTCTTTGATAAATGTTGGGTAAGAGTTCAAATGACAGCCAACCAGGGACAAGACATCTGCTGTTCTGTTATTTGGTAGTTCATGTTTCAACTCATGACTTATCCACTGTGCTTTCTATACTCACGTATATGTATATATAAATATTTATATAAAATACTCCCTTATTTTCATAACATTGTGGGTCTACATTAGTACAGTACAGTGTGTAGTCTAATAGGGTTGCGGTTTGCTATGTTTCCAAATGAAGCAGCACTATCAGATACACAAACTATTACTCAGTTGACAGCAAAAATACAACTAATGGAAAGCTATAATTTTCAATTATTTTTGTATTTTCGTGTTGTCATTTGAAACTTACTCTTTGTTTGCAACCTTCCAGCCATCCTTAATCAGATACTGACCATAGCGCGTCCCAAACTATATTTCACAATTGAATTCCCCACTTAAATGCAGTTGTTCCTCTGTGACCTCTGAGAAGAAGTGAACCCCTGATAAGTCTTGCTCTGATATTGCTGTATTGATTTTTGCCTCCATACAAGCTCTGCTTGAGCCTGCTGGAGCCAACGGTTTCATTTTGCACTGCCACAATAAAAATAACAGGCCAATGAAACATCCCCCCTGAGGGCGGGGGTGGAGGGTTTTGAAATAATTTTCAGCTATGTCCCAGTTTTTAAAGCGTTGTTCCTCTGTATTGTGTTGCAGTTGACGCTGTAGGTTGGTTATTGTTTTGTGAGAAATGGACCAAAAATAGGCCTGCAAAATGACTCATTTTGGCTGTCACTGTGTTGCGCTGGAAGTGAGCAGGTTTGTCATCCAGCACCAATTGCCAGAACATGATCTGCATCCTACTTCCACTAGACTTTACTGCATGTGAGAAGTTAAACAGTGGCACCAAATCTCAACCAAGGCGCCAGAAAAGAGAATAATTCAATACATAAAAACAAATTTATGTTTGTTCCTTGTCAGAATTCATATCATTGAGAAGGCATTGATAGAGGAGCCTTTTGATTTAGATACCCTTTTGCCTCAGAGTCATAACATATGCTTTCTCTCTCTCACTGTCTCTCTCTCGTTCTCTCTCACACTCTCAGTGGCTCTCTGTGGGACAGAATTGAGTTATCTTTGGCCCTGAGAGTAAGTTATTACAGTGGGCTTAGGGTGAAACAGAGATGAAGATAACTAGGGGGAAATCCAATTACCTTTTAGGGTTCTCTATCTAATAGGATCCTTAATGTGAAGGAGATCTGCAGATCGGATGCTGCTGCCCAGCACAACAAATGATAGACTCTGATATCTTCCAGAGGACCAGGAAGGAGAGGGAGCCCTAGAGATAGAAAGGAGGAGAGAAATCGAACTCCCTCTTTTTATGGGGCTGTTCATTAGGGATGAAATGTGGTGGGCTCAGGGGCACAAGGGCAGATAAGAGGGTCCAGATAGGGAAGAGTGAGCAAGACCAGTCATTTCTATTCTTTCTTACCCTTCCCTTCTGCTCAGTCTTTTTCCTTTTTTATATACCCACTTGATTCATCTTCTGCTGTTATATGGAGTAATTGAATTGACTGTCTGAGAGATTCTGTGAAAGCCAGACGATAGCGGCTAATTAGTGCTTGGCGTCATTGTCTTCCCTCTGCTGAGCTTGTAAAACGATCCGGCCCCTCTCCCCACGTTAATGACATTAACATTGAGCTGATGCTCATTATGTTCTATTATCATAGCACAGGTCTCTGGAAACTTGCGCATCACAGACCATCTTACAGAGCTGAGCATCACAGAGTGAGCCGGGGCAGGAATGTACTGTAATAGCTTAAGTTAGGTCAGCTCTGCAATTTAAACACAACCAGCAGGCAGAGCAGTTCATTGATTACACAAAAACCTGTTTAAGAGAATTACTTTTATTGCTAAAGCAGAAGCAGCTCGCTAGACAAAGGTTACTGAAACACACACAGAGGGGAGAGCCAGAGTATCACAGCTCCCAGAGGCTATTTACACCACATCATTCCCAGCACTCAGACTGATAGCTGCCACCAACTGTAGCTTGCTGTCATGTAGTTGTCACAACTGTAATGTAGTTTGTCAGCAGGGCTGGATGCCCGGGCATCTCATTATAGGCAAATCTGCTGTCAAGAGAATGAGAGAAAAAAAGCAGAAAGATGTCTACATTTGTCATAGCATTGTGGCACAACCGTCAGGACAGCTGTGTTTTTTGAAAAAAGGCAAACTTGAATGAGAAATTTCATATGTGGCAGGACATGTTTTGGTCTTAGTTTCTGTCCATCCTCGGTAGATGCTTATTTTTTTACACCGTACAACATGGATTGTTTCACTCAGGATTGTTTCACCAGGAGAAAGAAATGGCAAAGTGGGGTACAGAGGATGGTTGGTGAACAGTAGGCTCACTCCTGTCAGCGTAATGAAGTCCCCAGGTACCTCCTCCGCAGCTCCCATCATTATGTGTGACCAGCTAACCCCGAAATATGACTTTACTCCACAGTTTCCCTTTGTTTCAGTCTGACGTAGTCTCTTTAGTCACCAGGAGAATGTTCTCTTGATTTTTATTTTTTTTATTTTTCCCCTTTCGGAAGGTGAGCTCACAATTCTGAATAAAGTTTCCATATTACGCTTTCCTTTTTCTTTTTCTTTCCTAGCTTAAGCAAATCACAGCTATCTCAATTTGTTGTGCTCTTATGTGGTATTTTGTTCATGTGTGTTCCAAATTTCATTTGGGAGAAAATTAAGTCTGCTGCTTAAATTTTGCACTGCTGATAAAGATTTGCTTTCACATTCAGTCTGAGTTTGGTGCCACTGTCCTGTTTTCATGATTTCAGGCAACAGTCAGTCCAGAGGACATGTATTTTTCATCTGGTCACATCCTTCCTTCATTTGACTATTTTTCACCTCCAGACGACAGTTTTAACACATATGATTTTTCACTTGGCATGACCTTGAAGCTGAGCCGGAGTCATCGTGCAAAGATGGCAGCAACACAGACTGATGTGGTGAGAGGAGGGTGCAGTTTTGCAGAGACAAGAGGTTTCTGGGTAGAGGAGATGAAGAGGCTGCCAGCCGAGCATGGTGACCAGTCCATTAAAGATCAGCCACAGACAGCGTGAGGGGAGGAACAGGGGGGATAGGAGGAGTAGGAGGAGAGATACTTTGATAAGTGTTGTGCCTGCCTTAACCTTGATGGCCGCTAGCAATGAGCTGATGCCAACAGCGGGGATCTGTTTCAACTGGATTAGATTATTTTTTTTCCTCCGGCGCTCAAGAGAGAAGAAAAAAAAAAAAAATCAATACTTGGGAGCACAGCATGACAGGAGCATCATTTCAGAATTGAAGTGGCTGTCAGGCATTGTCATTTGGTGACTTTTGTTCGCCATTGTACTTTTAAGC
Source organism: Lates calcarifer (assembly GCF_001640805.2). NCBI lineage: Eukaryota > Metazoa > Chordata > Actinopteri > Centropomidae > Lates > Lates calcarifer. Next base: position 7,379,655 of record NC_066837.1, on the reverse strand, counting down.
CCTCATTTTTCTCCCCCTCCTCTTCCTTTCACTCGTTTCTTCCCCAGCCCATTGTCTGAATTCCCCTGGTGACATTTTATGTTGCAATTTGAAAACTCGAGGGCAAGAGATCAAGTGCAAGAGAATCTCTTTGAAACCAATTGGTGGACTGGTTCGGCATCTACTTTTGTTTAGTGACCCCATCCTCCTTTCTCATTTCATCCTCTTGTCTCCCTAGACCTCAAACGTGTTCCAGGAGGAATTTATTTGTGGTATATTTGCATTCTCTGATACCAGACAAGGACAAGCCTGATGTCTCGCCTTCCTTTGGACAGTTTTTCTGCCCGTTTGTAAATGAAACCCTCTGGGAGAGCTTGTCGGCGGATGTGAGAAATTGGAGATTCTCGCAGAGCGATAGCCCAGCCTTGGAGAGTGTGTAGCCCTGATGTGCCACCAGTGTCAAGAGATTGCAAATCAAGCGCTTTAATAACATCTCTGCTGGTTTTGTTTTTTCCTCCTGTTCTCCGACAGAACCATGAGACCCTGGTTTTGTCAGTCGGCATGCTGAAGGCTCACTGTGGCATGGCAACACCACTAGACCTTTCTCTGTCACTCTAATTGATAAACATAGGGCTGATATCTTGTAATGAGCCTCCATTCTCCAGCCTATTATACTGGTTAACCCTCTCAACCCACAGAGGGAGAGGAGGAGGGGAGCCAAGGCATCATCTGACAACAACTACAGCATTTAGATAAGGCTGACACTGGTACAACACCAGCACTGTGAAACTCCTCTCCTTGTTTCCCCTGCTTATTATGTGTAGAATCAGCATGGCAAAAACATGAATGAGCTGCAGTGATAACTGCAACAACTGGTAAAAGCAGAAAGTTTGTGTATGTGTGTATTATTCACTGGTTCAAAATAAGGTTCAGCGATGTGATTAAAATGCATGTGCTGTGTCTGTGTAGGTGTGTGTTGCCATTTTCTGCCATTATGTGATTTTAGAGATGATTACTGTTCTTTTCTCCCCCCTTTGCACAGCCCATTTCCTCTCCAAACTCCAGCACACATCCATATTTATTTATTTGAACTGTGGATGAATTGTGGGAGACACGACTCAGTGTAATTGACTCGATTAATGCCAGCCATTATCATTTCGTCTTCACCAAGCTGTCTCCTCCGGCAGAGCAAGCACCCACGCCGGCCGACCCTGTCAGCCAGGCCATGTAATGGAAGGTGCTGCCCATGATTACAGTGTCGCAAGTCATAATGGTCTCACTGCCAGCAAGTTGTGCCCTGGTGGCTGTCTGGGTAGGAAGCTAACAGAGCATAGTCTGCCGTCCTTTTTCCTCAGCTGCACTCTTTTAACTCTGTAAATGGAAGTGCTTATATCTGAGCATGTCTTTTTATGGTTGTTTTCTTGTCAAAATATGCACACTGACTGCCTCAGTCACTCCAAAGGAGGCATGTTCCTGATTGCAAAAGGGAACAGATACTTTTAATTGACTTCTTATGTTTCCTCCACATTCTTTGAAAGGAATGAAAGAACAGTTTGTTTGAAAATACCCCTTTTTAGTTTCTGTCCTTTATCCTGTCAGTGGACCTGGATGGAAGTGAATGCAGGATGGCGCCAAGCGGGGAGATTTAGTTATTCGCTTTAACCTTCATAATAACATAACATAATAAGTCCTTCATAATACCAGTGCATATTCTCTGACTTCACATCAACGGAATGACCCCCAGAATTAACAGTGACTTGTCTTTTCCACTTACAAGCAAATCCAACTTTAGGTTTTAATGGCTCTACTTATGTGTTCAGCTTTGTTGGTTGTTATTTTAGGGGTGAGTCCGTGAATTTGGCCTTTTCTCCCGTAGTCGACTTTGGCTTTGGATATGAGAAAAGCCCATTACGGCATGGAGGGTTTGGGTGTTTGGGCAGGCTCAACACACAGGTGATGAAGTGTTTGTTTATGGTTATGAGTGTGAACCCGGCACTGTTGATTAGCCCTGCAGACTTTACATGTCTCAGACAGGGGCAGATGGAAACGGACTCTTTATAGGCCAGCTACTTATATCTGTTTAAAGGATTTGAAATCCTCATAAGCACATTTGTAATCTTTGGAAAGTGTTTTCTGTTGTCTCTATATCATTTTCTGGTTCAAGTATATTGTAAAGTATCTCCTACAATATTTTTTTCCTGAATTATTGAGTACACATCTAGAATAATTGGACTTTTTATGTCGTGCTCTGAGTCACTTCCTTTGGTCCAGCTTTCCTCTACGTCCCGCTCCTGCTTGCCTTTACCTTCACTGATCAAGATTAATGGGCACACAGCAAAGCAAAGCCTTCCCTGGTTTAAAATCTGAAACATTTACCCAGCGATCCCTCCTCCATACTCCCTTTACATTGCTGTTTCCCAGGTCATTGTACGGGGAAGGTCAAGGCCCACTTTAATGCCACACAAAGAGACACACAGATTGATAATTAAGGCCCAGCAGCCTGCAGAAAAGCCCCTCTGATGTGATTTATACCTATAGATTTTCTGTCAGATATGAAATGTTGTCGTTGAAATTGAAGAGGAGGACCCATTATAAAGCGCTTTACTGGTAACTTTGGGGAAAACAGGTTGCATTTGTTGAGCCATGCATTGAGGTTAATAATTACTGCGACTGTTGTACCGATGGGTTAGTTTAAAGCTAATTTCATAACGACAGTAGTATACAACCAATGCAGCATTAATAATTGAATGTGTTTTCGTTCTTAATACTGCCATTTGCTTTAGTAGCTGTACTCAGAGGAGATAATGTAAATGCACCATTTCAAGCCTGATAATTTATATGTCTCCATGCACTATACATAGCCCATGTTTTTTTTCTTGGTGCCTTCCCTTTTGCTCACCTTCAATAAGAACATCACTCTGAAACAGTTCTTTCAAAGTAAGCCATGAGTGCAACGTGAATTTAGAATTTTAAATTGGTTTTGAAATAAAGATTGGAAATCAAAACACTGTTTCAAATTATAGCTGTTATTTTCAGAAGGTGTTTTACTTTACTGCCATCACTGCGGAGTTCAAAGGCCCATTCTGATAACAAATTCCGACAGAGAAAAATGTCCTCTCTGTGCATTGTGGGTATCGTGTTATTTGGTGCGCCGGAGGGCATTAGTAAATACATGTCCACTGTTATTAATCAACATGACAAGAGGACAGAAATGACCCTATGCTTTTCATTTGGTTCTACTCAGAGTAGAGTTTCTATACATGAAAACCTTGTGTGCTGGTGTCTGTATTGTTTCTTCCTATAGGCTGGTTTTGGCCCTGCATATTATGTGCAAGATATTAATACATTTATATGCTGTATAATCAGTTTTTTGACACATTTGTAAATGTATCTGCAATGTACATGCTTGCGATGCCTTCACTTGTAGAATGTATGATGCATCTTTTCTCTTTCCCTTTCAGTCTAACTGCGCTCAGTACGCTGCAGAGAAGAGAGATGAGGAGAAGATGTGCGACCACCTTATCCGAGCAGCCAAGTACCGCGACCACGTGACAGCCACACAGCTCATCCAGAAGATAGTCAACATCCTGACTGACAAACATGGAGCCTGGGGAAACTCTTCCAAAAGGTAAAACAAAAACTCTGTCCAAAAAAAAAAGAAAAATGATTATAACAAAACTTATTCCCTAATATTTTTGAATTTATTGTAATGGGAGGAAAAAAAAATCAGTGGTGCTGTTGAGATTTCCTTTGCTCAGTCACACTACCTCACGCAAATATATAATACATTTTACATTATGTACATGTTTAATTTATTCTTTACAGATGACATTTGTTTGCCTGTTTTGTTTTATGAATTTAATTATGAGAAATATTTGTACAATTCTATATTTATCATAATTATGTTTCCAACATGCCAAGTGAGTGAAGTAAGTGAAGCACTGTATAGAGCCTTTAATCAAGGGGATGCACCTGTTTTGTTTTTTAATGAACGGAGTTCTTAGCATCTAATTTTCTCAGCCTTGAAAATTATTCAAACCACTGTAATGGATTTAATCTCATAATAATCTTTCTCTTCCCCCAATACTCATGACTTTGATTAAATTAGATTTGCAAAGGTGAAAATGTCAGCTGTGGGTTGAATGATGCATTGACTCAGGAGAGAGATGAAAGCCATTTAAACAGCTCCGCTCCCATTAAGAGCAGAGGGAACCTTATCCTCTGTGTTTGTTCCACCAAATAGGCAGCAGAATCCAATGCAGCTATTCCCTAATGATGGCTGTTTGTGCAGGTAGTGTGTAATAGTGAGCTGGAGAGACGGCCGCTGGCTCACGCTTGTTAGACTGAACCAACTCTCTGGAGACTCGTCTGGCGAGGGTTAGTTTGCTTTTGGATCAGGAGTCTATCTCTGGCTGCCTTTGTTTTCCTTCTCCAGTTTGTTCTCTTATATCAGGATGTGGTGCATTATTTGTCATATTTTTCTTTGCTTGATCCCATCTCCTTCCCTCCCTCGCCTCCTTCCATCTCGTTCTTTCTATTAGTTTCCATGTGTACTCACATGAGGCTATGCTATTTACTATGGAGATTGTGTTCTACGAGCTCTGGCCAGAAAAGTCCCCCATTACTGGTCCTTTATGCTGTTGTGCTATTGATGGTTTTCCTAATGGCTGCCGATGGGCTCAGGGAGCCATTGGCACTGGGCCTTGGAGTGCAGCGCTCTTTTAATAAATCACAATCAGTCCTGTGCCATTACATCAATATTTTTGGTCAATTACTGTGAAGGTCAGGTGGTGTAGCTTCGCACCAGAGCCCATGGTATGCGGGCATGGGGGAAACATCTGGTGCCGCAAACCCAGGAAAAGAACAAGTAAAATAAGAGATGGACACAGGAAAAAACCTGCATACCTGCAGCCGTCCCAATATAAGAGCTGTTCTTTCCTTAATTCCACTCATATACAATGCGTGTGGTGCAGCAACATCCCTGCCTGTAAATAAGAACGTCAGGGGAAGGATGGGCACACACACACACACACACACACACACACACACACACACACACACACACACACACACACACACACACACACACACACACACAATGAAACCTACAACCTTTTTCCAGCTGTGAAAATGAGATCCAGGAGCACAAAGACAATACGCAGCTATGATTACGACCTTTTGTTGCTCGGGTGTAAAAATCCAAGCCTGCCTGCTCACACGCCATAAAAACGTATTCCCCAAAGTTTCCATTCAATAAAGAGTCTGAAAATGAAAATATTATTTTCTCACAAGCTGATGGGAATTGTTGTTTCCTCACGGCAGGCATCTAATATCTTCTGACATAGTGTGACCCGCCTGAATGCAATTTGTGTCTTAATATCCAGCTTACAGCAGCCCTGGCCTCTGGAGAAAAGAGGTGTTAGGTGATTTTCCCTTTTCCATTCCCTAGCTTTGTCTTTTTTTGTCGGTGGTTCTCTCTCTCTCTTCCTTTCTCTTCATCACAACACACAATTTCTTCTCTTTCTCCCTCACTCCTTGTCCTTTGCTCCTTTTTTTTCACTATCTACTTCAGTTGTAACACTGAGTGTCCAGGGAGGATTCCCTCCACCAGACAAAGGCAGTATCCATCTGTCATCTAGTGTCAAGACATAGACAGATCCACCGCCAGACAGACAGGGTGACTACCTGTCCATCCATACATTTCTGTCCCGGTGCCTTGAGACTCAGGTGTACAACATGCCAGCCTGCTGTCTTTTTAAGATGGGGGGGGGAAGTAAATGAACAGGTAGCAAGATGGCCACAAATGAAACAACTGGCAGATGTCATTTTTTTCTCCCTCTACATTTCTCCAATTTTTTCCCCTCCTTCCTTTGAGCTTGGGTCCACTGAGCATCCAGACTGCTGTGGTGTTTATTTGGGTCAGGAATCATCTTTCATGTATATGACACCTAGACAAAGTCGACGGACAGAGAGGGGAGATGAGGGCAGATGATGGACAACGCCAGCTCAGAGTCTCTGGGGACGTGCACTACTCTCCTCTTTTTTTCCCCCTCTCATACCTTCTCTTTATTGCATTCTAATAGGCTGACTAATGTACCATGGAAATTCACTCTGGATGCATGAAGCAGGGAAAGTAAAAGGAAGGTGACTGCAGCTGAAAAAAGGTTGGAGTGTGATGTAAAGGCAGTATGCACACTTCTTTACCCAGAGCTGTTGTTGACAATCTGATGTAACCAGTCTGTTTGAGGCAAATGGAAGCATTATTCAAGATGCAGAGGTTTAGGTATACTCTCTGGCATTTGTTGTTCTCCTACTTTGTTTTACTCTTTTCTTTTAAGGCTGCATCAGCATCCTTTTTATTCCCAGTTTACTCTAACAATCCTCACCTACAGCTAGCCCCCCGAAACACACACACCCCGAGCACCAACTCCTCTCCCTCTGCTCCTCCTCCCTCATATAAGCAGCTCATTTTCTGCAGCACCACTGCTCTAATGGACGCCCTTAGGCTAGAGGCTTCCCAGCCAAGGGACATCCATCTTTTGGCATGTCAAACTCCCGCCCGGCAAAAAATCTTTGTGATGTGCACTCCAATTTTTCTTCAGTAAATCAAATCTTCCTTCCTTCAGAAAGACGAATGCTTTAGGGTTGGAGTGTTATAGAGAAAATCAATGCCAGCAAAATTGAAACAGTATGCCCCCGTATTGATCGGCCTTGTGAGATCGAAAATGAACAGCTTTGTAACTGTTCCTCTGGACAGTTAGCTGACCTGTAATGGACAAACTATTGATATTAGCATTACTATTTTATCTTGTGCTATGTCATTTCACCAGTGCAGTATTGAGGAAGAAGCCAGAGCAGAACATTCACAGTTAGTGCCAGAAAAGGATATTTCCCACCTATCTGCTAATGATACAAAAACAGAGGCCATTGAATGGTGTCTGCACAAAATAGTGATGATGGTTTAATCTTTTTTTTTGTTAGGTTCTCTTTTAACAATACCTCTTCAGATAATATGGATAAAGCAGTTTATAGAAATGACTTATCCGTTAGATAGTTATTGTTAAAATACATCCAATGTCAAATGTTAGATATGCAACATTATATATGATGGATAAACAACGTAAGCACAGAGCCACTACTGCAATATCCATTTTCCAGTACCCACACTTTTCTTCTTGGACTACTACCAATCTCAGCTGTTCATTAGTGTTGCAACTGTGTTTTGATTATCATTTGATCCTTTTAATATTTTATGATCAATTTTTTGTGTCCCAACGTGTATTCAGTTTATAGTGATACATTTAATCTCTTGATTAACTGAAAATCTCTTATTTTTACAATTGTTTATTGTAGAAAAAAGTTGTCAAAAATGTGCAATTCACAGCCTCCAGAGTACTTGCTTTGTCTGACTATAGCACAATGCCGAAAGAGATTGCATTTATGGTTAATATAAAAGAAAGAAAAGCAGCAAATCCTCAAATTTAAAACCCTGGAAATAGCTAATGATTAATACATTTTCAGACTTGTTGTTAAAGCCCCTGAGAACTTGGTCTCAATCTTTAAATATTTCTGTACAGAATTAAATATTCAGGAATAAATAAGCCAGGATTATAATTAGAGTTCGAATAAAAAGAGTATGTAATGTTCATTCAGAGTTTAAAACTTAAAATTCTGGCAAGACTGTATGGGTGTGGTGTGATCAAATTTTATTGACAGTGGCATCTCCCTGGAAACATAAACAAGTGACTGTGCAACTGTCATCACATACAAACACTGTTATTCTAATTGGTCCACAAAAATATGCGACATCACCTTTTTCCAACTTTGCCGAGCCTATGTCAAATGACTGAGAGGACCACGGATGAAAGCACAAATATTGGAGTTTCTCAATGGAAATAATAAAAACAGTTTAATCTTTGGCACAGTTTTAATGTTAATGTAGGACACCATCATGCATATTAAGAAGCTGACGGAGGAAATAGGTTTTTCAGTGCCATTAAATCTTTTTTTTATTTAATTAGCAAATCAAATTCCAATGCCACTGCTCATTGTCCTTTAATCATTACAGACCTCTGGATTACAACTGTATCACTTCCAAGGAATCCGTTAATAATGCTCAGAACATACCACCGAGTTATGCTCGCTGCTGTGAGAACACATGTTCGCATACTATGTTCTTTAAATAAATGATTGCATGAGAGGCAGTGGCAGCCAGATACATCTATAGGCTACTTGTATATGTTCATTCCAGACTTAAATCACAATTATGATGCATAATACTGAATATAATGCATGTGTTAAAGCCCAGGTCTGCACAATGTCTGTGCTGCCTTGCGTGTATGTTTTATGGACACACTGTACATTACGGCCGTGCTGGTACTGTGCACGCAGAGCTGAAAAAGGAAATGGGACTCCAGGACGTCAGTGGAGATTATAACCATAGGAAACAAGAACATAACTGTTTAGAGTACACTGGCTCTCGGAAATGCACGACACGAGAGGGGCAGGAAGACAGAGGAAGAGAGAGGGCGGTGGATGGAGCGGGGGATAAGAGAGAGATATTTGTCACTGAAGCATCAAAAGTTGAGATGGAGACAAAGACAAGACAGGGACATTTCCCCCCCCACATCCTTTCCTCTAGTTATAGTATACACTAAGCCATACTGATGAGTGATTGTGCAAATCTGTATGCAAAAGGTTGAGAGCGTGTCTTGTTTGCTGGATGGAAAACTCTGCAGCTGCTGACTTATCTGGCCATCAGATTGCCTTTGTTGTATTTGGGAATAGAATAAACAGTGTAGATCCCCAGTGATTTTTGACTCTGATTTGTACTGATTTATACAACAGATTTTTCAGTTGTCTGCCCTCTACATTTTTCAGAGCAATTGAATATTATTTGCACTCTAACCTTAAAGGGTTACCTAATCCTTATGTTTCAGAAAAAAAATTTAGTAAAATGTTACAACATCATTTGGTCAGGATGGCTGTTAAGTTGCATTTACAGTAGATAATGTTTGAAATTAGCCCTTCTTTACATTGAAAAAAGTCCATTACTTTGCATGGTACTTAACTGATCATTTTTAACTGGTAATGGCTTTTGGTTTGCTTATAAATACTTGCAGTCTAAACACAAACATGACCCGATGTACTGAGCAGTGGCAGCTGTAGCAGTACGCAGCTCCTGTCTCATCTAAGGCAGAGACAGTTGTTTCCTTTAGGTCCCAGTCCTGACTACTTCAAAACCAATTAGCTGGGACTCGGGTTGTGCTCATCCATCTGCCTTGATACTGTCATAAACATATAGCATAAACATAGCTGCGCGAATCAACGCGAGCCTGCCTTCAGCTGTGTTCATCTTTGTAAACCAGAGTCTCAGTATCGCGCAGAGATCTCCAGCACCAAAGTCCTTAAACGGGTTTAACGTGAAACCCTCCACCTCATTAATCATGCACAGTGACATGTGTCTGGGAGCGAAAAGTTGTGATGGGGACAAAAAGGAGCTTCCTTAAATCTCTGGGGAGACTGTTTCAAGTTTGACAGACATGCGTTCCATCAGTTCCATGAAATAACGTGCCACGAAGGCCCTACCGTGCAGTCTGGCTCATGGATATGAATAAGAATATAGCCTTAATGATAACATTTACCTCGACTGTATATACAGTACAGTGGCTGGGGCTGTAAGGAATAGTAACAAAGTGTCATGGTGGAACATATTAACAGCTGATGATGTCCATATGTTAGCATGGTTAAGTGTTGCAGTGTAGACTGAGACTTAAAAAATTACACTCACTAGATCATTTAAAATGACTAAAAAAAGTGGATAAGTGAAAACTGGTACTTTTAACTGTGGCGGTGATCCCCCCCCCCCTCCAAGAATGCTTTGGTTACCCAATTTTTCTTATCTTTTTTTTTCTTTTAACCAGCCCTAGCAGATGAACTCAAATACCCTTTCATGCATGCCACCTGTCATGTTCCCAAATATGCTTATTTAAATGATGTTAGGTATCACAATTGATCATATACAAGCTGATCTTAAAATATAAAACCTACAGCTGGTAGTTTGTTAGTTATTGTGACAGTAAATATACTCACCAGTCTAGAAGAAATGGTACAAGTTCAGCATCAAGCTACATTCCCTCATTCAACCAAGTGCTGTCTTCAGCAGAAAACAATGGCAATGTTTTGCTTCTAGTTCTACCACTTATTTTCCTCTACTGAGGTTAAAATGCTAACCAGCTCACTGTAGTGTCCACACTGCCCTGAAGAAGTAGCACTGCTCAGAGGGCGCATTCTAACCTCTTGTACTGGAAATGCCGAATTGCTGAAGCTCTTGGCAAGCGATAATCACCACCACCCACTCCTGGCAAGAAACTGTGTTTGGTGGCAGATAAATTTACGAATAGCCCCTTTAAAATCCTGGCTATATAATGTATATATATTGTCATGGTGTGTTACCTAAACTGGAGGTAAGGGTGGACAAGAGGTTTTCAGTTTAACCATTTTACTGTAAGCCATTTATGCCATTTGGATCCCTTTCTTCATTTTTACCCTATCAGTGTTGTCTGTCCTCTCCCCAGCAGCTCAGAAATGTAATGGAATCCTTGTTATGAAGTATGAATGAAGGCCGCCATCCCAGAAAGACCAATTACACCATCCTGCCTCGGTGCCTTGCTGCTCACAGCTCAGTGTGACTCTGTAGCAACTCTCAGATTTATGAGTTTCATATACCCTTAAGAAAGTATATGGCCTTGGTGAAGCAAGGTCATGATAAAAGGTGCTGATCAATATCTGAATGAAAAGCCATTTGGGAAGTTTTTAGGGCTTTTTTTCCTCCTCCTTTCTCCCTGGACGCAATATCTGCAGAGTATTGATTGTCCGGGGCCAGTAGTTAGTCAAAGGCTATCTCCTTTGACTAACCCCTTTGCAGCATGTCAGCCCCCCCTCTTCCTTGTGATAGATTGGTATGCTTCTAGCCACTGTAATTACACCATGGGACCAGCAGGCCATTTATTTTGCTACTTTCACCATTTGCCGAAAAATCGCCTTTATCTTCAGAATCCAGTGCTTTCTTGTGCAACTAAAGCAGGAAAAAGGACACATAAAACACTGATGTTCCCTGGTATAGAGAGCGGAAGACTGAGGATCATCCTTTACTTGTAGATCTTTAGTTTTTATTCCTGCTGTAGATTTACTTTACACCCCCATTCCTGTGTCTGAGCTCAAGTTCAGCGCCACCCTGAAAGGGTGAGTTCAGTGTTGAAGCTCTGTGATCTTAAGAATGGATATTGATAATAGATAAAGGGAAATAGTGAAATTCTGATTCACTGTTAGTTGCAGATAATGATACTTGGTACAGCAAAAAAATTGAATAATAGGAAATATAAATGAAATAACAAAAGACTCAGTGGCCACTTTATTAGATGCACCTGTGCAGTCTAATGCAAACCAATGCAACAACTCTGCCATAAATTCTGCCTTTTTGTTGATATTGTCAGAAATGTGTACATTTTAGAGAGGTATCTTTAATTTTGAGGGAATCAGAATATTAGGCACATCTCTGCATATAATGCATTCCAGTATAAGACATCAAGTATGACCTCATTGCTAAAACGCATAGTTAAAATAATACATTTATGACAGTACCAAAAAAAGGCTAGAGGCATCACAGTGGATTTTCTGCTATTTTTGCATTTGCATTGTAAAATTCTAGAAGCGGGCCTTTATCTGGGTAGATGCTGCTGTTGTTGTTGTCATTATTTAGTTTTATTTTTTATTTTTTTTAATTTATATTGTCAAATGAAGTGATAACTACATGGCCATTATAGTTAGTCAGACTTGTGTTTATATGATCGTCACAATCACCGTGTGGTGGAATTGCTTCACTTGATACAGCCCGCACCATGCTGTAAGTGCTGTATAATGGGCACAGCCGTACGATGGAGAGAGGGGAGGAGGTGCTCATGAATAGCAGACAGCCTTGCTAGATGAGATTGCCGAGCCTTGCAGTCCTGTATCACACTGAAGCAGGGCACGCTAGTACACAGACACGACCAATCTGTTTATGATAGTAGCTGAATTCTAACGAGCAAGATCTGTTCCATTTTTTTCTGTTTTGTGTAGTTTTATACATTAAACTGAAATTTACGATGGTCGACTTTTTAAAAAGTTCAGTTTCAAATTTTGTTTACTTATTTATTTATTTTTTTTAAACAAAGTGTTTTTCTGTGAGACGCCTTAGTTGGTTTTGGCATTTGAGGTGTAAAGTTAAACATGGTCCCGTATTTGTGTTCATAGATGTGGACTTTTGGAAAACACCCTCCCCAGACTTGACCTTGAGCTCCTCTGCTGTGTTTTTCTTTTGGGGTGTGTTGAAAATGTGGGTACGAGTTCAGATTTGTCATACCATTCAAGATCAGCTCTGAAAGCTAGAGGTCAGAAGATTATTACAATGGGCCAGTAATGGCAGAATTATGCAACTCCGGTCCAGTGGATGCCCTCATTACCTCGCAGCAGTGGTGATAAATGGCCTTAAATGCATGTTGTCAAAATCACAGGAAAAATGTGACTCTTCATCAAAAATACAGATGGTACCACTTCAGTGCTGAAGCAGTGGAAGTCTGTATATGCTATTTATTATGTCTTTGATGCTTAGATAATATTCATGAGGCAAACACTGAAGCTATTTTTACATTAAAGAATAAAAACAATTTTCATTGGATTGGAAATAGCTTTTTCACAGCAGGTTAAACATTCCTGTCCTTTGGTCAATATTTACAACCTTACTAAACACAACACTTTTACCTCCCATGAAATCTAATATAATCAGTGTGTAATTGTCTGGCTTTTTTTGTCTGTGAATTTACACTGAGTGTAATTGCTGCTAATTGGAAGGTACACACTAAGCTGGTGGTAATTAGGGCCCGATTTGCATTATTTCATTTGGCTGCACTGCATTGTGGGGAGTCTGAAGCCTCTCGCCTCACACCCATGGGAGCACTTTGATCCTCACAAGCCAGTGATGTTGCAGAGATGCAATATCACTCCCTCTTTTTTTTTTTCCAGATCGCTTTTTGAAAGCTCTTGGATAAATTGGAGTTAATTGGGAGGAGTGGTAGGTGCTTATGTTGTCTTGGTAATGAGAGTGTGTTCACTCTTGTGTGTTAGCAGTGAAAAGGGAGTTAACAAAAGAGTGATAAAACTTAAAGATGTAAATTTATACACACTGTGGTTCAGTGTGAGTGTATTTCTATCTTCAGATTTTTAGTTTTTTTTTTCCTCTCTAATCGTATAAATACACTTCTGATCACTCATTGCACAGTATTTAAGTTCATATAAAAGACTTGATCTGTGATTAATAATAAGGATGGGCAAAATTACATGTAGACTGTTGTTGCCGGGTCTGTGACCCTAATGTTACCCCTGGTAAATCGTGTAAACAACATTAGCTGAGGTGAATTAACATACACACATGTGGATGGTCTCCTGTACACCTCATTGGAGAGGGATGGATAAGCATTATTGCACATATAGAAAATCACCTCGGCAAGCCTTAATCATGCCAAACAATTTCAGTGGGAAGGTATTTGCTCCTGTTTCATTTTAATTTGAGTCTGGAGATACCAGCGACGCGATCGCTGCCACCGTTTGACAAAGAGCCAGTGCTCCAGCAACCGGTCCTCAACATGACAAATCCTCAATCTATTCCAGCTCTCCCGTTTCTTCTAAACACATGGTTTATGCAAATCAAAGCAAAATGATCCTGGGGATAGCAGCAATGTTTGAGCAATTTGAGGACTGCCAATGGGAACTGGCATTAATATAAAATAAGCAAGGGGAGAAATCTATTCTGCATATGCAGGGTCTCATTGACTGTACCCAAATTAATTTAGCAGAAAGGTTATGAATGACTTTTTGTGCCAAAGTGCGGTCGCTTGTAGTGATATATGAAAGCATATTCACTCTGCATGTCCTGCTTGCTATGATAAAGGTCATGTTATTTACATAATATCAAATGCTTTGAAGATAAACCCATGCAAAACAGTAATATTTTCTTCACCTCTCAATATTCACCCAAAGTAATTTCTAGCTTTCCCTGGAATCTGAATTCAAATGAAATAATACAAAAATAATCAGGAGGGGAAATTGTAGTTCCAGTATCAGTTTCTAATGTCATCTTAAAAACAAAAAGTTTTAAAGACTTTTAAAAACTGAGATGCATCTGTCTCTGGACAGACCTGTCTAACTGGATGTTGATGGATGACAATCATTTGTCCTTGTCAGCAAATGAACAATTGTAGCCATTCAAACGGCAGTGCTATCAAACTTTCAGGATCCGCAAGAGACAATCTATTAACATGTTTAAACCGGCCGTTTGATAATGATAAGCAGCATTGCTGGCCATCGTATACAACTACTGAGTAACCCTATAATCTCCATAATGTGTGATTGTCGAATAGAAGTGACTTGGATTGGGATGGTTTATTTTAGAGTTTCTTAATGCCAGATTAGTGTTATATTGAGGATGAGGGTAAACCTTAACACCCCCCCCCCCCCCCCCCAGGGAAATGGGGTTGGTGCTGTGGGAAACTATAATAACCTTTAACAAAGGAAAGAAAAATAAAATAAAATATCATAGAATCTTAAAAAAAAAAACTGTCAAATAATGTATAAAAAGTTTTTTAAATCTGATTCAAAATTAAAATGGTTTTAGCTGACAGTCAGTACCACTGACCTTATTTGACCAATGCTTTAAAAACACTAGTTATAATGTCATTTTAGTCACCAGCAGATGGATGTGCTTCTTGCTTGTTATTTGGGTAAATGGCACCAATGTGTCAGGGAATAGTTTATAGCAGAGGACATAGTTAATGTAGCTCTCTTGGCCCTCCACTTTTCTAAATGCTGTTCTTTCCAAATAAGCATTTCATTAATCCTGAACCAGCTCTCATACTAAACACTACATTTGTTTTGTACATAGCCGAGCAATGCCAGATCTACTTGGACACCAGCTCTGTTTTGATGTAAATGGACAATTTAGTAGCACTATTGAAATCTTAGAGAACCCACCAGTAAAATATCTCCTTGCAGTGTGTTGATGGTTTGTGTTGAGTTTATTAAATTGAAGGCATAACTGTTTTGTTAACTGATTAGGGAGTAAGAGCGTCAGGGCCACATAAAAGGGGAAACCTGAGCTCTCCCATTTGTCCTCTATGTTGGTAAACTTCCTCAAATTTACAACTCCAGAGTCCTCAAGAGCATCCAAAAGATGTTTAAAGAAAAGGAAAAAAAAAAAAGGTAATTACTCTTTACTACCTCACATAAAGCTCTTCCGGACCCTGTTTCATCAGTAGCCAATGTGGTCTACATTAGAAAGGCTTGGTATGGTTCAACATTTTCTTCTAAACACACACAAACTCGGGGCCTCGTGTAAGGCTCACAAACAGTGGTGTATATTCAAGTATTACTCACGATTTTAAGGAACACACACTCCCTCTGTCAGTTCCTCTGTGTGTGTCTCTCCCCCACTTTCATCATCAGACAACAGCCACTTCAGGCTTAACGAGCAGGCCTTCCAGACACCTTTTATGACCGAACTAATTACTAATTACACAAGTGGTTGGCGTGAGCCACAGCACAACGCTGGCCCTTTGTTATTTTAATTGTTGTTATTTTGAAGAATGGTGCTTCAGTAAATTCTGCCAGGGATGCCCTAGGAGGATGGATGAGCTCTGAATAATTTATCATCTTTGTGGAAACACTCTCAGTGTACGGTATGGGGGGTTGCAGAGCGCAGTACATCTCCATTCTTGTTACGGCGGCGCTCTCATCAGGGATTGATGACGAGGTATCTTTCATCGTCCGTCCACCTCTTCTAGCACCCCATCATTAGGACTTCCATTGTCGCCTGTTCATGGTGCGTCGGATGAATATGACTGGCAGAGGTGGTCCCCCCCTCATGCTGTGACTAATTACTCCAGCCAATGGTTCCCCTCCTGATGGATTAATGTGTATTGTGTGAATGGGACAGACCCCCCTCTTCCATGAGATGAGAGACGAGTGCGTCCTGATTCGGAGCCGTGCGCCATGCACAACCTTGATAATTATTTTCATAGATGAATACCATTGCAGGCAGGATGATGAAGTGGCCATTTGTGTTCAGAGACTATCACATGCAAACATGGAGCAGGGTCTTTGTCACTGGTGCAAAATCTGGTCCTGCACAGACCTGCGTCCCCTGTGTCTTTCCAACTTGCATTCTGCACACATACACACACTGTCTCTGGATTTATTGCTCCGAATACACAGAATCTATATTCATTTTTTCCATTTTTTTCTTTTCTCTAAGTTTATATTGTGAAAAATGTTATAGTATTTGCGGCTGTCCTGTATGCACCAAATGAAATGAAATGCGTTCAGCAAACTTCTTTACATCCAGGCTTGAGATATCAGCAGCAGCAGCCGCTCTCCACTCGTCATCCAGCCTTTTGAGACTGATTTCTTTTCTTCTTTTTTTTTTTTGTCCAAATACATCAAATATTCAATGGTTTTCATTAGCCAGGGCATACAAGGTTTTAAAGGACCCGCTTGGAAATCGTATTTGTTTGCTTGCGTAAAGCTCCTTTCCCTTTTAGAGGCCCCTGTGTGATCATTGGTGTTGGACTGAAGATTTGTGAGGAGCCTCCGGCCAGAGCAGCGTTCAGGAGTAGAGCACATAAAGTATGCTGGGGTTCTCCCGTCATAGCTTATGCCACTGAAACCATAAACTGTGTCTTCCTACACCTTCACAGGATACACCACAGCCATTTTTGAAGGACTTAGTCATGATTTTAAAGCTTTTGCTTTAGAAACGTTCAAACTTTTTAGTTAGAAAAAATTTGTTCAGTATTATTCAGTATAAAAAAAAAACTTGTTTTAGTGTTGCCTTGTTTATTTTCAAGGCTCAACATACTCTAGATGTTTTTAGGTGGTACATATCTAACTTTGTGCTTAATGATCATCTAATTTTCATTTTTCTCTCAGCACAGTGGAATTAAAGACATTTATAATATTTCCTCAAGCTCTGTAAGCTGTTGCTGAGGGTTTAAGGACCATATCTAAAGCTAACTTTAGTACAACCTCAGGACAAGCCTAGACTTGGATTTTCTTATTTCCTAAACGTGTTTTTCCTCATAAGAACATTTAGTTCAAGTAAAACAACTTTTTGACTTAAGTCCAACTGTCGGGATTTAGTCTCACTGCAAATCCAAGTGCATGTTGTTTCTCCCTCCCCACCTGAGTGTTAATCATTAACACGTGAGCTGTTTTTACATTCTGACAAATGAACAGCTTTGTAGTGCGGTAGAGTTTAAATTAAAAATACCTTTGAAATTGGAGGAGAAAAAATTGCTAATGCAATGCAAAAGTGATTTTCTTGTTCTTTGTTGTGCCTCTGAGCCATGGGTAATGAATATTTTAGATTATATTTTAATTAAATCACTTTCAAAAATCAAAGTGATATTTCATTATAAACAGGTACACAGTATTCAAGCACAATGCTATATTGCAGTGACTCCTCATTAAAAGTTAACACTTTCTTTTCCTTTTTGAGCAGAATGATTTACCGACCAGGTCTGGTAAAGGGAGATGTAAATTGGTAAGAAAAATTGAGGCTATAGACATTGATTAATATTGGTAATGCTATCCACCCCCTCCTCTATGTTTGTAATGGACCTCTCCTTATTCTGCTAGCCATGAATCCTGACAAGAGGTATCCTGCTGGGCTTGAAATGAGCCTAGAATTGAAGCACGTGCCACAAAAGTGTGTGGAAAATGATCACGCTGTCATTTGCTCATTCCTCTGTGATGGTACTTAGTGCTCAGTTCACCTTCTCAGAGAGAGAGAGAGATGGAGAGGGGGAGGAAAAAGAAGACAAATAGAGGGAACACCTTAGCCTCTGAGAAGAGAGATACAGTTAGGGATACAATGATTTTGATTCTAAGCTTGTGTATAAGTGAATGTTTTTAAAGAGTGATTCTGAGCGTAAAAAAAAAAAAAAAAACACCAAACACAATGCTGGCTTTATGTATGCTTGCTCGGACCGAGTGCTAATGCTGGGCTGCTATACCATGCTGGCTGGTAATTGCTAACACATGTGCTACTTCTGTCTCGTTGCAGCCGGCCGAGGGAGTTCTGGCGCCTGGACTACTGGGAGGACGATTTAAGGCGGCGACGTCGCTTCATCAGGAACCCCTTTGGATCCACTCATTCAGAGGCTACGCTCAAAGCCGTGGCCGAACACGGTCAGTCCCGTCCACCACGTCTCCCCTCATCCCTGCCTGTTGTTTTGCACTCCCCGTCTTACTCGCTTGGTGGTAGCACCAGGTACAAGGCAATAAAAATTAGTCCTCCTGCTGCAATAAAAGATTTATTGCACCACAAGACACAGTAAAATCGCACCCTCATTTGAATTTCACACAGGTAATTTCATACCCTGCCTCCCATTATGCAAAGCTGGACTAATAACCAGAGTGTTAGCATGCTTTCTTCAGAAATTCAGTTTAGAGTGGCTGTGAATAATATGAAAAGTGAAAATTTGTCATTCTTTTTCTTTATTGCATCACAGCAGCTGATATCAGTGGTAAGTAACATTCATGCTCTCCCTCTTCTTTTTGTCCTCATTTAGATTTTTACGTTTGAGTTTTGGGATTTATGCCTTTGCTGCATTCCTTTGTAGCTTAATTGGCTTTATCGGAGGCACATCTTATAAAATATATACCGTTTGTAGTCTAAATGAAATGTATTTTCAGTTGTATAATAATGGTTAATTTATTGATTTAATGTCTAATATTGTTAGACAGTAATAAATTGTATTGGTCCTTCAGATTAAATATTACGTTAGTGAAATGCAAATTACAGTCTACCAAACAGTTTTGTTGAAGAAAGAGCCCAAATTGTTCTTGGAACCTCTTAAAGATTAGGGAAAAATTAAATGTGGTTTGGAAAGACGTCATCAATATGCTGCTTTTAACCTAAGTAGAGAGTTGTCATTAAACGTAATAACATTGATTACTTTTTCCTTTGGAATTGGAATGGGTCCCATCAGTTCTCCCCTTTCTCCATTGTCTGTGAACTTCTCCATAAAGACAGGTGCAGATTTCCAATAAACCTTGTCTGAGAATGACTCGAAATTCCCAGCAGTCACTTAGAACCACAATATCTAAATGACACATGTCCCTGCATTAACACCAGGAGTCGCATTTCTCTGCTAGAGTGAATGTAATCCCCCACCAATTTCTGCAAGGATCCTGCACACACCAGGGTTTGCAATCATCGTCATGCTGGGCCTGCATTTACCAGTTCAATCAATTACTCTCCAATAAATGGCCATTTCTGGACAAAAAATGTCCTCAATGTGTCACCTGCAAAAGTCCCCTTAAATGTGACATCACTCCCAAAGACAAATGGCAGGTGTGACAGGAGTCAATAAGAATGTGATCTAAAAGCAATAAGTGTTGAGGATCTGCCGGATCCTGGGAGACTTCTGGTCTGCAGTAATGGCTGCAGTGTGCAGGCAGCTGGAGACTGAGGCCACAGTCCAGCTGGTCGCAGCAAGCCTCTGAATTTTACTTTGTTTCCATCTTTACTCCTCCTTGTTTTCCCTTCAGCTAGATCATGACAGAGAACAGACATATCACATATTGCTCTGTCACAATTTTTTTTCAGAAAATGTGTTGAAGGTGCTCTGTGAGTTGGTTATTCAGGCATTTGGTCTGGTATTCAATTTTATTCATAACTATTTCAGCTTATGTGCAGCATATATTCATCACCATGGGGGGAAAAAAATACAAATTCCTGCAAACAACATTTGGTTTCAAAGTCAAGTCTGTGTAAAAATAGCCAGCAGCCAGTTGTGGCAAGGGTATGCTACCTCAAGAGAGTATACTGCTTGGCTGAAATATGGGAATATATCATTAAAATAACTCTTTGACATTGAAGCCTGACGGCATCCATTTTCTGATGTAACCTTTCGTCTTGTTTTAGTCGACCCGACATTTGTTACGGAAGTGCAGCTCAAGATGAGAACGCAGGGCTGAGTTTTCAAACAGAGCACAAAGGTCATATCTGGCTGTAATTATATTCATCAGATGCAGAGGGGAAAATGCAGTCTCACTCCCTAAGAAAATATTTAGTATAAGATCAAGCCTGAATTTACCCTAATTTTCAAGCTACTTGTGGCAGCACTTTTCAAATCTCACGCATGATCATAAAATTAGAAGCAGTGGAAAATATTTAGCATTTTTTACTTTATGTGTATGTTATAAGAGAGTTTTATTTTTTCCTTTTAAGAGGAGGGAAGTAAACATATTTTCCTTGATACATGGAGAAAAATGTGCATTTCTGCATTAAGGATATGGACAACTGTTATCATTCATACTGTGCCAAGATGATTTCCACAGGAGTGTGTGGCTGCCAGTAGGCTTGAGTAGGCTGTTATGTATTTATGGTTGGAAAGAACCATCTTTTCTGGGGATTGATTCTGTCTGGTCCGGGGCCCGTGTACCAGAGGTGGCAGAGTAAATACCTGAAGACTAATGTCTCTGTTCTGGTAATCAATACTCGCCTCATGACCACACTCCTGGCTACACTCCCGTTAAAAACAAATTTGTTAATTTTGACAATTTAATTGCTGCGACCATGCATGCCTTGAGTTGTATAAGCAGGTAGTTGAACCTCTCAGTTGGGGAAATGGGGTCTTGGAAAAAAGTGTAACCTGTTGGGATTTATGCACAGTTCTGCTCCCTGTGTGATGAGTGATGAGGTTGAAGTGCGCTGGTAGATTTTTTGTTAATGTGGCACGCCTGCTCTCTGCATTGATTTTTCAACATTGTAATGTTTTTAAGTTATACATTAATTTAAACAACACCCTGGATTTAAAAAATATGATGGTTGTGAGTGTGACTCTAAATTATTTATTTATTTTTTGCATGTTAAATATATTCTGCTGTTATTGCTTTTAATATTATTTATAGCATAGTAAACAGTGGTTAATTCTGTATTTTACACTCACACAGTTAGATTGTGCGTATGATCATGTGCTACATGATTCCTCAGCCACACACACATGCACATGCACGCGTGCACACACACACACACACACACACACACACACACACACACACACACACACACCACCACCACCAAAACCTCAGGGTTGTCAAATTAAAAGCAGAAAAAAATAAACAGTAGTATAGGAACAGGATGAGTGAGAAGTTAGCGTGTAGCCTGTCAGTTCTGTGCATGTTGTGTGAGTATACCTGGTGATAAATGACACAACTCTGGTCAAAATAGCTTTTCTTGCTGTTCTAATAGACTCAGCCAAACAATATGCTGACTGGTCATTATTTTGGTCACAGTTACTTCAGTGGAAGTTTAGCTGCAGACAGTGTATTTGGCCAGTCTTGATACTGTATGTTAGTACTATCTGCGTTTTGAGGTGAGAATTTCTCAGCATGTTTGCAGTTAAATGTAAAGAAGTTGAGCTATATCTCTATTTTTTAAGCTCATCTGACAAGTCCCCTGTCCACTTGCATGGTGTGAATACAATGGCATGTGGTACGTATTAGGGGAGCTGGTAGTAATTTCAGTGCTGCTAACTAAAGAATCCTCCAGGGAGGCTTAATTACAGGAAGACCATTCTAAATATCAGTGAGCTGCATATTTTCCATGACAAGAGATTTTTTAGCCCAGCTCCTCTAGCAGTTTCAAAGTATATAGCCACATGACGCGGTTGTGCATTTTTAGGAAGTGCAATTGATCTCTCCTCAGGTGATGATGAAAAAACCCCCACTAGTTATGTGTTCAGGGACTCACTGGATTAAAACTGTTGCTTTTACCTGGATACTGGATTAGTAAGCACACATGCACAGACAGAGCAAAAGCTCTCACTATATCGCTAGCTCTGTTTACACAGAGGGAAGACTTTGCCAGCCAGTCTTTGTGTTGTGGACTTGTGTCTGTGGATCCTTACCATGCACTACTGGGGAATGCAGAGCTCTGTAAATGTTTGCAGATTACCATTTTTCTTAAACAATCCATTTGGAACCTCAAGTCATGTTAAGTTGAATGGGCAGTGCACAACCCCCATTTTGTTTAAATGTGTTTGGATAATCTTTATGTGAAATGGTGTTTTATTTTAATGTGTGTTTACGGGGCATAATGCATTGAGGGTGAGGATTATGTCAGTATTTTGTCTGTCTCGCTTTGTTTGCGATTTTCAGTTTGCCTGCCTGCATGTAACCCTGCAAGGCTGAAAATGCAGTTACTCTTAACTAGTGAATCAGGGTTAAGCCGCACACAAATGAGATCAGCTTTGCAAATAGTTGTATTTGAGGGTAAACCCACTGTATTTTATAAAACCTATCTTTTTTTATACTTGACAGAACATAAAGACAATGTTTTAAAAATTAATTATTTATTAAGCTAGTTTACTAATTAATTAGTCTCAAATTAATATGTGTATGAAGATTGTTAAATTAATGCTTTTCTGAATATTATGTTTTGCTGGAGGACACAGTGTTTTTTTATATATCACTCCAACTCTAACAGCTGTAGT
Source organism: Lates calcarifer (assembly GCF_001640805.2). Lineage (NCBI taxonomy): Eukaryota > Metazoa > Chordata > Actinopteri > Centropomidae > Lates > Lates calcarifer. The sequence continues at coordinate 7,357,084 of NC_066837.1, read as the reverse complement.
TTAAACCAAGGCAGTCCAAAAAAAAAGAAAAAAAAAGTTCTTTTTAGAGCACATTTCTGCTTTATTAGTCAAGCCTGGAATGTAGAGTGATACATTTCATTTGTCATGTTTCCTTGTTTGCAATGGTTACTCATAATTGCTGTTTTTTACAGAGGAAAAAAATGTCTTAGTTGGTTGCTTGGTTTCAGTTAAAGATAAACATGTGGTCATTAAAACTCTAAATGTCATCTAACTCTAAACTAAAGTAAAGTTTTCTGTGTTAGGTTAAAATACAAACATGAAACTAACTGAATGCATATAATCTTATGGTCGTAATGTATTAAAGGTATAATAAACAGCCTCTTTCCCCCTCTAGCATCCGAGGAGGATATTCTCAAAGGCAAACAGTCCATCAGGGGTCAGGCTCTGGGAAATCAAAACTCGGAGGGTGAGACTTTACTCGACGGGGACGATGACAGTATGTCCAACTTTGAGGAGAAGGACCTGGAGAACTTAACAGGTAAAGAAGCAGCTCTTGCTCCTCACCTCTCATACCTGCCTCTCAGTCACTGCCCTCCTCCCCCGTCTGACTACTTTGTTTTTGCCCTGCAGCCCAGACACAATGAAGAGACAAGGTTACTGTGATATTCATTTCGCTTAATTTTCTGGATATGCAGTTCTAGTGTTTTGCTGCTCTGAGCTTTGTAGCGCTCTCTTATGCACTGGCTTCCATATCTCCCATTGCAGAGTGTCACTGATTCCCATTTCCCAAGCTGTTTGGCTGTTAAGTCGTGGTGCTTTTTTCCCTTTCTACATTTATTGTTGGATTATTGTTGAGGTCTCTCAGGAAAACAGGCCTTTAATGAATGTGTATCACTTTCATAATACCCAGCATTATATACCTGGGCAACTTTTTCATTATAGCACCAGTGTCCTTGGAGAGAGCTGGTGAAAACACAGTATCTTCAGTTTTCTGTCTCAGCCACTGGAGGTCTGCTTCACAAACATACACACAGGCCTGAGTAGCAACTCTGTAAACATTTTTTCATCCAGCAGTAGCAGAGTTTATTCCAGGATACTGCTTACCCTGAAATGGGACCTTATCTGATTCAAGAGAAGCAACATTGCCTGAATAAAATCTTAAACTCCTCTCCGTGCACGAGCCTTATTAGCCTGATCAAACGACTACAACACAGCCTTAAATTAGATTTGATCCATCTCAAGATGTTGTCAGTCCTTTGTTGCTTGTGATATGTCTGTTATTTAAATAATCTTAATTAAATATCATATAGTCCGCTAATCGGATTGCAGTGTAATCCGCATTTTTATGTGCAGTGACAGCGCTCGGCAGACTAAGATGCATTAATGAGGCTCAGAGTGCTATTAAAATAACGCAACTGGATGACAATAAGATTAAACGTTGAATCCTGTCTAATAAAGTGATTTGTATACAGCGAGAATTGCGCGGAGGCTGTCGGGAGAGGCTCGGCTTCTCCTCTTAAGCAGCTGTCTGCTTCAGGTGTAATTGAATGTCTTTGAGCGAACGGAACAAAAAAAATGTTATTTCAACCCACGGATAACATGTCAGTACTCACGGGGTTCGCGAGAGGCAGAGGAATGAATATATATATATATATATGTTTATTCCATCCGTTGTGCAGGAGTGTGAGGGGTGCTCGGGGAAATCACTTGGGCTCCGAGCCTCCTCTCTCCGCAGCGCACATCTGCAAATACAATGCCTCATATGTGCAGAGCCGGGCAGAGCTTCCACCCACAGCTCCCCTGAGCCGGGCTCTCATTGTCATACTGGCATAAATTAAGATTGATGAAAGATTAAACAGAGCTTCACCCTACAGCTCGTAATCAATTGATTCTGACGGACTGTCGATTTTTGACGATTATGTCTTAAAGTTTTACAATGTTTATCTTGTATTTTAGTGCGAGTATTCTGCTACTTAGACCTACTGTATTTTATTATAGGAGCTATAAAGACATGTCACACAGTGGGCAGCCTATAGAGTTACATGTCTCTTAGTTTAGCTTTAACTCATCGATTAACTCTGATTATAAGGAGGAAGACTACACACTGTGCGGCGTTTGAAGCAGCCGAAGCCTTAAGCCTTTAATAATACTGACAAACTAATGCAGTATAGCTGTATATAAACATAATTATTGGGAGAAACAATCTCAACCTTTAAAATATGCGCAAACTGTTGTTATTTTTCGCGTGTTTATCTTTACCACTGATCAGCTTTCCTCTTTAATTAACCACGTCCAGCAGTGAAGGCCCACTGTGTGTTTTTAAAAGTCATCGCTGCAGGCAAATAGCCATCCACTCAGTGCAGTCTCTTGTTGAGTTTTATAAGTTTACCTTTACCGTTGGTGGCTTTTTTTTTTTTAAAAAAAAGAGCCAGCATATTTTCCCCACTTGGAGAAGAAGGACACCCTGCTTGTGCGTGTGTGTGTGTTTTTTTCTGACCGGCCTCTGTTTGTCCTCCAGGCCCAGTAAACTTGAGCACCAGTGCTCAGCTGGTGGCTCCGGCCGTGGTGGTGAAAGGCACCCTGTCCATCACCGCCTCCGAGCTATACTTCGAGGTGGATGAAGAGGAGCCGGGCTTCAAGGCCATCGATCCAAAGGTAAGAGACTCGAGCTCCATTGATCACGTCTCAAATTGTCACTTGTAGAAGCCATGCTCAGATTTCCCATAGTTCTGGGAAATGCTACCTACATGCTGGGCGGCTTTACATTTAACACGTTTAGTATCTCACTGTCTTTTATTTTAAATAAGCATAAATGGCATTTTTAGCCTGTCAGTATTTTAGGCATGATGTAAAAAAAATAAAATAAAAATTACTAACAATATTTTTGATTGAATGTAAAATTGTTTATTTTTAATAAATGAATATTTTGGAGAGTAGATTTAACACTACGAAAATATTGCATATTGTTTGGTGGTAGGTAATAAGAAACGACAACTTTCTGTGATAAATAAATGATCAAACTGTCTTTATAATAAAAATAACAGCAAATGTATCAGACCTTCTCATTAGCGATGAGGTCTGCAGCATTTTTTTTTCTCTGTAAGCAGATCCCAGAAATTAAAATTAGGCCTACGTAGTGCTCTGATTAAAACATACTAAACACATAAGCTGGTAAACTTCGTGTTAACTACAGAAGACTGCTGAGCTACAGTTGGTTGTGTTTGTCGAGTTTACACAGTTGTTGCACTTTAACACTCCACGCTATTGTCCTATGAAGTTGTGTATTTAAACGGATATATTTCAGTAACATCATAATTTATCTTTATATCAGAAATCATTAAAATAAACTTGACTATAGAGGTGTCATATAAGCTACAGTGCATTGTCTAAATTCAGCATTAATCAGATGAAGGCTTCAGTTTAGCTGCAGGCCTTGTGCTGCTGTTAAAACAGAGAGCAGAGATGCTCCCAGGCCTATATATTAACATGAGTCCGTTGATTTACATTCATACGAAAATCCTTTTGAGCCTGTGACGCACTGTAAAAATAACGGATGGCCTGAAGTCGGCTGTGCACATTCCTTCTTTAAATTTTTGCAAAAGCGTTTTTTCTCCCCTGTCTTTTGTTTTCTTTTCTCCAGTGTTGACCACAGGTTAGATTCCCTCTGGTGAAAAAATGACTAATTTGATGATTCTCTTCATCAGACAATAACAAAATAAAATTCAGCAGATTTGCCTGTCAGCTCAGCTGTCAAAACACGTCAAGACACGAGGCCAAGTTGTAATTTAATTTGCAACATTTTATTAACATTTCTTTTTAAGTCACATAATGAAAAAATTGAACTTGGCACGCTACATTTTATTCTTTCACTTAACGATTTTTGTGCATATATTTAAATAAAAGTTTCTTCACTTTGTGAAAACATTTAAAGAAGACAACTAAAAGTTATTACATTTATCTGAAAATGTACCTTCACTTTCTCTCTGGCAGTGGCCCAATTGCTCCATTTAAAAAAGGGGGGGTTTGTGGTTTGCTTGCTGCATTATTTTGTTACTGATTTTTTTCACATTGCTTGGAGAATCAGTTGGAGAATCATCTTTGTCCTTCTCTGAAGTTTTATCCCAAAATGTCTCTCGGCTCTGTCTCGACAATCACTTTTTTTTATAATTTGTCCAAACTTTTAGCATTGGTGAGGATTTCCCTCGCTAGTCTCCATGTCTGCTTAGCAGCAGCCTCCAGGGCTGAGTGAGGCTTTCCCTGAAACAAGTCCAAGTTTGGCAAGAAGTAGTGGGGACATCTGCGGCACTGCAGACAGGATATGAGCTGCAGCAGGATGCCATTCAGTCGGTCTCCGAGGCAAGACTCGTCCCAGTCGGTCTCTCTCGGGTGTTTCTCACACTCGTACAGCAGCAGGGTCTTCATATGGTAGTTGTTGAGCGGCTGTCCCGGTAGCTCCAGGTGACGGTCCCTCAGAGTCTTCAGGATGGACAGACACTTCTTCCTGCAGCCGGCCATTAGCAGCCTGTTCTCGGCCTCGCTGAACTGCAGGACCCACGCGTCGCTCTCTGCAGAGCTCTGCTTCCCCGTTAACGAGTAGCACTCTTTGGAGAGGAGGTTAAAACCCTCAGCTTTGACTTCTGCTACCCGGTTAGGACCGGGCCAGGGGATGTGGGGCATGGGCCACTGAGCTGCGCTTCTAGGCCAAATCCCAGTGCACTTGAACGCGGGGGTGATCTGCACCACGTACCTCTCCCTGATCCGTAGTTTGACCTCGCTGGTGTCCGCTACCATCTTAACCACGTCGCGGTAGCTGCATTTATCCACGGCCTGCGCCACCAGAGTCTGAAACCTGGAGCGGATCTTTCTGGCTGATAGGTACCCCGAGGCGGTGATGAACTCGACCCACAGCGACATGCTCCTTTTACGGCCATCACTCAGCTTCAGCACCGCGCAGCCGGGCAAGGAGCCGTCGTCCACAAAGTTGAACACCCCCATTTGGTTGAGGTAAAGCACCACCTCAAACTCATTGGGGGAGATGACCTCCATCCCCTCATAGCGCGCGTCTATCTCACTGAGGGAGCTGATAAACCGGGGCTCCTGCACTTCCACCTCTTTCAGGACATCCGACACCACTTTACAAACCTCCCTTATAGTCTTCGCAATGGCCGCTTTGCGAGCTTGGCATCTTTCGTTGTAATATTTGTTGAGCTGGTAAACCAGCTTTGCCTGCGTCGCAATCATGTTTGGGCAGAGGTCCGGGCTGTACACCGGAGAGTCGCAGTAAGTTGACGGATCCAATGCTTACCGGTAAAGCCAGAGGCAAATGCTTCCCCGTGCAGGAAAAATGTGTAATCAAAGTTTTTTTTCTTTTTTTTTTTTTTGCTATTGCAGCGGATGGACGTCAGTGTGAGGAGGAGGAAACGGATAGGGATGCAACGCAATAGCCTGCTAAATATCAGTCCAACTGAGCACTTCCAGCACGGTTAGGTAGATTCATATTCAGGTTGTGGGTTATCATCCGTGTCCTGGGCTGCAGACGCTAAAGGCTAAACCACCGTCTGTGACCACTCATCTCCTCTTGCTGTTATTCTCTGCTCTGTGGCCCCGCTCACTTTTCGTCCACACTCAGCTGTGAGCTGGACTTGTGTAGTTTATGAATGGTTCCTCTAGGAAGAGTGAAAGGGGTCGGGCTTCTCTTCCTGCAATCATGTGCAGAGCTGTCAGTGTGCGCAGCCAATCGGAGCAGTCGCAGGCAAACGGGTTCTTGCAAGGAGATTTCCAGTCCGCCTCAGCAGCATCTGGGCGCACGGAGCTGTCCGCTGCTCCCAAGTCGACACAGGGAAACACAAACCTTTAGGTTTACACGGGTAAATGCCAGAGTTACACTCTCTAAAGCCAGCAGTAAAACATTTTTTCCCAAGACAAGCGCTGCTCTTTCCGCGCAGTTTCGCCCGGTGCGTTTTGAGGATTAAGATTGTAGACACAGTGTGAGTGACAGTCTTTAACTTTAGACCTGCTTGTGTTCTGCAGATAAGTCTCTTCCTCTGTTTCTCTCCGTTTTTAAATGAATGTGTATCTCCGTGTTTTACTCCTCTTTGAAAGATTCAGTAATTATAGTGTTTTTCCATTTAACAGCAGGTTTAATTTATTCTCACCAGCATGTCCTGCTTCTTTTATAAAAGTCCAGTCAGCTGTGTTGGCTTGAAAACATGCGTCTGTTTTACGGATATAAGTGTGACTTTTCTCTTTTTCGAATTAGACATATAACACTAGTTACGATCAATCGGTCACATTATTTATAAATTAAATTAAAAGTGAAAGAATAAAGCAATTGCCTATTTATGTCTTTCTTTTTTTACTCTCTTCCGTTAAGATAAGCTCCAGTTCCATTTGGTTTGTCCTTAGCGAGTGCATTTTTAGCACGTGCATGTGAAATTGTATTTTTAGAAACAATAAATAGCCTATTTTGTGCCCTTAAGTATTGTTTAACCGTTTTGTTATTATGCATTAAAAAGAGTAAATTCTTCGAGTGCACCTGCAGCTGAGGCTCAGAGCAGCTTGAATTAGAGTGGCCCGAACTATAAACTGCAGTGATGCGACAGTATCACCTTTTATCCATATCATATACTAATCGATTTTCTTGGAATTTTATTGATCATTTTAGTGTTATTCACTCAGCCGATATTTTGTTGTGAATCAAATAACTGTCACACGACGTTTGTCCTCGGTTTCCCTTACACACACACACACACACACACACACACAGAGAGAGAGAGAGAGAGAGAGGAGAGAGAGAGAGAGAGAGAGAGAAACACGCGCGCGTTAATTTGCCCGTGGGTTTATCGCCGTGAACCTTGTCCATACTGAATTATTTAACCAGAGGTCTCTGTGAGGTTGTAATTGAAGTCCCCTTGTCACGCAGACTTCATGTTGGAGGACTAAAGAAGCCATTACTTTTTTCCCCCCATAGACAAGGGGCAGGGGTGTGAGACATATTTAGACATATGAAGATGGTGGAAAAATAAAATGCTGCAGTGAAAATCCATATGAAATATTTAGTCTAAGTTGTTGCAGCGTGTTTCCTTTGCAGTCCTGTCACACATGTGCGCTTTTCCTCCTAATGAGGTCACGGTCATTAGGCTGTAAAATGGAGTTAATTGCACCTTTTTTGCGACTTTAAACTCTCCCATCTTTAAAGGCTTCTGTAATTCAGCTCAACACGTGTTTTAATTTTAAGAAATGATCTTTTCTTAAACAGAACCTCTTGTCACTACCCCGCTATTACAGCGGTTAAATTATGGGGATGACTGTTAAATATAGTCCAATCATTCCTATAATTCCAGGAAATAAATCACAGTAATAAAGCGACGTCATCGTCGTTTATGTTGTTATATAATGAAGATCCTTAATGTAAATGTTGATCAGAGACAATGAGGCCTGCTGTAGTTGGCTGCATAGATGCATAGTGTAAAATGTCGGTATGATATTTCCTCTGCAGTCTGCCTTGAGCTGCATATTGGCTGCTTTGCTAAACGTTATTAAGAGTAAAAAATAGAACCAGCGGGCTATTCTTAAGCTTTGTGCAAAAAACCAAAAACAAAAAACATGACCACATATTAAACTTTATGACACTTGTTACAAAAATAATTTCAAATATGACAGATAATTGATTCTGTAATGATTTCCAGAAACCCGCTTACTGATATGAAATAGCCAACTATGCAGTGAATTCAGAAATGAGCCACAAACATATCAGAGAAGTCAAAGATTAATGAGCCCCCCTTCATAGTTGCCACATCCCTCTGGACTTCATCATGTAGCCTTTTTAGCCTTTTCCACTAGTGGTGATGAGGCTTTAGGGAGTGTAAAGTAACTCACGGTTAAATTTGTATTTATTTATTATTCAGTTTGATGTGAAAAAGGCTGTTGTCCCACTTAGTATTTAAGCTCATGTCAATGTAACAAATAACCTGTATTCAAAAGACACCAGTTAACACACACTTACTTGGCTTTACTTGGGATCACAAACAGCATATTTGTATTATGTAGGCCGAAGGCAGAGATTTGTCAAAAACTACGTTATTTAATTTAATTAAATGATTCATGGTTGAACATTGTACACCATTGATTACAGCTTAGCAGGGCTTGTCCTCCCACGTAGAACAGTTAAATTAACTTTGGTCACAGTGGAGAGGTTTAGTGTCAAATTAACTCATTCCCACTGAGAAAAAACATTCAAGGGGAAACATTACTGAGCCGCATTTGCTGGTGTGTCATGACATTTGAATTTGATGAACAAGCTGCTTAACGAACGCACAGCATCCATTTGGATCTTCTTTCTAGAACTACCAGAGTACTTAGAGAAACTAAAGCGAGACAAGCAACAGTTGACTTGGCAACCTCGATAATACTGTGAAACTTCAAAGAAATGTTAAACTGAGATTTGGGATCATGTTCAAGCACAGTGATAGTTGTTCTAATGTGGGTTTGGAATTTAGAAAAAGCTAGAAAGAGAGAGAAATAAATGAGAAAAAATGTCTGGCTGATGATCAGGATGACTGTTTATTATCAGGCTCACAGCTCAGAGAGATTAATTGACACCACTTGGAGAGCAAGTGTCCAAATATTATGAAGGACATTCTAACTGTAGTTTAATGAAATATACAGCAGCACAAAGTCAGGCCTTTATAAAGGCATTATGAATCCATTCTGGCCTGCTTATCAAACCACATGTTTCTGAGAAGCTGAGCAACATATTTTACTGCAGTGTAAAATGGAATACAGTGGATTGAATTTTATTAAATCTTTTTATTTTGGCAGTTGGTGTGGGAAGGCCAGCCATATCTCAGAATATGAACTGTTACCTTGTGTGCACATGCATTTCTGTGCACATATGTGGTTAACCCCTTATCACTGTCTTATGGCAGAAAACAGAACAGTCGACCCACTGCTGACGCAGATGGGAACAACTTTACTGGCTTAACTTTTATCTTTTTTTTTTTTTAGCTTTGTTACTCTATTTTTATTTCCTTGTTTGTTTTTAAGTGTAATGTATAAATCTAATGACAATGGCCAACTGATGGTCATTCATCCATTCTTGTTACTTCTGTGTGCCCTTTATGTGCTGAGAATTTCCAGAATTATCTGTGGTTCCTAAAGAGTTTCCCCCTGGTTTATATTGACTGGAGAAAAGATCAGGAGCCTGTCAACAGAGCTCTTTGATCTGAGCCTGTATGACGACTCTGCACTGATCCCCTCACGAGCACAAAAACAGTGTCCATGCCTGTGCAAATCTCTGCCAGCTGATGAGTAACCTCACTGCTTTGCATTTTTTTCTGCTCTTCTGTCTTTCTTTCCTACTGTCTCAGCCTAATTCCTCATCTCCCTTTCCTTTCCTACCAGATTACGCCAGTTACCCCCAGGTGGCTTGACTCTGTCTGTACTATAATGTAGTTTACATTAACAGAACAACCTCTAAGTCATGATTTGTCTTTTTAGCATATTTGTAATATGTTTTTAGTTTCTTATATGAAGATATTTTTTATTGAAGAAAGAAGAACATAAGAAGTAGTTTTGCACTAAGGTTGAATTGAACACTTTTTTTCACTCTTTCATGTATGTGTTGAATCCATATTCTGCAGCATTTATTCTACATAGTAGAAAATTCACATTGTGCATTGCAAAGTAAAAGTGCCCCAAAGTAATTTACAACAGACTGGCACACAGTCATATGGTCCAAGCAATACATCTCTAAATGTTATGGCTTTGTTTTATGGCATGGCATGACTTTAGGTATTTGAAGACGACAGTGGAAAAAAATGTGTCTGTTTTGCAACAGGATGTTCAAAAGTTTCTTTCTTGTGTCTGTCAGAGTTACTGTGCTTTGTACTTCTAAGTGAGTGATAAGGGAGGGGGATGTCAGGGCTTGGCATTTTTAGGTAGTGCTCTTTTTTCCTTTTCCCCTCTCTGGAAACACGATAGCTGCAGGAAAAGTGGCTCACTGCCTCACAACACACACCGACGTGCACATGTGCACAAAGACCAACATCAGCACACATGTGAACTGAGAGAGTACATTTTTGATGCTCTTGTTCACACGTTTTCTTTCTGCCTCCCAAACCCGGATGGACCCAGCTGCTCCCTCCGTAGAGGGCTCAAAGAAAATCATCGCAGGCAACTAATTGCCTGGCAGGCCCCTGCATCTGCTCGGCAGATAGCAGAACTGATGAAGTCACAGAGCAGATGTATGTTTGCCTCTGTGTATGTGTGTATCTGTATATGTGTGTGCGTTTGGGAGAGCCCTCTCTGTGTTTAGGCACAAGCCATCAATATTGCATGGGGAGTTATTGTTGCAGAGCCACTCCTGGAGACTACTAATATTGCATGAATGAGGAAGTGAAATTCGTTCTACTTCCAGCTGATTGGTTAAAGGAAATATCTGCAAAAACCTGATTGGATGATATTTGTAACCCTCCCTTAGATCCCTATTACGTCCTGAGTGTATATTGTATATCCTGAGTGTGTATTTTGAACTATTCCAGTGTTCTTACAGAAAAAAAAAAAATCTAGTTGTGGTTTCAGTATGTGGTACTTTCACCATGTAAAAATTGCCAATGTTGTATTTAAAATAGTTTTTATTAAATTGGCTAATAACTTGTACACTCTAACTTTTTGTCATTACATTTCAAAGAGACAAGAATTAATTATTTGACAATAAACACATTTAACTGACTCAAGATAATCACGCCATATAGCTATGTTAAAATGATATATAGTGCATGATATTAGGAATTAGAGCACTTCATTTTAAATAACATGTTATTTTTGCCTCATATGACCTACTCAGTTTGTTGTGTGTAGTTGTAGTTTACAAAAAACTGCACACAGTTGATTCAAGTACAACTGTGCTGTTATTCCTGAATCCTGTGGATATACACGGTGTGTTTCCAAAAAGTTTCAGCCAAAGGCCAAGCGGAAAAGTGTTTTTGGAAAGACTACCAGTAAATTTTTCCTAAAGGTCAGTGTCCAACCTTGGACTATGCAGTGATAAAACCCCCATTGAGAAGACATTGGTAACTCTAATTAGTGGGGTGGTGACGGCTACCCGGGGTTAGCTGGAGTGGATGAATGGATGGTCACTCACTCAAAGAAAACCACCCTGGTGTTATGTAGCGACCAGTCTCATATCGTTAAGCTCTCCTTAAAGTGTCAAACTGCTGTGACTGCACCCCTCCCCCGCCCTCCTGCTCGCTCCGCCAAACTCTCATGGTCACCAGGGACGACCTTCGGCTGCAGCTGCCAATCACAAAGAGCCATGGCAGCAAGAGGTCTCCGAGAGAGGAGCCTATTGATTTTCCAGTTAGAGCCTAAGTAGTGTGTGCTATAGGACTAACAGACAGCCCAAGCAGGTATGTCATTATCAATGAGGCCAAGGAAACAGATTCCTTCACTCTCACCCATTCATAATGCCTGCCCACCCGCCACTTCCCTTCCTCCATCTCTCCTTCATGCCGTTCCACCATCCACTCCCTCCACTCTCGTCATCCGCTCTGACAGAGTGCATCCTGAGATGGTCAATAAATCGCTCGGCCACAGTACGACAACAACTAGCAGAGTGATGGGTTGGGATGACCTTCTTTCTCTACTTTCCTTCACTCTTTCACTGTCTGACCCTTCCTGCCTTCCAGTTACAGTAATTATAGCACCTTGAGGACATTACCACAGACAGACTTGTTAGCATCACAGCCGTTATGTGCCCCTCTTGGATTTTCCCCCATCCTCGAATCTTCAACATCCGGGGTCAGTTTAATCTCAAGCATCATTCCCTCACGGCCCACTTTGGCTCATCCAGTCATCAGTAAACCCAATTATCATCATACAGCTCCTCTAGGTTTGCCTCACTGCTCATGTCAAGTCGCTCTGCGGACTTTGGGAGCTGCTCTGCATAAAGACATGTGCAAACAATTAGGAATGATTTAAGCCAATTAGAGGAGATAAGGCCAAATAGAGGTTTAAAGCTTCCTGAAGTGTATTTCTGTTTCCCAGTAGAGCAGTAAAGTCTTGTTACCTTCTCTACTGTCCTTTATCTCTCTGTCTCACACACAAAATACATATGCGCCTCTTTCCCTTTTGAGTCTCAAACCACATTGATGTTGTGCTATAGTGTCTCCAGTAGTTAGAGTGAGGTTATATCAGCAATGATGAACCCATGCTGTAGGGATGAAGTCAGCAGCCCCCAGGCCAGATGTGGGGTGTTAAAGAGTGATGGAAGAAGACTTGTTAATGGTGGGCTTCAAAGCTTAGGAGAACCTGAGATACTGGTTCCTATGTTTGCTTATAGCCCATACCCTTTTACTTATATTTGTCTGACTTCTTTTTTTATTTTGGCCATTGTTAGACTATGAGATCAAGGGCCTTATATGGGCAGAATTTAAGAGGGTTCTTTTTCTTTTATTGTCTGTGTTTTTTGTTTTCTTTTTTAGCTATGCAAGCAGGGTGTCTCAAGGGAGACGCCACTTTGGTTCAGACAGAAATAAAATTCAGGTCCCCAGAGGATGAATCTTACTAGCTTTGGCGGTCCTCTGACGTTTCCTCCAGCGCCACCATGGGGTTGACATTTTGTTTATTTTGTGTGACATGTCTCAACAACTTTTCAATAGATTGTCATGAAATTTAGTACAGACATTCATGCCCACCTTAGGATGAATTGTGAGAACTTTTGTTATTCCTTAATGTTTTATCTAACACTATAATCACGTGAAAATTGTAACACGATAGAAATAATGCCTGCTAGACATCAATATGTTGGCACCGTCATTATGACAATTTCTTACTTTGAGACATAACAACTATTTTCTGCTACACCAATCATTTTGCGTATCCTTGTGACTGCAGTTGTTTCAAAGCTCTGTTGTGTGTTAGTCATGTTTAAACATCAGTCTGTCTGATATTCATGCCTTGCAGTTTATGCTTTAATTTCCTTTTCTAATCAGGCAGTTTCAGCTCAGTTAGGAGATATTTGAATAATTTTTTTTACCCTTGAGGAGCCAGAAATCGTTCAGACTTGTGCAAAGCAGGCTGATGAATGTCTGTAGAGAGTGGTAACCAGGTAGGACAGGTTGAGGAAAGACAATTGCCACATTGCTAATCACATAAAAAAAACATTAGAGACAGTGTCATCTCACCGACCTAATGATGACTAATGTCTCCCTTCCAATTGCTCTTCCCTCACACACACATTTACACACACAACGACGACCCCAGGCAGTGGGGTCTTTTCACAAATAAACATGCTCTGCCACTAGCCACCGGTTTGTGACCTGACTGTGGACCTTAACACAACCACGGACCACTTGGGCCGAGACCTGGCTCACACTTAACCAAGCACCTCCAGACAATGAGCTGCCACCCCCTCCTTGCACCTGAGCCTGGCCCCTCCATCATGCTCTATCTCTGGGCTTGACTGGGCCAGTCAGGGGGCAGGTGCCTCCCCTCCCTTCCTTTGATTGATCCCCTCTCTCCATCATTTATTCCCTTCGTCTGCCTCTGACACATGTGTCAAAGGCAACACACCAGCCTGATGGATAGGCCTGTTTATGGATGCCAGTCTGCCTGGTAGGCTGCTGATATTACAATCAGCACCTGTGTACCTGCTGTTCACACAAGCCTCTGCTATTCAGCTGAGGTCAGAGAGACACTCTGATTGAAAGATCGATGTCCAGGGCAGCATATTGGAAATTGGAATTGTAAATGTGGTCTTGTTTTGTCAGAAAGGTCTGTGCTGCGTTTCAGATCATAAAACCAGATCCATATGTCATAGAATTTGAGTAAATATCTAGTTTGTTGAACTTCCTTTTATCTGTGTTTCTAAACTCTCATAAATACAAAGGAAAAAAACGTCTCGACTGGGACATGATATTAATTATAGCTGTTAATTTCTAAAAGTAATTCTAACCAACTGCATTTGTTTTTATAAGGTAAGCCGATTGCATTGCTGTGTTCTCTGTGTAAAGACATCTCGTGCTGGAGAGCAGAATGTTACATTGCTGAATTCTGGTGCCTCCATTGCCATTATGGTTAATGACCCATCCAGTCTGGTTGAAATGGCACATCCACAGGGACAATCTGCAGATTACTTACTCATCCAAGACGCGTTTCTGGCAGACATCAGCACAACAGAGCTTTACTACTGCTCTGTAGGAGAAAGACTGTAGAATAAGGATGCAGTATGAATACAAAACTATTCTAAAATGCAGATTATCATTAATTACTTCAGAATTATATCATATAAATAAGTTTTGTTGGTGTTGATGACTTCTCCAAGCCATTAGTTAACCATGCTGTTAACTCTACATCTCAGAAAAAAAACATGATCCACTCTCCTTTCTTGGACTGTGGATTTTCATTTCCATTTGTTTAATGGCTCAAGTAAAATTAGTTTCACTCCAGCAGTCACAGTCCTATTCAGTCCGTATACTAATGAAGTGCAAAGCCCAAGTGAAATTAAATAGTGAAATGCCTTATCGTACATCAAATATTATTTGATTCTCTTTAAAGCTGCACCAATTAAAGTTTTTAACAAGGGGCAGGTTGTAGTGACCAACCTACAGATAATTATCAGCACCTGTAAAATTCCCCTTAGCCGCAGAGCATTTTAGCATCTTTCAGCTCATTGTTCTCACAGCTCACACCTTTACAGCTTTGATTTAGTCTTACTGATGTCATCAGCATCGTTTCCAGGTGCTGCAGCTGTTTTCAAAAGGCTTCTACTTCAGGCTACCTGGCCAGCACTAAAGTGCAGACAGACAGAGTTAGAGATTAGCTGGTAGACATATTGTAACATTTAGCAGCTTAAGAGCCAGATATTTACTTTATTTCAGAGGACAAAAAATGAGCTACAGAGAGAGTGAATATTGGACTTGGATTTGTCATGTGGCCAAAGTCTGACTCCAAATGGATGAGAATGGTGCTCTGTGTTTACTGAATGTGCAAATAATTTTAGCCAACACATTTGCTTTAATAACTTAATAGCTGATAATATGTCAAGAAGTTGTTTTTACAGCTTGCTTCACCCAAAAAAGTCAATTATTAACTACCTTAAATCAAATCATTAATATTTATATACCTCAAAATCTTTTTTACAGTCTGCACAGCATATGGCACCCCCTATCCTGAGACCCCCAAAAAGCCAGTCAGCACAGAAGAAAAGACGTTTTCTCTTATAAAAACCCGATTGTCTCACTGAGATTGTGGTCTCTTTTTCAAAAGAGACCAGTGTATAGATAGAAAATTCACTAACAAGTTACAATAGGTGAAACTGAGAAAAGCAGTTACAAGTGGAATAACTAGTATTTGAGTATAGTCTATTAAAATGCTTAAGTGAAATGAACATGTGGTTAAAATTCCTGTGACCTGATGATGCGGTATCACTAGTATATGAGTCTAGAGAACAGAGGTGATGAGACAGTTTTTGCAGTAGAGCCTCATAAATAAATAACATACAATGCAGTTCCCTTCTGTTGGTTAAACAAGACCTTCTTTTACTCATCTGTAAGCACATCTAAGTGAATCTTGTACTTCATATATAGTTTAATTACATCATAATTTACCTGCCTCCAGAGTACCAAAGATGCTTACTAATTCAGTTCACTCTATTACAGTTGTAACTCTCAAAATGCTTGTCACTGATAAACCTGTAGCTCCAATTGAGTCACCTTCAAATTCTCTAAAGTCTCCACAGCCTTTCCTTTATGCAAGTGCTATTCTCTCCCTCTTCTTTTGCTTCAGACAACCAACCTCAAATTCCCCAAGAGGGGTGTACTTTTCACCCCACACCTACTTAAGCTGGTCACAATAGCCGGATTAGAAAAGAATTTACTTCAGTGAAGCCTCGCACCAACCCCAAAAAAGCCTATCCATCACTAAATAGCAAAATGGGAGACTGAAGGAGAGCGGGGAGAATGCGATAGGAGCCGGTCAGCAATCTTAACCTGTCTGATGTTTGCCATGGCAGCTTACAGGGAGTAGAGGGCCAATAGCATTGAGTCTTAAACAGCTCCCGTTTCTCAGCGGTAGCTCTGGGCTGTCGCTTTGATTTTCTAAATATTGGTGAAAAGCATATACATTCTTTTTCACCTTTTCCTGATGTGCAAGTGTTTACTGATGAGCTTTACAAATCAAGGAACGCATTTAAGCTCTTTCGATCCCATCTCAACAGGTGCCTAGCAATACCATTTAGGGCTTATACTGGGCTGCACATTTTATATGCACTGTATCCTAATACAAAGCTGACCTCGGTTTTGATGGCTGATTTTTGTTGCTGTGGTGTTGTTTTCCAATTAATTAGCTCACTCTCTGACCCTGTACAGTGGAAAATCAATCAAGTAAGATTCAGACTTCAATGCTAAAGGTTTTAAATGTGCAACATGATAATGCAAGGACAGCAGAGAGGATCTTCTCAATTTGTGGATGTCTGCTGCATTTCACACCCCTCTTCCCCTCACTTATGTAGTCTTATCCCTTCTTTGTTCCTCATCACCTTTGAGCCACCAACTCTGCCCTTTGTGGCCCCAGCCTAAGCTGTGATGGGGGAAAAAAGAAAGCGCTGATCTTGAATATTTAAGAAAAAAAAATTGGGGTTGTTTAATATCCTTTGACATACCTGGATGCTATCTCTTGTGTAATTTGCCAAAATATGTAACACTTTGGAGTTGGAAAGACTAAAAAATTGTCATATTAACTTTTCTGAGGTTAGAACTTGTGATATTCTCAATCTTTAAATTCCATGTTTATGTATTAGTGTTTCATGTGGCCACTTTGGTATCTTATTATGTCTCAGGGCCTTTCTAAGGCTTTTGTGCTGATAGCTTATGCCCAAAGGCTGAATGTCTAATGAGTTAATGCACTGTAGTCTTCACTTCTCTACCAATTAACCCCAAGACCACTGCAGCATTTCCCTAAACCCACACAAGACCTTTTTTTGTTCCCACTTCAAAAAGGCTAAGCAGCCAAGGAAGGGAAGGGAGAAAAGGCTAAACAGTTAGCAAACATTGAAAAGGGCCAGAAAGGGGTTTAATCCTTATTAGGCTAAATTCAGACTAAGTGGCCCCAAAGATCCTTTCAAAGGCAACTTTCTTTGGGGAGTGCAAACTCTTACTGGGTGACATTTGGGACTGAATGCATTGAGCCTTTAGGCTTCATAACCTTACACTCGCTGCAAGCTGGGCTTGTTTATTTTGCTTTAATTCTCTCACACTCCAGCGCAGCTTCTTAGTTGTGTTTATTTTTTTTGACCTTGTAGTTTGTTTTACTTCCCTCGAGGCAAATAGAGCTTTATGTGTGACCAGTGATTACATCTTGAATTAGTTACATGATGGTAGAACAATTGTTCCTATCAATCATTGGTGGACACAAATGGTCTTGACTACTGATACTGAAGCATGTAGTACATGATAGTACATCCGCTGTTCTGTTTTCATTGTCTGTTCTTTATTATACATAAATCCGATGTATAATGGACAATATATTTTAGTTATTTGTATTTGTTACATTTTCCATAAGTGATATATTAACGGGATAGTTCAACCTTTTGGGAATTAGGCTTATTAATTTTCTTGCTAAGTTTGAGATGAAGCAATTGATACCACTGTTGTGTGTATCTGTTCAATATGAAGCTATAGCCAGCAAACGGGTAGCTTAGCTTAGCATAAAGACTGTAAACAGGGGGAAACTACTATCCTGGTTTTGTCTAATAAACATTTTCTATTACGTTTCCATATAAAAAAAAGTGTAGAATGTGTATTTTAGGTTATACTGCAGGGTTTGGTAGTTCGGGCTATTTCTTGGTCGGGCAGTTACTTCATGTAGTAAAGTCTTATCGTCACAGTGAGGTTGGCAGGCAACCAGTAGAGACTCCAGGAATAGAAGTGATGAGAGTGACTCTGGGCAAGAAAGTGAATAAGTGTATTTCCCAAAATATTGAACTAATTTTATTTAAAGAAGTTCCCTTGGGAGCTTGATTGTGTCAGTTTTATATATTTTTATATTACCATTGCTTGCCCAGTTGCACGACTCCCAGAGTTCAACAGTCATGCACATGGCTGGCATACTCCCGCAGAGCCACAGAGGCTTGAGGATAACTGCTGGAGTGTGAAAGTAGAGTCATGTGGCCACGCTGTCTTAAGGTCATATGTTTTCAAGTTCTTTTGATTAGGGAGTATTGTTTTCCTCTTGAATGACTTACCTACATATTTTACTTGCAGCCCAGCCTCCCAACACCCAGCCACTGCCACTGCTCTGTGGATTGAAGTACATACCTCTTTCAAAGTATTGCTGCACTGAGAGTATGCCAGTGCATTTGTTTTTATTTTTTTTCCAGTACCTACAGGACTCTCAGTTCTTCCTGCTCTCTCTCTCTATCTTTTTTTTCTAGCTATCACTCAATCTCAAAAGCAAAATCTGTCTTAATTGGCTCCAGAGGGCTTGGGGAGGCTTTGTGTCAGTGGTGATGAGGGTCCTGATTGGTCCAGAGGCACAGGCAGCCAACAGACCCTTGTTAGTGTGTCGGGGCCCTTTGCTTGCTCGTTAGTCCGATGAACTCATTTACTGATGGGGGGTGACAAGGCCTCGTTTACCAGTGTGGAACGGAGGATGGTTGGGGGGGGGGGCAAACAAGAATATGGAGAAGGAACAGAGAGAGTAGAGTGTAGGACTATGAGAGATATAAGCTATACTGTTTTTGTGGATGCACCAGATGAGAGTGTCAAAAAAGCTCTTAAATGTCAGCTTGTGTTTGTCGGTTCTTTCTTTCTCATTTGCTGCAGCAGTAAAAGTGCAGTTGGCGTCTCGGTCCACTGAAAGCCTGTTTATTGTAGATGGCTTGATTCTGTGGTCAGTCAAGTGAGAAAAAGTCACAAACAGCATGGTACTGATGTAAATATATATAGCAGTTTACTTACTGCATATGTGAATTGAATAGGAAAAAAGGAAGTCTCATTTAATTAATAAAAGTCTTCAGAATCTGCAGCCTGTGCCCATTGTTTGCATGTTAAAATCATTTTGTGACATGTGCATAAGTGTGGAGTGGGGTGTCAAGGAGTGGGTGGTAAATGACTTTTGGGAAATGAAAAGCAATAAGCAACTCTACATGCTGATGATAAGTCCACAGGTTTTTTTTATGAATTCTATCAAGTTCTCCCAATACCGCTTGTCCCTCGTCTCTGTTTTGATGTTGATGGATCACCTCTCTTCCTCCCGCTCATTAATTTCATCACCTTATCTCCCACACCACTTCATTTGACCAAAAGGTAATAATAAATCCCTCATCCATTATCCTTTAACCGAGGCAGCCATGCGGAAATACTTAATAACAGGCAACAAATTGAACTTCAATCACCTCATTTTCCTTCAAGGATGCGTGGCACATTACCCTGAATGAGCAAATATGCATATACCACTTATCTCACACTGTTTTTGTACAGTTTTAAGCATTTCTTTTACAAATAAAACATTACAAGTGCTTAAATTAGACTTTTTATCATATTTTATGACAAGTGGCTTCTGTCCTCTTCAACTCAAGGGCCTTATCAGCCCATACACACACACACACATACAGCAAAGGCAGTTGAAAGCCTCATCTATCTTGAACCTTGCTGCTGATAGTTGGTCTGTTGCTCCCTTAACTCTTCCTTAATCCGTTGCAGTTTCAATTAAATTTCATCTGTGTCACAATGTTCCTCCACTTGGCATTACCTGTGTTTCTAAAGCGGTATTGGTTGGTGAAGAAGACTGGATTTGTAGGGGAAGGGATGATGGAGAGGGTTCATTGGCAAAGGACTGTCTGCGAGATTCAGTGGTGACAGTTTTTGTGTGTGTGTATGTGTGTGTGTGGGTTTACACACCGTAGCCACAGTCACCCGTCCCCTCTTCATGTGTCCCTCTTCATTCTGCAGTCTTTTGGGCATCTGACAAAGACAAACGACAGTGCCTCAGAAATGAGCAGCAGCCCGGGTGCACAAACAGGTTGAAAGAGGAGGAGGGAGAGATGTAGAGGGAGAGACGGAGAAAAAGCATTGCAATCAAGACCGGTTCCTTTGTTTTCTGTTTGGCTGTGTCCTCTCGCGTGACGCTTTGAAATTGATCTCAGGACACACCAGACCTGAATCCATGGATATCGTTCCACTTGAAATGAAACATCAATAAAACTGTGCTTTATACTCAACCAGTCATGTTGACCTATAAGCTCCTGATACATTTAATGTTCCTGTATCATCCCTTATCATTTCATTTAGATTTTTATTATTACCTCAGCAGTCTTTTTTTTATTTAGATAAATAAAAATGTAAATTTGATACAAGGCCTAGCATAGCCTGGTTTTGGTGGTTTTTAAAAAAAATATTCCTCTTATGCTTCTGTAGCATTACCGTCTCTTTAAGCCTGACTGATCCAGTTCCACCACTACTATTTATCACAGATGAAGCTGCTGCAGCCATAACTCCAGCCTGGACAATAACCTCCACACCGTTGTAATTTGTCCAGACGTGGTCAGAACAGCTAGAGCATTACAGCACGGATAGTTTGTCACACTCCTTGTCACCCGCTCTGCTTTTTCATCTGCAAGGGAAAAGGGCGCTGGCGATAGGGACAATGATATTGGGAACATAGAGTGCTATTTACAGCATTCCAGGAGATTCATCGGTCCAAGGGAAAAATATGATATCTGGCTGCCTCCGCGACTGTCATATCTATCTGTAGAATCAGGGACTGCAACTTCATCAGTTCAGCCCTGGGCATCTTCTTGACATCCATCGCAAGGTCTATGAGTGTACTCCAGGGGATGAAATGAGTCAACCACTCTCTTTTGGAGGTGAAAGGTTACTCGCCAAGCATTCACCCATCATACACCTGAAGACATTTTTGATCAGCTAGCATGAGAGAAGCTGTTTTTACAAAATGAAAGATAAAATTGTATTGAAATTTCTTTGATCAAGGATGACTTGTAGTGGGATTTCTGCAGGGTTGTTGACATGTTTATCCTGATAGCCATCATGTCTGTCAGTAGACAACTAATCAGGTGTTGTAGCCTGTTTGTCACCAGACGGTGCTTAGTTACCAGTATGTCCTGTTGTCATCTGTTTATACAGAATAATATACAGTTAAATGTTCCAATATACTACTCTTATCATATGTTGAAATTTTTATTTCAAACATCTAAACTAAAATGAAGACCAGAGGGTATAATAATAACTATAATAACCACGATGTTATCGCCTGCTAACTTAGCTTAGTGTAAAGACTTAAAATGGGGAAACTGCTAGCTTGGCTCTGTCTAAATGTAACAAAATCTGCCTGCTGGCACATCTAAAATTAACATACTGACATGTTATACCTTGTTCATTTAATTTGTGTACAAATACAAGTTTTAAAGCAGCAAATTTTGTAACCTTTGGACGAAGCCACAGTTGCTGTTTCCTGGTTTTCAATCTTTGTGCATAGCTAAATAACCTGCAACTAGTGATAGCTTCATATTCACTGCACAGACATGAGACTGGTATCAATCTCCACATCTAACTCTCAGCAAGAAAACAAATACATGTATTTCTCTAACTGCTGAACTATTCCTTTAAAGGAATGATTGGGGGATCAGAAAAGTCCTTTTTTTTTCTTTATTTCTGAAATTGACATTTTTACATAAGGGCTTTCTGAACCTTCTTGCAAATATATTAGCTTGTCTTATAAAATACTTATTCCTTAATGATAAAAAAAATACTGCACATCTTTTTGACAGGGTTGGCTACAATCTGATGGTGACTGGTATAGTCATCTTGAGCCCCTGTTAAGGAAGATAGTAGTCTGGCGGATGCGGCCCCAGCCAGCTTCTCCAAGCCACTAATCCACATTTAATTGAACTCCAGAGACTTTGAAGTGAATCTGTGATGCAGGCAGGTTTTATTCCTCAGAGAGACAACGAGCGAGAGGCTGTCCCCAGCTAAAGGCCTCAGCTGGTCCCCTCTGCTGTCCCCTGCCTTTAATGAGCTCCTTTAACTTAACACTAGGCCTAGGTTACTAGCTCGCATTTGAATATTTTTGATTAATAACACAAACTCCGAACCCTGCTGTGACAACCTAAAGTGTCCCTTTTACCTTTCTACCGCATCCCTGTACGCCCCCTGTCAGCAGACGCCTTTGAAACTAAAAGCAGAGAGGGAAACAAATGCCTAGTTAACAAAGCAGTGCTAAGTAGGTTAGTAGCAAACCTAAATGCTGGATTAGTAGGGGTACGAATCATGGGGGCAGAGCAAAGCATCTGGTTCTGTCAGGCACTGTGACAGCCATCAGAACAAGTTACTCTGACAACCACAGCACAATCTCCACAGGGACAGATTAAGCTCAGTTCATCGAAGCATTTTTAAATCTGGAGCTGGCTAACATAATATTGTTTGACCCCTGTGTCAGTTACCTCCGTGCAAATAAGAAAGTCAGTCTAATCAGATGTTTAGCATAAAATAGGCTTATCCTTGTCACATCAAACCACATTTGTATTAAAGCTGTTTGTTTTTGTTGCTTATATTTACTGTAATGTTCTGATATTCATCTTCACCTGTGTGCTGTAATATGGATTATCTTTTAGTGAAGTAAACACTTCCTTCACTCCTTCAAGCTGAGTAGCCCCCATTCTCTTGCTGAAGGAATCTCTTTTTCATTGAGGCTGATCAATATAAGACATTAATCGTGCTGTTGAGGTCGTCATGCCATCACTGTGTGAAAAATGAACTAACCCAGCCTTCTGTCTGCTCTTTCTTTTTCTCTCCTTTTCCTTTTCTCTCTCTTTTCTAATCTCTTCTGTCGTTTTCTGGTCTCTTTCTTTTTAAAATTTCTTTTCCTTACTTCTTCTTTTAACCCCCCCCCCCCCCCCCCCGGTCTCGCTGTCCCTGTTCTGTTGTTCAGATTCTAGCCTATACGGAAGGTCTTCATGGAAAATGGCTGTTCACAGAGATCCGCGCCGTCTTTTCCAGACGCTACCTACTGCAAAACACTGCTCTGGAAATCTTCATGGCCAACAGAAGTAAGACAGTACCTATAATTACCTATATGTAACAATTTGACCTTGTTATTGTAACCCTGATGGATATACATACATAAATCTGGCATTTTTATGTTGAAAAATATAGGAGATGTGCATCAAGAGCTCAGATGATCTTATTAAATATTAAGAATATAAGGATGATCCTTAATCTTAATATAATCCTATATGGTTTGAAATTAATGTATTTCTCTGTTCCTCTCTACAGCTGCAGTCATGTTCAACTTCCCAGATGCTGCCACTGTAAAGAAAGTGGTCCACAGTCTTCCTCGTGTTGGGGTGGGCACGAACTTTGGCCTCCCACAGACCAGGTCAGACACACAAACCTACACAGTCACTCTTTTTGTGGCATAACAGCTGATCCATAAAACTGTCCTTTGTTCAACACACTCCAGTGCTGCATCTGAACAGATCAGAGAATTAATGTTATGGGAAAACAGAGAATTAAAGTTATGGGAAAACAAAGGAGACAGAGGGAGAGCTATTAGATTGAATTTCCTCCCTCTCTCTCTTCCCATCACATGCACACATTGGTTGATCACCGATTTGTCCGTCCCTTGCCCCCTCCCAATCGGCTTCACACAAACATAGTCCAGTTCATTTATTTGTTTCCATCAGTGTGAAGCAAATATTCGCTTGTAAGCCTGCAGGGCACACCCCCCCCCCCTCCAGCCCTGACCTCATCCCCCCTTTCACATGATGTCTGCTCTGTGTCCGGGCAGCACAGAAGCTAAGCCCAAGCTAACTGCTGGCATATGTCTTGTGAAAATCAAGAGAAATAAAGGTAGTGTTCAGAAAGTCTTGTGGTGCTTTTTATGGCACATTTTAATTATGTGGTACATTATGGTAAAGGTGCAGTATTTTTCCAGTGTTTGAGGAAAACTAAGGATGAAGATAGTATTTTAAATACACTAAATTTTGAAAATCAAGACTGCCGAATCTCTTTATCCAGGGATTTGTTTCAGTTTCATCCTTCATATTGTGCAATTTTTTCATCATTAATCTGAGTTACAGCAGTTGCTATCTAGTGGGATTTGTGAATATTTTGAGGAGGTAACATGTTTGTGATAGGGAGAATCAGGGTCAAGGGGAAATGTTTTCTCAGTATTAAGAAACACAAAACCCTGTATGTGGCGACATAACAGTAAGGGCTATGTAATCAGTCTGTGTAAAAAAGTGCATCCAGTAATGAGTCAGTAAGGAGGTAGTCAAGAGTGTGTGCATATGTAACGCACACAGAGAGTTGGGGTAAGAGAATGTGTGTGTGTTTGCATTGAGCTCATTAATCAAGCTAGTTTGCAGGCCAGAGACACCTTGCCTCTTTGACCTGAGGACAGCTGTACAGACCAGCTCAGTGCACACACACCATCTTCTATAGCACAAATTTAATTCATATCCAGAGTCCTACAACAGCAATTACACAATCACATTTTATTGTACTTAATATTGTTAGTCATGGACATAATTCTACATTTTAACAACATCAAGCACCCTCTGTCTTTTCTCCACTCTAAATGTTTACATTTAATTGTGATGTAATCTACGGGATATATCTAAACCTATATAGAAAGTACATTCATGCGCATTACTGCTTGATTACAATACAGATCATTAAAAGTAGTGTGCCTTTGTAGCACACTTGTCTTTGGAAAGTCGTATTTTCACCTCTGAGAGACCTAATGACTATAATCTCACACCCTGACAGTGATTAATTCCATCATTTTCTTTTGTTTTAATTGGATTGGGGGTCATTTGTTTTTGTCCTACAGCATACATCATGCTCTGGGGCCTTGTACGTGTGCGCACACATGCACACAAATATGTGTATTCGACCCCAATTTATTGCATATTTGTCTTCTTAATTAGCAAGAGTGTAATTTCAATAGATTTTTCATGAAATGACATTTGTGTTGCTAAAGTCTAATAAAGCCTGAGGCTTTTTTAAATCTAAGCACTACTCTTGTGATGTTGTGACTGACTTTGTCTCTGTACTGCTTAGCTCCAAAGCTCACCAGGGCAAGAACACTTGAATGACTACAGTTATTTTAATATCTGTCACTCTCTGTTTGTGTCTGTAGGCGAATCTCCCTGGCCACACCAAAGCAGCTATTCAAAGCATCCAACATGACTCAGCGCTGGCAACGTCGGGAAATCTCCAATTTTGAGTACCTAATCTTTCTCAACACCATCTCTGGTGAGGACACCACCCAGTGTTTTTACAGACTGTGGCACACACCTGTCAATAGAGGAAATGTACACAACACAAAAAAAAACGCAGAAATCATTTTGAGCTTGTGTTGTGAGTCCTCGATACTATGACGTGTACAATCTTTGTTGTGTTCTCTTTTCTCATTTTCTTTACTTCCTCCAGGTCGGACTTATAATGACCTAAACCAGTATCCGGTCTTTCCATGGGTTATCACCAACTACGACTCAGAGGAACTTGACCTCACTCTGCCCAGCAACTTCAGAGATCTGTCAAAGGTAAGACACTCAGGCACATCCTCTCCTCCTCCTTTACCAGACTATTTTTTTCTTTTTGCAAAAAGAGAGAAGGAGGACAGCTAAGATGCAAGAAACATTTGTGTGTGTGTGTGTGTGTGTGTGTGTGTGCGCTGTTCTATTTTGTTGCCGTGTAATTGCCATTGATCATAGTTTAGTGAACCAGCTCCTTAATCACTAGTGGCTGATTGCTATCTTTACACAGACGTAGCGATGTCTTTCTCATTCAATTACTCACATATTTGAGTAGAAGACTTAACGTTACTGCAGAGTTTAAAAGCAGATACTTTTAACTATTTATTTATTATATATTGTTGACATCACCCCTAACCCTCTCTTGTATGGGAATCTAAAGCTTTGGCCAGTTTTGATATACGTGCAAATGTAGTAATGTGACAGCTTTCCCAAAATTGCAAGTACTATACATTATACATAATCTGTGTGATTAGTTGTTGACTTCTGTTGGTTGAGGCAGTCCTGCCCTGCTGCAGTTAAAGCTAAGCCCCTCATGTTCTCCCTCTGTAACTCCCATTTTTTTGGCTTAGCTATCATTTTCTGTACATAATTCAAAGTTCATAATTGAATTCTTTCAGTTTGACCTTCTGCAACACCCCAGGAAGTGAAGTAATACTCCCTGGTAGCTCCAGGCATCAAGTGATTGGCTTAAAACAATGAAACCTGCCCTGAGATGCTCCCTGGCACATAAATACACACACTTGCACTGCTGAAATTGCTTAAAAGAGTCTCCCCCATGTTGTAAGTAGACATGCAATTATTTACTTGCATGAACTCCCTCCCTTACACGCAGAAAAAAAACTAAAAAACACACTCCAAAGCTTGCCAGCTCCCCTCATCTGACTGCAGATCAGTTGTGCGTAATGGTGTCCAATGGTGGGAGGACAGAGGATTAGTTTTAGAGTGAGATGACTGAGCGACTGTCTAGCTGCTGGAACCAAAATGACTGAATAAATCAGCCACGGAAACAAAAAGGCATGTGTTAATGGACAGGGGATACGCTGGAGGAAATGCATTTCTGAGTTACACTTGAGGGCATTTGTTCAGGCCCAGGGGTCGGCCATGCTCCTGCAGGGTGAGGGAGAGGTGGAGCTGCTCATCTAGTGAGACGAAAGGAAACAAATTACAGTTAGGCTGTGTTTAGACCAAAAACTGGATTGCATCAAAAAATGCAAAGAGCTGTGTTGATGTGGGCGTGTTGGTATTTGTGCCAGAGAGATGATGCAATGAGAACCAGTAAGGTTTAGTTTCCATGAGTTTTAAAAACACTGTGAAATAATCTTTTACATGTCATATGCCATAAATATATAGTGTCATGTATATTGCCTACATATCCTGTCTCACTGAAAAATACTTCACATTAGAGAAGATAAATATGCTCTAACTGCTATTTCACTCACTGTGATTTTTAAGGATGCTAAAAACTGCATAGCATTTTATAAACTGACACATTAGGCCATTCATGTTACAAAGTAACTGTTAAGGAATGTGTGTTTGCATGTATTTGATTGGCAGTCCAGGATGATGTTGCATTGTTTTTCAGCAAAAGTTGAGCAAGGTTCAACTTTTTTGACAGATGATGCTGCAGTTTATTGTTGGAGCTCACTGTTGTGTTGGCACCCTGGCTGACTGTGCACTAATTAAATTTGATTTTTTTTTTCTTTTTTTGGGGGGGGGGCTGATGTACCGTTGGATTCTCTGGTTTTGTTTATGCTTACAATCAGAGTTATCAAGACAGTTTTCAGTGAGAATTTGTGTGCCACCAAACTCCATGCTAAAGTACAATGCAAATATAGTTTGCATTTTCAAACAATTTTGATCTGACCAAACCTTTAAATGTAAATAAATTGCATTAAACATTAGAAATAGAGAAAGCATAAAAATGTTATCTTGACAATATAATCCAGTGCAATGCTATAGCCCTGGAGAAATACCATGGCTGTGAAAAACAAACACATATGAACCATAAACAGGTCCATTCTTTCACACTGCTGTCATACACATTCAAACACCCCAACAGTCAACACCTTGTCCCTTAGGTTCTCCCCGGCCCAGCTTTCACTTTCGATCTGCTCCTCTGTGTCTCTAACCTCTGTTTTTATCCCTCCCAGTGTTGCTTTCCCCACTGTACGAGGCTGCATAATTTCTCTGTTTATCTGGCTTCATGTTGCCCAGTAGGCTGAAGTGTGACAGTTGTACTTGCCCCACCAACAAACACACACACGCACACACTCACACAAACACACAACCCGCCTTCAGTTTCTTAGCTCGTTTCTGCCTCCTGCTCTTCTCTTTTGCACTGCTGTGGGGTTTGGACAGCTCAGCCTCTGTGCTCAGTCAAGCCTCGTAGCCCCAGGGACTAACTGAATGAAGGGGAGATGGGTGAAAGGACGAGAAACAGAAAGACAATCAGAAAGCAAAAGGAAGAGGAGGAGAATGTGTAAGAGAAGAAGAACAACATCATTTGCCGTCCTTGTTCTCCTCTCTCCTCAGAGAGCTGAATAGCAGCAGAGAGAGAGGAGGAAGGGAGGGAGTGGGCCAATCTTTATTATATCTGTTTTATTCATGTTGTTGACACGTGTGTGAAATCAGTGTATGACCACTGGACCGTGGCAGACTGCAGTGTCTGGAAAAGGGCAAGCAGTACTGTGCAGCCCCTCAAATCAACCCCCACCCACCCCCAATTCTGCTCTCACAATCATTTGTATTCTGTTTCTTTTCTTTGCATCCTAATGTTTTCTGACCTTCACGGTTAGTTCACAGCTTTATGTCTGCATCATTCGCCACCTTGCCTGGTTTCTCTTTTCCTCCTCTTGTGTTCCCTCTTTATTGTTTCAATCCCTTTCTGTTTGTCTCTCACTCTGTCTCTTTTTCACCCTCCACATATCTCTTATCCCCCTCCTATGTCACATTGGTGGTTGTCTCTTATAGAAACAGGTCATCTGAGAAGCCTCCAGTGACATTGAGAAGCCAAATTGCCATGAACGTGTGTGTATGTCACACACTGTCATCGTCCCCAGCACAACAGAGGCCACACAGAATTTATGTTCCCTGCTGCCAGAGCCATTCTGACCCCAGGGACTTTCTTATCATAAACTCTAACCTCAACCTGACATCAAACGCCGACCCCCGAGATAACATTGTAGTCACGATAAGCACACACTAGAACAGACTGCAAGTGTTGTAACTCTCTGCTGTTTTTTTTTTATTCCTTCACCCTTTCATACACCCCACTTCTGCATATTGTCACACAGTCCCCCACAAAAATGCACTTGTCTTACGTATAGAGAGGCGTAGGATGAACGTAATTGGTCGATTCATTCAGTTCAACATAAGGCAAAAGCATCTTCATTCTTCTTGTTGTACAGCTTTTAATGAAACACAGCAAGCAATTAAAAGAATTGTTAACCTTCAACCCTAGATTAGGTAGTCTGCATTTACCTGGTGAAAGAAATCGTGAGGATTTATTGAGCAATCCCTGTACCTTTGTGCTGTATCCTACTACTCACAGCCAGATCAGCTAATGGTGTATTGATTTCACCATACGCGCCCCATATGTTTATCCCCCGGGCCCTCCACACTATTTTCACTGTTTAAATAGGACATTATACATAAACACTCCTTTCAAAAGGCTCATTTGATTTATGAGTCAAAGCCCTAGTGATGCTCAAATCGTTGGTAAGCTATTATACTTCATCACCAGTGACCCATTATTGTTTTAGTAATACTGGGTAATGTTTTTATAATAGTCCTCAGGAAGATCATGTTTGTTCCAAAGATATACTCTTTAAAAATTTTTTTTCTCAAACTGAGGATAATTTGGAGAGAGCCAACTTATTGAACAGAGTCACTACAGAGGACATTTCTGAGCATTATGTGGCCCATAATTTTAATGATTAGTTTAATGTCTCATGACAGGTGCAGATTTCACTTTGTAGTAAAATGATGACTCATTCTTTTAATTCCCTACATGTAGTATAAGTTTTGTTAAGGGAGTCAGAATAAAATATAAATAAAATATAAATATGATCATAAAAAGTGTACAAAATGTGTTGATTTGTTAATATATACCCTGCATTTTCTATAAACTATTTTAGTTTTAGTTTGTGATCATTTCTTGTGATTTAGTTTTTCTCACAATAGCTTTAAAATGACTCTGTAACACCATCTACTGTGAATCAAGAACCGATAAGGAATAATCAAAGATTAATTCTCTGATGTTTACCTCTTCTAAGTGGCAGCACAATCTCACTCTGTAGCTTACTCTCTAGTCTAATTAAAACTATGAGATTGGTTCATTTATCTGAGAGCTCATCAGAGCGCTATTCTTTGCTACGACATATTAGGCCAATCTCTGGTGGGGCGGCAGCAGGCGTTCCATCAACACACTGCCAGGCGCTCTGCTCTGATGTACGGTGCCGTCACCGCTGCTCTGTTGTAGCTACTGTAAGCTGAGAGCGCTAGCCTCACAGTAATTTACAGCAGTAAACAATGCCGGGCTCGCGCAAACCAACAGCTCCCACATGCACTCACACACAATTCTCTCCCTCTCTCTGTCACTGTGGCACTTTCGGTCTTTTTTTTATTTTATATGCCTCCTCTCCCTTTTCTTTTTTTAATGAGCCGACTGTTATTAGGGCTATAAATCAGACCAATGGGTGTGATGTATAATTCACTGTGTGTACTCACCCACCCCCAGTGGCCCTGAGGAAGCCCACAGTGTATCACTGTCAGCCCAGAGCTGCACAGTGTGGTGGCACGAGGCATTTCGCTTTGTAAATCTGCACACACTCAGGAACACTTTTTACAAAATAACAAAATATGCACACACTAAACAGTAAAAGCAACCAATTTTTGTGTGTCACTGCCACTACACACAAATACATGTACACAACTATGCCCCATTATGCCCACACAAACAATAGCCATATCGCAGATCAATATTAAAGCCTGGCCCTGGATGAGTCTTGTTGTGACAGGCACCCTATGATATGAAAGAGATCCAATTGATCCACATCCTACTAGGCCCTCATCCTCAAAAGGCCATCATTCCATTACCATTGATCAGCTCTGTGTGTCTGTGTGTGTGTGTGTGTGTGTGAGAGAGAGAGAGAGAGAGAGAGAGAGAGGAGGAAGATGAAGGGGGGTTTGAGGGAATGAGGCACAGCCAGCAGAAGACTAATAAAAATTGAACCAGCCTGAAAGTGATTTCTATAAATGAGTATTTAAATAATAGCAGAGTAGCACAGGGTTATTGGTTTTTGGAGAGCGATGGAAAATTAATGCAACTTAGCCATTTTTCTAGACTACAAATAGGGCTGGTGACCAGTGTATTAGTTACAGATTAATAAAAGCAGAAATTAAAGGAATCCACAGCCTTGCTATTGATATTCCTAGTGGGCACTCTTTCATTGGAGCACATTAGTTTTCTCTGACAGATTACAGCTGCAGGGGCTCTGTTTCACAGCCTCTAAAAAGCACTCTGCGGGAAAGGATTGATCTCTGTCTGAAGGGAAACATCATCTAATATTCATTTGAGATTGCACAAAGGTTACCAGCTTCATTTGCCTTGCAACTATTATGCTGCTAAGAGCGGTCCCTGAATATATTCACAGTAAAATTTAGTACTGCCTCCTTGCTTTCCTTTTTCTTTCACAGTCATTTGTCATTTCTTGTCTTTATCTCTGCTTTTATGTAAGTCATCAGTTAAATGAAGTCACATCTTATTCTTGACTGTTTAACAAATTTGAAAATATGTTTTCTGCTTATATTTTTCTGTAGCCCATCGGTGCTCTGAATCCCAAGAGGGCGGCATTTTTTTCAGACCGATATGAGTCCTGGGAGGATGATCAGGTGCCAAAGTTCCACTATGGCACCCACTATTCCACCTCCAGCTTCACCCTGATGTGGCTACTACGTATTGTAAGTGCAATGCTTATAAATAAATATAAAAAAAAAAAGAAATTACTGGGACTTCTTCTTCACTCAATGCAGCTCATATACTGGATCTACAAAGGCCTCACTTCGATTGACTTTTAGGGGTGTAGCTATGCACAGCAGTATGCATATTCAAGTCGTTTGTCAAACAATTTTTAATGGATTTTTTAATTTAGATTCATTATTTGCTTTGGAGTTCCATAGTGTCATTGATTTATTCTTAATAAGGTCTTTGATTCCTTGAAACAGTAACAAGTTGAGAGCATATATATGCTAAATATTGCATCATATGCATATTGTTCCTTATTTATTGTTGCAGATAATTCATTCCACTGTTCCACATAATAATACAGTGACAACAAAAACAATGTAATTAAATGTATTCTATGTGATTTGGTCTGTTTTTGAGGAGCATATGTAGTGTGCGTTGTGCACTGGAGTGCTCTCCTTCGGTACCTTTGTTGAATGGATGCCATCAATCTTTCCATACTGCACTCAGGGGAAAGGGAGGTTACTAAGTTTCTCCAATGTGCAGTTTTCTGCTGTTATTGTCCCAGTAGCTCACTGTCTCAGTGACTCCCAGTAGAGTTACCTCATTGATCCCTGCACATCATTAGAGGGCTTATTCTAAAGCCACTTTACCAGAAATCCTCACTTATAACTCTCACTTAGAGATCAAACTTAACATCACAGAATAACTGAAAACTGTTTGTGCAGTAATTGTGAGCTCTTTCTATGTATTTTTGTGACATTTTTACATTGCTCTTAATCCTGTTTTGTTGTTTTGCACAATGAGATTCAATGTGGTTAACCTCAAGCACATTTTTTGTTACAAATGAACCTTACATCATTTCAGGCTGGACTTAATTAGCTATCTATAATATTAGTGTGTAGCTATGGCCCAGCATATTGTGTCCATGTCACTTGGGGGCTATTGCGTCATAGAGAAAGCTATTGATCTGTTCTAACAAGATTATACATGATTAGAAATGCATCAGTAGCACAAGTGTATTGGCTTTACTGGCTCACTGGGATTATTGTTATTTCACTTGTTCATTTTTGGACTCTAGCTTGTTAGGGGGTGTATAAAAAGAGTAGATTTGGTTAAGATCTATTGACATAGTGTTGTATTGAATTTCAAGCAACACAGACTTTATTGTATATTTTTATTGCACAGCGAGGGATTCTGTTTTAGCAGCTACAATGGGTATTGTCGGTTACAGCAGCACAATCCTAAACTGAGGTTTTTTTTTTTTTGGCCAATCAACAGGAACCCTTCACCACATTGTTCCTCAACTTCCAAGGAGGAAAGTTTGACCACGCTGACCGCACCTTCTCATCAGTGTCCCGGGCCTGGAGGAACTGCCAGAGAGACACATCTGATGTCAAGGTACTATACACATTGATGCGTGCACACATGATGTGGAAATGCTTTCCAAAAAAAGTTTCCTCTTTCCTTTTAAGATAAGGTTGAAGGTTCTTTAAGGTTGACTTGTAAGAAGGTTAGAAGTTAGAAAAGATAAAGGACTGAGCACTGCAGGAGGATAAATCCCCATCCAGCATCCTTACAGACAAAGAAGAAAAGGTTTCAAAAGAGTAATGTCCAGTCACTACCAATCATTGTCCCTTTGCAATGAAAGCTTCCTGGTCTTCTGATCAAAGCGTTAAACTAATCCTCATCTGTCCCAGCCGTCTGTCTCAGATTCAGCCAGCTATAACCTGGACTTGAATCCCTGCCCATTGGGCCCCCAAACTCTGAGCTGTTGGAGCTGTTGGATCTGCCCTGCAACGGCACAGGTCATTCTCATACTGAGGGCCTTCGAACCCCCAGTGCACGCTTTAACTGCTCTCCTAAAACATTTACGACTACAGTCAGACATTCTCTGTTAAAGCCGGGTACTGCTCGGTCTCCTGGCACTGGGTCACTGGATGGGGGAACAGTGGTGGTGTTGGGGGTTTTGACGCTTGATTGCATTTACCACCCCCTTCACATCCCGCCGATAAAACATATGGATTGTGTTACTGCGTAGCTGGCCAATGCTTGATTGCGAAAGCCCAACAAGAGCCCTCGTTTGCTCTCTCAGTCTAGACCTGTCAATGTGGATCAAACTGTGAGAGCTCAACTTCAGATCAAAACAAAGGGAAAATCTGGACCACATCACTTTGTTTCCATGTTCAGTTTGAATTTTTTGCATATTTTGAATGAATGTCCGTCGACTTTATCCACTTGGACGCACACATTCATGTTCTAGTAAAAGAGGAATTAGGGACTAGATGTATCAATTTAGTATGCTAAGTACACCATTTAGCTTTAGCATTGGAGTCATTGATAGCAACTCTGTCTCAGCCAGAGGGCAAAAAGCGCCAGTGTTTGCATATCCCAGTGGTAAAGAAGAGGTGATAATAGGTTACAACACCCAGATTCAGTGTGTCTCTAGCCTGGGTGACGCTACCATGACCTCCATTCCCCAATCCCCTGACCTCCAGCCTCAGCCCAAAGGCATCAGAGGGGGAGAGAGGAGAGGAGAGAAGAGGGTTTAGAGGTAGCAACAGTGGAAATGTAGCAGGGGAGCCCAGAGGCCAGAGCCCCTTCCAGTGACCCATGACAGGACAGGATTGGGGATCAGAGGGGCTGGCCTCTGACCAGGCCAGAGCAAAGGGGCCACTGCACATAATGGTCAGAGCAAGGCAGGCTTGAGTGTTGGGGAGAGAAGCCCTTAACGCTTTGTTAGAGTGTGTGTGTGTGTGTGTGTGTGTGTGTGTGTGTGTGTTTGTGCGTGCATGCATGCATGCGTCCTGCCACCTCCTGGTCAAATTTACAGCAGGCTACAGCCAGTGAACCTGGGTGAGCTGGAGGCCTCATTAAGAGATTGACCTTTACTTTCAGGTCAGGTTTTGTGGAGTGAAGAGATTTCAGAAGTGAGGAAGTGCTGTGTTGTTTTAAACTCAGTGTGTTTGCTTGCTCATTTGATTGGATGTTTTCACCCTATTGATGAAATCTGGATGTATTGAGCAGCTAATCTGATAAGCAACATGTACTTGTTTGTGTAAGAAGTTTTTGTTTTTTTAGAGATGTTGCGTATGACCCTCTGCTTAAAAATTTGCTTAAACCTGCCACTCAGCCTCAGGTTTTAGTTTTTTGCTGCAGTGCTGCTGGCCAAACAGACTAAGGCATGTCAGCTTGATGTCGATGTTGGTCTGCTTGTATCTGTCGTCAGACTGTCAACATGTTTGTATTTCTCTGTCCTTCTTGAGATGACCAGTCAGCACTTGTAGTTGCACAAGCTTTGTTTACAGACAATAAGACTGCCGTAAAATCCCATCAAGAAGTACTGTCCATTTATCATTAAGTCTATATTTTAAAACTCTAGTATCTGACTAATCATACCATCTGCCATCCTATGCTATGCATTGTAACATACGTGTCAAGACTTTGGGAGAGCAGTTTACTGTTAACTAAATGTCAACAGTTTATTAACTTGATGTACATTAAGTACACTGCCTTCCTTTATCATTTACAAGAAGCAGTGAAGAGTAGAGAAATGCTTCATCCTGGTGTCTTGTACTCGGTGAGACATACCCACAACAATAACACTACAGTTTAGGCCTGGGTGGCGGTATGGATTTATCTACATGTTTTTAAGCTCAAACTCAGTCTTATTGTTTACACTCATTGTGGCAAGTTCTGCTTAGTTAAGAATGACGAATGGCCAAACATATGGGGTTACATCTCCTGTCATAACTATGTTTCTCTGTGCGATCGTGCAATTTGAAAATACTTTGTGTTGTTTGAGACAGCCAAATAAAATCATCATAGTTAGGAAGGAATTTGGTTGACTGCTCTTTTTTCTCTCTGTTGTTGTGGAAGATTTTTCTGCCACTAAGATACAAACAGAGAAAATTAGTTCATTGGAACAGTGGAAAACCGCAGCCAAGAGCATGCTCAGAGGTTTTTGACATCTTCTCTAGTGGCTAAACACAGGCAGACAGCAGACAAGTAGAATTAGATATAATTTCATTAATAATTGTCCAGTTTTCCAAAGTCTGACACCTTTAAATAGTGCTGGCCAGTGATTCTTTGAGCCCTCTCTAATTTCAAAATCTTTGAAACTTTCTTCCTTCAGCATTGTATATTGAGCAAAGCTAAGACTTACTTGTCAGATATCGACAGTATCACTTTTTGCTCACGTTGATGGTGATAACCAAGGTTTAAATATGTTTCTATGTTGTGCCCGTGCAGGAGCTGATCCCAGAGTTCTACTACCTCCCCGAGATGTTTGTCAATGCCAACAGTTACAACCTGGGAGTGATGGAGGACGGCAGCGTGGTGTCTGATGTGGAGCTGCCACCTTGGGCCAAGAGCCCAGAGGAGTTTGTTCGAATCAATCGCCTGGTAAGACTGTGAATACACAGTAGAGAGAACCATAACACATGCTAGTGTAATGGAGCAAGTGGATGACCCAGGCTCAAGCCACTGAACAGCCCTTTTGAAGTGCACTTGAGCAGTACACTGAGTCCTTGCCAGCTGCAGCAGTACACCAGTAAACTCTATAGGCATCATATAGTATTAAATTATTATTATTATCGTATGATCATGACAGTTTTGACCAACATTTGTAGTATCAGTGACATTAACACTCACACATAAACACATTTCTGTGTCTGTCTTCAATATCACAGAACCCAGACCGACCGAAGTCCTGTCAGAGGTTTCTGCCTCTCCTTGTACTAACTTAGCTGGAAATGCTAATTCAAAGAGTCAGTGTTATTTCCTGACCGTCTCACAGTTCTTCCTGTTACCTGAGCCTCCCGCTTCTCCGACATGCCCCGGCTCTCAGATTGCTGTGTTGCCCAAGTGATCCAACATCACCTCACCTCCTATCCCTTTACACATCACCATCTCTATCTGTTCTCACTCTGTCCACACACATCTGGTGTATGTTCGTGTGTGTGCAGTTGCATATGTGTTTGTGTGCAGAGAAATGATGCAGTATCCTGTTTCTGATCTCCCCTTCCTGCCCGCTCAGCCCAAAGCAGAAATATTCTGTGTATATGAGTGTCGGATGTTGTCAGACCTGCTGTCATATTTTCATTGTAGATGTTCTCTCCTCTTCCTTACACACACACACACACACACACATGCACACGCACATGAGGCTGGGAAGCAGAGGTAACTCTTTGGAGTTTCAGATTACCTTGCTCTGCTCTAGAAGGTCAAAAAACACCAGATAGATTTACTGTTTCTGTTATGTCTTGCTGGAATAGCTTGTTATCTGCACTTTTAGACCTTCAACTTTACTTTTTTGGTGACTTTATACTGAGTTTTACTGATACTCATAGGCCAGATCATCTTGTAAATAAATTTTGTTCATAATGGACCTATCTAGATAAATGGGGTAAGTCTAGAAGAGAGAATTAAAAGATAAACAAAATCACATCACAAGTTGCAGTGTAATGCAAATGAATATGCCTATTATTGTTGCTTTAAACATTTAAAATGTCTCCCATTTTTTCAATAAAAGTTGATGTAGTTTCCTGTGCCCACAGTAGTAATGGATGCTGATGAGGCTGGGTGTGCTCTGTGACCTGTGTAGTCTTGTGGTGGGCTCTGTTAACCAGCCTACTGATATGACCAGGCCCCTATCATTAATCACACACTTCCCTCTCTTTGGCTGTCAGCGTGGTCTAGGCCAAGGTGGATGTATTGGGGAAAGCTTTTTGTGGCGGTGGTGGCAGCTTGCTGTTTTGCAGTGTCCTACCCAGTCAGTGTACTGAATCCCTCTGTTAATTAATGTTATAAAAAAAGAGTGTACTTGAATTTCTGAGCTTTCCCTTGCAAAGTGTGAAAATGTGTAGACATATGTGGAGTCCTATAGTGCTGCAACGAATTAGCGGATTAATTGTTAATTAATTTATTCAGTGTTTTTTGAGTTGTCTTCTCCATGTGAGGATCTTTTCTCTGGTTTATATCCCTATTATTAAAAAATCTATTTTAAAATTTTATATCTTCCTACAAAGCAAAAAATTTGAAGATATTAACTTTGGTTTCAGAACCTGTGATGGGCATTTGTGTTTTGGACATTTCTAGACTTAAGTGAGTAATTGCATATTCTGAAAAAAAGAATAAATTAATTGATAATAATAATAATAATAATTCTTAGTTGTTAAATAATTTAAATAATTGTTTTGGCTGTATTCCTTGTAATCTTTTTCATAATTCTACTTTCCAGACGGTAGTATTTCG
Source organism: Lates calcarifer (assembly GCF_001640805.2). Taxonomy (NCBI): domain Eukaryota; kingdom Metazoa; phylum Chordata; class Actinopteri; family Centropomidae; genus Lates; species Lates calcarifer. The sequence goes on along the minus strand of NC_066837.1, from coordinate 7,319,345 downwards.
ATCTTGAATACTGCTCTCCTGAGTAATATTTGTTTGAAATGCAGTAGTGGAACATAGCCTACCCAATACCTAATTTGGATAATATTGTATAGACTAACAGTGAGAAAACCAGCTTCTTCCAATATGTGAATTAATGTGCTTTGTGCTCCTGCAGCATTTCATTGCCAGTTAAAATGCACCAGTTTCATCTAGCTCTCTCAATTTCCTCTGGTGCTTTCCTCTGTGTCCAATTTAGTGCTGCAGGGGCAATTTGGATTTATCCAAAGGGTCTATACTCATATACAGCTACCTGCTAGTTACTGTATTCAGCCTGATAAAATTTCAGTCTGTGGTTTCTTTCTCTACTGTGTGCAAATTGAAATATTGATCCAGCATAGAGCTGAGCCCAGCAGGCAAGTATAGCTGTACAGAAACATAACAAGCTCAGTAGAACAGGAGTTTTCTGAGGTTTTGCAAGAGGGCTGACAACATGAATATCTGCTTCATATCCACATAGACATGCATTTTAGGTTTCAACGTTGCTTATCCACGATCTCATAATCCCCTCAGGTAGTAGTAGGTAGTAAGATTATTCTGTCTCATGGCAGATAAGTACAATGCCTTATACTGGTTTAGATCAGTTAAATCATTGTACATCATCAGTGAGAAATTATAGCTTAAATTTTGTATATTATATATTTGTATACATTTTATAGACATTTGATTACAATGATTACACAAGATGCAAGAAAATAATTGGTATTGGATTAATAATGCTGAATACTGAAAATAGCTAGTTGCAATCCTCATTTTGCATAATTTCACCATTTCATGAGACCCAATGTTACAGTAGTACAGATCATATACAGACAGAATGGAAAAGACAGGGTAAAGGAGGGTGGACAGGAAGAATAAAGGAAAGAATGGGTCGAGGACAAGGTAGAGGGAGGGATGTGTGGGTGGACAGGTCTCTGGTCATGACAGATAGCTGGCATTAGAGGGTGTCAGCTGGCAACTGTGGTACTGTTGGGAGAGAGATGAGCATGGTGGAAGAGGAGAGAGGAAGAGTGAAGGAGTTAATGGGCTGTTTGGCTCTCTTTAGCTTGTCTACTGCTAATGGCCTCGCAACACAAGGATAGACAGCAGGAGAGAACACGCAAACACATGCAGATGCACACATGGTACAAAGACACACACACACGCCTGCTGTCTCCACTCTGGTTATGAGCCCTAGATGATTAACAGCTAATTAGGGCTCAATCTGGAAAGGCCATTAAAAGCCTCTCACAGTAAAGGATTGTGCTGCTGTGCAAAACGGCAGCTTGTTTTTGTTGTTGAGAGTGAGAGTTGCATAGTTGGTAATAAAAAAGAAAAAAAATCTAGAAGATATAAACATTACATCAAACTATAGCCTGGTTTATGTTGCTCTGCTATTGGAAATGTCATAGTCCATCACTAATGTTTAGTAAAAAGTGTGTTGCATGGCAACCGATAAACTGCAAGTATGTGCCTACACAGATTGTTGTTTAATTTCTGGCTTACACAACACTGAAGGCTCAAAGAGTTTGGTTTGAGGTACTGAGGAATCGTTGGATCTTTGGAGATGAAGCACCTCAGCGTCTTAAGCTCAAGCATGCACCTTCAGTGCGCTGAAGTGCCTACAGTATACTTAAACGCTTGCTTGTAAAGGCACACTCCCTTTTCCTTGGTCCATCACACACCCACACACACATACATGCAGAGACACTGGGGTCTTGAGGCGGCATGCCACAGAGATCAGGGGCTGCTTGTTGTTTTTACCAGGAGGTCGAAGGAGAGGTTAAGAACTTGATCCCTCCTCCACCAGATAACTACACGTCTCTGGGCACTGTCAGCCTCTCTGACATTCCACTATATATGACCACATCTCACTTCCCTCGTCTGCTAGCCATTAGCACGATAGCAGGTGATCGTATGTGTGTATGCTTGTGTGTTTGTGTGCATGTCAGTGTTTACCTGTGCTGTCATGTAACCAGGCTTCACTGGGGCTACTGATATGGAGCAGCCTAAACCACAGTCTGCTGTAATAGCCATTCCCTACTGTGAATAGTCCAATGGTAGACTGAGCTAAACATTACAGATTTTGGAGGCTGTAATATACACATTAGGGCTAAGGACTAAGCATGTTGCCTAATATTACACTCTGTAAACGGTAAAGCACAGCGTTTTCTACATTCTAATAAAAACAAGAATGAAAATGGTCAGTTTATCTGATATTTTAATTTATTTGAAATATAACACTAAGAATAACATATTTAATTAAAAAAAACTTATGAATCTGCTCTGTGGAAACAGGAATCTTTTTATTCTTCTCTTGATTTGTCCAATCAGTACTTAACAAGTACTGAGTACTGCCCTTTTTTTCTTGTAGAGTTGCGGTGCAATCACCATCAAACTTATTTGATCTCTACAGGGCCCATTTGCTGCTACACATTCACGTTTGGTTCCTTTCAGTCATCTGTGCTCTTGTGGTGCTGCTGACAGACCTGCAAACCACACACATGGGACAGACGGGCAGCACATTACTTTCGGCCTTTTTCCCCATATAAAGCATCTACTCACTCAAAGCAGTGACAGAGACATCAGCTAAACTGCCCTCACAGAAGGAGAGAGAGACTTTCGTCTTGTTGAATGGGCAAAGCTAACTGAGTGATGGGTCAGAAGCTGATACTGAAAGGGTTGACCACAGGTCACCACCATATGTGGTAAACTGTCACTTACCCAAGACATCTCTGCTCAATGGACATTAGACACCAAAGTTATCTGTATGATTCTATAAAAGCTAACCATTTTTAGCATTTGGCTACCTGGTGTCCTATTATCGCAATAGATTCTTTGGAGGAGTAATAACCTTCGGAAAGCCAGAATAATAAAAGGTTGTGTTACTTTAGAAATAGATACCTGTGGTGTGCTAGAAGCAACCAGTGCATATCATTTTCCATACAATGTTACTTAACTTGATATTGGAGTTTTGAGGTTTGTCCAAACTGTCGTTATCATTTCTGTTGATGCTGCATCTTTACTGCTCCCTCCTTGCAACATTTAAAAAAGATTCACTGATTTGAAAGCAAGGGCTACACCAGTTTTTACTGAACAAGTAGTTGATAGTTATTTTGTCTAAACTCCTCCATCAGGGACTTTGTCAGATGTAATTATTAAACCAAGAATTCAAGTAACTCTGTTGTTTTGCAGTTTTAGTTTTGATATTTCAATAATAGGTCCAAGCAGGTTCCAGTGGTATTCAGATCTTTGGTTTGATTCATTAGTATATTTAAGAATCCCAATGGTGCTCAAACCACAACCTCCTCCCACCCCCAAAATGTAAACTTGTGGGATTGTGGACAACCATTTCTACCAGACAAGGTAACACAAGCCACTGTATGCAAAATGCTCACTAAGAAATCATGGAGATCTGAAGTAAACATGTGAGTGGGGAGGGAGGTTTAGCCCGATTAGACCCAGGTAAACTGTTTGTTAGCAATTAGCCTTTTGTATATCAGAGCTGAGTGCTTGCTTCTGTGGTGTAGCTCCGTGTTTCTTCACTTCTGCCCTCTAGTGGTCAGAAATTGCCAGATGCAGCTTTAATTAAAATGGAAGTGCTTTCTGACTTCAACTGATAATTTTTGCTGTGCACTATGATGGCTATCTGTTTCATAGGGCCTCACATTTGTCCTTACAGCTGTTGTTGTCATAATCACCACAGTAATCTTGCCTGCTGAGGTAAACATCTACATGGCTGCTCAGTGCTAACAGACAAATGTCATATTAATATGAGCTAAGTCACCTTTACCCCCCAAACCTCATATACTCACACTATCACCCTCTTTGAAAGTCCCTCTCTGAGATTTGTCTCTTTCATATGCTGACAGCTCTTCACACTTACAAAAACTATGTCATCATGGCAGACATGTCCGTTATCGTTCCAGGTTATGATCAAGTGAGGGTAAGGAGGTGTTTTACATGCCATTTTTACCATGTGGTTTGATATAAGATTTTATAAGACTATAAGACTTTATTTATCCCACTTTGGGTAAATTTACAATAAAACATATTTTACATTACTGAGTATTGTGGCTAATGCTCAAAACATTTTAAGATAACGTGTGTCATTATGCAGAATTGTCCGAGGGCTCCGTGTGTGAAATGTGAAGGAGAGCGGGGTACAGAAGACAAAAGTGTGTCCCACATTTTTTCCCACAAGACACATAGCCAGACATAAGAGCTCCCCTGGCGCAGACCACCAGCTACACAAAGTCAAAGATCATGGCTGTTTACATTCACCTCTCATCCGCACCACACTCTCTGATCAGACACCCACTGGGACGCACGTAATACTTTTCCCACCAGCCTCCACATCTTATTCTCACAGGAACCCCATAGGAATTCATGTGTGAGCTGAGGTAAACCACTGCAAGGACCAGTCACTAACCACTAAGATATACTTATGCACTCGTGAATGACTGAGTGAGTGAAAATCTTAACGTTGTCTAGCCCAGCATGGCCTTGTGTAACAGAACACAGTTTACCATGTTAGCCTAGTGCTAATCTGTTCCCCTGGTGTCTCCACTGAAAGTCTTGATGTTGGATGGGAACAAGCACTGTGGGGTGGGGATGTGGGGGGGTTATCTGGCTAATGTCAGCCAGCGCTCACTGTAGGAGTATTGTCATGCATAAGGGCAGACATGTTTACTGTGTGCTCAGTGTTTTACGAGCTGTCCCCCCTTCTTTTCTTCCTCCCCCTCTTCTCTGTCCTTCTCCCCCTCCTCTTCTTCGTCCTCCCCATCAATGACGTAATGGAGGAGGCCGATGAGAGCCTGAGAAATGAGATGATCTACTGCTGCTGACATACTCACTCACTAATGTTGTCCCTCTCCCTTTTCCTGCACTCCTCCACGCTCTCATTTTACTTCTGCCAAAGTCTACTGAGATGCTTTTTTGCAACATACACTGTTTTCACACTCCTTCGCTCCTGTAAAACACCTGGACTCCTCCTTGGCTTTATGTGAAAGAACAGTTGTCTTTGCTCTCTGCCTCTTTTACGCCATCATCAGGTCATAATTTTCATTTGTCCATAACTGTAGTTTACCAACAAATGTCTGCAAAATACTGACATTCCCATCAGCCTCACCTGTACCTTGTGTTTAGTGCACTTGAGCATGCTAACTCGCTAAAGTAAGATTGTGAGCACAGTAAACATTGCTCCTGCTAAACATCTCTGTGTTCATATTTTTACTGAGTATTGAGTATAGTTTGTACTGAGTATTTTTGCATGCTAATATTAACATTGAGCTCAAAGCATCATTATGCCAGTGAGTCCAGCCTCGCAGAGCTGCTAGTCTTGTTAACATATCTTTAAATAATTATTAATCTTACAGAAACAGAACCATTAAATGATAGGTTCATATTACAATATGCTTCTCAAAATCATTACACAATAATACTAAATTATTGCCTAGCCTTTTCTGAGATCATAAGCACAGTACTGTGCAGTTTATTAACAGAATCAGAAACTAAATCAGATATAATACATAGTTGATAATATGATGTGTGATATAACTATGTATATTGTGTACTTGTTTCTACAGGGTGTATTTGCCTTTTGAGAAATCAGAGGTTACCTTTCCCTCTTATTTTCTCTCCACTCTCTAACAAGCTGTAGCTCCACATAACCCAACACCATAATAACCTTTCCTTAAGGACTAACTACACTCAAGCTGATCAGTTGAGTCATTCATCCTAATCATCTCCACTCTGTCTTGAAAAGCCTCCACACCTTCAGACAGGCAGTGAGACGTCCAGTCCTCCAGTCAACTATATAATCATCTGAGACGACAATGCTCCTCTCAACAGCCATCCAAATATTCTCTCATTCAGCATGCTCCGAAGCCCTCCTCAGTGGTCCTGTGTTTAATCAGCTCTGACTGTTGACTTAGCTTTTGCTCACTTGATCCTATTGTGGATGTGTCTTATGGCTGCTGGTGATGTCAATTTATTTGCTAGCTTGTTAGCCTTTTCAGAGTGCAGGTGGACAGATGGTTAGATTTTCTGCATGTACTTGTTGAGTTGTCATCAGGCTTTAGTTTTTTTTACTGATATGTTTTAATTTCCACATTTGCAGATAATGATTAATTATGCTGCATCATATTGTTGGTCATTACTCTACATTGACCAGAAACTAAGAAAAGACAACAACTACACTATTATTGCCTTCTGACTTTGAGTCAGCATCATTTGCTTCACCCATTTACTTCTCAATCAGTATTGTTTACTCCACTGTCTGTGCTGTAAATTGGACCACTTAGTGCATTCTCGCAGTCTACACCATACCATTTGTCTGACTAAGACCAAATCCACCATGACATGTTTGTTTTGTGGAGATACTTTCCCAATCACTGCTCATTCTACTTCTTTTCACCCAATAACATGATATTCTTGCTTTTCAAGTGGGCGAGGGATAATAAGAAAGATGGGAGAGAGTTGGGGTTAGAGTTTCAGGTTCCACTTGCCAGCGAGTGTGTCCAGTTGACCCATAGCCAGAACTCTCACGGTTGTGACCTATCTAATTAGTAGAGCAGGAAAGGGGGGTGGGCTGAAGTAACACACGGCCCATCTGGGGTTCTCTTGGTGTGTGTGAATATGAGAATGAAGGAAATGGTTTGTTAGCTTCGCGGCTGCTCTGAGGCTCTCATTCCTTACGTCACCCATTGCTTTTTTCTTTTTCCTCTTCCATGTTTGGGGGCCCCTCTCCTGGCCGGCTACAGGTTTCCTCTGCCTGCTTCAAAATGACAATCGGCTTCTCATTTACAGCGAGCTAATAAGCCCTTTAATCAGAGTGCTTGTCAACCTCAGGGCAAGCAACTCCAGAAGAGTTGATCCAAAGGATCAGATGACTGGAAGAAAGAGCAGGAGGGGAAAAAAAAGAGTAGCACTAAGAGTGAGAGAATAAGTAGAAGGGAAAATGAAAGGGGGTTGTTGAACTTGGAGGAAGAATAGAGAGTCAAAACAAGAGGGATGATAAACTTGTATTGAGATGAGAAGAATAGGCTGGCTTCTGCGAAGGACGATGGTGTTTGGTGTACTTGGAAACACGCAGATCTGATGAGATTTAATAACTCAATTAAATAAAATCTGCTATAAAAATATGATATGACTAAATGAAACTTGATTTAACTGCTTTAACTACTGTTTCAGCATCATTTTGTTCTATGTCGACATGTGTGGTGTTTCACTGCCACACATGCTGAATTTGGTTTTCAGGATGTTTTGATCAGCTTGTTCTTAAACAGTCGTTTTAGTATATACAGACCTGACAAGTGTTTGCTTTATTCATCCGTAATCGATACAAAAGAAAACAGCCTGCTGCTGACAACACTCTGCATACAGCATGTGCATTTGATTACACACCCTCACCATCAGTAACACACGCAGGCACATTCACGGACCCTCACATCGCCGTTGGCATGCAAATGAGTGGGTTGATTTGTTAAGTGACATTTTAACATCCTTACAGACAGCTCTCCATAAGTCCTTAAAAGGGTTTTTTAGGGCCAGCGAGGGTTGGAGGAAAGCGTTCAGTGTCACCTCGTTAAGGCCGAAGTGAAATCCAGCTCAATCCAGACCATAAAGCTAACCGCAAACCACAGTGAGGCACAGAAACTTTACTGATAGGCCCAGTGCAAGCCCTGCAGACCTGTAACATGGACAAACACTTTTACTTTTGAGCAGAAAAAGATCATCACTAAAAGTGGGGTTCAAAGAAAAAGCGATAGAAGTAAAACACACCCATTTGCAAGCAGAAAAAGCTTGAGGTTGAAGACTAGCCACTGAATTGAGATCAGACTGTTCGTTTTTTTTCTCAGTTCTCAGAGAAAGCCTAATGTCCACCAGCTGGTTAATTGCAATCACTTGGTGTCTCCGGTCTGATAGCATGTTTTCAAGTCCCAGTCTAGTGTATATCACTCTCTAAAGAGTAACATATTGACAGACACACTGTCAAACTGTCATTCTTTTTGAGTATTTTTGTGGGGTTTTTTTTACAGGGTTTTACTTCATACTCCAGCCCCAGATGTTTCAGAAAAGAAAGAAATTAATGTAATCTGAAACTTGCACACAGACAAGTCATGTTCACTGTGATGCATTTTCATTAGAATTCACATCACAGCCTGGAAAACTGGCACACAGGCAAAATAAGCACGAAATTTAAAAGAGAAAATAATGATATACATTTAAATACTTGGTGGCTTTGTTGGGGAAAAAACTGATTAAGGTAAATAATTGCTGTTTTCTACACAGGAGATTATTCCAAATTACTGTTGCCATTGGAACCAAGTCACAGTACACAACAATGGGGACACCCCCAAGCTTCAAAGGTGTACTTTGTCAAATCCGTAACAATAGAAATGTGGGATTCCAGTGACTTCTACCCCCTATCAGCATTTACATAAAGGCATGCTAAATTATTCATTAATTATCAGAGAGTCCCCTGTGGATGGGGATGACACACACACTGCCTGCTAATTGGCCCATCAATAATCCTGCCTGGTTCTCCTGAAGTGGCACCAGATCCCACCTCAGGAATCTGCTATCTGTCCCAACCTTCTGCTGAACTATTTCCACAGTGTGGCACTACATGAGGAGACATTTCCACACCTGGTCACATGGCATGAAGTTGATGAAGTTGATATCAGAACATGATTATTCTCTTGACTTTACTTACATTGCTTGTCCATCAAGTAGCCTAAATTTCTCACATGCAGTCTTCTTGACAGAAAAAGAAAATTCTATTTCAGTGTTCACAGCCTCCATACTCATATTATTGGGATTACATTAGTATGCTATCTGTATTTGTTCGCATAGTATCTTATGGTATCTTATGGTTTAAGCCAATGAACTTCATTGTGAGATTGTGTGATTTATATTATAGTGAGTTAGTCTGTCTCTCAGTACTTTCCAACTTCCACCTCAGTGCCTAATTTTTCCCCCTGAAGACTTTAATCTTTAAAAAGGTCTCAAATATCTAATTTCATTTTTATAAAAGGATTGATAATTTCCCAAACTAGCTGGTCATTGTAATGGAGTAAATTGCGCTTTTATTGTGAATTACTGCAAATTATAGAACACCATTAGAGTTATTTTTTGTTCTTGTGCAAGCAGTTGTTTTCTAACCTGATTGCCAGAACGTTTCTCTAAAGAATGTGCTTCTGATATGAAACCCCAGATCTTGTCATTTTACTTACATCTGAATCTCACCGGCGACATTTTGAAAGAACTTTGAACAGATGTGATCAAGGCAGTTTTCCTGTATCCCCACAGGCAGAGGCAGATACACTTTGAATCTCTTACATTTAGTCAGCTGAGGTTAAGTTCTTAAACTTCAGCCGGAGGACTGCTGAGCCTTTTGTCAGACACATGAGCACAGACCAAACAAATACAATAATACACAGATATACAGTGGCTTCAGAAAGTACTCAGACCCCTTCACTTTTTGCTCACTTTACAGTGTTGTAGATTTAAATGCAAATGGTTGAAAGTGCCCAGCAGTCTACACTAACCCTAATGACAAAGTGAAAATGATGAAAAAACATGTTTTTAGAAATGTATTAGAAATCAAAAATGACTCCAAAACTAACACAGCACACACACAAATGCATGCTCACTCATTCTATCTTTCTCCTTCTTCAAATGGTACATGCAAGTGATTTCCATAAAGGCGGGCCTCTGGAGAGGGAGCTGCAATAACATGGCTGTCTTTGTTTCCCCATGCTGATTGACAGTAGATTGCAATGCACATTAAATGCCCATCAGGCCCAGCTTTAGTTTTCGAAACAGGGGAGCAGAGCCTGTCAAAGGTCAATCCTAGCGCATAATGAACTGATCTCTCTCTCTCCCACTCACAAATATACGCAAACAGGCACCTACACACACACAGAGACACACACACAGAGACACACACACACACAGTTGGACCCCTCTCTGCCTGCTATTAAAGTGAGTTTGAATGAAGAGTTTTTCCCTGGTTTATAATGTAACATTAATAAAACAGGATTGCCCTGTGACACAAGCCTTTAAAGACACTAACATACTGTGAATATACAGATGCCAGAGGGACAGACAGACATTAAGTCTAGACTGTCTTACACTCTAGGGGTGTTCTGTTTTATTTTAACACTAACTGTTAGTTGCCCTTTGTTTCCCCATAGTTCAGCCCTTAACAGAAAATGTCATCAAGTAAGTCACACAAAGTGGAAAAGAACAGACAAATCTCTCTCCATCTGCTAATTTTGTCAGGTCTACAGCTCTCAGAACAGTGCTTAGAACTAAGAGGGGCAATGTCCAAAATGCCAATGTGTGTAATAATCATAAACTTACAGTATAGATGAATTAGTTTTACACCTGTGACAAGAAAGTGTTATACCAGACTGTTAACGGCAGATCTGGGGATTGCTTGAACTATTTTGATAATCATGCCATTACTGTATCTATGACACCATAAGAGCTTACTGTGATACCTTGTTTTGAGAAATATCAACGTGGTTTAAATTAACAGAAGACGATAAAAGTCTCAGGTTTAAAATGTTGTCTAAATACAAGCAGTTGTACAATATTTTCCCAAAATAGAACTACATAAAGATGGCAAGTGTTTAATTTAAAAAAAAACAAAAAACAGTTTGATCAATCTTGTCAATCAAATGTATAAAAATGGTCAACGCACCCATATGTATTTCAGTAGGCTGAGACTATGATGACCTGCCATGGGTAATAAACATCTCAAAAGAAGTCAAGAGGTATATACAGTAATAAAAACACTATCAAAGAGTGATAGCACAGAGACAATGATACATAAAATTTGTATTAAAACTTGTATCAAAAATATTCCAGATTAATCAAAAATTGTTGTTTTAAGTTACATGAAAGGAATCATTAAAATACTGTACATGACAAAAGTCAGTTAACATACATGTATGTTATCACTTAGAAAATAAACAGATATTGGTACAAATCAGTTCTGTTTCTTTAAAGCCCCTTCTAAATGGAGCTACATGGTTGGTAACAAAATGTACTGATGTGTGATACGTAGCCCTAGTTATTGATGTTTGTATGTTTCCTCACATTGAACCTGCAAACCATTTAAATCTTTATCCTCCCCACCCCCCCAGAACCCATTGATTCCAACTCTTGTATTATCCACGCAGTATTTTCACGGTTAAACTTTTCATCTGTTCAGATTATGGAATTTGCAACCGCATCAAAAAATTCAGTCAGTACTTGTTGCAGTAAAAACATCATCAGACCTCAACTGCACACAGTCTACTCTTTATACCCGTGCTCTCCTCCCTGATTGAAAGTTGTAATTAAGAGAATGGGGAGGAATCCGATGCAGAATGAGCTGTCAGACAGTCACATTTAAATGAGGGATGCGCTGGTCTCTGCAGTAAAAATTTAAATTATATAAATTGCCATTTAAGTGTAGCACAGGCTAATGTTTTGTCACAAATTAATGTGACACAAGGCAGCAATGACAATCAAGGGCTGCCTCATTCTAATTTGGTCGTGTTTAGAGGGCTTTTGTGAGCCGACAGCTTTACACAAATTAACACAATTGCCTGTTTTTATGAGGAAACCATAAATGTTTTTTCCCTCCTTTGCCGGCTAATGAGGAGAGAAAACGGCTTGTACCTCAGCGTTATGGCAAGGCAGAGACGTCTGCAGAAGAGCAACATGGTGCTTTTATCCGCCCACAACCAACAGAGAAAAGAACAAAGACAGAAGCTGAAATGGCTCCCTAATGAACTACAAGAGTTCTCTAATGTTTTGATGCTCCCACATGATCAGATATGGATTTACTGTGCTTTTGGCTCATTATAGAAATCATTGGCAGATTCTGTCACAGGAACAATTAGCAGGAAATTATGTTTTCTCTGAGGAATTCATCTTTGAAAGGCATTAGTCATAACTGCTGTTCAGTAATGGGACGAGGAACACGTTAGGGGAGTAACATTTGGTAAGAGTATGGTGTGTAAATGGTGTGCATTTGTTGACATTTACAATACTCCTAACCCTCTGTCCTCTTCTCCATTTACAGGCTCTGGAGAGTGAGTTTGTGTCCTGCCAGCTCCACCAGTGGATCGATCTGATCTTCGGCTACAAGCAGCAGGGACCTGAAGCCACCAGAGCTCTAAACGTTTTCTATTATCTGACCTATGAAGGTGCAGTCAACCTGAGCTCCATCAACGACCCAATGCTCAGAGAGGTGAGGCTGCTACATGATACAATGCATGCATATATACACATATTTTAATACACATTTATGCACTGCATGGCTGATTTAACTCCCTTGGAAGATCATGCTGAGTAAGGGGAAAATACCATATTACGGTAAGTACACTTAAGCGTTAGCGCTCTCAAATGGATGCTTAATCTGACTAAATTATAAAAGCATCTGTCCATTCTCTGTGTATGTATTTCAGGGAGATTTTTGATGCCATTAGCCATGTTAAATTTGTTGTACAATGGCATGGGAGAGCTAAACTAACAATCTACTGGCAGGTAGTGCTGAGCTAAGTCTTTCCCTTGTGTGATACCTCTGAAAGCACTCCACCAAGTGTTCCACTTTAACGCCTTAAAACCTCCTCCTTGGCTTTCATTCATTATTCATCCCCCTCACTTTGAAACGCTGCAAACACAGGCTGCCCGAAAGCAAACACACAAAACACAGTGCTGAAAAGAAAAACACAGCTAGCTTGCCCACAGCCAAAACACCGACATGACAACTTCACCAATCTACTATATGAGGCAGCAAGCCAGCAGCCGACCAGTTGACCCTGCTGATGTTGTGGCGTCTAAAAATGGCACATCCCATTTTTATTCTTGTCAGCATATATTCAAAGGGCTTTGTTTCAAGGTTTCTCTTCAGACAATTTCAGTTAAAGAAAACTTGGTTAATTTTAATGTCATTACATACATACATAGTTACAACACAGTCTTACAAAGGGGATAAGAAAGATAAGGGATCACACAGGTTATTGTAACCTCTTTAATTAAATATAAAAACAAAATATGGCTTTTGAAGCCTGTTTGATGTCTACCTGCTTTTGTCTCTTACCCTATCTGACTTTAATGTAGCAATGTTACTGTGTTCCTTTAGCAATTAAAGCGATGATTACAGTGTTATTATTACCAATGAGAAAAATGGACAAAACAATGAAAATGAGACATGTTGTAATAAACCAGGATCCAAAGGTCCTCATAGCACTGAGATGAGATCAGTCTACATCAAGGGGCTGAAATGCGTATTGCCTCCACTGTTCTGCTGCCCTTCATGCTCAGTGACTGGAGCATCACGGGCACCAGGGGTAGATCCTTGATTTATCACCTCATTCACCCTAATTCCCATCCAGATGTGCTTTGGCCTTTAGCTACACACACACACATACATCACACACACACACACACACACACACACACACACACATGCAGATTCATTACCAGGGTGCACCGGTCATTTCCACACTCAGCTCGAGCCCATTACCCAGTCTACTGGTTAACGCACATGCACCACAAAATTGGATCACTGGCACACCACTCTTTCTGCCGAGCAGTTCCAGTGACCATGGGATTGATAAATACACATACATACAGGACACTGTCAGAGGCAGGTGCATGCGATTTGAGTCTGTACTAGCGTTGATTTGCACCTCTTGCCTCCCTGCTTATGACTTCAGGAATGTAAATTATGGATATGCATGCTTGTGCAATATATGTTTTATTTTACTGTACTTTTAATACTATGTGTAGCATTTTCAATAAATCATTGCTAAATTAGTTTGTTACATTATTTTAATAATAATGAACAAACTAGACCAGTGCAAAGAAGATTGTCAAAGTGGGTCAAATTTTAAGGTCTTTTTTTGTTCACATTCATTTTCCAAACATATCACAGTTTAATTGAATGCTACACTTCAATGCTGTAAAAGGTTACACATGCCATATTTAACACTGGCAATGCTGCATGGAACCTTAAATTGTGATGACTGCAAATCACCATACATACTATGTGCAAAGTATGAATAAAGCAGCAATGTTTGTTTCACTCCCTAGAGATGAAAAGAGAGTTGTTGTTTTCTCCTCCCACTCCCCCTCTGATGCGGCAAGTCCAATCTGCTGGCTTTCACCTCCGAAAACACTGTCACTCTCAATGCTTTAATTAGTTAAATAAACCAAGGCAGTGTTATCCCTGTGAGCTAAGCCAAGGCTCTCCTTCAACTGTGTTTGTGCGGAAGGAAGCATGCCCTGTCTGTGCAGAAGGTGGAAGCAGAGTTTCAGGCCTGGGCCTCGTCATACCCGGGCACTGGGGGTGGCTGAGGGCTGCAGGAGCTTTGAGACTGAGGGCTTTGGGTTTGAAGGTGTCCCCAGAGTCTGCCATTACTGAGTGACAAGTGTTTCAGCCTGAGCTGTGGTCTGGACCTGGCTAGGCCACATTAGGACAGACCCCGAGGCTGTTCAATGTCAGGGGGATGGGTCACAGACCTGTGTGTGTATATATTTGGGTCAGAGAAGGTAGTAGATTGGGGCAGAAAGTTCTGTATTCCTGGCTGGCTGATTCTGTATTCCTGCCACACTGTTTGGCAGCCGCTAAATCCCACCCACTGCAACCAACCTCACACACAAAAACACACACAGACTCCAGAGATTTCTATGGATCATACCTTGATATGTTTGTACATATATATTGTATGTATACATGCATTCATTGGTATGTGTATACCTTTGTATATTTATGCGTGCTCATCAGCATAAATGCACATGGCTGTGTGTTTATGTGTGCATTTCTGTTCTGGGAGAGAGTTTGGAATATCTCAGCACAGATTAGGGAATGCTGTGGAGACCACTGCTGTGTTTTTCAAAACCATGATTACTTCCTGTCCTGCCTCCGCCGCAAGTCAAAACTTCACCCCCTCTCGTTCTCTAAGGGAACTGTGTGTGCGCGGATGCATTTATGTGTTCGTTTGTGCACCCTTGTGCATGGCATGCATGGACATCTGTGTTGCTTCTCAGTGTATAAAGAGAAACACACCCTGTGCTGCCTTCTCTTCATTGTACAGGGCTTCCCCTCTTTCACATGTGATTATGGAAAATCCCACAGCCTCTTACACCAGTAACAAAACACAGAGCCCCGTCTGAATTGTATAGTGTGTGCGTAATTCGGCAGAAGACGGGAAATATACCCACGCGAATGAACCTGCTTTGACAGTGAGCCAAAGTCACTCACCAAACACTGGTTTATTTTCTTTGGACAGTGTTCCCTTCACTGTATTTAGTATTTTTTTCTAAGCATGGGCATCTAAAGCTGAGGATACAGAATATGCTGCTGTGCTGCTTGTCAGAAATACAAGGCCGCTGTAGTTATTCTTTTTGCTCTATTCATAGTCAGTGTTGTTGGGGTTGATTTGCATGAAAACAGCATGTTTAACATAGAGATCCATCTTGTCAAGTGGTTGAGTAAATCAAAGGGCAAGCTGGGACATCTGAGCCGAGGGCGTCTCAGCCATTTAAATGTATAGAATATAGAAAACCTTCATCAGACATGGGCCAGTGCCCTCAAAAGAGATTGGCCTTGTGGATGGCCCTTCATATAATCACCTGAGCATTGCATTGGCATATAGGGAGAGGACGTGCTGACCTAGACTCAGCCACTTTCCTACGTTCCACAGCCTCATAAATGTCAGAGCTGAACTTAATGAAGATAGGTTGAGTGGCTTTGAGGAGTCTCTTCTACACATTAGCTTAAGCAAAATGCTCCGCTCTGTAGACAGAGGAGAGGGGAGGCACTCTGACCTTGAATGATACACTGATGTCCTTTCACTAACAGATCAACTGTGGATGAGATGGAAAATGTTAAGACTCTCTGTCATGATCAGTGTTTACATCCTGTGCTGCTCTTTGATATCGTTGTGTTAACTGAGGGCTTTTCCTTAAACACATTAAAATCCACTCTCATAGACCAGTATTAACATACACACAATGTGCAATACTGGATCATGAAAGCATCTCTTTCCAGATCCTACATGTTTGAACACATGCATATGTTTAGGTCAACATAGAGTAAATGCAGATTTGGCTTGAGCATGAAACCACAGACACTCCTGCTAACAAGGAGACAGTTTTAAACTCCCCTATAAAAGTTTCCAGTCTGTTGAGCCAGTACCAAACTACACAGATTGCTTAATAGCTGTTCCTCTTCTGCTTTTGCAACATATCATGCTGTGAGGCTTGGACATTTTTTTACTCATGTTAAGCAGACCTAATCTTTTTCTGTTTTCCCTAACCTGTTACATGTCTGATCTTATCACATGCTTTAGATATTTTTGAAGCCAGTGTCAAATTTACATGATCCTCTATAGCAGAGGATTTCAACCTATTGTTATGCTCAAAAAGAAAGAAGATTAATACGGGCAAAAAGGGAGAATCAAAAGAAAAGTACAAAACTTGCAGAATGAAATGCACATAAAATAGAGAAGATGACAAGAGAGGGCTATGATCTCCTTGGTGTTTTAGTTCTGCATTCACATGAAAAATACTAAATGTACTATTTTGTTGTATGATTCTTGACCCTAAAGAAGTTGACAAAACCTTCTAATAGACAGTTGAGATCTCTCCTTCTCTTCATCTCTCTGGTCTCTGGTTAGTTTCAGACAATGGGTAGAAGCAGACTAACTTCCCAACCTTTTTCTCATGGAAATACCATATGCAGGCCTCAACCATGAGGTCATTCTCACAGGCTGCGCCAAGTCAGGCTCAAACTTCTCAGCCTACACACACAAGCTGTCACTCCCACACAGCCAGTCACAGTGCACACCAACATACTGACAGGTCTGTCATAATTTTGTGTTAACCATTTTCTCTCTGCCTGTCCCTTTTATAAACTATCTATCATACTATATCTGTTTTGCATGATAGATTTTCTTTGCTCAGTGTAATTTTTTCTTAATGTTGTTTACTGACCCTTTTCTTGTATTCAGTTGTATTCTGTATTTTGTATATTTTAGAGGGTTTTTTTGTATTTTGTTTTGTTTGTATAGAAAGCTTCTATCTTTACACATGCACATGCCTTGAATTTTCTGCTTAGGTTTAGTAAGATTTAAAAAAATAATTAGATTCGAAATTAAGATTTTAAAGCACTTATTATAGCTAGTAATGATAGTACTGCTGTAGCAACTAGTTGCTTAACCAATTAGTTAATTAACACAACAGTTCTGTCCGCAGTTTTTATTGTTTTATTGCAAACATACTAAAAATTTCCTGGTTCTATTTTCTGAAATGAGAGGATTTGAGTTCACCAATTAGGTTATGTGCAAGTGTGATGGGCAATATTTTCTAGCATTTTATAGGCAAACAATTCATCAATTAATTAAAAAAAAAGGATTAATTAATGCAATCTTTAATAATAGTATGATAGTCTAAAGTAATAGGATACATTGCCATAGCCCCGTACGTCCGTACACTGCTGTGGGTGTGTTCCATCCTGTTCTAGTTGACCTGACAGTGAGCTGTGTGATGATGTCCAGAGGCTGCTCAGCCGGCGTCTGCTCTGACATTTATGGTCCTATACCTCTTCATTAACACCACCCTAACCAGCCTACAAGCCCGGCTGTCCCGGCCCGCCTCTGATTCTGTGTGTGGTTATGGAGGATAAATTGGTGTGCGCGTGTGTATGTGTGACCCGGATATGAGACAGTGAAAAAGTATGTTTACATGTGCGAGTGCTTGCGTGTGTGCTTGAACACAAGTGGTTTTTTTCCCTGTCGCTGCACTGGCTTTTGTGTTCATGCCTTTATTTTCTTTTTGTTTAAACACAATATTGTTAGACTAGTGTAGCATTTATCAGGTAACGATGTGGTCAGAAATATGATATGATAGGATAGGATAGGATAGGATAGAGGGTCATCAGGTTTGACATGCAGTATAAAGTTTTTTACATTAACACACATCTGAGTTACAGTGATTAAAATTCACAGAGAAATGAAAAGACTGATATCTCTCAACTTTATGTTTTTTTTCTTCTTCCTGTCTTTTTTCTCTCAGGCTGTGGAGTCTCAAATTAGGAGTTTTGGACAGACCCCCTGCCAGTTGCTCATTGAGCCACACCCACCCAGAAGCTCAGCCATGCAAGTGGTGAGTGGTGCACACACATATATGCAAACAGATAATCTTAAAAACACACACACACCTACTGTACTTACAGTGTTCCAATCTGAAAATACTATGATGGATCAGTAGCCAACAGAGCTACAGTCTCGACTCTTGTGCTGCCTGTTTAATGCTGTCTCCGATTTCTGAGCTGTCCTCATGCTGGAACTCTGCTCTGCTTCACATAAGTCTTAATTTTTTGGCTCTTTCTTTTCATCCCTCATTTACCTCCTGTCCTCTCTTTCTCCATCTACAATTGTGGGAAAATAAAGTCTTTGGTTTGAAAGCATCTCCTCTCTCATCATTAGTGAGGTGTGTGTGAAAGGGAAAGATCACAAACATTTGTGTGCATGTGTGTTTAGTAAAAAAGGCTTGCGGGAAAGGCACAGCTCCCTGGCAGGAAACCTGGGTCTGAGCCAGATTTTCCACCTGAGCTGGAAGCAGAGGAGATCAGCGAAGGAGAGCAATGAACAGCAGTTCTGAAATGACGGCTTTTTAAGGGCCAAGGAGTGCAGTCAGTGTGCCTGCCTGTGATGGACCAAGGCCCCATGAGTCCCTATTAGTGTGGTGTCCCTGTGGCGCTGACAGCTGGCTGTAGACCACCACCCAGCGCACACATGTACACACAGACTCAAACTCAGACTGGTGCTTTGAATATGCCTCACTTACTGTATGGGCAAATTCCTATGAAATGTTTTTATTTTTACTCCGCCACATATAGTTTTCAAACATAATATTAAGACGCCATAATTCAAACATATTTCTAACCCTTGCTGCAGCTCCATATTCCCTCAGAATGAGCCGTTCTCTTTGCTTTTACATGTTCTTGCTCTTTACTTTCTCTCCATCCTCTCACATTTGAGTGTGTTGTCAGATTGTCGGCATCTGCCCATGCTGGTGGTAATGATACTGTCAGTACGTCTGGTTAGCTGTCAGACACACCGGATTTACTCAGGTCTGTTCCTGATGTTAAACACTGATGTTCCTCTTCTTTACACGCAAGGAGGAAAATGGCTCGGTGTTAGAGCTGCTTAGTACAAACGCTCTGTAAATAGCTCTATATAAGCTCCTGTCTAACCAGAGGGAACAATCTGATAGGCTGTAGTTGGTCTCTCCTACTGTGTATTAAACAAAAAAGGCCAAACATTCTCTGCTTTCAAGATCGCTATATCTGTCTTTGGGATTTTGAATCAAAATAAGCAACATAATGAAGCCACCTTTTTCAGTGTATTTCAGTGATTTTAAGCCCCAAAAATCATTGATTAATTGTAAAAACAATTGTCAAATTAATTGTAATTTAGTGTAGTCCTAGTGTAGTGTAGTCCTAGAAGAAAACACAAAACATTTCATTTGTAGCATTATTTAACACAGTGCATATACTATGTAGCAGTCTTATTTTTCCTGCAATGTTTCTTCAAAAGCGATCTCTTTTTTGTTCAAACTCTCTAATAACTTTTTCCTAGCTCTGTGCTTCTTAAGTGCTGTCTACTGCTGTCCTGCTCAAGCTTCCTAACTTTCTGTCTTTCCTTCTCTTCCCTCCCTTTCCCTTTGTTTTTTCCTCGCTAACACCGACTGTGGCCGCTCCCTTGTCTTTTTTTTTTTTGTCTCACTCTTTGTCTGCTGCTCCATATCTCGGCTCTCTTCCCTGCGTCCCGTTGTCCATCCCCTGGGGGCCTGAATAGTATCTTCTCCTGCAGACTCCGCTGATGTTCACAGAGCAGATGCAGCAGGATGTTATCATGGTGTTGAAGTTCCCATCAAACTCTCCCGTAACCCACGTAGCAGCCAACACCCAGCCAGGTCTGACGTCACCTGCCATCATCACTGTCACCGCCAACCGCCTGTTTGCTGTTAACAAATGGCACGGCTTGACAGGTGAGAGATTTATGTCCATGTGCACATATTGTATATTTGAGTGCTTTCCCATCATTATTTTTGTTCTATTAAAAGTTACATGTAAGTCAAAGAATTTGTTCTGATTATAAGCCACTGTGATTCTGCATCATATTAACTTCAAGGGTATTTTAGGCAGGTAAAGACAATCTTTTGGTACTGCAGAGTTATTATCATTCTTCCTCTGTTCATCTCCGTTCTCTATTCTTAGTGTCTAATTAATCTGAGAATTGACCCGTCTTGTCTCTATAGGATGGACATTGATTTGGGAGACAGTTGACGGTGTCTACTGGATAGCAGTATCAAATGTGACACATGTAGCAGCCAGCATTAGGTCTCGTGTCCACCTCCATACATCAGCCGCTCTCTTCACAAAACCTTATTTACTCAACATCCATCCTACCCTGGGGAGAAACATTAAATTTGATATCTGTGAATTTATGGGGATGAAGACTGATCGGTTTTCAGTGGAATACAGCCTCATCCATGCGCACCACAGACCAGATGGATCAACCTAAATTGTTTAGTGAGCTGGCATAATAAACAAATTGCGTCCTGTTCAGAAGTAGCTCATTAATCGCAGGGATTTACTGGAGTTTTCTTGTTGCTGTTTAGAAAAGATAAAGGGGAAAAAATGGAAATATGTGCAGATCCAGACTCCTTTTCTGGTGCAGGACAGGGAAGCTTGCCAACTGTAAAAGTGACGAAAGATTCTAACTTTGTTCATTAGCATATTGAAAGCAACACAGTGCTGCAGACATCATTCACATGATTTTTTGCTTTTTTTTAGTAGAAGCCTTACAGTTCAATCCTGTATCAGTTTTTCTTTTTTTTTTTTCAGAAATTCTATAGATTGTAAAAGTAATCAGTTGATAAGAAAAATAATACAAAATGTTGCTGCTTTGAGGATTTTCTACTTTTCTGTGCGCTATATCAATATAGACTCAATATCTTCTGGTTTTAGACTATATATGAGGACATCCATTTTTACTATTTAGACATTTTATAGCCTGAACCATCAATTGGTTAAAAATAATCAAGGCTGTTGATGGATAATGAAAATAATCATGAGTTGCAGTCCTACATCAAACTGTCTGAGCATTATTCAATGCCAAGGAGCTGAAAGAAACTTAATTTATGTCCTGCTTTTACACAGATAAGTCCATGTTTTGAATCAGTTTACCAATGTGACAGCTGCCTAGAGCTAAGGTGACTTGATTTTGCAAAGAAATGCATTTTGTAGCACACGGTTAGCGCAAGGAATCTCTGTGTCCAGCCTCACTTGCTTTTTGACATAACTGATGTCTAATCCATGGAAGAGGTTTTGGGCCAGTAGGTGACACTGGCTTTATAATTTCCAGTGTGTTATAATGAACCAAAACGCAGTGTCTACTTCACAAGGCCACATGATTACAATATTAATCCAATCTGTCTTCTTCTCTGTCAGGTCATCAGAGCTCAACGGTGCAGGACCAGCAGTACCAACTTCCTGTGGAAATTGACCCGCTGATAGGTATGCTGTCATTTATGACTGTAAAAGAATTCACACGTGTGGATTCTGTGCATAGTGTGATCTTATATATGCATGGGATGATTTTTTGTGTGGATTTATGTATGATTCCTGCTGCCATCTTGGTGACTCATGGCAGTCTGCAGTGCTGTGTCCCTGGACAGTAGATTAGAGTTGTTTCTCAGCCTCTGCCCCAGTTCACTCCTCATGATATAGCCCCTGCTCTCACACTAAACCATTTGCATGCAAATTGGAATGCAATGAGCTGTGGCCTAGGCCGGCATTTCATCATCAACTCCCCCTCTTTCTCCCTCTCCATCGTCCCTTCCCTCCCCCCCTTTCTGCATCCTCTTTGGTTTAATTTGAGCGGAGGGAAAGGACGCGTGTCAATGGAAATGAATATGAATGTGGTAATAATGTGTGATTGAGAATGCACGGCCGACGGCTGTCAGGACAATATGGGCGCCTCTCATCCTTCACGACTTGTTGATGAGCAAGAGAAGAGTGCCGAGCCGCAGTGATGTATGGGATGCACTGGTGGAGCAGGGAAGAGACCAGCCACTTCTATCTGCTCCCGCCTTCGCCTCCGTCGCTCTCCTGCAGCCACTCACAATCTCACGCACATCTGCGAGGGGGGCTGTTCTTTCTCTGTGAATGTTGTGGTCACTCTCTGTCTCACCAGACCGTTTCCACACATTTTTTTCTAACACTTGACTACTGAAAATAACCAGGCTTTAGTATCACATATTCATCTTTATTTGCACATACATTATTCCTCTCCTTCACTATCCCTCTGTGCAGGCAGAGTAAAAAAAATATCTTGGTCTGTGCATCAGTATTTATATATTCAGTGCATTTTTTATAGTAGCATTACAGTGGGCGTATGTTGTCTTTGAATGCACGCTTTTTCGGGCTAATTTTATCCTTTAAATCTTTAGTATTTGTTTGTCTTATTTTATAATTTGACACTGTGGGTTTCTCCCATCTTACATTTTAACACTAAAGCACAGATAAAGTACTAAATAATTTATTTTTTGTGTTTGTGTGGGAGCGTGTGTGTGTTTTGGGGGCGGTAGAGGGGATTTTTGTGCTTGTCAGTAATATATTTACACTGTTTGCATTCCTGGAGGAGCCTGAGCTAAACACAGTAAATTGAAGATGAGTGCTGAGCCAACTGCGGCTTTGGGAAATGTTAAAAATGGGTTGAAATATTAGTTGTAGCAAGTATACTGGACTTTCTCACTTTCCATACTAGACATGCTTCCCCGACACCTGTTCTCTGGTGCTTTTGACCCCACCTTATAAGAAAGAACTTAACAATACTTAACAATGGATCTGTCTCTCTAAAAAAGAAAGAAGATACCACTTATGGAAGAAAGAATGTCAATAAATTTGCTTCACACACGCAAGATGAATTTGCAGAAGTGTGTTCTTAAATGAGTGGTGTACATATTTTGTGAATACTGTGCATGCTCTGTCATTTCTGAGACTCACACGAAAAATGTAAAATCGTGTAAACTCAACCTCAAGGATGTTTTATGTATTCTGTCACAAATCTTCTTTGCACTGTGTAGTGAAACTAAAGTGGATGCATCGGAGTGCAAGCTCTTTGAAAATAGCTTATAAGTAAATGGTGTATTGGATTATAGGTTTAATACTTTTCCGTACATTTTCAACATGTAATTTTTAATTTTCTCATTTTATTTTTATCCCTCTCCCCTCCTCTCCTCTCCCTCCTTCCTCTCCTCTCATCTCCAGCTAGTAACGTGGGCAGTCATCGGCGTCAGATCTCAGACCTGCTGGACCAGAGCATTAAGATCAGCTCACAGTGTTTCGTCATCACAGCAGACAACCGCTTCATCCTTCTGTGTGGCTTCTGGGACAAGAGCTTCCGGGTTTATTCCACTGACTCAGGTACTTTATATATAGTGCTGTATATCCCTTGCAATGTTGTCCCCTGAGGTGTCACATGATCAGAAAAATCACAAAAAACTGCTTCTCTCTCAACCTTTTAAAGTATACCACACTCTATCCAAACATCTTCCTCCTATACATGCATTAGCTTAGACCTTTACTGATTTTACATTCAGGCTACCAAGAGGATGAACTCTGTCTGTTTTTGTCTTGTGCCACTCTCAGGCCATGATGTCATCTCTGAGCATCAAATGTCTCATGAGTGCATAAGCAGATTGCCATGAAATATTATGAACGCATTAACCTTTTTAAAGTTAATGAACCTCCATGGCCTTTCCTCTAGCACCATCCTCAGGACAAACTACTTCTTCTTAGCCCCACTGTTAAGGTTCTAAGAGAGAAAGAAGAAAATCATTGGTGTGTTTTTTTGTTTTTTCCAACACTCTTGTATTATGTCATGTAATGAACATAGCAGCTGCCAGTAGCCTTCAGAATCTAACTATTTTAGATTATCACTTCAATAAATAATACAGTTTACAGTCTCTGCTGTTTGTTATGCCACAGATGGTTTGCTCCACTTTACTGTACTGTGTTGTGCTGTATTGTCGCTGTCCCAGTGCAATTGTTATAAATTTGCACAATTGCTTGCCACAGTAGGGTTCTACTTATTTTCTCTTTTTTTGCCAGTTCAAGGCATGTGTGCTGTCAACAGTCCATTGTAGCTGCATATCCCTAAAGTCAGTTGTTCAGTTCAACAGTCGAACTGCATCATTTCTTTGAAATACTTTCAATTGTAGCACAAAAATCTGTTTCCAGGTTTGAAACCACTGTGAAAAGTTATTGTCTTAATTTAATGGGAATCAATGTGTTTAGTTCACTAATTGTAGAAGATAGGAAGATCTATGACATAAATAATGTTTACCTCCAAATACCTGATACACCCAGTCTTTCACAGTGGTATTGTGTGTCTGAATACTACTGACTAAGATACTTGCATACACAAAGATGAATGCAGACATTTTGCACACACAAACACACACACACACACACACACACACAGATGCCATCGGGTCAGGGGTCCTAAATGAAACTGTCTGAAGCTTCATCTCTGTACCCAGCTCCTCAACTCTTCTCCCCAGCCCCATTCAGAATCCTACACACATCTATACAACAAAACCCAATTCAATTTCTATAGGCCAGGCCCTCCCTGTCTTTTAATAGAGGAGGGAGGGAAGGAGGGATGGGAGCTCAGAGATAGCTCTATTGTGCGACTGCCACCGGGGTGTACGAGTGGAACGTGAACACAGTTTAATCGCACACGCTCAACAGCTGCCACCAAGGTCCCTAAAGCCCCCAGGTTAAAGAACTGAGGGATTTTATCAATTACAAGATTTGATTGGTACACGTGCACAAAACACATAGCCTCATACGCATGCGTGCACACACATCCAATTTAATTTGACTGTGTGCATGCAACTGTGTGTGTATGTGTGTGTGTGTGAGCAGATGAGTGTTCAATATAAGGTGCATGGTAGCTATTATTGCTGCAGCCATCATTACTTATTTTCATTGTTTATAAAAATGTCAAACATTTTGCATCTTTGATGTCTCTGTTCTTCTTTGGAATTTTAGACAGTGATCCACCTCGTTTCATAACAGTCCTCATCTTTTCAGTGAGATATAGCTTAATTATCTAATGGACAGTGATTTTGACACCCAGACAGAAATGTCATGTGTTGCAAACTATCCACTGTTTGACTGCAGAGGTCACACTATGAGGAGCGTAATGAGTATTAGACAGCTAGACAGTGGAGCTGTGGTCTGGAAATCTGACAGCAATTAGCCTCTTTATATATACACATGGAGCAGACTGCATGTGCATGGGTGCACACACACACACTCATACACACAGAGTTGGAACAAATATTTATTCTTGTCTGGGAATTAGTAGGAGTCTGATCTTGTAGAACAACAAGCTAAGCAGACAGATGATCAACAAACACATGGTGTGGAGTCCAAAAGAATTACACCTAAAAACAAATTCATACTCAGTTTTTCTCATTAAACTGCAATATGGAATGTTCTATCTATCTATCTATCTATCTATCTATCTATCTATCTATGTATCTATCTATCTATCTATCTATCTATCTATCTATCTATCTATCTATCTATCTATCTGTGTGTTTTGTGTGTGTATAAATTCAAATAGCCACTGTATATTGCTCAAATGTTGTAATGTGTTAATAAATGCATAATTCCTTCTCTGTTTACAGACAAATTAATATTGATTCTCAAGAGCATTTGTGTGCTTTTGCAGGAAAATTGACTCAGATAGTGTTTGGGCATCGTGACGTGGTGACTTGTCTGGCTCGCTCTGAGTCATACATTGGAGGAGACTGCTACGTCCTGTCAGGTTCCAGAGATGCCACCCTGCTGCTGTGGTACTGGAACGGAAAGCACTGCAGTATTGGAGAGAGCCCAGGCAGTAAGTATAAGTACACAGGCAAACCAGCCTGATATGTGAAGGCACACACACACACACACACACACACACACGCACTCTCCGAGTGCTCACTCTCCCAGACAGTTCTGACTCTGTGATTTACGGCCTCCCTCTGTAAAGTAACAACTAGTTTCGTCTGACCAGGCCAGGCCTCCTGCATACAGATTGGATTTCGCAGCACTGTCGCACCAGGAACAGCTTTCGATAATGTGTTTGAGACTCTGTGTGTGTGTCTCTAAGATCAGATATTGTGTGTGTGTGTGTGTGTGTGTGTGTGATGTGTGAGAGTGAGAGAGAATCTGTCTTTAATGTGAGTGAAAGCGAGAGCCACTTAGAGACGTTAAACGTGATGTTGGGGGTCGTCGGCCAGCACGTGAAAGTTCACCACCATCCGAGGGCCACAGGGTCACACCAGTCGATAAAAGTGAAAAATGTCAAGGGCCTCCCTTATGTTACCATAACATATGGCATTAGCCATGATCAAAGCATCGCACACACATTGCTCAGTACTTAGTCTCCTTTGTGCTAATTTGGTCAGCTTAGATTGACGTACATGTTGTTAAGTGATCCATTACAAATGGGCTGAAATTTATGACAAATTGTGATTTGGTTAATAAGCCACATTGGTTTTTGATTTGGAGGACAGAGCACAGCTGATTGTTAATCATTTACATCATGATAGTTGATATGGGATGTTGAAATCCAGAAAAATGTTTTCTTATTCCCACAAGTTAATTCACAGGGATTTCCAAACAAAAGGATGAAAACTTTTTTGTGTTGAAAAATAGAGATGAACATAAACTACATTTTCATTCTCTGTTCTTCTTTTGTATTTATTTCTATTTTTTGAGAATTTTATTTCACTCAATAGAGAACATAGTATATAGTATAACAAGCAGGAGCACTTAAGAGTGAAGGATATACCTCATATATTTTATTTTACTAGCTGATATTTCAGCAACACTGTCCCTATTTCAGAGCCTTATTTTAATCACTGTCAAAATTTACAAGTTGTTGTTTTAACTGACACTAGATTAACAGACTTTAATAACGCAATTGTCTGTGTAAGGATTTAACTACACATTTTCTAAGAACAAACTGTCTTTTGATTGATTTATGGAATTATCAAATGCCTAAAGTGGTTCTATGTGTGCGTACCCAAACATGTTTTGTACATGTTCTTGTAAGCATGTGTGTGTCAGTCTAACCTCAGTTGGCTCAGTGCAGTTACTACGCTGTAGCTTGAGGAGCAGACAAAGCAGTCGTCATCCCAGCCCCTCACCGCCACAATGTGATGCTCCATTGCCCCAGACCACAGGAGGCTCCCTCAGACATGAAGCTGTGCTGTACACACACGCACATACACGCACGCACACACACTCACATATACTCACAAAATGCATACAGACAGCAGACTTTTCTTTATTCCTCTTCCAAAAAATGAAGCACTTTCAAGCTTAGTCTCCACGTACACTTGCATGGGAGCACATACGTTCTCACACACACACACACACACACACACACACACACACAAGACACACACATTCCTTTTCATGCATAATGCTCTGTGAATATCCCACACACTTCATAAGCTTGACACAAATGCCTCTGAATGGCTGATACACACATGTACACGCTGACCTATACACACTTGAAAGCATGTTTTCACAGACACCACTGCCATCTGCTGGTCAAAGCGAACATAGCAGCTTAGCCGTGATGTTGATGAACACTTTTCTTTAGTTGTTAAAGCGACCAGCAATATTTGCAAATACCTACAATAGTTTTGTTGTAAATTGTGTGAATAGAACATATACTAGTGTACAAAATTTAATTGTGTATTTATCTGAAACATATACACACATTCATATGTAGGCTTGTGGTTCAGTAACACTTTTGAGTCAGTATAATATCAAATTTGAATCCTCTAATCCTTTATTGATTTCATTCAGGTTAGGCTTCTGACATCTTTGAGCAACATAGGGCATAAATGATTTAACATTTATTGACAAATGTCAAAAATTGACTTTTCAAATACATTTTAATATTCAAGTGTTCCCAGTTATATTACACACTTGCTAAATGGCTTCCTGTATACTTTGTACATTACTCTCTGCCACTAAAAAAAAGAGAAATAAATAAGTCTGGCAATTTTATCAACGTGAAACACAATCCAAAATAGTTGTGGCTTTTAGTACCCAACCCTACACATGTGCACACACACACACCTTTTACAACTGATACCCTCCTCTGTGTCCCAGCTTAAGTCATATAGAGGTATAAGACTGAAATCAGATGCAAGTCCTAATTCAAACCAAATGGCAGGTAGAGGCTCAGAAGGTTAACTGATACACCAATATATCAGCATTATTGATGTTTTCTGAACAACATCCAACATCATGTTTAAATCCACGGGCTTGTAGGGCCTAAGTTAGCTTTGCCGACCTGGTTTGTCTAGTGTTTGTGCTGTTGGTGTGTATTTTCAAAGTAAGGCAGGACAGCTCGATGTAAGGAGTTAAAACTAGTATGAAAACAGATGAAGTCAGCAAGTCCCAGTAATTCCACGCTTTTTGTTTGTTTTGTTATCCATCTTTGTAGTTATTCAGTGATTATTAAGTACTAGTATAAATATCCCATTCCAATTTGAACATGGGTTATTTGAATGCCTTTTATTAAAAAATCACAATCAGTGTATTGATGTAAGTATCCCTGTATAATCTGTAATATTTAAATTAATTTGAAACAGTGCTGATGCTGTCTTCACATGTAAGTAGAATTTAGCTTGCCCTCTAGTTTGCCTTTTTACAAGAGGGCTCGGTGAGCAGTATGGTCTGTATAGAGTCTTTCTGCTAATCTAATTAAGGCTTAACAGTAGCTATGGCTTTTGTGAAAAAAGTATCTGCCTTGTTAGTGAACCTGTACCGAGGTTTATGTCACATAATTGAATTAAGCAGAAAAACTGCATTAACAAACTCTAAACTATAACTGAAACTATTATTGTATGTCACAAAAAGTATAATATACTGCAGCATTTTACCATCAGAAATGAACTTTAACTATTAACTGTTCTAACTTAAATTACATTTTTTAGAACCACTTGAGATTGGTGTACAAAATATTTGTAGAAAAGTGTCTGTAAGCATTTAAATGTGAACAGTGTGCTGAGTGTCTTTGCAGTGTTCCCCGTTTTAAGATGAACTTGACCTCTAACAGAAAAAGATAGTCACTAAAGACATGGCCCCCTCCCTGAGCAATAAACCCCTGATGAACTCCAACCTCCAGTTCAGGGATGCTGCCTCATGACTGGCCACTAAACACACACACACACACAGCTCTGCTGACCTCCACAATTCCTGTATTCAGGCTGGAGTTGGATGAAAGGTTTAGAGACAGCATCTGTCGACCTTTCATCCATCACTGTTGTTATCTGTAATGTATGTAATAATGCAGAAAAGTCTAAACTCTACACAAGTGTGCGTTTGTGTGTGATTGTGTGTACATGTGCACATAGACGAAGAAGTAGAGGGCGATTTTGTTTTGTCGCTTGCCCTGACAGCTTCAAACCAAAACAAAATCACACAAACTTCATGACTTGGACCAAAACTTACTCTTACTCCCTCTGGCTTCTTCTCTGACTAATGCAGAAACATCTGGATCCAGTGAAGGCAGTCATGGGGAGAAGGTTTTAAAGATAGGGAGAGGCGGTGGGTGACAAGTGCTAGAGAGGGAGAGTGAATGAGAGGAGAAATGTCTGTGCAGGATAACAGGCTCAAAGCCTGTGCAACAACACATGTGCTTCAATAAGAAAAAAGTATAAAAAATATAAAACCAATACACTCTGAGATGAACAAATTAAAAACCTTTTGGCTTTTGTGTAAAATTTTATTTATCATTGTAAATTTTTGTTTTCACTTGGTTGTTGATCTTGGTTGTGACATCTTACATGACTAAAAGATTTACATTAATTTATTCTCTGATTTTATTTCATTAGTCTGCAATAAAATAAAAAGTGGATTTATGAGTACGCTTTTGCTTTGTGCTCCCTCTAGTGATGAAAAGTGATTATAAACTTTTTTGTGATGATATTCTTGATAATATACATGTATGTTTTGTTTGTGTTTCCTTAGCAGAGTTTACCACGCCACGGGCCATCCTAACAGGCCATGACTGTGAGGTGACATGTGCGAGTGTGTGTGCTGAGCTGGGTCTTGTCATCAGCGGCTGCAAAGGTAAGATTGTCTACTTGCCTGTAGAAATACGTCCATAATTTAAATTTACACTTAACAACAAAGAGTATCACAGCCCTGAAAGGTCTGCCTGATAAAAGGGAGTACTTCTACTATTGTGTTTTCCTGTTTGCAGAGGGTCCTTGTCTGATCCATTCCATGAATGGGGACCTGCTGCGGACCCTGGAGGTACCAGAGCGCTGCATGCATCCCCGCCTCATCC
The DNA here is from genome assembly GCF_001640805.2 of Lates calcarifer. NCBI lineage: Eukaryota > Metazoa > Chordata > Actinopteri > Centropomidae > Lates > Lates calcarifer. Next base: position 7,288,869 of record NC_066837.1, on the reverse strand, counting down.
AGTCCTCTACAGAGGGACACTGCCTGATCTATTACGACAAGGGACAGTTTTGTCTCTTCAGTGTCAACGGCAAGCTACTAGGACAAATGGAGGTAGAAGACAGCATCAAGGTGAGGAAATGTGCGCCGCATGAGCATGCATGTGAAAGTGCATTTGCACATGTATGTCTGCACCACATCAGTGTAGAAACTCCTCTCACTGATTAAAGCCTTTCTTACGTTTTGAGATCTGAGTAAGGTGAAGGTCGGCTTGCCTTAGGGCAGGCTATGGCTTCACATCTCTCTTATTCCCCTTCATGAGTGTACACCAGAGGAAAAAGATCCTTTTGATCCAGAGCCCTGTTGTCAGGTTAAATTGCATCGGCAGCAGTGGTAAAGAACATTCCAAAGAAGTGGTCAGCTCTGGACACCAGCACCATTAACTACCCTCTAGCGCAGGACAACACATTCCCCATTTCCCACATTTCCTCCCTCGTGGCTAGAGTGACACGAGATAGTGGCTACTGCCTTTGGTTTCCCGACCTGTTGTTTCCGCTTTGGCCTGGGAATTGTAAGCTAGCTCTGACAGACAGCCACACGCCTGTTTCCTATTAAGAAACCTCTTGTATCCACTAGGCCCCTAACCTGCCAACCAGCCTGCTCCTACATGAAGCCACAAATATAATATAAACACAATATACAACTTGTATAGGATGTGATTAATGAACACACAGACAAATATGGATTGAGTGTACTGAGGAGCTGGTGATTAGTTTGTAAGTTTTGGAGCTCTTTATTGTGTCTTTAAGAGAAGCAAATGATGTTTTAGATACTTTATATTTTTCCCAGAGTTCCCTCTAAAGATGTGAGGCTGTGACTTGGGAACAGTGCAGGCCACTGCCGGCCTTGTCAGCTCTCCTCTGCTGTTGTAAATTCCAGCCATGTCAAATGGCATTAGGAAAATCCTAACATCTTGGAGTGAGGCTGTTAGACTCTCAACCCCCCTCCTGCCTCACCCCCCCCCCCCCCTTTTTTTTTTTAGCTCCACCCCACTGGTCTGAAACTGCAGCAGTATTTAGTGTACTCATGTACATACCAGAATCAATCTTCTTAGCCCTCGGAGCCTCAGCACAGTATGACTCCAGGATAAATAACTGTTTGTCCTGGCCTGCAGTATCCACTTAGAAGGAGAGAGTAAAACTGAGAAAGAGAGGGAATGTATGCACTGTGAATTTATAAGGGTCTGGAGTCAGAGGTTAGATGACAGGCTTCCTAGTCTAATAGCAGAATCGAGTGACAGGAGCCATACTGAATGGATTACAGTCTTTTAAGTACTAGTATAACTCAGGCAGTGTAACCATTCCAGCAGTTTTTTCACTGCCTGCGTGCATGTAACGGGGGGATTAACAGCACCATAAATTAAACTTTTTACCTTCCCTGGTCTCAGAATCCACCCACTGTTCCCTGAAAGAAGTAGGAAATCTGGGCATTAAAAGTGCATGTGTTTCTGCTGCAGTCATTTTTTAGTCATCTGAGCCCCAGTAGCCATCTTAGCTCCCACAGAGCCATCGGCCATCTTGTTTGACCGCCCAGTGGCAAAGGACTGATTTATAATGTCTGTCTGCAGCCTCCTACCTGGCTGGGCTGACATGTCTGCCAGCTCTCCTGCCTCCTGCTGGGCTGCAGTAAGGTCATGGACTCTGTTAGTAGATACACAAAATACAGTAATACACCTCAGTAACTGGTAAATAATTCCTATAGTCTTTTTTTACCGTTATTGTGCAATACAGCATCTGTTCACGCATTATATTGCCAAGAGGCATCTATGCCTGCTTATTTTAAAAATTTGTGAAATTTAAAACAGCACAAATAAATATTTTGTATTAGCAATGGATTAAATGACTTTGTGTAACATGTGACAAGCCCACAAAGAATTATCATCCAGTTCATCACCATTCTTTCAGTTCATTGTTTTGATTTTATGGTAAACTACTTTTCTGTTTTCAGTCGCATCAGGCAGTTTTTTTTTCAATATCTATTAAACCCAGTGTGTACTACCTGCCCGGCATCAAGCATCAAGCAGTAGAGAAAGTTAGTGAGTAGCTGGTGAACATATCAGAGACAGATATTCATAAATGGAGCTAAAAGCTGAGTGAATATTGGATTTATATTCATCAAGTAGTGAAAACATGACCTCAAAGAAATGCTGATATTGCTCTGAGTCTGCTGGTTGTGTACATATGCAACTGTTTGCTGTAAATTGTGATTTTATGTCAGTGTTATGGTTCTGGCTTAATCTGCTGTGCGCAAATCTCCCAAAACCAGCTAATGCTGCTTTAAATTCACTGTTTTTCAATCAAAGGTACCTCTTTTTGGTAGGTATAATAAATCACATTTTTTTCATGTACTCGTATGCATTGTAATTCAGTTAAAGTGCATTGATCACAATTGGCTGAATGAAGCATTATCTTTATCGCTGTTGTCAGATTAACTCTGAATGTTGATACACAAGGCAATTACTGTACACACAACGCAGACCCACACGACACAAATCAAAACAGCGCTGCACTCAGTCATGCTCCATTCCCGGCCATCTTGGATGATGATCTGATGTGGCAATTAGGCCGGGTTGATTCTAGAGGCCTCCCGCCAGCATGCAGCATGTGTGTGCATCATTGTATGCCTTTTTTGCATGTGCATGTCTGTCTGTGTGAGCGCCTTCGCATGCGAGTTTGTGCGTCATGAGAATGAGAAACAGATCTCTTTTAATTCAGTGTGGTAGGAAATTCCACAAAGATTTTTTTTTATACAAAACATTTGCCTAATTTAGGCTGCACTTTTTCTGTGTCCAATCCAGTGTGTACAGCTCTTGAAGGGTTATTTATGTTTTCCCTACCAAGTCAAGTTCCTGAAAATGACTTGTTCCAACTTCAGAACTGAAGTTTAAGTTTCATTTTCCCATTTAATATGAGCCTGATTCAATACACATGCTGCTGATGATTGAAGTGTCTCTTGCTGAATCACTGCAAAGCGGCTGCAGCTGAAAGACGGCCGACCTCTGTGTCATAAAACCACAAATGAGAAAAGCTCTAAATTAGTGTCATTTGCTGCTTTTAGAACTCACATTCTGCTTCGTCATTTCATCAGCTATGGTTACTTACTGATTGATGCTCCTGACTGTTTAAGTTTCAGCTTCCACTATGCACTGTGCACATAATGGACTCCAACACACGACTTGATTTGTGTATGTCTGATTCCCAGGGGACCCATTCAGCTGTTACAGTTTGCAGGAAAAGCAGATGAGACGAGTAAATCTCAGAGCCTCACTGTGGGAAGCCATCTTTGTTGCAAGTCAGTGTCTGTGTACAGAAAGCCCCCAAGGATAGCAGCACTGACCTGGGATCTTTTGTTGATCACATGACCTCGCAGTATGAGCTTTACTTTGACATAAGAGATAAACTGGTCCCAGATCACCAGTCCTATTCGGAGACAATTTATGCTTGTGGTTCCAGGTTGAGTAACTTTGCTGCCATGCTTTCTCTCTCTTGCCCCCCCCGCCCCCCCCTTTTTGGCACTGAAGGACAGTTAACAGATGATCAATTAAATCAGGCAGTGTTGTCACAGGGAGGCACCTCCCTCTGAAAACCAATTCCGAAATATTACACAATGTAAAAGCTGTAATGAAAGTGACATGTTAGAGGCAAAGACTAAAAAGGGAATTCTCAGGCTCCTTCAATAGATAATAACACTTTTCTTCTCTTTGGCAGGCCATGCTTCTCAGTCGTGATGGCCAGTATCTGCTGACAGGTGGAGATGGAGGCGTATTATCTGTCTGGCAGGTCCACAACCTCAAGCAGCTGTTCACCTACCCAGGCTGTGATGCAGGAATCCGTTCCATGGCCATGTCACACGACCAAAGGTAACAAGCACAATGCATAAACACTTGAATACATACACTTAACTGCATTTCAGAGGGAACAACTGTACTTTGTATTTAAGTAGAAATATATAGAGATACTCAGGTAAAAAAAAATAAATTCACAGCAAATTAAAACAAAAAAAAAAGATAGTATACAAACAAAGCGTCATGCTGTTCCCTCCTGACTCCTCTAAGGTGCATCATAACTGGCATGGCATCTGGAAGCATCGTGCTCTTCTACAACGACTTCAACAGGTGGCACCATGAGTACCAAACCAGATACTGAGCTGAAAACAGCAACAACTTGACTGACACTGATTTGGACACTGATGAAGATCCAGACTGTTGCAAGTGTGAACTCTTATCAAAGGCACTATTCTGTCTATCCTGATATCCTGAATGTATCTCACTGAAAGAAGAAGAAGAAAAAAAATCTGTCCTGTTATAGTAAAAGAATCAAACTATTTTTAAAAAGGGCATTGCTATATTTTGTAGATCAGATAGAAAATTTTCATATACAAATCATAGGGTGGGGGTTATGTTACTGTACGGTTAAAAACAGATCTATTTTTAGCTGTAAGAGTCTATTTTCATCTCCTCCAGAAAAGAAAAGAGGGACTTGTGGGGAGCTAGTGAAAACCTTTAATCTTGACTTAAAAATCCAAATATTTGTGTACTTTAGGGTGAGTGATTTTTCTTTTGTTATTCTGTAGGTGTGTATGTGGGGAGTAATTATTAAGCTTTCATTCACTTTTAACATGCTTTTTGCCATTTTGGCGACACAGCCGTTAGATATGTTTGAATAAATAATAAATGTATCAGACAGAAGGATAAATGAAGAGGGAATATACATATATATATAAATATCTATATACATACTGTTTAAATGTAGTCCTTCATATTTAAAATTTCCATTCCTTCTGTACCTCTGTGCTTTCTAAGAGATTGCGTTTCTGTGCACGGCTCACTAGTCATATAAAACATATCAGCGCAGACTTAACACAGTATCATTTAATACCTAAAACATCAAAAACATAAAACTTCCCTATATCAGTGATTTTGAAAATGAGCTTTACATAGAGGAGGATGTCAGGAAAACCATGTCAAGGATTATGCTTCTTTTATATTTACGTTTCTCTCCTAAATGACTGAATAAGCAAACAGTAAATAATTTTTTTCACCAAAACTGATGGAAAGAGTGAAGGTATGAGGTCATAATTTTTACTACTTTATCACTAAATAAAATCATGTCGTATCATACCTAGTGCTCAAGCCAGCTTAACATCTCAAGTCCTCTTTGAGTCCCATCTCCAAAGCAGCTAACAGCAAAGTGAGGTGAGCAATGAAAGGAAGGACTTGTTGCATTTCAGTCTGAGGTTCTTTCTCTCTTTTTTTCCATCACAGCAGTCCAGATCACAGGATGAGTGATTTTGTTAAGATGTGATTCAGCACTAAAAATGGCAATGAGACATATTCCTTTGGTCCTCGGTAAAATATATGTCCACTTGTATCTTTTGATTTTGAGGAAACATTCCTTTGTAGTTTGAGCTTTGGTGTGCTATACGAGAACTGCTGTTATCTATCAACCAATATTTTTGCAATCATTTTGGAGTGTTTTGTGTGTTGAGTTCTGACAATAAAATGGAATTTTATAACTTGAATTGTGCTTGGTGTTAAATGACGCTTTCATTAGGAATCTTGGGAGACTGTGTAGCACCCTCTAGTGGCCAACTTCAGGTATGACAAACACAAATATTCACCACAAATGCATTTGTTTCAAGTCTTTATTGCATTTTTATTTTTTGCTCTCTGCTGTTTCAAAATAGTGGGACATTAAAAGCAGCCACTCTATGCCTAATAAAAACCATTACTCCAGTTTGACACAGTTGATCTACCTGTTTTAAAACTGTCTTTTCATACAAATTTCCCTTTACAAACTGCTATGACAAAGCATATGAAACTCTAACTACATATACATAAGAGGAGCTAAATGACCAATTTGACTGTGTGTACGTGTGACAGGCTTTGTCTTACAGGGAGGTGGTGAAAATGGGAAAGGAGTATTCATGCAGCTGAGCGTCCTGAAGAGGTAACGAGGCATGTTGAGCCACAGGAGGATTTAGCCCTACTAACACCAGCTGGGATAAATGCTGTGGAGTCTAAAACAGGTACAAACAAGGACAAAACAAATCACTTATAAATTAATTTAGGATGCACGATTTGGGATCCCTTTTCTTAGCCAAGCTGGTTTTGATAAAGGCATCGTCAAGCTATGAGCTGTTACCCAGTGGTGAGGCACAAACCTGTTACCTTGACAACACATTCATTCTTACTGTGTAAATCCAACATATCCAAAACCACTGACTGAATATTTTGAAGGAACACTGTTAGTTTCATGCAGCCAATGGCAAAGCATTGTCATTGGGAATTATCTTAACTGGCACTCAACTAAAACCAGAATGTGCATCTTGTTTGAGTACTTCTAAAGTAGTTCTAAGCAGTTCAGCTTTGAAATGTACAGTTCTTGAGAAACAGGCCTACAGTTTGGTTTCATGTCTGTTGGATCTACAGTGTTTAATGTTATATACTGCAGTTATGACACTGAGGATCATAACTGCTCAGACACACACAGGCAAAAACAAACCTTCAAGTTTCAGGTGGACAGCTAAGGTTCTTCACACTATGTACAACTAGTTCACACCAAACAATACATACAGTCAGTGTGTGAATGAATGTGCCAGTGTCAGTTACAGGGGGTGGACAAAATTATCTACCAGATGGACTTTTATGAATTATATTGGTTTTATTTGACATGGTTATGAAATTTCTCTGTCTGCCTTGATACCATGACGCTGTGTGGAATTTTGTTTGTGGTGCTCAGAGCGTTAAAAAGTAAAATATTAAACATCCACATCTCACAGAAACAATGTTCCAGGCAGTTACTCTGGATAATTCACAGACATCGCTTACACAGGAGCTATATCTTAAGTGCAAAATACTTCTGGTATATATTCATTTTCTGTGAACTGTTCAGAGTTTTGGGGATAATGTTTCTGGATTGACACACTGTGAACACCACAAATAAAATTCTTAATGATATCTCATAAAAGTCTGCAAATGAACCTAAAGCTATCGGCATGGCTTGATACCACAAGAGCAGTGGTTCCCAACCAGGGGGTCAGTGCTCCCTTAAAGGGTCACAAGATAAATCTGAAATTTGGGAAATAATTACCACGATAGGAAGCAGATAAAACCAATTCCTGCTACATGTAGTTGTGTTTAATTTCTCAATTTTTTTTTTCCGTTTTTGCTTTTGAGCTAATGGACATTTTATATATCCAGGCCCCTAAAAGTATTTAAATAAAACAATCTGAATATTTGGTCAAAATTATCAAAATGCACAGACTTTCTGAGGGTCACAAAGCAAAAGAGATGGGAACAGAAAATGATCTTTTGTTTGTTTTAAATTTAAATATGAACAGTTCCAAGTGGAGCTAAAGAGGCAAAGCACTGCCTTACTTGTTATTTGCTTCTTGATACTTTGGCAGGTATTACCTTTATTTTGTCCACTCCCTGTACATTATATTGTGTAGTAGCACTTCACGTGTGTAGATCTGTGGTTATCATCAGGATGACTGTTGCCAGAGAAAATACTGAGAGTGGTTATAGTTAGCTTAGTGAGATATAACACTACAGGTAGCTAGGCTAGCAAGTTCAGACATCTGTTATGCTGAAATAGTTGTATTATGGACATACTGTCTCTCTGCTAAAGCAAAAGGATGTTACATTGGGATGTTTGTGTGTAATGAAGATCTATTTACAAAAGAGCCACAGGCAGTCAAAATGGGATAATAAATAAAGGAAAGAATTCACATTAATGTGATACTGTAATGCATGACTTCCAAAGACAACCACTCAGAACAGTGATATTCAATTCATTCCCTTTCTCCATTACCTTCATTAATAAATACAAACCTATATATACAATCAACAAACTCTTAGAAAATGCCTTGTATCCTCCATCTAAAAAAAAAATGAATGGGATAAGAATGAGAGAAACAATGTGGACACAGCAGTCACTGGCTCAGTTTACAGCTACTGGAAATACTCAGGGTGGATGTTTACTCTTCTCATCCCATGTCTAATGATATATAATGGAAAGATGGGGAGTTGGGGGGTGAAATGAGCCCAGACTATTAAACCTTCTCTGTAAGCTCTTCAGCAGGAAGACAGCTGGGAGAGGGAGGGTCAGCTGGAGAGGGCGGGGTTGTGGATCTGGGAGGTGTAGAAGGTGGAGAAGGAAACAGGGTTGGATGGATGGGAGATGGGGAGGAAGGTTCTTGTTTGGTTGGGGAAGCGAGAGGGAAAAATACAACAGGTTTGATGGGGGAGATAGGGGAGGGGGAAGCTTGTTTTGAGGGAGACGAAGACTGGGGTGTTGCTTCTTTGGTGGGAGAAGAAGGAGAAAGAGCAGCTGGTTTGGTTGGAGATGATGGGGAAGGACAGGAGACAGGTGTAGAGGGAGTTGTGCAGGTGAAAAGACCAGGAGGGCCAGAGGGTGTGTGAACCTCTGGAGCAGCAGAGGGTGATGTAGGTGATGTTCTTATTTCAGGAGGGGATGAAACTGGCAAAGAGGTGATGGGGAAAGTTTCAACGGAGGGTGAAGGGGAGAACTGAAGAGAACTTACAGGAGTATAGGGAGGGAAGTGAAGGTTAGCTGTTAACGGGTCATTTTCACTCGGGGGTTGAGAATTGGAGGTGGATGTAGCATCAGGCACAGCGATCCCCATAGTCTTGGAGGGTGATGCCAGCTTGGCAGGTTTTGGTACTTTGGTGCACGGTGCTTGTTTGGTTGGAGAAGCTGGTCCTGACTTTGTTGGTGAGGCTGGTTTGATTGGAAGGTCAGATGGGACTTTCTTGCAAGCTGACAAAGTTGAACACGGCACAGTTTCTGGGCCTGGACAACGATGGATGGTGAGTTGTAAGGTCTCCTTATCTAGAGCTGTGTTCTGACAAAATAGACAGACAGATCATTGGCTTGATACCTTCGTTCATCTGAAATTCAAATTACACCAAATAGGAGAGAGAAAGAGATACTGTGGGTCAATCTACACTGACAACAGAAAACCTCTTATAGCCTAAAGTTGTCCAGTGAATAACTGATCAGTTGAATGTTTGCAGATATACAAACTCTTCAATCACTGACGACTGATTCAGTTGGTTTTTGATTTATATGAATGAAAAACATACACAATGAAACTGTCTAATGTTAATGGACATAAATTAACTGAGAGATGATTTAAAAAGACGGTATGGTTTGCACAGTGAACTGACTCCACAAGAAGATAAATCATATCAAGTGCTACTCTAAGTGCAGAGAAAGGGCAAATGAGAAAGTAAACTTTTACTTTTTCATTAAACAAATGCATAGGTGGTGTTTTTGTCCTGAGCAAAGCCCATGATGTGTTCTTGTCTTATGTGGAATAGAAAACAAGTACATGTCAACGTTCCTCATTTGCCCTTGTGCTGAATCTCAGCAGCAGAACAGACGAGGCATAGCGTTAAGTGTTAGTACATACCATTGCCTTGGAGCTAATTCAGAGGGACGTAATGCAGGGAGACGGGGGAGAAGCAAAAAAGGGACAGAGACTAGTCTTACTCACAGCTTCACAAAATTAAGTCAACACAACAAGCATGACGGCAAGTGGACAAGTTGTTGTTCCAGCTCAGTGCTAATCTCTTATTTCAGATCAAAACATATTCCAAATTAAGTGACTCTTTGTATTTGAGAAGACTAAGCTGGAACAAACTAAGACTTTCTACAAGTGATTGTTTCAGGCAGAGACATGTGTCAGTGAGTGTTAAGCTATATTTGAATAACTGTCAATAAAATGCAGTGGTAAAGTAGGATTAAATGCGCTTTTGATTGTAAGCGTTTTAAAAGATAAGGCTGGCATTATTCTATATCTTTCTTATTCAGGGTTTTACCTACCATTATAAGGCTTTAGGCCTTAGTCTAAGTCAATTTCATGTGAATATGTCCTAAAAAATGCTGTAGTATAGTATGTCATAAAAACCTTTTCAGGCTAAAATTGAAAATTCTCATGCCATAGTATAGTATGTTGTAAAAAACTGATCATATTCAGGCTAAAATCAAACCACCTCTGGCTAAAATTGAACCTCCCGTGACTAAAGAAAACCCTTCTCTGGCTAAAACTGAACATCCTCTGGCTAAAATGGAACCACATCTCTCTAAAACCAAACCACCTCTCACTAAAACCTAATAATCTCAGACTAAAACTGAAATGCCTTTAGCTGACATTAAACCACCCCTCACTAAAACTGATTGTCCTCAGGCTAGAACCTCCATAGGGTAAAATTAAATCTTCTTGGACTAAAACTGAACTGCTTCCTGCTAGGCCAGAACTCAGGCTAAAACTAAATGTACTCAGGCTAAAGGTGAACTTTCTCAGGTTAAAACTGATCATCTCCAGGATAAAACCAAACAACCTCAGGCTAAAACTAACCAGCTAAAACTAAAATTAGGTCATCGTATAGTATGTCATAAAAAATATCATAGTATATTATGTCATAGAAAATGTCATAACAGTAGGTCAATATATGTTCTAAAAATCAATAAATCCCATGAAAAGACCAAATCTAACACTTAACTGCTGTTCAGCAAAGCCCTATAGCTTATACTTATGTTACAGTGCCTCTCTTGTCCAAAAACTACTAAAAACACATTAGTGGGCTACACTGTTGCACTGGGTGACATGTAATTTCCAGGAACATAGGCACTGATGTTTATCCCACACAAACCATTCTGCTGCCATAAATACTCAGTACCAAATGCATGTTAATCCAGGGCTGAAAATAGTTCTCAAGAATTGCATTATTTATTCAAATGACTATGACCTATTTTTAAATATTTGTCTTCAGTGGGAACTATTGAACATGTCGTAGACAGGGTTGGGAAGTGAGAAAAAAATATTGAGACGGCCTTAAAAATTGTAGATTTTGGTCTTTTCATTGGATTTGTTGACAGCAGGAAAAATGTAGAAGGCTGCCATCCTTATAATTTAAAATGTGCTGAGGAATCTTGTATCCAAGGCAAGAAAGCCACACTGGTTTGCATCCATCTCTGCAAATTTAAACTATAGAACGATATGAGCACAGTTCTCAGTTTTCTCCACAAGGTGCCACCAGAGTACCATTAAAATATTACAAGTGTTGAGAAACCAATTACAGATTTGTTGACCTACAGAGAGTTGGAAGCTATATTGAATGAGATCACTAACAAACAATAATGGCAGAGAGGGAGGCAAATGACACTGCTCTTGCACTAGCTTGCACTGGCACCGTAAACATGCTAAATAACCTAAATGACGATGTGAGTAAACAAACACATCCTTCAAAACACAGACAAATATTTTCACATCCCATAAACATTTGATTGACACAAAAGGAATGATGTGTGAGTGAAAGAGTGAGAATGAGAATTATGGAGTGAGGCACGGGTAAAACCAGGACAGAGCACGTGCTGGGAGAGTGTTATTGAGGTCTACATCAGTTAGTTATTGAGAGCAGTCACTGCAGCTGGTGGCCAGAGAAGAGGAGCAGGGGGCCTGGGAAAGAAACAGGAAGGAAAGGAAGAGAGGAAGGGGGAGTAGTGGGGGGGGTAGGAGTTGTTATTGATGGAGGGAAGACAGTGAAGGGAAGGGCGATGGCTGGAAAGGAAGAAGGGAGGCAGCGAGAGTGGGGTGGGGGGTAAAGCGTGTACCCGGCTTTCAGCTCCAGGCGTCCCCTGTGGTCCTGGGTTGGGAGTGAGGGAGGGGTGAGGAGGAGGGAGGAGGAAGTGGATGGAGAGGAGGAGGAGGGGCCGAGGCCAGGGCCCATGTTTACACCTCAAACTGTCAAATGAAATTTATAACAAAATGAGGCTCTTTGCAGTAAAGAGGGGGATCAAATTAAATTTCTAATCAAATAAACTTCCCCTTCCACCCTTTTTCCCTTCCCTTTAAGTTCAGACAGACTGAAGAGAGTGTGCTAGGCTGATGGGTGGTGTGACCTGATGAGATGAAGAGTGGAGGAAGTCAAACTGTACAACAGGAAATGATGCACATGGGGCTTGAAACAGGATGGAAGGATGTGGCTACTAGAGGAATGACTTCTTCACTGTTCTGTTTTTCCATCATTCCATCTCTAAAATCTTGTCTCACATGTTTACAGCAGCATAAGTTGCTTATAACTTGTATTTAGTGTGCTCTTCAACGATGATTGAGGCCAGATATTCTATCTCAGTGATTAACTGGGCCTAAGATTCATATAAAGTGCATAAGAAAAAGCTCAGGCCTCTTAATTTGGGTCACACAGTCGCTGTTATGCTATAAACGTTTGGAAAAATGCCTGCAGCCGCTGCATGCACCTTGTTAGTGACTACTTAAAACCATGTCAATATTAGAGATTTAAGAGGTCAGTGAAACAACATGACCTTGCAAAACTCATAAGATTATTGCAGTGGCCCTGAGGGTCAAAAGATCACAACAGAAGATAACACAACATTTCACAAAACAAAAAAAAAAAAATGGAACGGGTGAGACAACACTTCTAGTTTGTGTTTGGGACAGAGTCAATAGTTTGTTTGTGTATGAACTCAGAAAAATGTAGTTGTAAGGCAGGAAGTGATTCCTTACATGGGAAGAGCCATCACAAGCTCTCAAAATGCTTTGCATTGTTTTACTGTTGCTCAAACCAATCAGACCTAGGAAATCACAAGAAGCTTTTATCAAGTACCAAAGGTTGTTGTTAGTGAGGAGGAAAATGCAAGATAGCTGACCAAAAAATTAAGTTAAAAAAATGGCTTCCAAAGTTAATGTGATATAACTATATAATAACTATAACTCAGGTAATGGCATACTTGTGGACACAACCATCACTAATGCTAACACAATTCCTCTGGGATTGAAGATGTTATTTTTTTAAAATCTTGATGTAAGGTCTATGGACAGTCAATGGTAGTTGTTTAATTGTAATTTTATGGAATATTGTATTTAGCACAACACAGTCTTGTTGAACATATAGATACTTGAATGCTGATAGTTATATTCTATTCTATAGTACTATATAGTATATTCTTTCAGATTAAAACCATCCTTTCTTTCTTAAATCTGTGATTTGTGGGGGCAACACAGACTTATTGCAACAAGGGCTTAATTGCAATTTTGTTGTTCTCTTTAGGCTGAAAATGAAGGAAGAAGATGAAGTCCAAGATAATCAACAAAGATAGACAAAGGGTGCAGAGGCTGTGCTGAGTCTCCAAGACTCAGTCAAGAACCCAGAGCCAAAGGATACCACTGGTATTACAAGATCAACAAGGTAAATGGATTGTATTAGTGAGTGTAGCCATTAGCCAGTATCTTGGATCATAGTTGGATAAGGTGGACGTGATTCTGACAACAAATAATGCATGTTTTTTTCTTCTTTTCTCTCCCATTAATTATCTCACAACCCCCTCAGATTTATCTAGTGAATTTTACTGAAGTAGGATTTTTACTTACTAAATTGCTATATTTGTACTTTTACTAAAGTGAACTGAAAACACCACTGCTGATAACTGGCAGTGTTGATATAATTCAAAGTTTACAGACATTAAACTAAGATACTGGCTGGTGGCTACACTTATTAATGAAATTTTGTGAAATGTAGGGTTTTCGGAAATGCTGTTGTGTTTTGATCTTTAGGGCCACTGTAGATTACTATCAAAAAAGTACTGCAGTAAATCTCAGAAAATGGGACAAAAATATTTTCTAAATTATATATTTGGTTGTGAATGTTTTTGGGCGCTTACCATGATGACAGACACACCAGCTGTGGTGTTGTTGTGCTTTGGCGCAGTGTTAAAGTGCGTCTTTAGTTTACCTGTCACCTCCATCTTCATATTGTTCTCTATGACTGCATCGTCCTACATAAACACAAACATGTAAAATGTACAGTGAAAGTTTCACCACACTTGAAGTTGGTTCACACATACAGTACGTAACATTTAAGGTACCAAAAGTATGATGACGATGCTTTTAGAATCAATGCTAAGAGTAGTTTTTAGTTTTCAATTACTGTCATATAAAGTGCAGACCAACCTTTGCCTTTGAAACTGCACCAGTTAACCCAGGTACCTATATGAATACTTTTGTCAATCAGCCTTATTTCATCATCACATCTAGGCTCCACCTCTTCACTGTTATCCAGTGATTTCACTGGGGTTGGTGAGCAGGCTTGTCCATCACTCAGTGATCATCCTAGCTAAAGATCATTTGAACCATCTTACCTATGTTATTAATTAAAACATCTTAAGTGCCTAAACTTTTGCACAATACTGTACATGCAAATATACTCAGTGTTAAACAATACCGTGACCCATGGGTGGGAGAGGACATCTTGTGCTGTGTATCGAGCCTCAACATTGACCTGCAGCATCTTTCCAATCAGCTCCTGGAATAAAACACTCAACAGTTTAGAACAAAGGAATTGTATTGTGAACAAATGATCATACTGTACTATTGATGCACATAATTCTCTTATGCAAATGAACCATTTCAAGTAAACTTCAACTGAAAACGAAACAATTGGTCATTGATGTTGTTGTTCCACAGAAGAGTTTTGTTTAAAGTAACACATGAACACAGACTGATGTATTAAAACATTAGTTTAAAGCTGCATTCATCTTTCCAAAAAAAAAAAAAACATTACAACATTTCTATATTTGGAGTTCTGCTTGTGTCTACCTGATGAATATAGTGACAATATTCACTCCTTTTAACTCTCTTTACATCTTCAAAAACTAAAGATGGAAATATTTGGTTCTTTAGCTGCTACATGTTCCACTATGTTTAGCAGCTAGTAGCTAACTTTCATCGCATAAGTGCATTTACATAGACTTATACTAAACACTAATATTGGAAAAACTATTGGTTTTAATATTTTGCTAATGATTTCAACTATATCGCCATGCCCTGCAATACTATGTGCTACCACTCATTAGTACTAGCACTCATTTCAAGAGGATATTGAAAACCATAGACTAGAGAGTTCATGCTTTCACACGTATTTGCAAAGTAATATCCTCTCTTAAATTTACACCTGCACTGCTTCATAACTGCAAGTTGTTTCATGCTGTGGTGTCTATAACTGTGCACTTGTCTTCAGTGACAGGCCACTGTAATAGCAGTGGGTTTAATTAGCAGTTTGGTCTTGCATGCTGAGCGTGGGCTGTCACTTTAATACATGACATTAATTTAAAGGGTTGGAGGGGTGTCTGTCCTTTAGCAGACAGCAGTCATTAATAGAGCAGATTCACATGGTGCGTGTGTGTATAACGTTCTAGATCTAGACTGTCACTGTATTTAGTTAATGGTAAATGGGTTTCTGTTCTACCTGGAGTTAGATAATGGTTAGGGTTAGGGTTAGACCATATTTTGATTAAGATAACCCTCCAAAGAAATGAATGGGAGTGTCTGGGAGGGTGTGTGTGTGTGTGTGTGTGTGTGTGTGTGTGTGTCAGTGGTCCCAACCTTAGCTGAGTCGGTGATGTTGTCCCAGTAAGGACTGGGAAAGTCCAGTCGCCCCAAAAGTATCTGATCAAACAGGTCCTCTTGCAAGTTACTCTCACTACATCAACAGATAAACACAGACAGGCAGGCAGACAGACAGACAGACAGACAGGAAACAAAAAAAATTATGTGCTATTTGGCACACATGCAATACATCTACATTGTGATAGTTGCATGATAGCACCTGTAACCTCACCTTTCATTATACAGGTATCATAACAACTGTGAAGTGCTACTGATTAAACATGGATCATGGTAATTTTGGTCAAATCCCTTTACGTTGATGAACTCAGTACCTTCTAAATGGTGGAAAGCCACACAGGAGGATGTAGGTGATGACACCTGCAGCCCAGATATCCACCTTCAGACCATAGCTGAGTGAAAAGAGAAGAGAGACAGGGAAGCAGAAAAGTACAGTGAATGATTAAATGTAACTGAGTATCTTACAGCAAACCATCATCATCCAGTTTACAATTACAGTAGATGACTGACTGGACATAAAACAACAGAATGATATTTTAAAAAGACAAAGTTTCAATCTACCATAATGATGTATAAGTAAATGAATCATTTATGCTGACACAGATACACGGTTTGTGTTGCTTCACTCAGCATGCTTACACACTAAATACCATTCATCTTTTAATCTCCATACAGCTGATTACAACACAGCACTGCTGTAGACCCACATTTCTACTCTGCTGCTGTACAAAGAACAGATGTTTCCATTTAACCAACACACAGATCAGTGAAAACATATGTGTTTCTCTATAATGGGCACCTTCCCTGATGAAAACTAAAAGATCTCAGTACTGAAACCCAAACATTCAGCCAAAACATCAAGCTTACCCTGACTCTGCGATGATTTCTGGAGCCACATATGTAGGAGTGCCACATACGGTATACAGGGGTCCCTCGACTACTGTGGCCAGGCCAAAGTCCCCAAGCTTCAGTGACTTGGTGCCATCTGGGTACTCAAACACCTAGAATGGAGCACATGCTCAGATGAAGCCCACTGAGCAGTTGGGACTTGTAGAGAAAATAAATATTGTGTGTGTGTCAGTGCATACCAGCAGGTTCTCTGGCTTAATATCTCTGTGGACGATGTTCATGCTGTGCAGGTACTTCAGAGCTCCCGCAAGGTTGTAGACCATGATGCTGGCGTCTCTCTCTGTGTATTTGGCAGAGGAGGTGATGGCATCAAACAAATCCCCTCCCTGTGCAACAGTAACCACACTGATTACATACCAAAGCACGCACAGAAATGAGGAGTGTACACTGATACTGACAGAGTTAACCTTTTACTGTACCTTGACAAGCTCCATAACCAGGTAGAGTTCAGAGGGAGTGTCCACCTCCTCAATCAGCATGATGATGTTGGGGTGTTTCACCTTCCGCAGCACTGCCACCTCATTTTCGATGAGGTGTTCCTGGAAGACCCACACAAATAATCCAAGTGAGTATGTTACTGTATAGTCCAGAACACAGGATTTACACTGTGCAATTGCTCATAAAAAGAAGCTGCATTGTTGATTGAATTTGAATGGGTGTCAAGGGTGTGTGATTCAGAGTGTGTCATTGTGTGCATGTGAAAGTGTGAAGATAATTTGAGTTAGGTGATAAATAAAACATTACCAACCTAATCTAACCATGAGGGATAAGAGGATCAGAGACAAACAGGCAATACTGTTCTGTATGTGGGTGTTAATAATGCACAGAGGAACTAACATATGACTGCTTCCTTACATTATGTGAGTGTGTATGTATGTGTGTGTGTGTGCAGGTCTGAAGGCAAGGCACAGAAAGAAGAGAGAGGAAATGGGAGAAGGAGATGGTGAGAAGAGAGTGAAACCTTTCCACTGCACTTGGCTTTGTCGATGATCTTCAGTGCAAACTCTTTTCCTGTGGACCTGAACAGAAACAGTGCAATTAGCGCTAATAAAAAAAATAAAAAAAACACTGCCTGTAGTTCAAATCAAGCACTCACTAGAGAGCCTAGTGTGCTCAGTTACAGTGTGCTCCTTTCCAAGTTATTGGAAAAGGTATGTTAGCTGTGTGAGCCAAGTTTATACAGTGAACAGAGATGCAGTGCAGATGCAGGCAGGCTCAACAAGAATCTGAGAATGCATACTTGAAGAGCAATTTAACACCAGGCTGAAGAACAGTGTTTGGATGCCATCTCTGGCTGAAAGTTTCAAGTTTGCTCCATCTCAGACAACACCCAGTATTACTGCTCAGTCAAGTATACTCTGTTACACCTGTAACTACAGCCAACAGTGATACCACAGTGTATTGACACAGCCTATATCAGTGCAGCAAGATGACAGTTTAAACCACTGGAGGCCAGCAGAAAAACAAGATTTTCAGGGGGTTGTAAGTCACTTGTTAGTTCCTTTTTGCAAAATACACATACTATAAGATACAGAGGGACTCTGTGGATTTTCTGACCTTTAGTGTCACTATGTTTTGAAGAGCAAGTCCCTGTTTTGTTTGTCTCTTGTGCTTTGCCACCAGGCACCTGTACTGGCTTGACCAAGCAAGTGATGCAGTGAACATTCCTGCCAACAGTTTCACACTATTTCACTGATAAAGAAATGGAGCAATGCACCAGCAAAGGACAGGGAAGAGGAGGAGAGGACCACCCGCTAATGTTAGTGAATGTATGGATAGCGATCATAAACAATGGAGATTTTAAAATAGTCAAAACATCTGAGTAAGGAATTTCATTCTTGACCTTTGGAAACAGTATATGTAGCTTTCAAGTAAACTTCACAGTTTTCATTCAAGGCATTAAGATTCAACTAAATGCACACAAAGTCTACTTAGCTTAGTTTGTTATGTACACATTCAGAAATTGGCTTTGTAAATGTTTTATGAGGAGGGAAATATGTTCAACACGTGAACCGGGCCTCACAGGGTATCCTTAGGTACTTTCCAGTAAGGTGGATCAGATTATGACAGCACACACTTGACAGGCCTCCTCTCATCATCATCTCCCCTGTCTGCCTGGGCAGTGTGTTGACTCAGAGATTAAAAGGCTAATGAAGTGAATTCACCGCTGGGTTTAATCCATGAGATATTTCCGTCACCACAATGCCTGTCATCAGGACTTAAACACCCTGATGGAGCAGTTATTGCACGTGCCACTTGTCTCATTAAGTAGTGCAACAAGGCCCACTGCTGTGCCATCGCTGTAGATAGCTGCCAACTGTGCATTAAACATTTCCAGTCTGACTGGATGTATTTCACCCACCTCTCCATACAGTCTTTGACCACAGCGAAGTTGCCATCTCCGATGACCTTCCCGACTTTGTATTTTTCCAAAATGGTGGTGGCAGGCAGGTAGCGGTTGCCATTAACTGCTGAGTAGAGATGAAGATTAGAACAGGGAACAGACAAACCCTGCTGTTCAACAAAAACAAGGGAGCTTTAGCGGGAACTCAACCAGTTCTCAGACTGAATTAAGGGACCACATGCTGTGCAACAGAATAACACACTCGCTGGCACAAACATGCAAGGTGATCTCTACTATTCCTCCTGCAGCAGTTACAAGGACTGAACTGAACAGCAATATTATATCCATACACGCAAATACACACACAGTCCTAAAATAACTTAGTTCAGTATTTGCTCACAAAGCAGTGGAAGATTTCACATTTATCCTGAGCACAGGGCTAACTTTACTGCTTTCCTGGGTAAGGGAAGTAAGGGAAGGGGAAGGAGGAAGGAAAAGGAAAAGAAAGAGGACAAGGAATAGGAAAGGAAATGAAAGAGCATGTACCCTCTGGACTCAGTCGATTGCTTTGCTCTTGGTGGTTGTTCAATGAGCCATTTACATTTGGGGAGGAGATGTGATGTGATGGAGGTATCTGCAGGATGCAAAAAGAAACAAAAATAGAGATGAGTGCCTGGCCTAAAACAAAACAAGTAGACAAATCACCATGGCAACCTAGGGCTTTAAAAGCGCCCACAAAACATGCTGCACATGGATAAACCATATAGCTGGTTTATTATTGGTCACTTTTCTTGGTGGCTTTGACAAATGATTTTTTAAATATAGAAATGCCCAAAAAATGAGACTAGCAAAAGAACATTATACGAACAACATAAATGTTAAAAAGCATACACAGTTTTATGATCAGTTATTGCCCAATAAAAAACATCAAACCACTGAAAAGTTGTCATTTGAAAATGTATATATTTTTTAAATTCCTAAACTAAAGAAACTACCTGTGAATATATGGTATGGGGAGATACATTATAAGGTATGCAGCTCAAAAAAAAAGGTGCCAGTGCTGCTGGAAAAGAACCATATCCACTTATCATCACTGCACATAAAACCATTACAGCTCTTAATGAGGGATACATTTGTTAAGAGGGTAATTTCTGCAGAGCACAGCAGTTGAAATTATGACATCCTATGGCTATATTTTTGAAATGTCAGCCATAAATACCACAAGCATTAAAATCACACTAGTGATCTTTTCAATTATGAACAGTATGCACCATAATGTACATCACTTTGCAGTAAGAATCAATTATTTAGTCTAAAAGTGTAGTCCTCTGGAACAAAGTAGAAGGTGGGACAGGTTTAAGGTCTCTTTTCAACCAGGTACATAAAAAAGCTTTTTCCTCTGATAAATAACTTCTCTATGTGTCTTTAGTTTACCTAACTATGTCCATGTGGCTATTTTAGTGAATGAGAGAGAAACTGCCATTAACATCCTTATGCTTCCTCATTTATTTATTCATTTTTTAAAAATCTTGCTCTACTCACCCTCTTTACCAGTGAATTATGAAGCTGTCAGTAAATCATAAAAATCTAATATCCTGTCAAATGAATGTGGATGGATAAGGCTTAGAGAGAAACGGTGGCTCTCTAGAGGAGGTTTGCCAGCTGGCTGGAGCAGTTGGAAACTCTGTAGTTTGGGACTAACACACATCTTACAGATGAATCCATCAATAAACCAGATTAGTATCTCAGACTCTACCAAAAATACATCACAGAGCTGCAACACGGCCTACATGGCTGTCAGTCAGTGACTTGATGACTTGACATAGATTTGTTTCATCATTTTGTATTAAGGAGGTCAGTACAATCTTAAGGGAATAGTTTGGGAAATTTGTTTATTCCCTTTTTCACCAGTAGTTAGATGATACCACTCTGATGGTATGAAGCTTGTGTGAACAGCCAGTAGCTAGCCTGCCTCTGCCAACAAAACCTGCCTACCAGCGCCTTACTTCAGTTCGTTAATTATCATATCATAGCTTGTTTGTTAAATCTGCACAAAAAGTGTAAAAACAACATGTTACTATTTCTTGGCTGGGACCAGTAACTTCCTACAGTATCTGCTGGTTGCCTGGAGACTGCTCAGACTACTGTGAATGCAGTATAACTGTATAAACCATAAGCTGTACATGGTAGATAATGAGTTCGTGTGCAGCTATCTGCTGTGGCTCTCTTGCATGTACAGCATCTACTGTATGTGACATGCATCTGTCTTACCTTAAGACTGGGGGTGGTCCGGGGGCTGGTGGGAGATGGAGTGGAGGACTTGGTGGACTTTGGAGTTGAGATCTGACTACTTGAGACACCATTTACTGTATGGAGAAAAACAGAGGGAGGAGATTTGTTAGAGCAGGGGACAGAGTCTTTTTGATTTTAAGACTAGACCAGTGAGCCATCTTATTCAAAGGTGCCCATCTTTCTGTAGCCATGTAATCCATGGATTTCCAAATTTAAATTCATTCATGGATCCAGGGCAGACTACGGACTGTATATTAAGAGAAACACTACACTGTGTAGCACTTTTATTAAATGTATGGCACCTCAAATCACACATTCACTTTCAGCAGGTTGCCAAATCTCCACAGGGAGGGGCTGTTTGGCCATTTCAGACCAGTAATACATATTAGACCCCCTGATGTGGAGATGTGGATGTTGCCACCCTAAAAGGTCTAAACTAGTGCTGCTGTTACTAACACAAGTTGATATAATGAATGACTCAAAGACTTTGGTTTACAACAAAAAAAGTTTGAGTACTTATAAATACCCCTTATCAGTAGACTTCTCATGTACGTACTATATGAGACATTTTTTTGTGTTTAAAAGAAGGTGCACAGGCACACAGGAGGAACAAGAGCTTCTATTGTTTGAGTGATTCACTCTCTCAAGAACAGACTATTTCTGCCTCACTTTCTCTTGGTTTCTGGCACAAATACAGAGACATAATGCGTCAAACTTTAACTCAAAGTCTCTTCATCTGCATAAACCCAGCTGAGCTGAGGAAAATCGCTTCACACTGCCTACAGGCTGTGTCTTTGTACTGCTGTTTCAGAGTTGTACGTTTTTGTTTCGTTTCACTATAAAAGTCACAGATTCTCAGCCAACTGTCTTCTGGGTATTTCCCTTGCCTTCTTAAAGACACTTCTAAATCAATATTTGAGAAAACAGATGACATGACAATATATTCTACCTTTTAATGTTTTTAAAGTGTGGTTTAACTTTGAGCACCTCAGCTGCCACAGATAAAGTGGAATGTGATGTAACTGTTCAGTGAGAGCAGGATTTAATTGGCACAGCTGAAGAGTGAGTCTAATCAGTTCATGGCTTTAAATCAGTGGATTCTGTAGCAGCTGGCTCTCAGATTAGATAAATGCGTACAGTTCATAGCAGCCCCATGGCTTAGTCAGAGCAAGGGAGAGAAAGGTCAAAAGAAAGGGAATGTCTCTAGTTTTTAAGAGACATATAGCTCAGAAGATGCAACCTGAGGATGCAGCCATCACTGGTTCATGTGGGCAAGAATGAACAAAAAAGTAGTTTGACTGTAATACCACACAATCAAATTAATAAGTGGATGAAAAATGATGAAAACTCTGCTGTTTTTAGATGCTTAGTGGAGTTACAAATGTTTAGTCTGGACTGAGTAGAAAAGATGCTGTCTGCTGTCTGACTCAACGCCTCAACTTGGAAGCTGACATGGCATAAGTATGGTCTACATTAGTATGTAAGATTTAGCATGTTCAACATGGGTTCAGTCAGCAAGTTTATGCTAACATTTGGCAAGTAGCATAACATGCCCGTTTTGTGTATTAGCACGTTATGTTAGCCCTGGGATTGAAAGCAATTTCATCATTATTTTTAGAGGTTTCCTGTCATGAAGAGCTGTTGGACAGTTGGACATTTTGTCCTGTTAGCCGGGCTGTGAAAAAGTCTGATTAACCAGCATCATTCCACAACCTGACGGCCATGTATCGCAGCACAAATTTTTCATTTGGCAAGATATTTCGCTCTAGACCTACCTACACTGACTGACAGCGTTATACTGTTACAGCAATCAGAGCCAGCATTTACTCACAAGAGAAGAAGAGAACCATTTACTCAATTACTTTACCCTATTCATCAGAGTAAATTGATATGTCAGGTGTTGGACAAGGCAAACTGTGTGACACCATCACCAGCCTCACCTGGGGATTTGATTGGAGACTGACTGGTGGAGTAGTGGACAGGTCGCCTTGCTGCAGTGTCACAGGCAAAAAATAAACAAATAAATAAATATAAATGTAAACATAAATATAATTATATATAAACCTCCAGGGCAAAACTAAGCCTTCTGCCACTTTAAACTGACAACCTCTCAAATACCTCTTACGTAAACTTGGCATGATGGCTTGTAGAACACTAATTACTAAGCATAATGCCACCATCTCCCAATGCAGCACACAAATTGCTTAGTCACTCATCACAACTGTTGAAGCTTTAGGATCAGGCTGCCAAATGAAAAGGCTATTACTCAACCTGTCAACAACAGAACTACTTACAGTGTTACTCTGGCATCAGATAAATGGGATTTATGTAATATGTGTGAAACATCTTTTCACAAATATAATGCAATAATTTGCAAGACTTGACCTTTCTGATGAGTAAGTATTTATTCTTTTATCTACACCACACAGGAATGTGTCTTAATTTAACAAGACTAATACAGACAGTTTCTAGACTATTTCTATTGTGTGCACAGTCACATGTCTTACCTGCACCAGGGGACTTGCTGCGTCGTGAAGGTCCAGGGCTCTTAGCTGTCCGGTTGGGGGTAGCAGAACGGCTGTATGATGACTTCAGCACTCTGCATTCTGGAGAGACAACATGCTCAGGGTCACTACTGCATCTATTAACCTTCCTCTATCAACAAACCTGTTCTTTCTTCTCAAAACAGAGTTAATGTGGCACTATTATTCCCAACAAGCTGCTGTGCCGGGGATATGGCCCTGGTAATGTTATTTATGTGAGCTGGTTTCATGAATGCTGGTCACACATGATTATGGAGACAGAGAGGCAACAAAAAACAGTGGAAAACACTGTTTAGTCAAAACAGTTTACAAAGCAGGGAGAAACAGATAAATGACTTATATCATGCTCCAGTTAGGGCTGTGCTGTCACATTTAAGGTATATGCTGACAAGACCATCCTAATGTTTAAGGTTGAGTATCATTTCAGATTTGTTGATATTTGCACCATATATGGTTTTCCAAAATGATACTTTACATATTCCCATACCTTTCCATGCCACCACTTAAAATCTAACAATGCCAAACTTCTCGTGGTTAATTCACCCTGTTGAGTTTTTGAGTTTTGGTAGAAGTAGTGCTATGGAGCAAAACATAACTTCCACTCCAGAGTGCCTTTAAATGATGTCAGAACAGACAACTGATTTATTAATATGTGGTTCTACAGACACATGTTGGTTGTTACCAAAAAATAAAGTATTGAAGTACAATGTTCATACTGATTACACAAATTATTTGTAACATCAGAGGATAGAACATCCCATCCACCCTGAGTACAAGAATCACTTAAAACAGGGTAGCCTGAGTCCTGAGTCTCTGGTGATCAGCAGAGTTGTATAAAAACTGAACATATTCATAAGAGTCCAGGTCAGGAGGAGCATAAGCTCAGTTCTGTGTCTTTTTGTACCTCTTCTGATCACTTTTTTTTTTTTCCTTTTTGCGTGATCTATTAAGCAGACCATTTTCTACATTTTTATTCTTTCATTTTTTCAACAGTAGAGTGCATACTGGTCCTATTTTGCAAAAGGAAGAGCAGCTTCTGTACCTTCAGCAGAGAGTACGGTGTGCCTTTTTTGTTCTTTCAAAGACCTAATTCTTAAAAGTGGAGCAGAAGAGTCTAAGTGGGACGATAGCTCTAAACTACATCTGAAAATGACCCATCCACCATCACTCATCCTCAGTAGCAGTTAACACAGTATGTGTTAGGATATGTCTCCCTGCTGTTAGCTAACCTGACAAAACAACATAAAAATTAAACAGGATGTCAATACTTTGGACTGTTACTAAAATTAAATCCTATTTCCTTCCCGTGAGGTCGTCCAGTCTTGGTTGAAGCACTGTGTAGCTGTGACAGTGAATGGATCTGCTGGCTAGCTGCTTTAAAGAGGTCATGCCCTGCCTATGTGCTCTCAAACTTTCAGAGAGATAAAGGGGAGATACCAAACATAATATAAGAATATATGGACAACGCATACAGTACAGAAGATGAACAGAAGCACACAAGAATGAGATTTCACTCGGACAAAAATGCAACCACTTTTCCTTTCCTGCCAGCAAGGATGTGTGTGTGAAAATGTGTAGCAACTATGCTTTTTTTGTTGATGCTGGACTTTAAATCGACTGTAATCAAATACGAAATTTTTCTTTTCTCTATTAAATTCTCATAATTTTAGATTAAACTGGTAGGAGAGTCATATAACAAACGGGTCTCAATTCATACACACACACACTGATCTCATATCCTGCTGTCAACTTCCGAAAGGAAAAGAGTGTTGCAAGCACTTGTGAGAGTGGGGAAGAACACTGAGGCTAACACATACACACAGACACAGATACACACACGCACACACACACAAAGAGATGGATGTTTAGTTAGTCTTAGTCAGGCCTACCAGTCATAAAGGCTGTGGAAGCCTTACCACTGTGATCCAACACAAAGTCGTCCTGGGCATAGCGGTATTTCTCTGGGCCGCAGGCTATAAACACATCATCATCTCCAAAGAAGTCCTGCAGGCAGGTAATCTGGAGGAAGAAGGGTAAGGAGAAAGGAGAGGTCAAACAGATTAATTATAGGGGTATAATACTCATTTACCTCTTTCCATATATAGAGGAGGTGGTGAAAGAAGTGATTGGATCCTTTATGTAAGTGGCAATAACCCTAACCCTCACCCCCTAGCCCTTTTCTTTTCTAAGTTTTAAGTGTTAACAAAATATGCTTACTATCAGCAAAGTGCTGCTTGTAGCTACTTGGGGTATCATAGTCAAAGGCTTTCACATTTTACACACTGTGAGCAACAAAAGGAGAAAATTAAACATAGATATGAACCAAAAAATCTGCTTTCCATATGTAAGTAAACGCAACTTCTGATTGACAAAGGCCAATTAAAATCAGTCAGTGTGATGCATGTGGTACGATAAGGCTGTTACTGTGTGACTCTGTATGTGTTTGAGTGACACAGAGCCACAGAGTATAACAACACTATGAGGTCAAAACACCCTGACATCCAGAATACTGCAGAGTCAATGCAGAATCATAGAAGGGAAGCAGTACAGTTACAGTTAGCGTTTGTGCCGCAGGGTAATTTGTCTTGCTTTTTCTATTCTGTCTCACACTGTGATCGTCATTTTCTCTGCAGCTAGCAGTGATTTTTCTTTTACACCCACCACCCACCCCTGGAGATGGAAACAGGAGTTACTTTTAAACTACAGTGAGTTGTGCCTACACACACACACACACACACACACACACACACACACACACACACAGATTATCCCTTTGTTGCTGTAGGTGGACATGTAGGAAGACAAAGGAGGAAAAGATCCGTTCATTATCCCACCCCCCCATCAAATGCAAGCGCACCCACACATTGGCAGGCATATGTGCATGCACAGAAACACACACACATACACATACACACACACACACACACACACTTGAAACAAGAGGAAGAGGGGAAGTACAGCATGGCTGAAGATTATGGGCAGATGGATCCTCTAGGGGAGATTGGGGGCTGACACAGTGGGGGGAAAGTGTGTGTTTCTGTGTGTGGGTGTGTGTGTAGAGGATGGGTATTAGAAGAACCGGTGGTCCAGAAAAGCTAAATGACTGCTGAGGAGCACAAACAATCTCCATGGTAAAAAGAAGAGGTGGATGCTGACAGAAAAGGAAACAGAAGTGGAGGAGGAGTGAGAATTCTGACGACTAAAAATTCAAACGAGTAATATTTAACACCATAAATATATATAATATTCAGTGAACTCAATTGCACATCCATTAATAATAAATAAGACACTTCACATGACACTTCTGCATGTCCTACATTCAGACACCATATATTAAAAATGAAACAGGATGCAGTATACATAACACTCTCATAAATAATCAAAAACAGTATTTCATGGCCTTAATATGCCCCTGTTGTCTTATCTTTGAGGCAAACACGTTACCTTTTTACTTGGCAGCAAATGAAAAGAAACTGTGAAAGTAGAAGAGGAGTGCCTGTGTAATATGTGTCCATATGGAGCTGTGGCACATTATCAAAGGTTTGACATAGCTGGAGTGGTTGCCATTCTTTAGATGAGTTCTCACTCTGGAACTTGGCAGCTGCTTGCTAACACCATACTGTCAGGGCACAGGTGTTAGAATCACCATGGCAACAGCCCACAGGGACAGTCTAATGTATGTGTCAAAAATGGACTCTAGTGTAGAGCAAGCTAGGACAGTGAGAGACTATTATATGTAGATATTAGACTATATTTCTCAGTGACCTCTGACCTTAACCCATACACTGCTTCCTCCAGTATGTGGACATTATCAGTTACAATACCATCCTGTATTTTTCCATCCACTCAGTGGACTGTGTTGGGATAGAGCTTGTTGGATGTTTGAGGACAATGGGAGACAGCAGCACAGGGACTGCAGAGGTGAACACGGTCCCCTGACGGGGAAACCAATAACTGTGATGAAATCAGCAGTCAGAGGACCTTGGAGACAGCTAAAGGATTAGATTCAACATTTTGGAAAATATACTTATTTTCTTACTGGTAGATATGAAGATGCCTGTAAAAAATTCTGAAACATAACCCTCTGTAAAATAGTAAATTTACATTTGTAGGGTTTTTCTAAGGATTAAACAAACAAGTAACTTTAGTAGTTCTGGTACAGGGATTGCAAACAGAGATAGGCTAGCTGTTTCCCTCTGTTTCCACTCTTTATGCTAAGCTATGCTAAGAGTGCTACCGATGTTTTCATCTAAGAAAATAAGCATATTGCCCAAAATGTCCAAAACTTTGCTCTAAGTCATGTGAGACTGTTTACCATGATTTACCATGAGCCAAGCTCTGTATTTACACTAAGCAAACCATGGCAGACACATTAACTAAATTACCTCACATTAATTCAACTACAATATCAATCCAGGCTTCAACAGGCCTTTGCCTGTTATCTTGCTGTTGCCCCAGGACATACTTGCCCCAGCACCCCCTGAGGCAACAGGTTTATTGTGGAAAAAAGGAACCCCAGGCTGTTGTACATATATTATATATCTTTGCTGAGAAGACCCCTCACTGAATTTTCATTTACTTTCACCCTTGGACACACCTCTCTCTCTGCAAGCCTATCAGGGCTGTGGCCTGTGATAAAGTACTTTTCAGCTGGCCAGTGACGCCCAGGGGAATGCAGGGAAATGAAGACAAATGGTGCCTGTACAGACAGGGTTTTTAAGAGGTGACAATGAAATGAGGTCAAGTGGTTGAGAAATTACGTTCAATGACAAAGAGTGTGAAATGACTGCATTTTAACAGATGTGTTTGTAACTGAACCATTTACTATTCCCCAGAAAGAGATTGTATATTTACATTAAGGATGATGGTAAACCCTTTGAACTAAAGTGTTTTTGTTTATTTTGAGATCACTCATTATTAATGTCTAACCTTATTATATTAGAAGAGGTTTGTGGGGTAAGAGAGGATATGACTAAGGATTGTTATATTATTGACACAACACGTAGACATACTGTATATAGTATAGTACTACTATTTAACAGGGTTCACAAGAGTTAAGACACTTTGTATGTACAGGAAAATAAACCACTGCTTAAACCTACAGTGGAAAACAGTTGTCAACACAACATTGACATATCATCACCTTTTAAGTTGATATGACAAACTTGTTAGTAAACAGTTATTCATTTACACATCCAGCAGTTACAGCGCAACATTATCTTTCATTCTGAGGCTTGTTCCTGGACACGTAGTCAATGTAATTCTAAAAAAGGGATATATCTGGCTCTTTAGCTGTGTGATAACAGATACGACAAAGCACACTTCTGACCACACCCAGGTGTCATATTCACATGTGTACAAATGCTGGCAACTGATTGATATTAGCTAATCACCAGTCATATTCATGAAGATGATGTCTTAACAATCTGCCCAGCTCTCACTCATTCATTATGTCACCATTGTTGGTTACGATTTGATCCCTCCAGCCACGGGCTGCTGTATTGGCTGTGTAGATTGATTACTCCCTCCACCGCCCCACTTGCCTGCAGTTCTGGATTCTTTATGCCTGAAGTCACCATCACTCATCTTGTACATTTGTATTTATATTTTATTTTTAATTTTTACATCTCACTGAAATTTGTCTGTTGGGGTTCAGGTAATTGTATACATATAACAATGTAAGTAAATGCATTGAATGGTGAAATCCTCTGACATCTGAAAAGTTTAGATACTGACATTGCTGTTAAAACTAAAAGCATTACACATAAATTAGATACTTTGTGTAAAATACAGCATATGTGAACATGAGTCTTTTTGTTTTGCAAAATTTCTGCAGAGGATCATTTGGAATAAAGGAGTGTATGAATGTCAGACTGCATTGTCCGTGTTTCTCTTTGCTCTTGTCAACCACAGCCAGGATAAACAGCCAATGGCAATCCATCGCCAGCGCTGTCCTGCTAGGCCCTGTCTCGGCCAATCAGTGAAGTGAACTGTTTGCAGCATTCTGTATTGGCTGGCTGACGTGTCTTGAGGGTAAACTGAAGTTTTGCCCTCCAAGATGCGACACCCCCTCCTCTCGTATGTCTGACCTTCTCTTGCTCTCATCATCCGTCTGTGTCCTTCGTTTTTGCCTGCTGTACTTTCTGCCCTGCTAAGCTTGGCAACAGAGGAGATACAGGCCAAGGTCTTAAAAGTGTGTTAGCATATGAAAGTATCAAAGGAATCTGTTTATTAGACCAATTATAAACCCTTACCTTTTAAAAAACATTATCTCAGTGACTGCAAAATGAACCTAAAGTTTGAACAAATATAAGAGAGGGGTTTTGATTTTCAAGGCATGGAAACAAACCCAAACTATCAACTATATAAAATATTCACCATATATACAGTATCAATATACTGCATCTAGTTCTTAAGGGGGAAATTGTCTTCTCTTGTGCTTAAATGAGAGCTTTGTTCCAAATACAAGTGCCACAGAACAGCAGGAGCTGATTATTTGGGGTAGTGGAAAAGACTGCAAATGGCTGGAGAGGAGACACATATGAGACTAGAGGCTCTCCTTGTGATGGCTGACAGGATGATCACTGTAATCATTAGGTATCACCAGCCCCATTTACCTCCAGACCCCTCATTGCTGCTCATCACCCTAAACCAAATGAGCAAGAGGCAAAAAAGGTGGGTGGAGTCCTGTGGGAAAGGCAAAAAATAAAAAGCAGACAGATCAAGATCTCTGCCTTTTGCCTTGGGGAAGGTCAGCCCACACACTACTCCTGCTGTTACAGAGGAAAAGAACCTTTCATGTTAAATTAGATGCATTCTTCATGCAAGCTCTCACTTAAACTGTTAACATGAGAACATGCAGATAGCTGGATGCCTATTAAGTATGTCAGGGTGATGCTAAAGCTAAAGCCAACCAGGTTATTAACTCAATTTGAACTCTTACTCACAGACAGGGGCTGACATTTAATTCCTCTGGATTAGAGCGGTAAATCTCAGACACGTGTAACAGCCAAGGTGTGGGCGGTGGAATGAAAAAAGCAATGAGAAGTCTAAGCTTATCATTAACTCATTCCTTTGGATTCACTACGTTGGCCACATTACTCAGCTTTTTTTTTTTAAAACAAATTCAAGTTTCTTTCAATCTTTAAATTATGCGACAAGCAAGAACCCATTGCTCACTGAAGGTACTGAAGCAGAAACATGATGAGCGAGCATGTCTTCTTTGAGTTTTCATAAACAGGATTTCATTAATGCATGAGGGATATTTCAGAACAAAAGAGGCATAAATTCAAATTGGCAGTTTCCCTACATTTGTAGACCAATTTAGAGAAACTCCAAAGAAGTGCAGTGAACTCTTTCTCACACCAGCCTGTGGCAGGTCGGTCACATATTACACAGCTGTCTGGCTCTCTCTCTCTCTCTCTCTCTCTCTCTCTCTCGCCTTCTCCTCAGAGTCATAGTTACACTCAGAAAGAGAGACATTACAGTACATAACCTCAGGGTGTCTGAATGTACAAGAGTGCTGAGTTCTTTATACTAAAATGGAGCTGGGAGTGGGAGCATGAGCCTAAACATGCACACACACAACTTTTAGCCCAAATGAGCCTGAGTAGATTACCTTGCTCATTTAGACAGTGAGACTTACAGAATTGCTGTGGTTCAAAGAGATCCACAAGAGATGCATAAAATTGTTTGTTTTTGCTGCCAATTACCAATGAACATAATCCTCAGTCTCCAATTAAAAACCAACAAAATTAATGCATTTAAAATTGCTACTAGGCAATAAATGCTCAAAATCTGATATTGCAGTTCCAATAAAAGTCTCCAGAGAACTGCACTAATATCTCTTAGTATATACAGTAGCTCATGGTTGTAGTACTTAAAGTAATTGGTAAAAATAAAAACTGTCCACTAACATAAGCATCAACTCTCATAAGCCAGGAGTTACACCTCAAGACAACTAAGAGAAGAGACACTGTTTGATGTGCAAATGAACTTCACCATCAGTATCAGATACACGCTACAGCTGTCAGAATCACTTACATAGATCTCATGATCTGCCCAGTGCAACAGTACTCCGAACATCAATATGCCAAATGTTGCTGAGGCAATCAGGGCTTGCTTGCATGATTAAACTCAAGGAGACAAACAAGAGTGTGTGGGCTGGGGTATGAATGCAACCTAACAGTATCATGATGTCAACTCTCCTGTTGGGAGAGTGAAAGGCCCGCTGCAAAGAATGGATGAACGCCAGGCTTGGACGAACAAAACAAAACAAAACAAGTGGTTGAGATCACAAAGCACACAATGGGCGCCCTCCCCCTCTGTAGCCTCCACACGTTCTGCACAGCAGACAGCCCCGTGCCCCCCTGACACCCCGGCTCTCTGTCGTCTGCCGGCTTTTTGTTTTCCTGTCTGTCAGTGCAGGGTATCATGCCAGCACTTGTGAAAACTGGAGCAGGCACTTTTGCTGTAAAAATACAATGAAGTATGTCTGAATTTCCCACCAAGACTAGGGGAAAGCATTGATGCAGTGTGTGTGACTGGGTGTGAAAGCCATCTGCTAGTACAAGAAAGAGAAGTTATGGATTTATAGGTTTTTATCTCCAAGGGCCAAACAGCTACCAAGTTATGCCAAAGGCTTCATTTTATTTGACTTGCTCTGATTCTGTCTCTGACTGCCAAGCTTTTATTTTGACAGTCAAATAAAATGTATTAATATAAAGCAAAGTTAGGAATGTAGCATTTCAACTTCTTGTCTCCACATACTGATTCTGATACTTCAGTATCAGTGCTTCAGTTCAAATCTGTAAACTTCATAGCATGGGACTCATTTTAATCAAGGTTGCCTCAGAGGACTCTACTACAGTGGCCTTACGAGATTAACATACTGCAACTGAAGAAAACACACACAAATAGATGAGCACAATCAAATTAAGAAAACACTACAAATATACAAAACACTAGAAAACATAATAAACCAATGATATATCAAGCTGCAGCATACCATACTCTACAGTCTGTACAGTATAAGGCACCCTCCTAAGACCCTGAATTTGGATGAGTAAACAGAGGAAGGATCTCTCCTCTAGGATAGATGGATAAATATGCTAGGTACAGAGCACACAGGTAGTAGATTAAATGTAACAGCAATGTCAAATATAAAGACATTTCAAGCAAAAAGTGCCTCTGTAAGTCTGTACTATGATATTTACCTTGCAACATCACCAAACACTGTTTGAATTCAGGACATGATAGCATGATTCATCGGTGAGTCCAGAATAAACAAAAGCATATCATTGGACCTCACCGTGAATACTCCTGGTTGAACAGTGTCACTGCACTGGTGTCAGATGGTGCTGTATACTAACGACAGCACGGAACAATAGGTGGGCATGCAAATTTCATGGCTGTTGACCTAAATGGCGGCGTTTAATCCAGACTTGGCCCTGAAAACAGCTCAAGCCTGACAATCAGATGGAGGCCTTGTGTGGCCTTGCCTCTAGCTAGTCAGAGAGGGAGATAGCAGTACTAATCTGTCTGTAACTGCCAGCATGCTTCACCGTCCTGCTGAGAGGGCGTGCAAACGACAAGATATCATCACCGTCAATATGATAACAGGCTGAGCAGAATTCAGACACCTTAATGAATGTAAACACTTGTACTGTTGTACCAAGATAACAGAGCAGCATGTCCCTGCTAACACATGGCCTGTACGACATGGAGTGGTTTAGAGTATTGGGGCCATGGGGCCATCATCATTAGGAGCGTGCCATTTGAGGTGATGCCATGATGCATCAGCGTCACGCTTTCCAACATCCACCTCCCACTCACGCATGACAATGCCCCAAAAACACAGCAATCCAGGAACTATGAACTCTAGCTGTTATCTTAATGACATGTTGGGAATAAAAGATTTACTCCTACTCCAAGGTGATTTTTCTTATCAGTGCTATGAGTATTTTTACTGTATATAGTACTCATGTTCCTAGAGTTTCTTCCTAAAAACAATCATTTTCACAAAGCTGCTGAGGGTAACTTTCACTAAGGAATTAAGTCAATATGGAGTGTGTCATAAGTAATGAAGTTGTTTTCTTTTTGTATGCACAGTGATTGGACAAGAAACACGTCCATGTCACTCAACTCTAGGAAGTGTGAATGCTGTTGTTGCATTTCTGGAAGTGGAAAGAAAGCTGGAACTAACTAAAATTTGAAACAAACAAATAAGGAAATTGATGAGCATACTCAGCCAAACTGAGCTGGTTTTCCCAAACAAATTTTCACTGCTTCGTTCAAGATGTCACTACAATTTACCTGTTTGTAAAAGTAATTGTTATTTTATGTATTTTATCCCCTCTCCTAGCCATCTACTCTGTTCTTCTTGGTCTTTAAATGCTTTTTTATGGCTTCAATTCATTTGTTTTCTTTTTTGTTTGTTTGTATATGTAATGTCCTGGGTAATGAGCCTCCACACATAATGCTAATTGCCCTTGAAGGTATAAATACATTTTTAGTGAACTGTGAATGGACTGTGCTTAATGATGGTAATAAAGATAGCTTTTACAAATGTATTTGTGCTTTGGCAGCTACTTTTAGGACAGATTAGATCTAAACGCAAGGCACAAAAATACACATACATGGATTTTGTTAGTGACTGAATAAAGAGCTATGTGCAAAGTTATGGAGAAAATGTCTCAGCTATTACAGTTCATGGTCACAGACAGAGAAAAATCATTATGAATGCCACACATAGATAATGGATGTTAGTCCGAATTCTTCCATTCTATATCTATATCCTGAAAACAATATAAAATAAGAAAGAAAAGTCCTGCATGGTGCACTTTTAGATGGAGTTTTCCCAGTGTGTCTGCCTGCTGCTCTCGCTCGCAGCATGATGTCAAATTCTTTGGGACATGATGAAACTGCTGCAGTGCTGAGACCTTTGAGTGACCTTCAGTTTTTGTTGTGCACACTATACGCATGCAGAAGACCTAATGCACTTGCCTCTAAGAATTTCAGTCAAATGCACTGACAAGACTGAGTGATAAACAATGGGGGGTAGAGAGAAAGTGAATGAAAAATCTAATTAAGTTTATGTAACTGAAACAGCTTGAATTACTTTTGAATTACTTGACTTACTTGAATTGCTTGTGTAGGTTTTAGAAGAGACACAGTAACTGTGTCTTCAGGTCATTATAAAAGATACAATACATCCCATTAACCACTGCAAAGATGTAAATAAAAAATATTACATTTGAGCTTACTGTTCAATTATCAGTGCCGAGTCCCATTTCCTCTCTTATTCCTCAGCTTGCTGTGTGGACTGAAAAGGCCTTTAAAGATTTCAGGGGGACGAGTCTAAATGGTCCTGGTCTGTCTCTAGCCCCTGGTTAATGGGCAGACTGGCTGTCATCCTGATAACATCACTGAGTGAAAAGGATCGTGAAAGGCAAACATGTTTCAGGATTTTTACGTATTTTCCCAAGCACACTGTTGAGGGCAGATGTTTTTAGACAGAGAAAAACAATGTTCAATTTATCCAAACTTTGAGCCACATGTAAGGCTTATCCCTACATGCTGTTTCTGGGAAAAAAAAACCAATGCACACGTAGTACTGTTTTTTCACCTGTATTAGATATGTTCAAATTCAGTATGACAGACAGTAGTATAGCTACTTGATCAAAACTCTGTATGAGTGATGGATATGTTTTATGGTACTATGATTTGAACTGAAAGAAGATTGAAGATTGAAACTTGTATGTTTATGCAGTCACATCTAAACCTGAGAGCTGTGACATGTAAACTGAATCTACTTACTATTTGTACAGGAGGCTACATGTAGGATTAGTGGCCCACAACTGTGAAAATGTAGCTCTTAAATTATAGTGTCAAGTTTGTACTGCTAAGAAAGAGTCAGAATACTTTAGACAACTTTATAAACTTTTAAATAAAACACACATTTTAAATCTTAGGTATTAACATGTTTCATTTGACAATAAATATAATGAAAACAAATGGAAGTGAAAGAAAATAATGTTTAGCCTCCAAGATTGGGGAACTATAAATAATAATTAGAAGATTAAAGTATTCCTGAATTACTATTTTTCTTTTTCCACTTAAATAGATTTTATTCATTATGTGTTTGTAATTTTTAAGTTATGTTGTGCCCTCAACCTTTGTCAATGTCAGATCAAATGTAATAATTGATTATTCACTCAAACCACCCACTGAGTATTTATCCATGGAAAAATGGGATTTCCTCTTATTGTTGTGTACCACATTGATCTCTAATGTTTTAATAACAGTACCACATGCCGGCTGTCTTTCCTCACCTATTATGTGTCAGAGTCACTGGGGGCTGAAGGCCACACTGGGTAAAAGGCAGGGAGAGAGCCTGGCCTTAAGTGACCTTAAGTACAGTACATTGTATCTTTTTTCCCTTTATTTCCCTGAACAGGTCATATATCAGAACTTCTCCAAAAATGCAACACACCATAAGAGGTCCTTGCTGAATGGTCGACAAGCAGTTTCTACTTTTCAGATGTAGGATTCTGAACCCGTCAATGTGACATTCACACCCACTTCATGCCTCTCTAGCTCTCCTTTTTCCTTTGTTACACATCTATTTGTAGCACCTCTCATGTGAACAACCAAGTGCAACACTATGAATGTCTTCTGGGAGAGACCGTCTAAAAGCGCGAGACCATTCTGCTCAGGTGTAAACACTTCTGCCTTTCAACACAGTGGGATAACACATCATACAAGCTCTCTTAATACAATTAGGATTTAATATGAATCACCTAAAACTGAACCACAACAGTAATGTGGACTACATAGCATTATCCTAGCGCTGCAGAAAACCAATGGAGAAATAAATAAATTGAGAATTAATATCTTTATTCTCATTGTCTAAAGTATATTTAAACAGAAAATGCTGCAAATTCCTGCACCATTCAATCATGAATGAAGTCACTATTAAGTTAAATTAATTTTGTTGGCTGCTCAACTATAGTGTTTACAGTTCAATACTACACTAGCTCCTTCTTTTTATCACATGGAGCTTCCTCACTATATATTTCTTTATCTTCCTTGAATTATTCCTGAATGATTTCTACATAAAAAAAAGAAAAATTTAGCAAGTACTGGACTGCTGACTGTTCCCTAAATTAATGAATGCATTGATTAAACAATAAAAAATAGGGAAATCTTATTTTCTGCCTGCCCAGTCAGCTTTGAGATGTAAAATAGGGTTTTCTCTCAAAAGAAGCAGCTGATTCTGCTGGCCCTGATAACCAAGGTCTACAATTAACATTCAGTCTGAGGGGCAGCTTTGAATTGAAGAGGGAGAGTGGACAGAGATGTATTGTGTGAAGATACTCACTCACATATGCACATCCATGAACATGCTCACACAAACACACAAATACAAACACACAGACACACAGACACACACACACACACACACACACACCTGACAGCTGCACTTTAACCCTCCCTTCCACATTATAGGTCTAATTATCCGGTGGTGGCCAGGGCTCCAGTGGGGGGCCTCTGTGAGTGTGTGTGTGTGTGTGTGTGTGTGTGTGTGTGTACCAGTGGGAGAGGGGCTGCAGCACAGATCGGGTGGCTGGGACCTGTGATTTGATTTTGGAGGAGCAGATGGCAGGCTGCTGCTGGAAGGCATTTGGAGTGTGTGTGTGTGTGTGTTTATGGGTGTGTGAGTGAAGAGCTTTACTTTCTAAGAGTGTAAAGTAAAGCTTTTTATAGAATCTTTGGGCTTTGTTCAAACTGCTATGTTCACATGTGATGCTCATTTAAAGAACTGCTAATATATGTTACAATATACACTTAAAATAAAGAACTGGCACAGAAACCAAAGACGAACACTGCTTCTGATAAGGGAACACACTAGACAGATGATTTGTTAATATTTACAAATACATATGATATTAGATTACTGTATATTTTTTTTTTTTTTTTTTTTTTTTTTTTTTTTTTTTTTTTTACTGTATATTACAGTTGTGGATGAATCACACATTAAAGCAAGTCCCTATATATAATAGACACGTGGCAACTCTCAAAAATGTGTAAAGCGTGTCCATAGTATGGCCTGTTAGAAGTTCAGTATCTGTTTCTGTGCCCTGCTCCACAGTATTGTAAGATCATTTTTCAGATACAAACATGGAACATGGAAAGCATTTTTTTCTCTCTTTTGCTGGAGACCACTTCCCTCTCCTAATTAATGGGCTTGCTGAAATTGCTATCGATCTTCTGGTCTGACTTGGTGGTTTAAAGGCAAACAAGCTTCCCAAAATGTCAGTGTTCTTTTAACAGGAACTGACATTAGGAAATGCCCTCCTTCACTACAGACAAAATATAAAAACTTTCCAGTAGTACAGCTACTATAAATGAGTAATTTTATTCATTTATCTTTTAACGAAAAAGTGTATTAACAGTACAAGGATGCACATTTATGGGTTAGGAAATGTCGCCACTATTAAGTGAAAGAGATGCATCTCAGAAGTCAGTGATTTTGAATGTTTCAGATGTTTCAGATAAACTGAAAAGCTAAGTGTTCCTTTATGGGTTGACAAAAGTCTCCAAATTGTCAAGCTGAATAAACTATTTAAATATCCAGTGAATCAGCTGAAAAATACATTACACAAAGCTGAAAACAGCACATTTTTTTCTTCATGTCATCAAAGGTTGATGATTTGAAGGAATATGGTTTTCATAGAACAGCGATGGACGTGAGAAACAGCCTTTTGTTTGTCTAGCCACCAGTATGACACCACTCAGGATGTGAAAAGAGGCTTATCAGGGCAGAGAGGCTCCATGAAAGAGGTCTCCAATCAAGTCAAGCTGTCAGATTATCGAGATGTGTTTGGTCTGGGAGAGTGTTACCTCCTCTTCAAGCAGAAGCATTACCAGGAGAAAGCTAATGCTTTTCCATTCAACTCTCCAAGTAGTCAACATATAGAAATAAAGATTACTCTAATTAAATTATGTTGTCATATACACAATTTATTTTTGACTGGGGAAAAAAAATCACTTTAGCCTCCGCTCAAGAAAGCACCCACTGACTTAAAGTGAATTGACCTCTATTATCAAGGACAGGATATTGTCAGGTGTCCAGCTCAGTCCCAGGATCATGTTACAGGCTTAATGGGTTAAACCTCTGGATTAGACTTTTAATTCAATTCTGAGACAGTCCTGTTGAAGCCAAGGCAAGTCTAAAGAAAACAAAGCCTTTTTTCAGTAGTCATTTAGACATTATGGCAAGAGCACACTTGGTGTCTTTCCAATTTCTGGTTGCTGCTGCTGCTGCTACAAGGTTGCTGCACTGACAGATGGGACTGAAACATCAAATTCTGT
Source organism: Lates calcarifer (assembly GCF_001640805.2). Classification (NCBI taxonomy): domain Eukaryota; kingdom Metazoa; phylum Chordata; class Actinopteri; family Centropomidae; genus Lates; species Lates calcarifer. The sequence goes on along the minus strand of NC_066837.1, from coordinate 7,249,918 downwards.
CTGCTGCTGAAAAGAACATTCACACCTATGATGAAGCAGTTTGCTCAAAAACCAACAAAGCAATCATACGAAGGCTTTATGACACAGAAAAATGATTGCAGATTTTAAATATATACAAGGTTATCGCTGTTAAAGAGGGCCTGTTCATGTTAAATGAGTGGAAAAACTAGAACATGATTTAATTTCTCAAATGCAGTCTAACCAGATTACACCGGCAATGTCTATTAACAGCACCAGTTAAGTACAGGACATTGCTGGAAAATTTGTCAATGCCAATTAGGCTTCAAATTTGATATATCTAAAACAACAATTCCTTGTCTAAAATGTCACATAACTCTTCTAAATACAACGTCTGGACAAGACTTCCTAAATATAAGGAGGCAACTGGAACAGTTAAGAAGCCAAAAGAGCTTTTTATAAAAAGTTCAAATATGCATCCTGTGCTCCCCACACCTTATTGTCTTTGCTGACACAGTTGCATTTGTACATTCCCCCCTCATGCACATAAACATTAACCTCGAAAATTGATTATTAACACAGGGACTGTTGCTTTTATCCAAAAGACACTACTGTGGAGGACTTGAGCATTTGGTGACACCATGTAAGACGAGTAATAGAAGAAACTAGTCTCCATCGGCATTCAGCTGATGGTGGAGAACTTTACAGGGCCAGATTGATGGAGGGCTGGATGGATGGATTTAATGTTCTAGCAAAGAGTGGAAGTCATCTATCAAAGGAGGCTTGAATAACACTGTGGTGACTAATGGCTGATGTGTATATCATTAAAAATCCTGTGGTGAACATCTAAACAAGCTACATGACATCTGTGTCATCTGTAATATATAATCCCCAAGTAGCTGAATAGTGTGTAATACATGTCCCAAATCATTACTAAAAATAATTGATGATTCATGAATTAAAATATAAATAGCTGAAAGAAATCACAAATTTGCTACCTTTATTTTATACATAGATTTTATGTTTGTGGTTGAATTGACTGGCATCCACCTTCAATTCAAATAAACAACATTACGGTTAACTAAAAGCACAACTGACCTGAGCTGTGGTTCCATATTTTTCTTAAATGATTTGCCCTGTGCAACACTAAAATGTAGGCATGAGTGTATCAGTCACACAAGTATAACTGGTGGGCTCTTCCTGTAAAACAGCTTTCACTAGTATATTTTATGCATGTGGTGCACACTGATAAACAAGACATTTGTCAGAATGCGAGAGCAAATTAGGCTTCTTTCTCTGGCCATCCATTACTTGGGCACCAAAATAACATAACTTACTGGTATATACTGTTTTCAAGTACATTTGTTCATGGGTTTTTAAAAACTAAAGCATAAGTCTGGTTGAACTGACAGACATAACTGTGAAGCTCTAAGCGTTGGTTTCACTACGTGCAAAAAGTTAAAGTTCTGGAGACATTTAAGGCCTTTAACAAACCACACCATACCATACTCCAGCCAGCTGTCGATGCCTGGTTTAAAAAAGGAAGGGTGCACCGTCACAGTTTATCTAATGATCTACCAGCCTCCTCTCTCTTCAAATAATAAGTCAAAGCATCAACTCTATTAGCATCAGCACTATTATTGTATGTGAATGCAGCCCATACAATCTGATAATACTCTCCTCATGGTAATATGGAGCTTGACACGCCTCCTGGTCTGCATGGCTGATCTACAAGGAATATACTATGGAAATCGAGACACATCAAGGCTTAATGTCACAGATATTAGACTGAATTAATCACAGTGGAGAACAAAATTCCCATAAGAAGCATTAATATGTGTAGATGATGTATTTAATGTATGATATGCCTTTTTGGTACAATGTTTTTGAACATTTCAACCACTGACATTACTTGCCATCATAAGTGTATAAAACCACATCTCCCCACCCAACCCTGCTAAACAAAGATGCAATCTCACTCCTCATGTCAACATCAGCACAGTCACACAAAGCAGAAATCTGAGAGTGTACTGCCTTTTCTGAGTTTCTGAGTTTCTGAGTCATTTGGCCACACCCTGTACATCCCAGCAGGTGTTTTACTTTTGACAGCTGATGGCAAACACCTGTCCCTATACACTGACTGACATTTAGCCAGAGGGGCAACATGCTTTACAAGTTTAAACTCATAGAGCGCAGCTGTATTCTTCCCTCTGTGACCCAGTGTTGATTTAGAATTTAAAACTGGACATGAGTGTATTAATTATCTAAAAAAATATATTGAGTGCCTTATGTAGCACTGGAAACTTTAAGTAAATGTAAATAAATATGATAGTATTCTGGATGCAGTTACATAATTCTAACAAGTCATTAGAAACTGTGTTCCTCTACAGTGCTGGTCAGACAGAAAGGACGACTGGGCTGGCTCTGTCAGAGGTGATAAGGATCACTATTCTCATGAGTCATTTGTCTGGACTGTCCAGCCCAGAAAGCCTCCTGTCGGCTCACAGGAAACAAACATTGGCTGCTTTGGTTTCCAGACTCTCAGTTTTGACCTCTTAGGTATTTGAAGTGAGGAGATTCTTCTTCCTCAACTCTCGGTATTACAGCTCCATGTAAACTGTACTCAGGGACTTAGAAGCCTCACTGATGTTTGACCAAACTCTCTATTGATGGAATTGTCCATTTAAAAAATACAATTCAATTCGACCGAAAATGAAACAATATTTGAGCTCTTAAGTAGAAGCAACAAAGCTGATGATCAAGTCACCAAGAGTTCTTTCCAGCCAGCTACTTCTTCTGGACTTTATGAGTAAACATATTATTTGTGCAGTTACAGCTGTGTTTGGAGTGAGGCATTGCAAAAAATACAACCATCATATAAACCACATAAGAAACCTAAACACATAAATAACTGATTTTAGAGTAGCCTTTGACAGTTTAGACTGCAATGACAGCTAATTTAATGGGCCACTTCATTGGCATGCCTCTCACAAACACCTCTTCATCAATACATATACAGACTTTCATAAGGATTTCCATTTCAGTCCTTTGACATTTGTTTGTATCATAAGCACATGTTTTCACTGCTACACTGGCAGTAAACAGGCTGAACTCCACTGACGCAAACAGCATGACCGGTTTCAAGAAATGTCCCAATGATGTAAAGTTCTAAATCTTCTCTAAACATGTTTCAGTTGTTTCAGAATTAACTGTAGGCACCCTATCACGTGACATGAGGCAAGCTGTCTGAAATAGGAGGAGTAATCTATTATTCTTAAGCTGTAAAAAGTGCAGCCCTTCTCACATTGAAGTTACTTTCCAAACATAATCAATTTTATTATTAACTAATCTAGACAAAGTCATACCCATTTTAATACCATGCTCTTGCCAGACATTTATATTACTTTAAACCTTTAGTCTGTCATTAGCCACAAGATCCATTGTATGTGTTTGTCATTAGCTGCATTTGTGTTGTCACTTACTTTAAATCATCTTACCCATTTGAAGTCAAATAATCCTGCGAGATGAGTCAAATAATGTAATTAATAATAATTATGTATGACTTCTCCCAGATGAGGCACGAGGAACATTAATATAAATCTTTCTGATGAGGGGCACCATGTGCTCAAGCTCACCTCATCTAACACCAGGGAGGCTCAATGAGAATTTCAAATGGAAACGTTACGATGGTATATGTGTCCCAGATGGATAGGATTATAGCAAAAACAGTCTCAAATGGCTTAATAGGATTGGGTGAGGTAGGGAGGAAACTATACTGATGGATATGGCAAAAGGCCTGAACCCTAAAGTGTATTCATTAGTGCCTTGTTGAAATAACTGTGGCGTGTAATTATGTATGGATGATTAAACAGGGTGTAATTACCTAGACTGCTGATACAGCTGAAGCCTATAAATCACAGTGGTTTTTTTTGGAGATAAAACCTTTGGCTAAAAAGCTCAGCTTTGCAGTTCCATCTGGTTTTCATATACACATCATCCAACCTCATCTTACTGAAAACAATGTAGTGAACTCCCTCCAACTGTCATGTTATGTAATCTTAGTCAGTGAGTTCATGGATCGGCAAGAACCAAAAGAAACAAACAAAAAAAAACCCTGGTTTTGCTAGCTGGTTTTGCATGAATTTGCTGTACTAGTTTCACACGGTACAGTGCACTTTACGACTGCAATGTTAGTATTCATTTTAACAGACTCACCTGCTTGCCCTCCAAAGTGTACAATCTCCTGACAGCTCCAGAGTCCAACTTGATAGCATCCGTGATGTCCGTGAGCACCTGCTCAAAGGAGTGTGCTGTCTTCTTATTGAGCAGTATGCGAACTGCCTTGCGGGGTTTGACGCCGCTGCGGATGACTGTGACAAGCTTCGGTTTGATGAAGTCCTTGGATTCACGCTGCAATTCACTCTTCAGCGGGATGAGAGAGGTGAGGGAGCGTGATGTGCCGGTCTTGCTGCCCACTGACCAGTTGGGGTTGACATTCTTGCTGTAGTCCACGCGTCGGAAGGATTCGTTGGAGGCACACACGTAACTCTCACCTGGAAGAAATAAGAAATTGGTAGAACAGACAGTCAAAACATGGACATCATGGAAACCATATCCACATCTGAGAAATTATAAAAGATATTTGAAATGAAACACCGTAAAAATCACAAATGCAGAATCCACCTCACACGCATGGTATGCACCATAAAATACTCCTTCCACATGGCATGAGGCAAACAACAAAGAGTTAACATTCCTCAGCTGAAACAAAAAGGCTCATTGAGAGGCCAGGCCAGTGTAACACTGTCCCTGCTCCCTTTTAGCTGCTGAGCTGCTGCATTGGCCTTCCTCCAAAGCAAAGCATTTTGTTTTATCTGCCAGCATTCCATTCAAACTGTTAACACGCAAATGTTTCCCCTTAAGAACGAAGTCTTGTGACACGTACAGGGGTTTGGCTGGTAAATGAAAACCACAGCAAGAATGTCTGGTGATTGTTTTGAAGGCTGATGAGGGTTAGATGAGGAACTTTGGTCTCTCAATGCTGTTCTGTTCCACCATGAGTAAGAGTGGGAAAGTGACAGATTCATCACTTAAGTATGCAAGTGTCCACCGGCAGTCAACCCTGTCTCAGAAGCAATTTCTGCTTAACGAGACAAACTGTGCTTTACACACTGGGAATTCGGTCCTGGCAAACATCCACTGTCTGTCAGTAAAGATATTTACACAACTAGAGGAAAAAGACCACAGAATTTGTCATCAAAACTTTTTGCAAAAAGAACAAAAAGAACAAATAGAGAAACTGCAAAGTTTAAAAGCAGAGTACTGCATTTGCCATTACATTATTGCTCATGCCTGTATCACTGCATCAGAACAAGAACTTCACAGTGGCTAGGTGTGGTACCATAGGAGAATGTGGATGGAGCAAACAGACATGAACATACAAGTATAATCCTGCAATTCTACATACAATTCTACATGTATTAGTTCACAACTTGAAGAAAAGTTGTTGTTTACCATGTTCACTGTCTTTGAGTAAAAAGTAAATTTTACTGATAAAGAATCAATCCCATCTATGAAATTTTGGTTACTGGATATGTGTCAAGACAAACGAATCGAGCTAGACCATAGGAGACAGTGTGTCCCATGATACCTGGTTTTATTAAGCCTGCAATTAACCAAAGGCTAATTAAAAGGCTAGGACACAGCTGAGGGGACTGAGCTACGGCTGAAAACTAAAACAAAATATAACTGGGCCTGTCATTCATCTGGAGGAAAATGACAGAATACTGAGACGCCCTCAGATGGCGACTGGTGACGAGTGTACTCCCTGGAGTGCAGGGATCTCAGGTGCAACATCTCTCGGTGATGTGAAGGGTGTTTCAGCCACCCGCCACCAGCTGCTGTCCTCGTGTGCCAAACAGATGAGATTGACCTGAACAGAGCTGTCCAGCGGCTTTTACTGCAGTGGTCACACAGCTGTCACCAATACAAAAGCAAGCCAGTATATGGGAAGTGTTAATACTAAGATCTAAGTGTTAATACTAAAATCTACTGGCTTTAATATTAGATGCACATCAAACTGTGACTTTTGATTCAGATCTGATAAGCTTTCTACTATCAGCTAGCCCTGGAGGCTATATTACTATAATAATCATGTGGGAGCAAAGACTATAGCAATATATAGTTGCTTTTGGCCATTAGTGGCAGCACTGAAAACAATGCTGGAGTGGAGCTGCACTCCAGTCGGTGAGTGAGGAAGTAATTATTGCTTGTATTGTTCTAAATGGCTGCACAACACTGAAGAAAGTCATGTTTTTGTTAAACCCACCATCTACTGATATGTCACAGAAACGTTAAGCATTACTTTCAACATTCTCTTCTTAATGAACCTTATGAGAACTGAATCACAGAAATGATAGGGGTTCCTCATTTAGTACAGAACTGTGATTCATGCTATGACATTCCTGAATCAGGGCTAATTTCCAGCCAGCTAGTTTGCCATTCCACGTTGTTGATGAAAACAAAATGTCAGCACAGCTATAAAATACACAATATTCAGTCAATTTGAACATCATCATTAAAAAGCATTATCTTAACATTTGGTACAAATAAAGCCTTTGGCTTGCAAAGTTATTGTCCCAACTAGAGTTCCTTGGTCAGCAAGTTATGTAACCCCCCCATATCCACACAGAAAACTACAAAGCTTCAGTATCTGCTACCTCTCTGTTGTTTTCCACAAGCACAGCAGTTCAAGTTGACTGGTTGGCTCAGTAATCCCATCCAGCCATAAGGGGCACACATGTGAATGGTGCCTGATTGGGTTTCCACACAAAAGAGCCCCGGCAGGCCTCAATCAATGGAGGCAGACTGCTGAGCTGTGCAGTAATGTTCCCTTTCTCTATCCATTTAGAGGAGTGAGTAAACAAGGATAAGACACTGGTGCCCAGCCCACCTGCAGTCTGTCTCATGTTTTAGAGACTTTGGTAGAAACTAGACAGCCTGCATACATGCTTATGATTGGCGCAGGACAATGTCATTTCCTTAATCTCATGCCCATCTTAAAAGATCTGAAATCATAAATAGCATTTTCCCACTTAAGCCATCTTGGCATCCAGCCATGCAAATGACTTCAGGTTTCTTTGCTGAGGATTCCAGATATCTGCTAAAACTTCTGCCACCTACTTGTCTCCCAGATAGTTATTGGGTTACAGACCCTCTGATTTCCATCCAAGCCTCTGACTCTATTTACTCTTATAACAAATTCCTCTGCAAAAACTACCATTGGAGATCATCAGGAGAACTGAGTAAATGTCTCACTTGCAGATATCTTCAGAATTTGGAAAAACCTTTCAACATTGCCAGAAAGAGCTAGGCATAAAAAGGACCAAGCCAATTCAAAAAACAAAAAATAAAACAACTTTTACTCAGTTTGCCAAACAAGTGATGCTACAGAATTCAGATCAGGCACTGGCCTAAATCTTCCCCGGCCTCTCAGGGGACGAGGCATAGGAAATGAGTGTGGCACAGAGACTAAAGTTTCAGGAGGATGGGAGATAAAAATAGACCAGAATATAAGAATAATGACAGCAGCGAGAGGTTGGTGGATCCTGAGTATGCTGGCCAAGCGGTAACCCCCTGTGTTGAAAGAGGACTGCAGGCAGGTCACAGTACAGACAGACACACTCCAGGGCTGAACATGAAGATTACCTTATTACTGAGAGGTCATTGTCCCTGCAGGGGGAACAACACAGCAGGAAAGTGAAAGGGTCACTGACTATGTTCCATTTGTATCTGCAATGCACGACTGCCTCTGACACAGTGTTTTAAAACCAAATTTGTTTAAGAATTTCTTTAGGCCCTCTAGCTCCTCACCAAAACGAATAAACATGCAGGAGAAATTCTTTAGTGGCTATTACATTATTTCTTTTTTTCTTTTTTCTTTTTTTTTTTTTTTTTTGCTGTTTGTTGGTTTTCAATTTTTAATTACACTTCCAGTCTTAAATCCCATCAATTCACCCGTATACTGCAAGCAATAAACAGATAGTGGATAGGGGAGGGAAACATTCATCTTTAAAGCCCAGAGAGTGAGATCAAGATTTTAACAGCCAATGGACCCTACAACAGCACACAGTCATCAATATATTCCCAGGCAGGAGGTACACATGGCACATTCATCCCATATACACTCAGCTCACAGATACATACTGAAGAAAGAGTCCAAGCTGAGATCAATGTACACTAATGCACATAAGCAGAGGCCTGTAGAGACCCAAAGCTGCACTGACGAGGGGGCTGCTTGTCTCCGAGCATGGTACTGGGTCAACCATGTCAGAGCAGTTATGTCAATGATGCAAATTATGTGAATAATGCGAGGGAAGCGTTTACATTGCAGCCATTATACTGTAATGTTCTTCTGAGATAAAGGAATAGATTTCTGTACAGCAGATCTCAGAGAGGCAGAGAAGCACTTATCTCGCAGTAACCTTTTATCTGACATTGAAAACTTTCTTAATAGACAGCATTTATGGACACACAAAGCAGAGCCAGCTCTTAACATGTAAAGATGTTCTGAGTGACCTTTTAAACTACTGGCATAAGTTACCTGAGGCTATAGTGCCAATTAGCCAATATTCAAGGCAAAATGTAGCTTTTAAAAAATCAATTCTATGTCTGACTCAATGCACATTAGTCTGTCATCAATGTGATCATGTACAGAGCCTCTTTCAAAATTTGTGATGACATGAAGAGATTATTACATCCATCATCACCCTTACCCTCCACTAAGTCATCCAGACTGGTGATCTTCTTGCCTCCATCCAACGTGTATAACGTTCGGACTCCTTGAGGGAGGTTGACGTTGTCCGACAGGGACCGTGTGAGCTCCATGAGCAGAGCATCCAGGGACCTGAACCGGTCGTTGGAAACGGCATACACCAAACCTTTAAAATATTTGTCTCCATTGCGATAAAAACGCACTTTCCTAGCTTTTTTCTCGGACGTTAGGGACTGGAGAGTGCGCGTGCGGTAGAAACTGCAGTGCGCACTATGCGCCGGGCTGGGGACCAGACCGTTGCCTCTGGAGCCAGATTGGGACCCGGAGCCTGAGTTGGTCCTCGGTGTCCGGTGCGGCTTCTCTCGTTCCTCAAAGTGTTCGAATTCAATACTTCTGCTGAGCGACATGTTATCTGTCACTTCCCCTTCCTGTTTTGAACGAGATCCCAAACAGATAAACAACTTTTTATCCAAAGATCGCTAATGTGTGAGCAGCCGGAGGAGGGAGGATACACGTGTGCGTCTCCGGTCTCCGCTCCCAGTCCACAAACAGTGCAACCACTTGGAACTGCAACTTCTGCCTGTGACAAGTCTGAACGCTGAAACACGGCTTCCAAACGAGAGAGAAAAGTCGAGAAATAATCTCGAAGTCCGCAGAAACCGAATCCAGTCTTGGCTAAACCGATGAATTGATTTCTCTACCTACAAAAACACAGCAGGAGCAATAATCCAGAACGCCAACTCGGGATTATCCGGTTGAAAATGTGTCGAATAGTGAGCGGCTGTGATTGACAGACATCGCAGTGGACTTGTCCGTTGGCTTACAAACAACCAAGGAATTTTTACAAAACTTCGGCGTACCGCACCACAATCCACAAACCGCCTCCTTCTCCCCTTCACATCCTTTCTCTCACTGGATCGGCTGCTCAAGCTGTCAGATCAATGGATAATGAGAGAGGCGGAAGCCTTCCTCGCCTCAGGGTCCTAATGCTCCCTATTGTTCTGCTAATGTATTCAGGATCTGACAACAATGAAGTTTTACCTCTCCTTCCTCCTGCCCTCAAATTTGTTCAAACTGTAAAAATACCACAGAAAATGTTTTTGTTTTTGAAGAAGAAGAAGTAATGAATAACAAGAAAATTATGGGTCAGTGTAAAAAATATTACAGGAGTATCTATCTGTCTATCTATCCTTAGATAGTAGATATCAATTTTATAACAATGGCTAATATCAGTCACTATGCATATAGGTGGACAGTAAACAGTGAGCTAAACTCACTTCTGATGGAACTTGAAATCAAGAAGTTGGCCTTTGAGGTTTTAACCAGCAGCAGTTGTGAAAACTGTGATAACTGTGATTACAACTCACTGTTATACCAAGGCATTGTGAGAGTGTGTTGGCATAGTGTGGTACAGTCAAGAAGAAACTAGATTTCCTGAAGTATAGACGGTCTTTCTTTCTCATGCCAGAAAGAAACACAGTATCATCAGTCGAAGATCAACATTAAATCCCCACAGGAAATACAACACAGTAATTTATCTAGTGAAGATACAGAGTCCAAATTTTTTCAAACCAAAAAGATTATAAAAAATCTGTTTACCAAACAGTCTTTTAACAATTACTTAAAGTACATTAGCTTCAAACAGCAAGCCAGTAATAATGGTCAGCTCAGTTAGCATTAAAATGATGTCAGAAATACTGTGTTGATCAACAAACCAACCACCACACAACAGCTGTGACAGAAACTATTACTTATAGATAATACTCCAACTATGGCATCTGGGGAGTAGGTAAAAGATGACGACCAGTATTAGCTTGTTCGCTGATCTCCCAAAATGGTGGATATAATATAAAGTCAGAACTGCGCCAAGAACTGTGGTTTCTGTTGGGAACAGAGCACCCAAATGAAACCACTGGTGGAAGACTAATTCACAGTGTAACTACAAAAACTTTGTGTAATCAGCTTACACAACCACAAAATGAAATTTCTGATCATTTAAAGATTACAAATACTCTGGTCAGTTATTCTTATTCTTATTTAAATAAATCATTTATTTCTTCTTTTTCTCTACCCTAAACTAAAACGTGGTCTTACAGTGTTTGAGTAATCAACTGATAAGTCAGATGAATTGCAATCGGTGTGTTGCAACTGGGCGACTGACTGATATAAACAAAGGCTACATGCAAAAATAGACATACTACACAAATGTAGCATCCACATAGAAAAGAAAGATACACACATGCATTCATAGTCAGTTATGTTTGTCCCTTAGGACATGAAGACAGTATGTCTGTGTAGCAGAGTGCAGCAAATACTAAGCTCGGCACTCTATGTCTGCCAAATAGTGAGCATGGATTATACGGGACAATGCCAGTTTTACTCACCGCCTGGTGGGTTCACTACTAGTTCCTACCCAGCTCTTACCTTCCTGCGTCATGACCTGGCATAGCACAGCACAGCGCAGGCCTGAGCCACACTTTCACTGCAGCTTGTCAAGAAATTACAGGGCACACAGAGTTGTAATGGACAGACTTGGGGGATGAGTTAACCCACTTTTCAACTTCAGTAGCCTAATTCCTGAAGCCAGTGCAACAGAAACTAATAAGTCTATCTTTGTCACACTTTACAAGCACTTATTAGGGACAAGCCAGATTCAGATTAGTAATTTTCTGATGATAAATTTACAGGTTTAGTCACACAATATAACAGACAAGACATAAGTGTTTGCTAGTCGTCTTTGCATCCACACAAAAACAACACATTTTATAGTGTTAATGGAACAGGAGAAGGTAGAGCAAACCCAGCATAAAGATGTGACATTGATTTGAGAACATCAGAAATATGTCTGTCAATGTGGCAGAGACAGCAGTGGTGGTGGGTCACCCTTGTTTTTACAAAGATTGTGTATTTGAGGAAGGAAATGAGGTTGTGAGTGAATAGGGTAAATGATGTTAGTGACCTTATTTGTCTACTGGCCAAGGTTTAATACATCTACTCTTTTATATCACCATTATTATTATTTCTTATTCATTCATTTCATTCAAATCTATATAAATACCAACAATGTGTTTCCTGAAGCATCTTAGGAATTCCTCAAATAAAAAGCCAGCTGTTTTGGATGTATTGTTTGAGCAGCCTTAGCGGGAGGAAGTCGCGTTGCAGAAACAGAATAGGAGTACTCTTGCCCCGGCAGAGGGAAATCCTGTACAGAATGACAAAGCAGAAAATCCCTCAATGACAAGAATCCCTCTCTCTAAAATAAAAATAACTGTCAGGTTGGCAATAAAGCTTAAGCCTCCTCTGACTGTTTCTTCTGTTAGTTTTGGTAATCTGCTAATATAATGCAGTTTATGAGGGATTTGAGGAATAATTCTCCTTGGGCATTTGTATGAAAATCATTTAGCAAACCAATCCACTCTTAAGGAAATAATGCTAAGCATGTGATCAGTTGCAAAGCTCTGCTGGTTTCAGGCCTAAAACCACATGCCTAATGGATATACTATACTCACCAAGAGAAGTGAAAGCACAGTTTTTCAACATATAAAATTTAGAAAAATACGCTTTCAGATTATCTCTGTGGGTATATATACCATACATTGACTTGATGCATGATCTGAATATCTGAAAAACTCAAATTCACTGACGGCAGCATTTGTACTAGTATTATTTACATGACAGAAACCAGGTGCAACAACACTCACACAATTTCAAATTAATATGCTAATAAAGATGAGGCTAGGGCTTTGGGGTCAAAGGTTAAGAGAGAGGAAGTGAGGAAGCTGAAGGGAGGTCAGTCATGTATAGCTCTTATAACATCCCACAGATATCATGGTCTTGGCTGCAGTGAATAGCTTACACTTCATTTGTTTGTTTGTAGATTTTGAAAACATAAAACCATAAAACCAACATAAAATGACTGTAATCTCTGAACTAATTAATAAGTTTAAGTAGACTGATTAGCATCTAAATCCATTAAAGGCTGGTTTGGTTTCACGAGGTTGAGGACAAAGTAATTTCTGTCTTATCTGGTGATTTAAAACTTTTTTTTTTTTTAAATACTCCACTGCCCTCTAGTGTTCATCAATTGACATGAGGAATTCTGCTGAGTATTTTTCTTTTACTATAACAGACTCAGGTTAGTTCATACAGAATATAAAATGATGTGGGAGCTGTGTGAAAATATGAAACTGGTGTTCACATGAACAAAAACTTTCACTGTTGGTACTAATCAGAGAGTGATTAAGAAAGACCAGATGTAATTTGTGAGGAATGATAAAACAGTGCAGAAAGTCTTCAGATAGAAACTAGAAAGATGGAAAAGTTAATGACAGGCAATAGTCTAAATGACTTATTACAAAGGATTAAAACTCCTGTTCGATTCTTCTTTTCTATGAGAGTCCAGAACAATACCCACATCACTGCTGATGCCATGGCAATTCACCTGTTGATCTCACACTCCATCATATCCTCACTTGACTCTGAAATACTGTACTTGAATTTCATCACAAAGTGCAGGAACTTGTTTCAAACTCAAAGGCCATGGCAGAGTGTCATGCCCTCAGACTTGAAGGGTGCTGACTCTATTCTCAGCTCCTTCACACTTGGTTGCAAACTGCCTCAGTATGCACTGGATGTCAAGGTCCAATGAAGCCAACAGAGCTACATCATTGGAAAAAAAGTACACATGCAATCCTGAGGTCATCCAACCGGACACTTTCCACTCCTTGGCTGCATTTAAGAATCACCAACAGAAGTGGTTACAAGACAAAAACTTGCAGAGCTCAATGCCAATGACACAGCACTTACTCAAGTTATAAAATGACTGGATGTCTCATATCAATGACCCAGGATCCCCTTATTCTAGCAGTTCACTGTACAAGACACCTTGGCCCAAACCCATCTCCAAGTCTACAAAGCAAATGTAGAATGAATGGGCTGTGAGAGAGGGCCTCAGTATGCCTAGCCTGAGTAAGGCTGAGTATTCCCGTAGACACTGCTCTTGTATTCTGGCCCCCCACCTGGGACCAGTTTGCCTTGAGAAACCCCACAAGGACCTGTTGCCTGTAACAACACAGCTCCCAGGATCACATGGGCGTGCAAACCCTTCCACTTTAATAGGGTGGTAATTCTCAGAAGGCTACCTAGAAACCCAGAAAATAAAAGCCAATTAACAGCATTTAAAGGTACCAGAGATAGAATTTAAGTTCAATTTTGAATTCTGTTTTATATCAAGGTACAAAGTACAAAGGGAAAATTATGTCCAAGCATGAAATTAAATTAAAAGTGAAAAAAATCACCCTTTAGGTTTGACCTTAATCTTGATATAGTGCCATATAAATAAAGTCAAATTCTATTGGACTCTGCACACAGACTCCACCACCTCTCATAGGTCCTTAATGTCTTGGAATATCATTGATTTATCAGTGGTTATGCTGGAAAAATAATGAAAAATATGTACAGTATCTTCACGTTAATGGCAAATGTCATAAAAAACACAACTGTTGTATTAGAAATGTTAAATTGTCGCTCATGAATATGAGAGTGGAAAATAAATCAGTGGCTTTCTAACTTAATAAAGTCTCTTTGAATAAAACTTGAAACATAATTTCATGCATATCTCTTAACAAAAGAGCACAGCATGTGCCACAACCATAAAGTGGACAAAAAACAAGCATCCTCAGCCATGACCCATGGCAACTTTTATGAGGATAATAAAAATGAGAGTCATACACTACCATGGTAATTTCACAGAGTAAATCTCTTGCTATAGGAAAGTTAACTGTTTTCCAGAAAAGAAATGACCAGCAAACACTGTCTGTCGTTATTATTCACCAGGTAGCTTGCACAGAGCAAAGAAATATATGCACACAGCAGGGATTCATAAGCCAGGGCAAGATCAAAGACAAGGGTATTGTAGGTACCAGACAGTGTGGGCCAGTGACGGTTTGGTAAGAAACCCTCTGAAATGAACCAACCACTCTTTCTACTACCAAGACAAAGTGAATTATAACAGGTCACTTCAGGTCTTACACAGTTTGGCAGCAGTGACACTGAGGGGCCATATTTTCCCACAATAACCCAATTCTTTCACACTGTGTTAAAGGTAGAGCAGCCAATATTGCTGCCAGGTCAGCTAGCATGATGCTGTAAGTGAGCAGAGGCTGCAAGACCTTGTCTAGGATCAGACATGAAGAAATGTTGATTAGGACTCATTAATCCCCTATTCATTTAGAAAATAATGTAAGTTGGAATTATATTGTTTTAGTGTACTGACCGTGGCTGTTATTGTGTAGCATACAGTAGTGGTGACATAATCAGGCTGCTGGAGAGAAAGAAAAACAATGGCTTTATTCTGAGGGAATATTTTACACTAGCAGTTAAATCTACAATGAAATGACTGCAGGAGCCATAAAACAAGTACATTCAAGGTGCAAATTCCCACTCTGTTTGATCATAATTTCTGTATTTTTTATACTATATTTGAACAGGCCACAAAAAATGTAAATGTTAATAACAGATTTTCTATTAAGTTAGATTATTTACTGCATATTTATGAAAGTTGATTTTAAAGCTTTAAAACAGTTTTGGGTGTTACAGGATAACTTAGTGAGTCAATGCACTGAGACACTGAGTCAGAGGGACAGGTGTGGTGAGGTTTCGCTAAGAGGCAAAAAAAGGTGCCATTGGTCCCTGGTAAAATCACTCTTAAATGTGTGAGAAATTTCCGAAAAATGTGTTGCCAGTAAGTGTAAAAACGATCTACTCAGCATGTAACACTACAAAATCCAGAATGGTCAAATACTTTGTTAGTGCACTTATGTGTCTGAAATGTATTTGTCAGTGTGAAAAATCACTAAAAAGAGTTAAAACATATGCATCCAGACACATGCATCCAAAAATATATGTAAAAAGTGAAAGTAAAAAATACAAGATACAAAGTAAAAGGTATTGGCAGTCTCTTTACAATATCACTTTTCAAGTCTGACCACAAGATGGGGATCTCACACCTGCTTTTCACTGCAGATGCACTGCTCACTTCAAATTGGGTGACTTATTTTTCAGCTTAAACATTGATAGCTTATAGATATTTTTGATTTATAGTACAGGTAAAGAAACATTTACTCATCTTGTGGTTCTTTAGCTGACCTATTAAGAACAACTTTAAAGGAATGCATCAGCACAATGAGCACCAAATACTGCATTACCTTCATTTACCTCATCAAGAACTAATGCTTGATTTAGAGCCATGCCTCCCCAGTAGTGACCTCAGAATAATATATGTGGAGGAGAGAAGTACTGGGACTAGAAATAAAAATAACAGCAAAGGCTACACAGAAGAGATTTTTTTAAAGAACAAATTAGAGTGCAGAAGAGGAGGATGGATATGGGGATATGATTCAGTGAGGTGAGGACGATATGAGGTATTTCTTGAAAAGGAGAGTTTCAGACTCCAAAAGAAAGTGGGAAATAACTGGAGAGGAAAAGATAATCTTTCTAACATCAGAGAAAATACCAGGGAGAACAGTTAAGTCTGTGTGGAGCGATGAGCAGACTACAGGGAATGGCTGGTCAAAAAAGCAGAAAATTTACAAAACTTTCATTTAATTAGGTCTTTGAGTTTTTAATAATTGTAATATAACATTAAGGCTAGTGATATATCCACCCACATAAAAATTCTATCAATCCATCCAAACTGCTCTTAATGTGTCACTACACCTTTTGGCCTTGACCTGACATGTAACACACTTCTCTCATTAAGTAGCTCTGACAGCAGAGAGACAAATCTCTGATCAATAACATCCTCTGTGAGTCCTCTGCAGAGGCAAAAAAACAAACAAAAAACATTTAGACATTAATAGCACTGTTAATCTGTCAGAGCCAGTACTGGCAGATTACAGTTGGAGAAGTCATTGCATTGAACAGTGAAAACTAATTGAGTCTGACACATGTCAGAGCGAGGCATTGCTTGGGCCTGATCTCATCCAAGACATCCTGCTCCTCCCCAGAGAAATCACTGGCCCTGTGGCCTCACCATTGTGAGAAGCTGCATGTACCAATCCATCAAAGGTATAAGTACTGTACCTACCAGTATTGATCTGGTGCTGTCATAAGGTATTGGCTTATTGGATGCCATTATTGTGCTCCACGGCGGGCCTAACATGGCGATGGGGGTGAACATATCTGATGCTGAACACATGATTTTTTTTTTGTCCTTTAAAGGAAACCACAGAAGAAAGAAGATAAGAAGAAAATGTTGGCACCACTTTCTACACAAAATCACAAATTCCGACAATCCATTAATAAGCACTCACATATTTCTCTCTTTATAAGGCATTGTTTAAAGGGTTTAATAAAGGCATTAATAAAGGGTTTTTACAAACCACTTTAGTGATGAATCAAAGAGCAAAAAAGATTAACAAAGTGTCATGCTAGAATTAACAGTAGGATTTTTGACAATTTGGCCACCTCAGAACTGCTCATATTAATAGCTTACTATCATCAATAAAGCCGTTACTTACAACTACTAACTTAAAACTTCATAAGGAATTCTTTATTAGAGAGGGGTATCGAAATGTTCACATCATTACGGTCCAGGGAAGACCATATGGATTTTTTCAGATAAAGTGTTCTTTTTAAGATAAATAAACTATTTTAAAACCAACTAGATTATATGAAAAATGCAGTCATGAAGCTGAAAGCAGGGCTATTTCTCACAGCTTATGAAAAGTTGTTGTTTTAGAGATACATGGCTTTTACAGCACAGTGACAGTATGTTTTAGAATCCACAATATATACTTTAACTAGTACATTTATCTATCTGTGTTAAGAGGACTGTGCCTTTACATACTGATGACTCTATTGCAAGTATCAGATGCGTTGTTACCACCTTCCATGCAACAATTACCCAACGTGAACTATGATGCACAGTTACACTGGTCACTGCATGTCACCACAGATCTGGCATAAAATTCACAGAGATGTGTCAGAAATTAGCATTGTGAGCAGTTGGGCATTGACGGTTGTCTTTCACTGTGAATATCAACCACGGTGCTGGTGAATAAGTCCTTTCTCATCTAATCTCGTCACAAACTCCTACAGAACACTGTGATGTCAGATCCAGTCTGTAAGTTCATGTTCACATATGAGCGTGTCTGCTGTTGAACATACAACTGTTGGACTGAAAGGACCCCTTATGATAAACTTTGTAACACAGTGGATAGTACTTGTTGATGAATGAACTGTCACAGTGATAATTTAGAAGGTCTACTCACTTTCTGGTGTGAATCCTTTGATGACACATTGTCACTGGCTCTCGGTGTTTTAACAGGAGTAGCTGACATGCTAAAATTATGCTCTCTCCATCATTTCACAGTTTTAAACTTTTTTTTAATTAGGCAAACAAACAGGCAAATATTTATATGATTACAATGTTGTGGAATTTGTGTGTATCTTACAGATTTAAGGTCTTGTGTTTATAAGGTCATAACAGATTGGAGACTTAAAATCTAGATCTGATTTGGGGTCAGTTGTGATCAGCTCCTAGTCCAGGTTTTTGGAAATGCTAAAAAAAAAAAAAATCATTCTTTTGTAAACTAGGGTACAAAAGATGTAATGTGTATCAGAATAAATAGTAACAGAGCACAATCAAATATAATAATAGAATAGGTTACACTTTAACCCACCCTGTTTAGCATTTATAAGCACTAAAAACACAAGTTGTAAGGAGATATCTGTGGTTTTGAATGTATTTATCAACAACAATAAGCCCCCCTGTGGGCAACCATAAAAAGAGCCTGGTGTATAAACATATAATAGACATTACATAGACATGACATTACATTAAGTGATAAGATAAAAGCATACATATTACTGTAAAATAAACATCATGAAAACCAAGCCTAAAAAACAGTCCAACCTTTTCCCGACTCAACATTATCACCCTGATTTTGATTAAATGCTGTTATGTATGATTTTGGAATACATACAGTTTAGAACCACATTGCCTGTATAGAGGAAAATAAAACTTATATGTCCATCAAGTTGGAAAACTGTATTTAGTTTACTAAGAAACAGAATAGACCAAAAAAAAAAAAAAAAAAGAAAGAAAGAAAAGGCACACACTCAAACACAAAAATGTAACAAAGAGCAACTGGTGAAACTGCATGCTCATAAAACAATAATAATATAACATAAACAATGTCTAACACTAAAATAGAAGACAAAAAAAAGAAGAAAATAACCTGCAAAACAGTTCTGCATTCTGAAACCTAAGAAGATAAAAATTTTGTTTAAATACTATCACATATGGTTACAGCATACATACAGTATAGACCCACATTGCATGTATATGTCTTAGCTATTCATCAATATTTACTACTGTTCGACAAATCTGCATATAGTATTTGTAGTAATTTACTGGGTACTGAGCAGACCATACGTCTCAGAGGTAAAGGATTAAGAGAGAAATACATACATGATGTCTGGGGAAAGAAATGCCTCTGTTAAACCTTTGCTGTGAGCCCACAAGCATTTATTGCTGCCGTAATGTAGCATGACAGAGAGTATAATCAATAGATGGCACTGTTTCCCAGGCCTTGGCCCTCAACCTTCCTTGATACCCCTTCACATCTCTCTCCCTTTCTCTCTCTTTGCCTTGCTTCTTCTTTTCCCATCTCTCTCCCCCCTTCTCTCTCCTTTCTCTCCATTCTCTCCTGGGAGCCTATAGTTGTTCTGTCTAGAACCCACTTCACTAAAATGTTGAATAGACTCTTGGCCCAAGTATATCTGGAGCCATTTCAAGCAGAATCCTCTGGGGATTCAAACATCATTGCACTTATTCTATCAAAATATAACCGAGCATGGGATAACTGTTTGGGATGAGACAGATGGTGCTGGTCACAATATAAGACATTTATACAATGTTAGAGGCAGATTTATTTGCAATAAAATATGTGGTTTTACATCATGGGGATACAATAAATGTTAGAAGTCAGTGTAGACAGGTTTCTAAACATGCATATTTTATCTTCTACACAGTTTACATACAGATATACTTATACATACTTTATATAATGCCTATGATCTGTAATGTCACCATGTCATTTATGACCAGTTATAATATATACAACCACAATCTCCACTTTTTCACAAGGGAGGAGTGAAATGCCACTCATATACACACCATGACATCCAAAACAGTCCCTGCCAGTATTCTATATATTTTCATTCTTATAATTACATTTAAAACAATGTATTATAAAGTTAGAACTATATAATATTAATGGCCCTGATTTCCTAATCAGCTTTTTTACTATGAGCAATGTGGTCCTCCATGAACACGCTAATGTCTGCCAACCTGGAAAAGTTTGTTATCTCACTTGAGAGATTTATGTGTTTTGTCTGTACTCTTCTCACTGGTTCGAAGTGTGCTAGACTTGGTTGGAAAAAGGTGTGTCTCATACCTTTGAGGAAATGGCAGTATCAGGTGTCGCAATATCTGAATCGGAATCTGTGACAGTTGTGGGTTGTCCATTTACAGTATATTACAGTCTGCTGACAATCAGTTTTAATTAAACCACACCCAAACAGTCCTATGCAACCAGAATAATTTATTCTTTGACATACACATACTGACATAAATAATGCCTATAGCTGTTTAACTTTAACTTTGATTGCTGAACATTTAGTCATGAGTATTTAAGATTACAGAGAAATGCTTAGACTTGCAAAAAGCCCTGCATTTGCAAAAAGCGGCACTTAATGCAGATCCCCTGAGCAGACAGGCTTAGTGACTAACCATTCATGAACGTATAGATATAATATTATAAAACATCTTTGAATGGATAGTAGCACAAGCACAGTGGGAAACAAGGAATGCCTATTAAACTGATCACTTGAGAGATGATTATTACAGTCTGAGAGAGAAATTTAGAGGTTTTTGATGTTTGCAAATTAAAGAACCTTCTTTGACTGGTGTGTGCAATTCCACTGATGTTTTTAGAGATAAAATATACACTATTTTCATTGATGCCCCTAAAGTTGATCTACCTGCAGATGATTGACTGTTGTTTTGTTGCAAAGATGCCTGGCTTGAAACTTACGGTAAGAAATAAGATTAATTAGAGTGCTATGCAGTGCCGTTTGATTAATTATAACACTGATCACAGAATGTGAATGTGTGGAGAGAGAGAAAGAGTGAAGCTTGATTGATGAGTCAATGTGATACCAGGGAAAACCGCCTGAGCGCATGATATTCTCTCTTAAACCCTGAAGCTCACCAGCTGCTTCTTTTTTTTTTTTTGCCTTAAGTGCGCAAACACAATATGTGCTCAGTGTCCTTTTGTTCCATTTTCTTGAAATACAAGAATAACAGGGTTTCAAATAACGTAGCACCCACTTGGATCACATGGGACTAGCCTCTTCACGGAAGTTACACCTGGAGCATAAGACAATCACATTGGTTGCTAGGTAACGGGTCTCCTCATGGTCTCTGCTGTGAGCTTCCAGAGAACCAAGCTTTGCTCTGTGAATCATTCCCTACGCTTGATACGTGAGTGAATATGACCATGAGTGAACCATATACAGTAGAAATCAAGTGTGTGCATGTGTGTGTTCTTCTCCTATTTGTAAAGTTACGTGTCAGTGCAGGATATAGGCCTTTTTCACAGAAAACATTTTGACATGTCACAGTTGGAAAAAACCATAGATGACAATAATAAGCAATAAAATAAATGGCTGAGTTTAGTTGCTTTCATCTTGGTATTGTCTTGGTATTGTGTGTGTAGGCACACCATCACTTGAATCAGGGACACTTGAATCCAACTGAGTCATTGTTAAGTTTATTGGTAACACCTGTGCTTTTCCCCAGTCAAATAATCTGCTGTGAAAAAGACCAAGTGTAAAAAATCCACATAGATGAGGACATTTAACCAGTTCTTGATTCTGCAATAGACTACACAAATCACCTTATTAAGTTGATATGGGAAATATGTTAGCAAACAGCTGTCTACTTACATGTCCTAAGCAAAAATATCTGGCTCTTAAATGCTCCACTGTGTTAACCAGATAGTTGCAAACTTTGTCTGTCTGCCATTTGGTGCTGTACAGGTAGCATACAGCTTCAACCACAATATTAAAGTTGCATACCTAAAACCAAAACAATAAGCTGAGAGATGCTAAAATGCTCCAAAGAGCTGAGGAGAACTGCAGTTCTCATTCATCTATTTGGTTGACACCTTCCAGATTACTCACACTCATTTGAACCATTGTTCATATTAAAATATTGATTGGTGCAACTTTAAAATATGACTTACTTTTAAGATATAATAACAAATAGTTAAAGGTGTGTACTGATAAAGATAAAGGTTTAAGTTACTTTAATCTTTTAGAAAATGAATGCAGCCGATAGAGGTCTGCAATGTGAGAATGTGCATGTAGCACGATATATAACCTGCAGTAAATCTCTCTGTGATTAACAGACAGTGGCCCTCATTTTGAGGAGTGCTCTCCTTTGACTAGTCAAATGAATGGTTTATTATGATGGAGACGATAGGACTGAAATCTGCCTGAATGCTTCTCCGGCTCTACTCAATAGTGTCGTTTTCCTCTCCTCATCAATTCTAGCCATCTGTTGCTCTTTTCATGTCTGTCCATCCCCAGTTTGGCCCTGGAAACTTGCATGTTTTGAAGCATTGGATTAGTGTTAGAAATATTAATTTATCCATTTCAAATGTGCCATAACAACTTAACTTTAAAGCGCTGCCACCATTTTAAAAAATAGTGCCACAAAGTTGAACATTGCACAAATGACACAAGCATTGCTAACCCTAATTTAAAGGGTCGATTCACCCAAATCACCAAAACAAAACAACAACAACAAAAAAAAAATTCCCACTTACATCTGGTGGAATCTAGTCATGCAGATAGTTCTGGCTTTTATGTGCCCTGGTTTTAAGACATCCATGTCCATTCAGATATTTCTTGGGTAGAAAGTCCAATGAAAATTGTTCACAGTGAGATCTGTAAATTATCCACAGTAACCAGAACATTGTTTCTGGAAACACATGTTGTTGTTTAAGTTTTTTAAGGACAATTTCAAAGCCAGATGCCACCAGGACCTCTATCTATATCTATCTCCCTTGTTGCCTCATTCCAAATGTTTTAGATTTTATCTGGATCTTCATTCTCCAGGAGATTCAAATTCAACCATTGTTTCTCCCCATGCGTCTTTGTCTCTTCTCCGTCTGTGTGAATGGTGTCAGTGAGTTTTGCCTCTTGTATGTTTGTATATTCGGTCCTCTATCCAGGTCTTCACACAAGAGAGACGAGGTTATGTTTGGCAGAAACTGTAAACTGCTCGGCATCTTCCTCGACCCATATTCTATACATTTGCGTGCATTTATTAGGAGCACCTGTCATTTATGTATGTCATTTATTTACATTCATGTACTCATCCAATCAGCCAATCATGTGGCAGTGGTGCAATGCATAAAATCATGCAGACACAGGTCAGGAACTTCAGTTAATACACACATCAAACACCAGAATGGAGAAAAAATGTGACAGTGGCATGAGTGTTGGTGCCAGACAGGGTTGAGTATTTCTGAAACTCCTGATCTCCTGGATTTCCACAGAGAGTCTCTAGAGTTTCTTTAGAACTGTGTGAAAAACAAAACATCCAGTGAGCTGCAGCTCTGTGGATGGAAACGCCTTGTCAGAGAGGTCAGAGTAGAATAACCAGACTGGTTGGAGCTGTGAAAAAGGCCACTGTAACTCAGATAATCACTCTTTACAATTGTGGTGAGTAGAAAAGCATCTCAGAATGTACAACTTTGTGGTGGCTGGGATACAACAGCAGAGAACCATGTTGGGTTCCACTCCTGTCAGCCAAGAACAGAAATCTGAGGTTGCAGTGGGTACAGGCTCACCAAAACTGGACAGCTGAGGACTGGAAAAATGTAGCCTGGACTAATAAATCTCAATTTGTGATGATCCATGTAGATGGTAGGGTCAGGATTTGGCATCAAAAGCATGAATCAACAGACCCAACCTGCCCTGTGTCAACGGTCCAGGTTGCTGCTGCTGCTGGTGGTGTAATGGCGTGAGGGATTGTTTTCTTGGCAAACTCTGGGCCCCTTAGTACCAATCAAACATGGTTTGAATGCCACAGCCTCATCTCAAACTGGTTTCATGAACATGACAGTGATTTCAGTGTACTTCAGTGGCCTGTCCAGTCACCAGATCTGAATCCAGTACAACACCTTTGGGATCTCGTAGAATGGGAGATTGGCAACATGAATGTGCAGCTGACAAATCTGCATAAATGATGTGATGCAATCATGTCAACATGTAATCTCAAAGGAATGTTTCCAACATTTTGTGGAATCCATGCCACAAAGGACTGAAGCTGTTTTGAGAGCAAAGGGAGCCCATACCCAGTATTAGTATGGTCCTAATAAAAATTTCAGTCAGTGTATGTTTGCAGTCTATCCATGACATTGTCCTTCTGATTTTCCATATTGCAATTTTACCATTGTCAGCCTATTCTATGCATACAAGATATATGCTCTTCTTGTTTCCTTGATAAAGGTCTCTTTTTGGGGAGTTTTACCATAGCCCATTCCAGTGCCTAAGGGTAGAGGGTGTTGTTGTACCACAGACTGTGAAGCCCTTTGAAGTAAATTTGTGATTTCGGTTAAATGAATAAAACTGACTAAACTTGACTTGAGCAAGCAAAAAATATGTTATTTTATAATTTGGAGGAACTGACCCTTTACCCATGAGGTCCTATGAAGTAACTGATTCCTGATGTCATGTCTAACAGATATTTCTTGCCAGTTGCACAGTAGTTGGGGTTTAAATGAGGCACATAAGGTGATCTAGAGGACTACTGCTGATTTATCTTGGACTGGGACACTGTTGTGGTGCTACAGTTTGGCACAGCTGCTCTCGTAAAATGTTTTGATACCTCCAATAAGAGTTCAGTGTTTTACTGTGATTAAATCCCCCAGGCCTGTTTGCAGTAAAATCTCTCTCTCTCTCCCCCTCCCACATCCTCACTGTTTGCCTCTCTGCCTCCCTCGTCATTCTCATTCTCTCCCACTCTTTACCTCGAGTGACCTACACACAACAAGACATAGGTCACCGAGTTTGAGTCTGTGTCGTCAGTACAGAGGCCCGATTAAAACCCTCATAACTGTCTTTAACTGAAGTCACACCAAATAATTATAAGCATTTTTTTTTTATGTCAAATGGCATGTCTGCATTATTGGATTTATTCTTCACCTCTGCCAGAGTGCAGAGGCTACACAGTATGGGATCTTCTCTGTTGATCTCAGTTGTTTTTTCTGACTGTGATGAGGATATTTCTTCAACTTACAGTTTGATTGGTCCAAAATTACATGTGTACATTTAAGCTACAAAAAACACCAACAGAAATCAGTAAATCTCCTGTCCCATCAGTCATACATGCACTTTTTGCTATACACCTTTGTGTTCTTAACAGGGAGAAATTTGATGATTTTGGTGACCTCATGATCTTTTGCTTAACACCACTATCAGGACACACTTTGGCTTTCTTGATAACTATTTCTCTTTTTTATATATAGCACACTGTAGAGTCTGCAAATGTTGACTAACTGGGGAGACTGGCGTCAACAACTCGCATCAAAATGTGATTTAAAAATGGCAAGAGCAGCTCTACGGGCAGTTGTACGAATCAGAGCAATCTGTTGTACCTCATTACCTAATTAACTTATCAAATTTGCTAGAGGTTGGAATGGTGGTCAGAGGTGACACTACTAACATCTCGTTCAATATCTCTGCCACTGGGTTTGCTCTGTGTAGAAACACCACTGTCAAATTGTCAAACAGAAAAAAAACCCACATTTGACCTCTTTTTTTCTTTTTCAGGGACTCTGTTATATCTAAACCCATTTCCTTTCACTCTCTGTACTGCCTTATGACTGACTCCATTTAGCCCACATTTGTCCTTTGACGATGACTGATTGTTAACCAAATGCCCTAATTGTTTAATTAGGTTGGGGCCAGGGAGCTGTGGCAGCTGTGGCGTGATTCATGTATGGTGCATTTTCAGCAGCAGTAATGGGTGTTTGGCAGGCGGGGGGGGCGGGGGGCACAAGGAGTGATGCGGCCTTTGGCAGGAGAGCTGGCATCTGTCACCCATGTCAGCATAATGGGAGTGAGAAAGGCAGTCCAAAAATGCTGCCAGGTAACCCACAGCCTCCATTTTTCACAGCAGTTGAGTTGAAACAGGTTAAATCTGAATTTTTATGACTTTTAAGCAAATCAGCCAATATCTGTAGCTCTTCTGTCTCCATCTTCCAAAATGTCTCTAAATGCAATAACATACTGTTCATCAATTGCAAATTTAGGTGGGACTATCCCTTTAACATTTCTAGGTCTACCTCTCAGCTCCTACTGTCATCAACATAAAAGGACATAACACAGTACAACTAAATAAAGAGGTACAAATACTGTACCTTTTGATTTTGTGCCCATCTTGAGTCTAGATGAGCCATCAACAGCAAAAGTCACATGTATCCCTGGAGCTCCATGAGCTGGCTGTGCTTAGCGCTTGTTGAAGTAAATATTAATAGACAAGGCAAGAGCACTGGCTTGAATATTTCAAATCAGAGAGGCTGTACCGTGTGACTGAGTCCAGGCCTGTGTGCGATCCATTAGTTCTGTGTTCTCCA
Organism: Lates calcarifer; assembly: GCF_001640805.2. NCBI lineage: Eukaryota > Metazoa > Chordata > Actinopteri > Centropomidae > Lates > Lates calcarifer. The sequence goes on along the minus strand of NC_066837.1, from coordinate 7,223,470 downwards.
CTACAACCATCCCCAGGGCAGTGGCACCCAGCGGAGTACAGTACTGTCCTGGCAATCTCAGGCACCAGTGTTTCCTCACCGCCAGTTGACTTTCCAAGGGTCATATTACCGTGGGCAGAGGTGAACCAAATTTTGAGAGGCCTGGTTTCAATAGTGTCTGTGTCATTCTCTGCCTGATGTTCACCTCCCTTCTACGCTCTGTCATGGGCAGGCAAACAGGCACACATTGTCTTGCCAAACAAATTATGGCATTATAAAGTTGGTATGGTGAAAACGTTAGAAAACAATTGCCACTGACACATCCAGGAAACAACCGGAGCCACTTGACGAAGTAAGTTCAGTATACACTGTTCCTATGGCTCTATTTGGGCCTTCACCAAGTGTTAATTACTGAGTGGATCTGTTATTTGCTAAAGGCTTCACTAGCTATTTGCTTTGTCTTTCTGCAGTTTGGTGTTGGGCAGATGGCGTACAATTAGTTTTTCATTGAAAACTGCTGCCTGCTGTGGTTGTAAATTATGCTATTAGAGGTACTGTATTAGAGTAAACCAAAACAGTGAAATCTTATCCATAAAGTCAAAACAATGAGCTCAAAGAAGGTTAAACACTCAGTAGAGCTGAGGATGACACAGTTGGATGATATGTGATTTGACCTTTGTTAATATTATTCTAAAAGGAGCATTGTTGACATTGCATGTATTCCTCCTACAAATGGGGATGCCACATCAACAAAATATTCATTAGGTTCATTTTGGAGCTCAAAGATAAACAACCTATTTTGTTAAGTATGAGAGCCAATTTGGATTCAGGTTCACATTAAGATTCTGTTTAGTGGTAGTCTTGAATTTCATCTTAATACACTTCAATTTCCTCATATTCAGTGTTTTTTACCAAAACACATCCTTAAGGTCCAACATACTGTAAACACTGGAAGCATTTTCTACACCACAAAACATTTGCAGAGCCTTTTGTGAATGATTTAAACCTGAACAGTTTCAACTTGTATTCTTCTTTTGTCCTTAATTAGTATTGCTACCTTTTACAGCATATTAATGCCACTCACTGCTGATTTAAATTACTGCCTGCTGCATTTTGTCAGAATGTATATGATGGCATAAGTTCAACTGATATAGAACTTGCTCAACATTTCTCTATAGCCCAAAATGCCACAATTAACCTACAACTTCTTACGTTTCTTTATATCTTATGTGCTCAAAGAATGGGCTAAATAAATATTTTGATGTAGTAATCAAATTTTTGTTTGTTTAAATTCCACTCTACATTCATTTTCTTGTAATTGTGCTAGTGAGTTATTGTCTTGGTCTCTGGCATCAGCATTGTTTCTGAGATGCAAAGCAAATTGAGTTAGACAGTTTTTATTAGGAAATGTGGTGTTGCTGAATAAAGCTTTATGTTTGACAGACTTATGGTCAGCTTTGTCAAGGTGCTGCCAGAGTTTTATGGCTCTTATTTTGGATTGCAAGGGAAAGATTTCCACTTCTAGCTTGGAGCATTTCTATTTACACCGAGGACTAATTTGCAGCAGCCTTCCAAAGCCAGCATCTGATCACGAAAGCTGAGCCCACAAGATTTAGGTTTGTTTCAGTGAAGTTAGATTTGTAGACATTCACCTTAAAAGATCCCTGCTAAATGTTCCTCCCATTTATTGATGTATGCATAACAGAAAACCACCCAATCCTATACCTCCTATAACGCAACACAATTGTTTCTTTTGTCATACACTCCTTCACTCATAAACATCAGTCTTTCAAAATCAATTAAATTTCAAAATTTCAAAATCACCTGGGTAACATCACCAGTAAGCACAGGTTAGGTCACTTGAGCAGTTTCCTGACTTGCGAAAGCTTCTCCAGATCCACAGTAGAGGCTGTACAACTGCTTTCTCAGGCAAGGTCAGGGTTAGCTCTCCCTAGTGCCACCCTGACTTTGTGAGTTTTTGTCTTCCAAAATGTTTCTAAAAATTTCCTTTATTAGAAAGTGACAGTGTAGATTCATACAGGATGTGTGGCAAAGGTCTGCAGCTAAAATCCAACCACAGACATTGCGATTATGTTATGTGTCTCTGCCACTAAGCCATCTCTATGTTGACTTTACATTATATTCATTTGGCAGATGCTTTTGTCCACAGAAACATACAAAAATGCATTCAGACCACATAAAGGCAAGAGCTACATATACAAATTTAGCATGTAGTGTAGTGTATCTGCTTTAAACAAAATAAAAGCATGATCAGTGCTACAGAGGAAGTGTTTATAGATGAATTTATTTCCTGGCTTTGACTTCAAGAATTAGTGTCCCCCTTAAATCAATCACTTCATTATGACAAATTGCTGTACTAGCATTCTGAGAAATACTCTCAATAGCTTTGATCTCTAATTTGAATACTGATGTGATTTCAAATGCACATGTACATACATTAACCAGAACTTTCACTACCATGTTGTTTGAATGTCTTGACAAACTGTGTGGAGGTTATGTTTGAGTAAACACAGAGCTGTGGATTGATTGTATGGCCAGAATCCTGTATGACTTGTAGGTCCAACTCCATATTACTACTGTAACTCCCTAAGGGGAAGTATAGAGCCAAGCATATACTTTTTTTTTAATTTACAGCTATACTCTGAGATACAGATTGGATATTAGACTGAGAAAAATTGTAGTTGTATTGTTTGTGTGTATCACATTTGAGCTATTTTCCCAGATGGGAAGAAAAAATTAAAATACCAGTTATCATTAAGTTGTTTTACAGTAGATGCACTTGGTATTTCACGCCTATGGCATGCATTTTTGACACTGTATGTGACACTTTTTTGCTCGGGTGTTTTTTTCTGCTTGATAATTAAGACTTTGAATTTGGAAGGTGTCTCAGCGTGAACATTAATTGTGATTTCTTGCAAAGAATTTTTTAGTACTAGACTCATTTTGAAAGTGTCAGGCAATGTCAAGAAAAAAATGGCTCTGACACTGGGTCCTGCAAAAAAAAAAAAAAAAAAATCGACAAAGGAGGACAATTATTTGCTGGGAAAGTACAGGCAAGCATTTTCTCTCTGCTTCTTGATCAGTTGGTGAAATTACATGGCTCATTATCTATAATGTGGTTTCTATATCAGACCAGACAGATGCAGACAGTGGTATGATCAAAACACACAGAGATTCCTAATGGTACTAACATCATTAGCAGGAAACATAGGGTTTTCCAAGAAACACAATGTATTTAATGCTATTTCTAACATTATATGACAAAATAACATGTGTTATTTGTTTGTTATGTTGTGCTTGACCTCTGAACCGCAGCCAATTTGTTCTTGTTTTTTTACTTCTTTATCTTAATAATATAGTACAAAGACATACATTACAGGAATATGCAGGTGTACAAGGCAAATAGCAGCTTGGAAAACAACATAATGTATGTTGAAGGTACAACAACATCGAGATAGTGATGAACGGCCGATTACTTCTGCTTAAAAAGTGCTGTGCTTATAATAGACCATCTATTCCCCTCTGAGCTGATGCTACCAAACACAGGAGATGAGGCAATAGTTGTTCACGACCACATCGCTCCAGAAATGAAAAGTTTTGCTCTAACAGAAGGGTCAGTCAAATTGGGAGATAGTAAAGGCTCCTCTGGTATCCAAAGTATGACTTGGGTTCACGGGAAGCTCATTAACACTGCAAATCCCCTTGATCTTTTCCAATTAACTGTCCCGGCCAGGACGATGTGAGACATGCAATTAACAAAGGCCAGTGGCTGACTCACCCCTCATCCCCCTGTTTCATTACCGGCAAGCCTTGGATCTGAGTCAAATTCAACAGCTGACATATGTGCTTTAACAATCTGAGGGCTGTGAGCTTGATGCATAGCAGGTCTTCTCTCTCTGTACTGTAATTACAGAGATGGCCGTACGTTATCGGTTGAGTTGGTTCAAGTTCTCACTCAGACGGTGAGGGGTAACATGCAAGAGTCAATCATGAAATAAGGGGGATGATCAGAGACCTGTGTAACACTTACAACACAGACTTTGGATCTATATACTGCTCTGTAGCTTGTTAGTGTCTGATCAAACTTAGTGATGGCATCACTCACCCACACTCATTATTTCTTAGAAGAAAGGATTTGTTTAATTCTTAGTACTGTAAACCATCTACAAATTAATCAGTCTTCAATGATATATAGTATTTATCCATTAAAAAGATAGTGGCGATTTCCCAATATTTTCTACTTTGAATGATTTTTTCTCTGTACATAATTTGAACATAAGCAACTAAACATTATCATGTGAGTTCTGAAGCTGTAGCCTGTTTACCTCTGACTGGCTGTGAACCACACAAATGATGCTGAAGTCAGATGCTTTACAGATATTATTTGCACGACCACAAGAAGTTGTTTGTCAGGAAAAAATGAGCATCGATAATTCAGTCACACTTTATTTCAAGGTCCCATATTTTCCAACTCATTTCCTGGAAACTTTACTCATAGATCCCCAGAAATTAGCTGGTATTTAGCGGTTATTACTAGGATATTTCCAAGAAAGGCCAACGCAATTTAGTACTAATTTTATGGGAAATGGGGAAAGTGTTGCTTTAGTTATAAAGCACCAGCTCCTTTCGACTTTCCTGGAAGTAGTAACAAAAATTCATACATAAGAGATCCACTTGGCAATCTCATTTTACTGACATTTATTTAACTGATGTTTATGCTACATATTAGTTGTATTGCATGTATACCTGTGGTTCTAAGCTGCATTGGAAATTCCTCAGTCTTATGTTTCTGATATGATGATCACACAGTAAAATACACTGTTTCACAAACTCACCAGTTACACTTACAAATACATTTCTACCCAATTTCCACAGACTGTAAAATAAAGTGACATAAATATAATCAATTATTACCAAACTACAGAAGCCTCTCTTTAAACAGTCTTTTCATGTACAGCTGATACCAGCTACTTTATAGGAAATTATGAGGAAAGTTAGCTGGAAAATACTGTAAAAATGTTAAAATGATTGTATTTGTAGGTCTAGTGTCAACAGTTCTCTTAAGAAGACTTAAACCTGTAACAGTGAGTGTTTGCAAAGCCCCATCCACCTTAGTTACTGCTGCAGCACTTGTCAGGCTTTCTCTTCTTGAATGGCAACTATGCAATTACAATAACAGCAAAGATGTGCCACTTGAAATTCTTATTGATGCTTGAAACAATAGGTCTTTGATTTGAGTCGATGTTAGCCCAAAGCAGGGTTCTTATTTCTTGCAGGTGACTACAATGGGAACTATACCTACTATATTTTATCACCTGTAAGTAGTTAATTCAGCTAACATTAGCCCCATAAGTTGAATAAATAAAATGAGAATCTATAAAACAAAAATGCACATACACACATACACATGATGTGGTGCTAAAAGACTGAGCCTAAAGCTACATGTCCCCTGGCAATAACTGATCATCCTCACCAGATGATTATTCATGTAGAAGACATATAACATGAAAGAAAGAAGCAACATTGCTCTTGTATTGCAGTGCAGAGCCAGTTAGGCCTAGTATTAAAAGAATGATAAGAAAAAAAGGCAAATCAGATCTTACTAATGTCCCATACAGACTGCTTCTGCCAAGTTATGCTTGGACGATTAGCTGCTCAGGGTAGGGGTTTTGGGAACAGTCAGTTGGTAAAGGTGTGATTTCCTCCTGAGGGGAGCTGTTACTGATCCAACTGATATCCATGAATTCAGCTAAGCTAGGCTAAAGTTACTGCTTCACACACCTTTGAACTACAAAAATACTCTCCCAATAAGAGCAGTTGGGTCCTTTATACGTCTTCTCTCCTTTTGCACCCACAGAAGCGGACTGTTTTATATTGTCCATGGTAAATTTTATTGAAAGTTCCCAGTATTTCAAAAGCCTCTTTCTCTCCTTTGAGGAGTTAGTTAGACTGAACACATAACCTCACCATTTTGGCACTGATGACATAATTAATGGAGAAAAACACGACTTAATGGAGATTCAGAGGATCCTAACATCTCTTTGAAGATAAAATTTGCATGTCCTGTCAAGTGATCATGTTAGTGGGCACACAGACTCTCTGGCTTCAAAAGCGGAATTTGCCACCCACCACTACGGACGCATACAGTGCACACACCAACCAGGACATACAACACAGTATACACACACAGACAGAGACTAAATTTGCACTGGTATTCTTGTGCAGACATCATATTGATTTAAATTCATTTCCTGGGATCTTACCCTACTTTGATTCTTGTGTAACCTTAAAATAAAAACAAAGTTTTAACCCTACTTCAAAAGGAAATGCAAAAACTTCCTCCAAAGCTGATTTTTGTTGTGAATTCTGTTTCAAAAACTAGAATATGCATCTTGCCTGCATGTCTTCTTTCACAAAATATCCATATCCTTCTTTCTGTCTGTCTAGGTAGCTTCTTGTTTTCTGTACCCATGTGTGGTTGCATTTGTGTGTGTGTGTGTGTGTGTGTGTGTGTGTGTGTCTGATACTGTATTTCTCTGCATGTGTGGGCTGCTGGAACTCAGTTTTACTGATAGAGGGTGAATTCAAACTCCTTTGCATGCACTGTCTGGATAGCTGGGCTCAGATTTCTGGCATCACTAACATCTTTGCATTTTCATTTGGTTTCAGAAGAAACTGATATAATATTCATCATCACATTACATTTGCATTAATGTTAACTCTCTCAAGGGCATGGCAGCATCACAATGGGTTTGTTTTTCAAAGAGAAACAGACTATTTTGGTAATCCTGATAATGTTAGCAATACACTAATTATGCAAAATTTTTGCAAAATATGCACTCCCTTGTCACTCCTCCCTTCATTATGGTGACATACCTTGTACCTTATAGCTAGACAGGACATGTGTAGATATATATATATTTTTTTTACATATACATATATCATAAGCAACTCTGAAAAAAAGTTGTATATGCCACTGTGAAAATATTAAGTGTCAAATACATTGCAAGCAATAAAACTGCTGGTGTCAAAGTGAATTGAGAGCATTTCTATTGGGAGTAAAACTAAAACTGAGTTAGAGCAGTCAGTAATCAAGCAGGTTAGTGCATTGTAATCATGAGGCATTTTATATTAAAGCTCATAATATTCTTAGTTTTTTGTTGAATTAAAAAAAACAGTGATACCTTCATCTGCTGATTACACTGTAGTTCTCAACTTTGTTGTTGCTTGCAGGTTGTGGATTGCTGGGAGCTAATTAGTGACATATTCACTTTAATAGCTTTTGTAAGGTGTAACTGTTCACACTGGTTGCAGAAACAGCCTAGAATATATGCAGCTGTAAGCAGTGCCTCAGGAATAAGCAAAGTGTAGAATATTAAACTGTAATGATTTGGGACCTGTCTGCCTCTTCAATCAATCTACAGAACATCGTGATATGGTTTGACTACAAATCTATTATATGTGAACATGAATGGGATGTTTGGCATCAATTACGTCCTTTTTATTTACTGTGCATCTTAATTTCAGTGCTTGTCATGAAGGATTAATGATGATCATATTAGATGCAGTGACTGGACAAAATATTGAAAGCAGTAAATGTAAAAGGACTTTGAAGCTATTAAGTCCCAATCACCAAGCAAGCAACACTGCTGTGTCATTTTAAGATGAAAGTCAATTAGCATTGTGGGTCAGGTTTAAAAGAGGTCTAACAATTGCCACTTTTATGTGACTTTTCAAAGCTACATGAAGCAACTAATGGAGTTCTAAAGTTGTCAAAGAAATTGTGGCTTAACTGCAGGCACATCAATTACAGGATGTTAAAAGTATTTAAAGCAGCAAGGGTCTCAACTATCAAATGACAAACTGTACTGGAACAGCATTTACATGCTAAGCTTTATAGCCAAGGAGAGATGGCAACCACGACATGGAATTATGATAGAATCAATCATCTGTTCATTTCAATTGTAGGTTATTTCTCTAGCTATCTATGTATATGTTGAAATACATCTATGGTATAATCTCTATGGCAATGCCAGTTGATCCATCACTTTGGTCCACACTGAAATATTTCAATAAACATTGAATGGGCATGAAATTTTCATTCACCGTCTCATCCTGAATTCTACTGACTTTGGTGATCTTTTGATTTTTCACCACGAGTTCAACATTTTTGAGTTTAAGTGAAATGTCCTGACATTTATTATATAGACTAATATTCCCTGCATTATAAATTGTTGTAACTTTGGTGATTCTTTAACTTTTGCTCTAGCTCTACCAGGCAATCACAGGACAAAACCCCAATTTCTCTAAATCATTATGACCAAATATCTGCAAAACTGATGACGTTCCCTTAATTTGTCTTTAGTGCTAAAGAACATTCTAAACAAAGATGGTGATCATGGTAAATATTATATATCTGTTTAACATCAGAATGTTAGCATTGTCAGTGTGAGCTTGTTGGTATGTAGATGTTTGTATATAGCTGAAGGCAGTACTGTGCAGTACAGCCTCATGGAGCAGCCAGCATGGCTGTGGACTCTTAGTCTTGTTCTACACTTTTCCTTAAGCAAAAATGAATGGCTTGCAGGAATGAGCTTTCACCTAGAATGTCATATTGATATCCTGATTTATATATTAAGATTAATATTGTAAGAAAACCAGGCTAATGAGTCCTGATACTAATTCCCAATGTTGACAAAACACTTTGAATTGAGACTGTTTTATTAACTACTTTTTCCAAGGTCAAACAGCACCTAAATGTTTCAGTGAAAATGGAGGATGAGTTCTTGAAGTGCTCAGAAAATGTAAAAAAAAAAAAAAAAAAAAAAAAAAAAAAAAAAAAATCCATGACAACTGGGTAAATTCCATCTGCTGATGAAGATTATGTGATATGACTGAAAGCACCAGAATAGCTGAGGTGAGGCTGTTTTGTCAGCTGCTGTTGCAACGTCAAACACCAACTTTCAACATCAACTTCCGATCTTACTCTCTATCCAGAATTTTATGACAGAACAATACAAACTTTCTATAATTACTAAAGTCGGTCAGATGAATGAAATGAATGATAACAGTAAGTCTCTTAAGTTTTACACTACTGTGGGCTGTGCAGCTTGAGAAGTCTTATTAACCTAGGTGCCATTCATTAACATCACATTATTCATATACATTTCTATATTGGACTCCCTGCATTTCCAATCCTGCAACAATTACACACTTATCAAGGATTAAGGGATCCTATATTTAGAAGCAGTTACAGAGATAAGCAATTATTTTCAGGATTGAACAAATTAAAATTAGAGTCAGTCATGCAAAGTTCTTTTGTAATGACGGTATCATTCTATTTTATTAGACTGACAGCAAAATACTTGCATTAGCGCAATTTGAGATAAATAAAAATGACCCTGAACCACAGCTTGATCATGGCTTCTAATAGATAAAACAAAATGATATCATAAAATTTAATCACAGCTAAGTTTAAGCCCATGGCTTGTATGCAATATCATAAACTTGTATCAAACACACAATATCTAATTTATCTTACAAAATGTTGACCACACTGGGCTTTTGGATACTGGGTCACCTCCCCATGTTATGTTTAAGGTGAAATGAGCTGTTGCCATAACCGTGCTGAGAGGCATGGGCAGCGAGTTCCCTCTTCCTGAAATAGCCTGCAAAATTGTTTAAACAGATAACTGGGAATCTGGCTGCTGGCCAGGAGCGTGCCCCAATGCCTCATGGGATATTAATGGCAGCCCAAGCTGAGGCAGGTCTGCAGTGAGGGAATAGATCCTGGTACCAGCACGGCACATCTCCCTTAATCAGTGCTTTAAAATCAGCTGTGCCTCTGCTAATTGGCTTCATTTCAATCTCAGGATGTCTCCATTTGCTATTAAATTAGAGCAGCGAGGGGCTGCTGTGAGGCATGTTGTAGGAATACATGTTTCTGAGCTGAAATCACACTAGGATTAGATCCTCTTTCCACATTACACTTGCCCGTAGCTACAAATTTGTACAGTGTACGCGGGAGTTGTTCAATAACAGCTTCTAATACAGAAGTGTTTGCTATTCTGTGCCTTTCCTCACTAAACTCCCCCATCTTCACTTCTCTCTTCCTGTGTCCTGGCTAGCGGGCTTGTGGTAGATAAATATCAGCTCCTTTGGCAGCGGTCTCCATGTACATTTCCCCAGTGAGCCCATGGGCCCCTTGATGAAAGCCATCCGTCACTGCTGTGGGATGACCTGTCTGTGCTGACCACCATACACCTCCACCCTGACCAGTAGACTGTGAAGGGGATGTCTCCATGAGCACCCTCACACACCACCAAATCGTGATTTAATGCCTTTAATTTACACTGTCTCGAGGGCTTATCAAAAGGTTAGTTCGGGAGCACTGAGACAAGTTTATAAAGGTCTTGCTGGGACACTGCTACGTAGGACTTGGGGAGTACTGTAACACTTTGAATTTTGCTACACAGATACCTTTTGTAAGTGATACCTAATTTTGACTGCCGCAATACGCTGCTATTTAGTGTTTAGCACCGCAGCCACACCGCGTTTTGGCAAGCAGGGCATGTTTTTCTGCCGGTGTATCCCAAGGGACAAGACAAGAGGGAATGATGTGAAGCTGAGTGAGATTAATGTGTGGTAAATTGAACATGTGCTGGGATGACAGTGAAGATGAGGAATGATGCCTCTACGGGAGATGGAGAGTGACAGACTGAAAACAACATAGTAGAGTTGGGGACATTCCCATGAATATTCCTCCCAAATATTTAAGAGAACATTCAGCAAAGGAGCTGTTTGATGCAATTTTCTGCAATATTTGATCACACAAGTCACATAGCAATGGTCTAATTGAAAGTGATGACATGGTATTTAAGCAAGCCGTGGTTGGCCAGCAGTGTGCAAAACAAATCCTGTGCAGGTTTTATCTTTTGTGGGCCATCAGGACCAATTTATGACTGTCATCATCATCACTTCAAGTAATGTCATTGGAGGGCATATGGAACAGTAAATTCTGTTCCCAGGTTCCTCGTTACTGTAAATGTTCCTCCTACACAGGCAATCAAATTGATAATTCATGTAGCAATATGCCCCTGTAGGGTCAGAATGGGACTGAGGATGCACAAAACATGGAAGAAGAGGAGGTTTTAATGAGGAAGATGAAAAAGGTATAAGATATAAACATGTAAATCTTTGATGTAAAATATTGCACCTTCAAATCTCTGCACATCATGAAGAAGAAAATGGTAATACCACAGCATCTCCACGCATTTGGATCTGTATCTAATGAATTCTCAATTTATCATGGAGACACTTTTGCCCCAGCTTTGTGCCACAGTATGTGTTAAATGACCACAAAAGCCAAGTACTGTGATTTTTTTTAACGTGTCCAGGTTTTGAGATATCTATCTCTGAGATTTGGTGAGATAAGCAATGTCAAGGCACAGTGAGTATGTCTTTGGCAGAAAATAGTTACACTGAAAACTGTTGACGTTGAGGTCTGTGGATTATCCAGAATAACTGGGACACACCAACTTAAAAAAAAAAAAAAAAATGTGCTGTAGCACCCCAAAATTGCTTTCAGCTCAACTGAACTAGGATATAAGCAGAAACCTTTGAGAAAGATATCTCAAAATCTGGACAAATAAATCCAAAACTATCTGCATGGCTAGATAAATCTAATGGCAGTGTGCAAAATACATGGAGTCCTGGTGGATCTCAAATTCATTTTTTGAATCAGCTAACTAATTAAGTCTAGGTAGTTTCTATTTATTTACTGTTAAAAGTATACTATATATATGCGTGTTGAAATACTGGAAGATGAGGAGAAGCTCAAAAAATGTGACTTCTTGGAGCTTCATGGATAATACTCTCACACTACAGTAGGCCCTTTAAGTCCAATAAACATGATCAAGTCCACATGCAAGTATCCAATGCAAAAATTATTAAGTCCTTAAACAGTGTTTATGTAACTAAACAAAAATAAATGTTACTGTATAGCTGATTGGCTAACATTATTCTGGATTTTTTGTGAACTGACCTTTTAACAAGCTAATTATAATAAGAGACTGACTCCTGAATTAGACAGTACCTAGGGTATTTGTGGTAGGGTGGTAACTTTAACAGATGAGTCTGTTACACTCCCTCCACCAAACTCGCTCCACAAATCACAACAAGTGTTCCCTGCTGGGAAGACTTTGGGCCCAGTCATGTGAATTATGTTTGTTAATAGACACCAGCGGTACAATTTTCCTCCCTCAGGAAAGAGAGTTCCCTCCTTCTTTAACCCACAATGCCTGCCAGCACAATGACTGAGCTAAACTCTCCTGAAGCAGATGGACAGCTTCTACCAAAGGAGGAAGTCTAATCTACTTCTTAAACTTTTCCACATAAGTACAGTATTCCTTAATGTATAAAAGACTTGCTCACTGCACATAATAGATGTTCAATATCAGCATCAACACCCATACTAAGTCCTCAGTGATTACCCACCAAACAATCAACATAAAAGTAAAACTTTCATCCTCTCTCATCTGCCAGCTCTGCCAGTGCAGAGTAGGTACAGTTGAGAGAAAGAAAGGGTAAATGTTTTTCACAGGGACCTTCTTGCTTTGTTCCTCATGGCACACATTTTAACCACTGTCTGATCAAACAAACCTAGCAGACTGTTCTGGGGCTTTGAAAAAAATACAAATAATAAAAGTGGAGATGCCGGGGTTGCCAGTTTTCTAATCCTCAGATAACATGATGTCTGTAAAGCATGTTGTTCTGTCAATACACACAGTAACCACTTGGATGAAAGAAAGCTATTTTTAAAAAGGGGAAGAGGATTTGTGAGTCATCATAAAGTGTCATATGGTAATAAAAAATCAATTCAGTGAACAAAACAGAAATATTTCTCCACAGAGATAAAAGATTATAAACATCAGGGAATCTGAAATTGTGTTTGTTTTCTCTGGTGGTTATGTAACACAGTCAATAGTTAACTAAACTCACAAATTCTTTTCATGCATAAAACGTACACAAAAGAATAAAAATTTCAAGATGTGAAAAGTTGCTAAATCACCTCAACAGAACAATATCAATAACAACATTTAAAGGAAGAATTCAATATATGTCAATTATTGAATTCTTACCTTCTTGCCAAGTGTTAGTTGGCTTTCAACCACATCACATGTGGTCTTCAACAGCAGACTAATGGATCAAGTTTTTCTTGTGCATGTTGGTTTTAAGGACAGGACTCCAGACCTTGTATGTTAATATATCCAATTCTTTGACAACTGTTGAAGACCATGTCATGGGGCTGAAAGCATTGGTAGAGTGTTTTAAGTGGACCTTGAGTTGGGACTGTTCTGTAAAACTACTATTTGCAAGGTAAGGGATTCATTTCTATGATTCACTTTTAAGCCAACATGAACAAAAAAAATACTTTAAAGTGTTACAGGTATGAATGAGATCATACTGGCTACTGAGCTCACACGTCCACAGATCCATCTCTATGACAACTGAGCAAACTATATCCTCCAGTAAAGACTAAGTGGTTTAAAGGCTCCAGAAAAAGCAATAACATAGTGTGAATAAAATTTACAGACTTTCAGAGTGTAGTAAACTGAATACAGTCGATTTCTTTTAAGATACAGTGCAAACAGGACATTTCTGCCATGTGGTCAGTGAATGAAAAACCACTGCTTTTTATTTTACACAAAACACAAAAACAAGAGGCTACAGCAATGCTAATTATAGTATTGTTCTCTGTTAGGGGGAAATGCGTTTACTCATTACAGATAACCCAATTCAATCGTGTTTGATATTCACACTGTCAGAACACACATATGTTCCTAATTTATCCTCGGCATCGAAGTTTTATTTCATTTGCTTCAAAAACAAACAGACACATAAGAGCTTGCTTTTGTTACTTTGTACTCAAGAATTTTCCTTTTACTTTGTCTTAATTCTAATCTTAAAAATAAACGAAATTCCTCTGAGATGCTGGAAGCACATCTGCAGCCCTTCACAAACACAGAGATAATGAGGTTGCTAAAGAATGGAAAGATAAAAATGAAAGAAAAGTTAGTTTGTAAGAGGAGATTCCTCTCAGGCAGTCGAGGCTGGTGTGTATATATAGCAGAGCAGCCTTGCTTGTGTAAGGGGGTGTGCATGCTGATGGCCATCGATCGAAGCAGAAGGTGTTGTCTGGCACTTCAGGCCATTCACACAGACTCCTGGCTTTGAGTGCAGAGTTATATTAACAAGTTTGCCAGTTTGTAATTAATATGAATCTGCTGTTGAGCTTGATGTGCCCTGTTTTTTGGTTATGGAGCCATTTTGACATGTTGGAGAAATATTCTCTGCAGAAGACAAAAGGACCTCATGAAGGACAGGGATTTCATGTGCAATTTAGTTGTCCACCTCTTAAAATACCCTAAATGCTGTCTTTTCTCAGATGCTTCAAGATAAGCCAATATGAGCTGGTTTCAAATCACTGTGCTCATTAATTGTTTTGTGTGTCTATTGTGCATTAACCTCATGCCAGTGTTTTCTAATTTCATCCTTGAGCCACCTGTGTGTTTACCAGCGCCCGCTTTAGGAATATGTGTGTCTCTCCAAGGTGGGATCATTGTGGATGATCATAACAGAGCTGAAACGGTTACTCACTGCTTTTGTCCAAAGCAACTCACAGGTGAGGGACAACACTACAGCTTCAGTACTGCAGGAGACCTTGAAGTAAGCACTAAGTACAAAATGCTAAATATTTGTTGGTTCTAGATTATCAAATGTGAGGATGTGTAGCTTCTCTCTGTTTTACAGACAAATTGAGCAATTTGAAGATGTCATTTTGGGCTCTGGGAGAGTGAGATTGGGCCTTTTTGCTTGTTCTGACATTTTATAGATAAAACAATTAACAGATTCATAAAAAAAACAAGTGGCAGATTATTTCATAATGAAAATAAGTGTTGCATCCCTAGATAAAACCACTACCCACTTCCCGCCAGTATCCTTAACTGTCCTTAAGCTCATGTTCAGCAAAAATGTTTGACTTTGTCAAACCTTCAGGATGAGTGTTGGGGGAATTTAAACTCAGTCATGGCTGCTTTTGGTGAAATCATTTCATCTGATATCAGGAAATGTGTGGTCAAATAGTCCAAATTACTACCTCTGCTTAGCTCAGTCTACAGTTTGTATAGCCAGTATAATATTATCTCTCCTAATCCTACCCTTTTCTTCGTGTTCGCTCTTCTATAGTCACTCGCCAAAGCTTCATAAAAACTTGTGTTCACAACCTGAAAAGTTTCTAAGTCTTGTAACAACTTTAACCCTTCCCCATTGGCAAGAGCGAGCCCAGTGAAGAAAGTGATCATCAAAGCCAGACAAATTTACACCTTAGCCAAGTATCATGAGTCCTGCAATTTCACACAGACCCAGTTTTCCTCCACAGCAACACCAGGAAAACAGCCAAGTTTGCCACTTTCCAGATGGAGGCTAGGCTTTTGAATAATGACTGGCTCTGAAAGTTGCATTTGAATGTCTGTGCTACAGTGTTTACAAAAGTGCTGATCTCTACACCGGTACTAGAGTCACTTTGCATTGCTACATACTGTATAGACAGCAGTCTGTCTTACACATCAATCTCAAGCACACTTACATTTCACTGAGTATGGATTTTGGTGCATATCAACCATTTTCACATGTCATTTGGTGTTGCAATTACCAGAATTATTTCTAGCATCCATCACCTTTAGTTATCTGAATATTTTGGACATCTACAAACATCACTGTGTCGTGTTTACAGTGATGTCTGTAGATACACTGTAGGTGGACAGGAGAAAAATGCAGGACTGAATTTTTTTTTTTTTTTCAGCTCTAAGATGAGCCCTCTTTCCCTTCATTTCTATCAAGGCATTCCTCCTCTTCCAGTCACTGCTCACACACACACACACACACACACACACACACTCACACACACACACAAGTGCACACACATGCTGCACATCTCTCTATGTAGCGGCTTCTTCCTCAAATAGAAAATGTGCACTAAAACATGACAGCACTGGCGGCTAGTCTCCGAGAGCAGCCCCACTCTCTCTGGCCTAGATTCTTTCAAATCCGCTCTGGAAGTGCCTTCGTCCTCAGCTGCACTGCCAGCCCGCCAGAGAGTGAGTGAGCAAGCCATCTGGCTGCACAGCACATCAAATCCCAATCTGTGTTAATTTGAGTGTTATGGGCCATTGTTTATTTTTGAAAAAAAAAAAAAAAGAGGAAAAGGGAAAAAAATCGCTCACAGGATTAATAACCCTTTTGTAGTTAATTCTGTGCAAAGTTTTTCCAAAGTTTTTGTCGACACACAGCATGCCAGGACAACTGCAGGTCACTACTGAAAATTAGATGTGTCTAACATGGCAAAAATAAAGATTTAATATAGCTACAAGAAAGTAACACTTTGTGGATGTTATCAAAATGAAGTCAGTGCATAAATGGAACATTTTTAAAAATAAAACAGACTACTATGTAAGCCAGTAGTCACGCTGTGCAGATAAAAGTAATTGCGCGGCATTGGTCTTCACCACCTGGTGAAAACATTTGGACCGCCATAGGCTTTCATTGATGTTTATTGTTTTTTATTCAGATCCCCATTAGCAGTCGCCACCACGGCTACTGTTTCACAGGTTTTTATAAGTCACTCAGAGGACATATAACTGATATATGAGATATAAACTTCCAGCAAGATATCTTCTTAACCAACATAGATAGAGAAATATATAAA
This sequence comes from Lates calcarifer, assembly GCF_001640805.2. Taxonomy (NCBI): domain Eukaryota; kingdom Metazoa; phylum Chordata; class Actinopteri; family Centropomidae; genus Lates; species Lates calcarifer. The sequence continues at coordinate 7,206,705 of NC_066837.1, read as the reverse complement.
AACTGCATTTTTAATATATGCTCCACACTGATTGTGTAGTAATATAACTGCAGCTTCCAGCTCTTAGTAAATACAAGACAGCTATATTACTTGAAAACTTCCTCTTGGTTTACTAGAACGAAGGAAGTAGTTGAAGCCACGTCTCTTTTTCTTTGTCTCTTTACCCCCCACCTCCCTTCCTCACCCCCTCCTTCTTTCTCTCTCACTCACACACACTTACACACACACACACACACACACACACGCATGCACACACATGCCACCCACCCTGACACATGGTGTGTTATGCAATGGGTGATGCCTAATTACCACTGACATCGCGGAGACTGTTCACTGCGAAATTAATCATGACACAGGCGTCAGCTTTTGATATTTTTCGCCAAGTGCTCTGAGTTTGTACCAGCCGATGTAATTAATAAACCAAATGCACACAAATACTGATTAGACACTGACACTGATGTCTTAATAATAACCAGGCACCTTAAAAAACCAATGCCAGGTGCCACGCGGTAAGAGATAAGAGGAGAGAAACTAAGTGCAGAAGAGGAAAAAAAGAGAAATTGGAACTAATTATTTTCTAACTATTAGTATGAGGTTGTTTAGGGCTTTGACTTTGAGAACCATCATAAATAATTAAAGAGTTCACATGTAACAAGGGTGTACGAATGTATCTCTATACAAATTCTAAACAGCTGTGGGTCCACAGTAGCTCACACAAGGTTCCAGTGCTATTTATAAATCGTAGCATTGTACTGGAAAGCGCTTACAGTATATCCAGTCATGCATAACATAAACAGTTGCTTTCAGTTAGCAGAAAACCTCGCTGTTACTTTATTATTACAAATAGATGAACTGAGACTCCAGAAACACAGCCCACCCGTATCTGGCATAATTAATGTGACATGCAGCTCATCAGTGCACAAACCTCTACAAGAGCGGGTTGCTCATTTCTTGAGGTTTTTTACCGCCTCAGTGGCCAATGATCACAATCCAAGCAGTTTGGGACAAGATGTAGGCTAATTGATTTGACATATAGCTCTTTGTTAAAATAAGGTTCAGATATTATTTACCTCTCATAAAGCCATATTTTTTTAAACCACACAGCTGTGATAAGCTTTGATCTTTCACAGGCTTCAAAGTGTGATCTATCAGAACTGTTCATTTGGAAAACACAAAGAAAGCTTGTTTCACTTTCGAGACATGTTTTCTCAGAAAGAAGAGAACAGAATAGTGTGCAGGATTCCTGTACTTTTTAATTGGTACAGAAATCTTTTATTTTCCTGCAAAGTGTACTATTAAGCTATTTTAGGACCATATGATCTGTCTGCACAGTATGCACAATATATCCTTTCAGGCTATTTAAACTTTTGCACCTTGGCCTCAGCTATTCTCCAAAGCCAAACCTTCTATTTGCTCAGAGGCTGAGGTGGGTCACTGAGTGCACCTGGAGAAGGAGAGTGCAGAATAGACAAAGACGACCAAGAAAAGACCTGAGAATAATGAATTGATTTTTTTTTCCCATTTAAACATTTCCTTCAGCTTGTTCTTTTCAAAGTAATTTTTCAGGTATTTTAATAGTAGACAGTAGTGAGGTGACAGATGACAGATGTGACAAATGAGGAGAGACAGGAGGAATGAAATGCAAAAAAAGGTCTCCAGCCAAACACAAATTAGGAATGTTGCGATAACATGGTCAATTTTTCTGTGCAATATTTATACAGTATATCATTATACTGTTTCCACTGCCCTGGAATAAGTGCACATGGTCTTTTGGTGGTTGTGATTAATTTTGGTCTTGTAATGGTTGTGAGGTATGTACTGTAACTACACTTAATATACTGTACTGTAGCAGGAAAAAAAAACAAATAAAAGGAAAACAGACACACAAGAAGAAACTTTTGAAAGATCAGGATAATCAAGTAAACACTATTATCAGTCTGTCTGACCAAAGGTCACATGGAAAAATTAGCAGAAGAAAGGAGTTTGAAAATAGGCCAGAATGTGTTTTCACAAATTATCAGCTTAGAGCCATATGTGCAAACACTGTGCGCGCACACACACACACACACACACACACACACACACACACACATCAGTGAGGGTCACAAGAGACACACTGTTCTTCGCCACAGTTTTTTCCATATTCAAAGCCCAGACGCTTAAAACTAGATCAAATTTTCAGATGACTTAACTGTCTATATTTGTTTAAAAAAAAAAAATAAATCAATTTCATGTCCTGGTGAAATCACACACATGCACACGTGGATGTGTGCACTGTATGTGACAGACAGAAGAGCAGAAGGTAACCTTTATAAAATGACACACAAACAGCTAGACAGTGCATCAGAGTAAAGGTGGCTTTTCTAATCCTCTCCCCTCCTGTCGTGTGCTCTCCCTTGTCTACTGTATCTCTACATTACATCCCAGGCAGAGTGACACATTGAGCTTGGCTGTTTCTGTGGCTACTGTTCTGACATTCTGTTTGTCTCATGCTTTACCTGCCTCACTCCTTTAGTTCAAGTCAGCAACACTGAAGTGCACTTCAAGGAAGGAGCACTACTGTATTATCTGTGTATCAGTACTGGGGGAAGTGCTTTGACCTTTTGCTTAAAGCTGTTCTAATCAATATTTTCATATTAACAATGGATCAACTATGTGTGAAAATGGTCGTTCTCAGTGACAAACCCCCTGAGAACTGTCATTCAGCTCTGCAGGTTGCCTCACTTTTTCAAGTGTTTTAGCATCTTTCAGCTCAATGTTTTGGTTTTACAGCTGGTTTTATGTAACATTACTGTTTTGGTTTGCTACTACCTGCAGCTACTACCTGCTCAGCACCAAACTGCAGACAGAGCAGAGTGGATTGACAGAGCTGTAACCTGAATTACATTCACTAAGAGTGTTCTATCAAGCCCTTCCAAATTTACTGCACAACAACAACAAGTTCAGTCATATCTCAACACCAAAACATCTACCTTGGCATCTAGATGCTGCAGGATGGGGGAAATGTTTGCAAGCAGACACCAGGAATATCAATTCATAATGTACTTGACACAGTTTTGTTGAACAACACATTATTTAGTGATAATTCTCTGCATGTTAATAATCTGATCTGAAGTCAGGCTGTAGCCTATACGCAGTGTTCCTACTGAATATGCATTTCTGACTACACTGAGGGTAAACATGTTATTTAATCATCAACATATTTTCAATCGTCATTGCTTAAGTAGGAGGAACAAACCCCAGGTGGTGTACACATAGTACGAGAGACTTTCTGCAGGGAGGCAGGCTGAATGCATATCATTCAGCGTTTAAACGATACGTGCCATCCGTGTAGTAGGGCAACTTAAGGTGAACAGCAATCTGTGTCAAAAGTGGGACTGGATGGTGGCCTTATTTATGTTGTCTGAGTCTCACGAGAGACACACACTGATTTTGCATAATAGGCTGTTTATTTAATATCTAACTTTGAATTTTTTAAGCTTAAATTATGCATACATTTAAATAATGCGTGAATATCTAAAACATTATTTATCTAGCTATGATGATACAGTTCTTTCTTGATATATTTCTTGCCTGATCAGGAGTCAGCTAAATGTGCCTTTATTTGAAATGTTGTAAAGTGTAAAACTTCGCACTGATACAGTCACACATGATTCTGTCTGTAATTATACCTCAGGGTGAATTAATTAAAATCTTGCAAGTTGGTTGTATAACTCCTCAGCTCTGCATGTAGTTGACTGCTTTCATACCAGTAATACTATTTCAATTATATCAGATATTGCTCAACTTGGATTAACAGGTGACTGGATATAATCTAATTTATATCCAGTGTGAATATTTAATCAAGTGCAGACATCAGAAGCTAAAATATTGATCATATTTGAAAATTATATCAGGATAGCAACAGAGATTTTGTGTCCTTCTACATTTCCTGCATACAGTCTCTATCAGTGAGTAATAAATGTCTGTCAGTGAGTTCATGCAAAACACTTGGCCAAGGTTCTTTTTCGCAGTCAGAATGACTGTGGTTGTAGTTCAGATTTATAAACATGCTAGTTCCCATAGTTAAAATTCAATAGCATATATTCTCACGTCTGACCTCCATAGGCTGTGAGGTTGTTCAGTCTGTGAGGCAGATATGGGAGTGGATACAGCCATACAAAAGTCTGCTTCAGATACACAGAATGAGACCAGGTTTCTCATCAAAAAAATACTGTGTTAGCTAGAAAAGTGTTTACTGCGGCAAATGGGCACATTTAATGAAAACAGACCTGTGATGCTTGCACAGATGGGCTCCGAGTTACCACATATAAGGTAACAGGCATCAAATGTAGCACATGCAGCATGCTTGTTCAACAACAAAAAGTAATGACCAGAATAGCAAGGGGTTGGTGGTGATGCATACGTCTTGATCTCGATCCAGCTATCTACTATGTTACTGAACAGCTGACCGACACAGTTTTGGGCAAAGGCATTTAGAACTGAGGCATTAGAACCAACTCCAGGGAGTTCCCCTCAGCTCTAAGGGGAATTTTAGCACCTTTCAGATCATTGTTTTTCGTTTTATCAAAAGGCAACTTTACCATTTTGGTTTGGTCTCCCGGTTCTCATCGATGCTCTTTACAGACACAACAGGCAACTCTTTAAAAAAGAAAAGAACAAGGAAACAGTGCACTACCAGTCCAGAACCAAACAGCAAACTGTTGAGCACTGCGACTAGCTGGAAAACATGGTGAGCAAGTACAGAACCAGATATTTCCTTCAGCAGTTGATTGAGACCAAAACAGAACTAAAAGGAAAGCGATTATTGTCTTTATATTCATCAACGACTCCCCATAAATTCTAATGTTTCCTTGCATCTTTTGGATTTGCACAGTTTTCTAATAAGTTTGCGTGTTTCACAGGTTTAATTTTCTAGCACCAAATATCCACCTGAGAGGAATCCAAGATCAAGCACTTGGTACAAAAAAGGCTGAAGTAATAAGCAAAAATATATTGTCAGAATGACTTATTTGATGCAAAGTCAACACTAAAACATTTTAACAAGACAAACTAAAGTTGTGAGGAAAGAAGAGGAAATGTCAATTGAGTATATTGCTGCTGGGACAACTACATTATCACTTTAGATATGAATGGTCCTTAAGAATAACTCAGCTAAGCTGTAATGATAAGCAGCTGAGGCAGGATGGTGGTGACAGACTGATTAAAACTACCTCTGTAATTACCACACACGATGGGGACAGGGTCTTCTGCTGAGTTGACGAGTGTTTTGTTTCAGAGTTAACATGCTCCAATTCACCTGTCCCCATGAGGCGCAGCATGCACCTCTCTGTTATGCCTCTGACCCTCTCAGCTACTGGAGTTGTCCGCTATGTGTCTAAACTGGAGTCGAAGCCTGCTCCTAATCATAGCAATCACTTGTCCAAAAGGATTTTCCTCCCCCCACCCCCACAAAAGATGGCTATTTTTAGCTCCCATGTATGAGCAATGGTTTAAGGCCAGTGTGATTATCATTGATTTGACTAAAATAATGGCACTTGAGAGCTTCAGTGAAATTCAATGGAGCTGCCTTCAATTTTACCAGAGAGGCAGCCAATTATAACTGATTTTATATCAGCCGTGTTCTGCTGTCAGTCTGCAAAGTCTTATGACTCTGTCACTGAGGAAAAAAATCTGTGATGCAAAGCTAAATTAGATTTGCTCACGATGTGTTTGACTGGCACCCATTATGTGCAATGGACAAGTGGGAGCAGCATGAATGAGGGTGGGAAACGTTGGTTATATCTCAATTCTCCTGCTTTTTCTGAAGCAGGTCCCCCATTCATGGGTGATTAACAGGCAGATCAGGGAGGTGGGCAGTGTTGCTTGAATGGCTTTGACTAATCTAACTGCTGCTGCCTCGCTTGGGTAATGGCTACAGGCTGGCTTGGAAAACCCAGACAAGCAATGAAGAGAAACATTCAAACTACTGTACACGGCTCCACTCTCAAAGTCCTACATGCACACTTTTACGCAGCCGCATGAAAACACTACAGAATGTGACTCGACTGACTGACAACTCCAGAGATTAAACTGATTACTGGACATTGCTGAAGTAAAACCAGAGTCCACACTCACATCGACGCCAGTGAGCTATTGGCTGTAAAATGTAAATAACAGCTTAATCCAGATGATAGCGTCACAACCATTTTTTTTTTATGTTGGTGTCACAAATAAACACAGATGCCCTGTACTTTCTCACAAGTACACCAAAGGACATTATCAGTGAGGTATACTGACCTCATCTAATTGAAGTTATAGTATGCCAACTTGACTGTGTCTGACAGAGTCTGAACAAAGTGTGGGTATACATCTATTCTATCTATTATTCTTTCCATTGTTATTCACTTTTAAACAATTTTCCTTTTTTGGTGCTTTTCACTTTCATGAACTCACAGCTTCACTTGTAAAAACATGATTCAAAAAATGTCTACCTACACATGAGTGAGCGTGTTTATGATGGTGGTTGTTGGTTGCAAAGACAACTGCAGCTTGAAGCCTGACCAAAAGTGGAAAAAAAGACAGTTAAACTAAACTTCTTGTCTATTTTGGACACATGAAGTTTTGTTTCACTAGCGTTGTGAAATTAAGTCTTTTATCCTGTTTCAACATGGACTGAATTAAGTGACATCTTGACCACTCAATGGATTTGCTTTTTGAACAGCAATAGAAATATTGCTCCACCTAGTGGAGGCAGGCGTTATGGTGTTACAGGGCAACATCCTGACTTGATTTCACTCTTTACAGTAGAATGACTCTTGCCTCAGTATTCGTAGGGTTTATGAGCTCCACGTTTACTGTAAAATGGGATATCCTCTTATCTAAATTGTGGCTGCGCGTGTGTGTACATGTATGTGCAGTATAGTTCCATGGGAAACCTTTTCAGAGGTGGCACTAGAAGAGATTGTTTTTTAAAAAACAGCATAAAGTACGGTGAGAAAGGAGGACAGGGGATTAAACGCCTGCAGAAAATGTAACAAACTTGCAGAGGATATTTTATTTAAACCAAACAGACTGCCTCGCGCTGTTAGTCTGAGAGTTTATCTCAAACAACCCTGCACTGAATCCGGTGCCCTATTTCCAAACGGCTCTGACTACCTGCGCCCTGAGCCCCTCCCTCCTCCCCCCCGTCTCTCTCTCTCTCTCTCTCTCTCTCTCTCTGCCTCACCCCTCCTCCTCCTCCTCCTCCTCCCCCTCCTCAGAGTTTGTGTTGCACTCGTTGCAGTAGGAGGGTCCATGTGCACAGAATGACGTCGCTCTGACTGCAAGTCTCTGACCGACTCCTTCGTTTGTTTTTATTACTCTTTTTTATCTAGGGCCCAGAATCTGTAATCTGCAAAATTACGGCCATAATGTGAGATCATCTGCCGCTGTCGTCCGACCCGTCGCTGCCGTTCGTCCTGTCAGGAGCAGCGGCTCGCTGTTGAGGATTACTAGTGATAATACGCAGTAGACTTCTCCACTGTGTCTAGCTGTCAAACTGTATACTATGTATTGGAAAGAGTAGACAGAACACATTTGTTGATATTTATTGACTTTTGCTTTGCGTATCTTTTTTTGTCCTCTGGATTATCGCTGCCCAGCAACACAGCCACCTGACAACTCTGAATGTCGTAATTAAGGTAAGGAAGGACAGAGCTCAATGTTTGACTGTACATTTTAATTTGGCGCTGGCTCTGAGATAATGAAAGCAAACTCCTCGCTGTTAAGTCGGATAACTCAATTCTTGCATCCCCGGTCCGTTTGCTGGGGAAGAGAAATCTAATAACTTTCAACCGGGACCGTTAGCGGACCTGTGTCTGTACCATAATAAAAGTCGTCAAGAAGTTTATGTAGTTTATGTGAGTACAAAAATAACCACAACAATTCTATTTCAATGGATGGTAGATTTTGCATGTCTGAACGCACCTGTCTGGAGGTACTGAGAAATATCTCGTGCTGTCATTTTTGTTTTTCTGACTTAAATCATTTAGGTTTTCTCCCTACTGCACTTAGTGCCGCTTGTTTTCCCAACATGCTGAAAATGCGACTACTTTCGCACAGAATTTAAAAAAGAGATCACAGCAACACCACAGCAAAAATCCTCTATTAGTATTTATTCTGCGCAAACGCAAAATGGAGAGAAATGCACAGTTGCATGTCCTACCGAGACAGGACAATCACGGCTGGAGTAAGCTACAGGGAGGAATTATCAAGCTGACATTTCTTTCATTTTTAATTTTACGTTCAAGAATCTGCACACACGTGTAAGGGATATTTTGCAGCCAACGTGCATAACTTTAACTCAAGATATCTCGGCTACTTGGGAGCTGAGCTCTTCAAAGAGTGCAACGTACCATGAAAAATAAATATTGAAACATCCCCTGAAGCAAAGGCTTAACATTGTTACTGTCTATGTCAAGTGTCTTAATTATTGCCTGTATTTTTATTGCTTTTACACATGACCGGGCTGCTCCAGCCGCTAAAACAACATTTCAAGTTATGTCGCAGCTATGTTGTGGCTGCAAGAGCAATAACTATTGAGTGGCAGCTGTCGGACCAATCCATGAATGGCCTGATGAGGCTGGTGGATTTCTGGCTGAGCTGTCCAATAGAGGCGCAGCAGAGGTGGGAATTTAAACAAAAAGCCGAGCCGACGTCACGTCGATACATTAACCCTTGAAATGCTTTTTTCCTTCAAGTTATCACTGCACATCCCCTGTAGTGCAGCGATAAGGAGCTTTATCTGTGAGAGAGGAAATACTGTACAGACTTGCTTAGGACTTTTTAAGACTTAACATATTGTATACAATTTTTCTCATGTATTCTTAAAAGATAAGTAGCCATAACATAAAAATAAGTGAAATCTATTACATGTTATTTGAGAAGAAAATATTTATACATCTTCTCACGACTCTTTCACATTAGCCTCACCTTTTTTGCCTGATTAGGTTTTTATTCACTGAAGCAGAACTTACTGCTTAGACATCTACCCAGAACTGACAGACTGTATTGATTAGCATATTCCTGAATATATAATTTAGTCCCATATGAGACTTGTAATCTCTGCCCAAAGGCAAATACCCTTAATACACATTGCCACTCAAATCTTATTATTAATCCAGTGCCTTATGTGCAGCTGGACTACAACAAATTTGAAGCAACAGCATTGTAAGATTTTCTCACTTTTTCCCTCCTTTTTTCCTTCTTGCCTTATTTTCCAGGTGAATCAATGAGCCAGCAATGGAGACCAAAAGATACCAAAGTTTCTTTGATGGAAGCGATACAGAGAACAGATGGTCTCAGGTCCCCAGCACCATGGAGTACTGCTGCAGTACAGAAGATTCAAGTCTGACTAACAATGATATCCTGATGGACATAGTCAATGTCAGCTGCCCTGCTGGAAGCCCGGCCACCGACTGCAAAGACAACAATACAAAGAAGCAGGAGCAGCCAATGCTTCGGCTCAGCCAGAACCAGCCATTTGTTCTCCCACACTTCAACAACTCTCTCCATGGTCATAAGCAGGAAATGGACTCCAAGGAGCTTTCCAAGACTGTGGCTGAGTCTATGGGTCTGTATATGAATGCAGCCAGAGAGGCAGACTTTGCCTTTAGCCAGCATGGGGGCAGTACCAGCCCTGGGAAGATGTATCCAGTGTGTGGACGGGCTCTAGAGGAGACTCAGTGTGGTTCCACAAAGAGCCCCAAGTTAAAGCAGTTTAGTTTCCAGCAGTCCAGCACCACTCCCAGAGAATGCACCACTGGGACTCCAGTTAGCTCAGCATCTATGCTGGCCTCATCTCTGTCCTGCAGCCCCCAGACCTCCAGCTCCATCTCCAGCCCTGGGGGCAGCAACAATATGGTGTCGTCAACCACCAGTCCTCCTACGTGCTTTGGACCAGTGTGCTCCTCCGTCAGCAGTCCTGCCAGCCAGACGTCTTGTGCTGCAACTCTGGCCAACATCAAGCGCAGGAATTCAGCCACATGTAGCCCTGTAGAGTCCACCACAGTGGGCTCACCACCACTCACCAGCCCTCTCAATATCATGAGGTCCCCCATGTCTAGCCCTCACAGTATGAGTAGTGTGAGATCGCCTCCGTCCTGCAGCACTACATGTAACATTAGGTCATCTGTCTCGAGCCCCACAGGTGGCAGCTGCACCAGCACCGCCAATAACTGCAGCACAGTAAGGCCCTCCATCTCCAGTCCAGCCACAGGGGGCACTATGGCCGTCAGCAGCCCACAGAACCCATCCTCTGGTGGGTTTCCCGTTTCCAGTCCTGCTGGTGGACTTGGTTTGGTGCAGAATGACACCAACAGCCCAGAAGCAACAGGTCTGACCAGAGACACAGACTTCAAGAACTTTGAGTTCCCTAAAGTAGAGATGGTAGACGGGGAGGTGTTCAATGTCGGCTTAGACCAGATGGGCATGGTTAAGTACATTAAGAACGAACCTGGGACTGACTTCAGGAGCATGTGTTTAGGTAGCTCCAAATGTAATGTGAGTAGCACACCCTTTATCACACAGATTAAGAGTGAGCCAAACAAAAATGAGGGATGTATGAATCAACAGCCCTATGTTGAGCAGTCACCGTCTCTTGGTCTCTTCCCTGCGTCTGAGACCACCTATTTGTCCCTAAGGAATAACATTGATGAATACAGTCTTTCTGGTATCTTAGGACCCCCTGCCTCCTCTATGAATGGGAACTATGAGCCCGATGTGTTCTCCAACAATGTCCTGTCTAAAGGGGTTAAGCAGGAGTCCACTGATGGCAGCTATTACCAAGAGAATAACAGCATGCCCACATCTGCCATTGTTGGAGTTAATTCCGGTGGACACTCATTCCATTACCAGATTGGAGCCCAAGGAACAATGTCTTTCACGCGGCATGATGTGAGGGACCAGTCCAACCCCTTGTTGAATCTAATTTCGCCCGTAACGGCGTTAATGGAGTCGTGGAAATCTCGGCCAGGCATGTCAGCCAGAGGTGAAGCTTACGTGGGTCAAAACTGCATCACGGACAGCATGTCAAGGTAAGAAGAACGAAGACGTCTCTATGTAGTCTAAGTAGTCTAAGTGAGTGTCTTACAGTGTGTCTCCATGTCTCTGTGATGTTTTCTGAGTTCAAACATTCCAGCTTTGCTTTAAAGAGAGCAGTAGTAATTTATCCTAAATAATGTTTTTTTTTCTGTGAGTGTACCTGTTTAATAGCCAATAGCCTGTCTCTGTAGAGGATCTGATAAATGGAGGGCCAGTTTGTTACAGTTAGACTCATATTGCACAAGGGATTTAGGGCGTTTGCTTTGAGAAGTGCAAAATAATAACAACAGCAGGGCTTGGGAAAGGCAGCGGGATGCTGGCAGGGGGAACAGGAATTAAAGGACGGGGTCCAGGTCATTGTTATAGTAGCATGTGATCACAACATCATCTCTGATAGCACTGCCCTGTGTTCTACTGTAACACAGAGGCAAAGTTTACCTCTTATCAGGGGCCTGTGTGTATGTGCAACAACAAAATTTATTGGTCTGTTATCGGGAGCTCCAGCTAAGACCTTGTGTAATGCAAATATCTGTTTTTATGGGCCTTAGGCCATTGGCAGCATCATAAATTATGAATGATTGATCACATGCTTTTGTTGCCAAACTGATGAAATAAACAGTTGCTTTTGTAAGGGTGGGGGCTGAAACAAAACAAACAGGCCAAAGGGAAAAAATCTATAATAGCCGCCAATCTGGTGAAGCGCAACTTTGACACAGTTGTTGTGCTTCCAAAGTATTCTGGTGTCCTAGTTGCATGAGAAGTTGAAGGAAGTAAATTATCATCAGCAGGATTAATAACAGCTAATATCAAAGCCATAATATAGATATTGTTGAAAATACAGTAGTACTTGTATGTATATTCACTGAAGAAGTGAGAGATACTGATTATTTATTTACAGTAAATCAAAAGAAAGGTTTGCGGTTTTGTCTTTTTAAATAACAGTGTCTGCCTATTGGTGTTCTTATAAAATATGTTGCTATCATTTATTTATGCACGGGACATCATAAATTCACAGTTTTTATGAGCTGGAGTAAAGAAGCACTAAAAAAAGTCATAAATGACTTCCTGTTTACTCATCGAGGTATGATAAAAGTCAGACACTGTGTGTAAGAGAAGTACAACACTATATATGACATTGTTGGGACATTGGCGTACATTGCCCCGCCACATTGTTTGACTATGACTTCACCATGACAAGTCCAGACTGAGTTTGGGCAGTGATATTGCACAGAATCTCAAAATGGAGATTTATTAGATAAAAAGTTTTCCTGATTGAATTTGGAGAAACCAACTTTGCAGATCTCACTGATTGCACTGCCATTTTCAGTTGTCTGTTTTCATTTTCTTCAGCTCAGCTACTGTCATTCACATTGAAGAGACAAGTTTGGAGGAAGGGATGAGGAAAAAGACAGCCAGTTTATTATGGTGTTTCATCACTGCATATCACACAGGTCATCAACCGGCAACTTATTTACTGTAGTTTACAAGTGCAATGCAAAATATTACCGATGACAATGGTTAATAGTGCCTTTAAATTTTTAAGTGGACGGTTTATGCAGCGATCCTAACTTAATTATTCAACAAGATATCACTTTTTTTATTGTCATTCTATATATTTAACACAGTTATTTCTTGATTATTCTTGATAGTTTCATACTCATATATATTAGATGATTGTCCTTTTTGTATTTCTAATCGAAAACATGTAGAGTAAGTAAATTGTGTGAAGGAGCCTATGTATGTTTTTTCACACCTCACATCATCCATAGATCTGACCAAATTATCTTATCTTCTTTTTTATTATGCCCTCTCTGTTTGACGTGTTTATTCAGGTCTATATGTACAGTACACGCTCGTCTAGAGAGTAGATACTCCATCTGTGTGTGCGTGTGTGTGCTATAACAAGGCTTGCAGCTCTGAGGAGACTGATACAGCCCGTTACCTTGGAGGCGACCCATATGGCAGGAGCCAAAGCGATGTTGACGGGATCACTGCCACCTTGGTCCTAATGAGATCCAGCTTAGCCCTAATGTCAGACAGGATGACAGTAAGAGATGGGCCACATGGCAGCCAGCCAGGCCGACAGAATAGCAGACAGGCACAAACACACATATACATACATACATACAATTAATGCATACACACACACACACACACACAAACAGGTATACAGAAATGTCTTAAGGTAGAATGCAAGAATCTAACATTTTTTAGAGGTTGCCGCCTACTTACAGTGTCCTGTTACACCAGTAGTATTGTATTGATTGACAACTATACTTAGACATAAACATAGGCTTATTGTATCATGCCTGAAATCTGAAAGTGCACTGCAGGAAATCTGTGATACCATCGAGCTTTGGACTGACTAGATGGTGCCCAGGCCCAATATCTCATAGGCAAAAATATTACGTAACCATTAAAAAGCACAACTAAAACTCTTTGATCCACTGAAGCCTTGGATGACAGAGTGTAAAATCCCTCGGCTCTTTTTTTTCTCACTTTGGTTTCCTCTGTAAATGGTTTTAATTAAAAATGGCTGCTCATCTGAGCAGTCTGGATTACTTTGTGCAAAAAAAAAATGTTTTAACTCAGATTCACAAGAGAGGAAGAAGGGGGAAAAAACAGTTGCCTTAACCAGAATTGTTGTATTTATATGATGTTTATTTAAACTCATTGCTTAGATAAACCAGGTGGCCAGAATACGGCATTGTACAATTAAAGGTTTCTTTGTTTAATTTTTCAGCACAGCAAAAAACTTGAATTCCTGTATTTATTCTCTTGAACAATTATAGATGAAAGTCCATTATGAAAGAAATCTGATTTGTATAAAATTTAGAAATATGGAAATGATCATAAAATGACCTACATTAGTGTGCTGGATTATGTTTGCTCGCTGTCTAAATCTCCAAATCTCTTTTCACCCTATTTAGGGCATTTAGGGTTTTCACAGTAATGTTTCATCAAACAGAATTTCTCCAAAACTTTTCAGTCCTTTGACATAATAATATCATAATCTGACAAATGGTAAAGACTCAAAATAGAGGCCAACAGTATATTTTTTAAAAATGTTCAGATATTTAGATAAGCTCTCATTAAAATTTAAGCCTTTCTGATAGCCATGAGAAAAGTAGCACCTTTCTAGAGCCAGACATTTCCCTTGCTTTAAGCTTGCTAGCCAGTTTCTATAGATCGACAGTATGCCCATCATGAGGAAGCACCAGATTTACGGAGGGAGAATGCTTTGCACTGGACTCTGGCCAACTCTCAATGTTCTGCAGAGGGATGAAAAGGCATACTCCTGAGAGCACACTAATAAGGCTGTAATTGTATGTTCCTCCACTAAATTAATGGATGGAAATGATTTGATTAATTCAGACACCGCTGGATACTAATATCCAATTAAATCCCAACACCAGGCATGCACAGCAGCTCCTAGTGCATTATGGGTTACTGACTATAAAGCGGGCAGCTGCTTGTTTGGGTTGTGAAAGGGATGTTACAGGTGAAGGTGTTGGGGAATGGTTGTGGGTCTGATATGTCTATGCATTAATTTGTGTTTTCTCCCGTATGCTGTCAAATATAGAATCATTATATTGTGCTAAATTTTATCTTAAGCATGTGCTGACAGACTTGAAGTAACAGGTTCATGTTTTTCTATCATTAGTGTCAATCTTCTTTCGTTCTGTAACTTGAATCAGTAAAATTTAATGAACATCAGCTAGCCATCATGTGCTCAGTATACAGATTTTTGGAGTCACATTCAGGAATAAATAAAGCCTGTACTTTCTTGTACTTCAGAGCTAGAACTTCATTTCAAAAGAAAACACTAATTTATTTAATTTATCAATATGTGTTTCAAAAGGAATTTTAGGATATATAATACAAACTGTCAGGTGACTAGTTCATGTTTTTCAGTGTGACTGAAATTCTGTAAGATAATTAATTATGTCGGACACTATATTAGTTACAGGATTTGGCAGGGCATACAATAGATTATACTGTATCTATGCATTAGGACTATTATTACTATTAGGACTGTTTAAAGTATAAAAGTGTAATATTTTTCAGGCTGTACATATTTTAATGTGCACTGAAATAAACTGAAATTGTCTACTAGAAAAAATCTAAATGAATAAAACACCTGAATGAAAAAAAAAAATCTTAATACATAGAACCCACAAAGATTCAGTGCTTTATCTTCTGGGCAGCCCATCACTTGGCGTGGGTGGATTGGAGGCAGTGTAAAGCAGAGTGTAGAGGCAGTATGCAGTAAGGTATGAGTAGTAAGAGCTGGTCCAACTGGTGAAATCCTACTCTCTGCTGTTCTTAAAGTATATTAAAAAAAAACTTAAAAATGAATGCCTGGTAAAGATAAAAGCTCTTTGAGAGAAATTTTAGACCTTGGTTTCAAGGTGAAAACCTGTACAGGGTAAAGAGAAGGACTTCTGAAGAGCTTAGGAGTTTCTAAACAAAGGCTTCATATGGCTGCATGAAGCAGAGGCAGGGGAAATCTTCTCCAAATGCTGGATACAGGGAGTTAGTAAGCTGCTGAGTGTTTAGATTGTGCTAGGAATGATGTTTGTGATTGATCTTGATCTCATTAGAGATATGTTTACAATGCTCGAGCAGAGAAGTAGCTTAATGCTATCACCCCCATTAATGCAGTTTCATAGCCTCACATTGGGATTCAGTTTGTTTCACTTGTGTCGGGCTTTGCTGGCCAGCAGATCGACATTAATTGATATTGTGGACTTCCTCAATTTGGTATGAATCACTGATGGGACTCATTTCTCAGAGACTGGTAGACTTGTTCAACAGCTCTGTTAATGAAGGCTTGCCAATTTTGGCATGAAATCATGCAAATTAGTCAAAGTCATGAATCATTCACATTTCACAACCTGAAATTAAATTGATAGAGGACTCAGGATTATCACACACAAATAAAAGTGTTAAGTGTTATCTTTTTATCAACAAGTACCATCATGGACAGCCAGTATACCTTGATGTATTGCAGTTCCTCTCACATCCACTGAGCCATTTACCAACATGTGATTTTCCAGTCAGAACACTCACATTTTAAACAAAAGCTCTGATACACCCACTATATGCTACCTACCCAGCACAAAACAGCAGGCAAACAAAGTAGCCACTTGCTAGTGAACATAGTGGAGCATTTATTTAATATTTTCCACAGGAGTTGGTGGAGACCAAAACAGAGCTAAAAAGAAGAATGTTGAACTTACACTTGTCAGGTAGCCAGAGGCTCAATTCCAAGTGAACAATGATGTTGTGCTGGGCCTGTTGGGTGTTTAAATAGGCATTTTTTTCTAACAAGTTCACCACAATGACTTTATAAGGTGATAATATGTCAATGTTGTGTTTACAACTTGTTCCACTGGCCAAAATCTATTTATGCTGTTTTAACGGGAAAGTGGTGTTACTGTTAAATCATTTAGAGTAAAATTCTCATCACTATCACAGCCTCTTAGCTTTTCCAGCAGATTTGGTTGTGCTAGAAGCTCTGTTCAAATAACACAATACTCTTGCTTTCTCTGTCCAGTGCTCACTAAGTCACGTTAATTTTTTATTTAACCCTTGCTGGAGGTTGACAAGTACAGTAGCTAAGATTTTAATGCTGATTTTAATGTCATTGTCATTTCTACAAGAGAGAGAGAGAGAGAGAGAAAAAACTCTAAATACAGAGCAGAGGGAAGTTACAGATCTGATCTAAATGTCCAACAATGTTATCTTAAAAGGTATAGCTATGAAGGCACAGGAAAAGCCAGCTTTTTTTTCAGCTTTATGAATGGATGGTTTTTTTTTTTTTTTTTTACCTTATGCTACTAGAGCGTAGGAGAAAATGCCTACAGTGGCTGTAATCTTTTTAAAAGAACCAAGATGATACAGTGTGGCACAATGATTGGATGCTTTTGTTGCAAAGAAGAGAAACCATGTAAAAAGTCTCCACTCTGCCTCTCCCACGCAGAGCCATGCACATACACACACAAGCACACAACACCGCCGCCACGGCCGCCAACAATAACAACAACAGCACACATTCTAGGCCGGACTTGACACCCCAATAAAAGTGTGGTTACTGCTGGCCAGGGCTCCTGGGATTTGAATGCTTGTCTTGTCCTCATTTGAACTTCTTCCTGAAACACAGTCTGGTGACAGAGGGCCAGATTTCCGCTAGGCTAGGCCTGTAGTTGGAGATCTACTCTCTATTACCTACCGCTGACATTCCCTTCTGTTGTTGAGGTCATTAACAAACTGCATAAAGGAGGCGGAAACTGAATACCAGAGCAGCAACAAAGCATAGTGCATGCTTGTGTGTGGTGATGAATGCCCTGATTTTTATAGCGTGCCGCTTTGTGAAATACTGTAGCTGAATGGCAGTCTTTTGTGTACCAAGTACTTTGTTTACCTTGCACGCAAGAAGTCTTGAAGATCTCTCACAAGTGGCCTTAAAGATTTCCTGAGTCATGAGCTGTGTAGGCAGGTTTTGTATGGAAGTGAACTTGAATGAATTGCACTGTCATCTGAGAGGATATAGCAACACACTGCTATCAGTAATATAGAGTAGGGTGACTACAGGGAAACATGCACATATTAAATCACAAATTACAAAGATTAACTGGTCATAAGAGCCCATCACCACTGTCATAAATAAAAAAGAATTGTTTGTTGAGCTAAATGTAGGCGGATGTCTAATTCATTGGGTGGACATTATTCATTCAGAGCTATAAAAAGCAATGAGATCTATATTTCATTTTTGGTAGAGAGGATGCAGAGAGAACCTATCTCAACTCACTCTCTCAGCGCATTATTGTCTTCCTCTTGTATCCAGATATACTTGACTGAGCAAACAAGGCATGCCTTTATCATTCATGTTTAATTAGAGTTTGCCCAAGTGTCCGTGCCAAAGTGCTTACGTTTAAACCCAGTGTTTGTCTCGTCAGTTCCTCCATGGAAAGGATGCCATAGAGGAAGACACTTTAAAAAAATGTTAATTTTTCAGCTTGAAAGGTTTCCAAAGTAGGTCATGCATAGTTGGCTCCAATAAAGTGAAGGGTGTGTGTTTGTTTGCTGGTGGGGGGGTTACTCCGGGTCCTTTTACATAACATTTCCATTCTCACACAAACACACACACACATACACACACACACACACACACACAGAGTGCATCCACAAACACTTTTACGTCAGCAGAACCCATGATTCACAAAAGTGCTGTTGCCGACTGTGACTTAAAACATTAATAACTTTGTTGTTAACTTAATTCATGACACAAATGACCAAACAGAGGTGCAAACAGTAAGAAATGATCTGTGTAGGAAATGAAATCTGTGAGAATTAACTCTTTAATCGACCTCTTTTTAGGTCCTCTAAAGGGTTCTGATATAGTGACCTTCATAGATATTGTTTCAACAGTGGCTTTTTCTGGGCATCTACTTCGAATTTTTAAATATTAACTTAAATTGTAAGATAATTTTATCTAAATTGTGGGGGTATGCTTTTAAAATTTAGATATGTCACAGAGATATTACACCTAACATATCACAGCTATTATCAAATGTCACAGTGTATATTAACATGTATCTTATACTCAAAATCTTTGTTATTTGTCTTTTTGAAAAAATATGTAAAAACATCTTGTACATCAACCCACATAAAGTATGATTGAAAAAAAAAAAAACATGTTTTAGCTTTGAATTTTATTTTTTATTTATTTATTTATTTTTTTTTTTAAATTGGTCATTATGGTGGTGACCTAGAAAACATTTACGAAGTGTCTCCTTTTGCTCTACTGTGGGGAAAAAACTAAATGATTTGTGATCTTTGTCAAGCATTCAGTTGAACCCATAAAAGACCATCCCATGGAATCGCTGTTATTCACAATCTGGCTTCTCTGGGCACACAAATCATGTATGTAGGAACGCGGCAGCTCATGACATACTGACCCAGCAGGTAAAAGGAGGCTTCCAAGGATCAAGTGGCAACTCAAAGAAAAAGATACTATGTCATTCCTGAACCTGTTGGGAGAGATCATTTGCTTGCCTGACGCTGCAAAAGAGTAAACGTGTTTGACAGGAAGTGTAATATGATTTCTGTTTTCAGTGTAAGAGACAAGAAAACTCATAATTGAAGGGATATTAAAGGGTCAGCTTTCTCAAATTACACAAACACACACACACACACACACACACACTTACAACGAGAGAGAAAGAGGAAAAAAACAACTCTCTTTTCTCCCTTACCTCAGGTTGTGTCTAGTCATGCAGATAGTTTTGGTTTCACTTGTCTAGGTTTTGAGATGTCTGTCTCTGAGACCTGTGTCTCCTATACAATGGGGGTGAATTTTGTTTGCAGTGCTTTGAAACAGAACACATCTCCATTACTCTGAATTATCACTGTGAACCATTTTCATTGAAAATACTTTCTAGCCCCTATAAAACCTGTTGGCAGCAACTTCTGTGGATTATTCATAGCAATAGTGAAATTCCATTCACCTCCACAGTATTGGTGCAGAAGCAGAAATCTCAAAAACAGAAAAGGTTAGATTTCCAACCTTAAAACATTTTATGTATCAACCAAAAGGCATCTGTAGCACAGAGTATTAAAAACTGTCAAGTACTGAAAACTGGGACTGAATGTCAGATCTTGTTCCAGATTAAAATTAAATTAAATTTTTCCAACCTAAAACTATTTTATTCAGGCAAAGTTTTTGTCTAGTGTGTTTAAACAGCATTTAGCATTTCATAAGTTTGGTTTATTTTGTTAAATGAAAAACATGTTAAAGTAAGGTATTCAACAAAGTCTAGTGTCTGCCCTAGTATCAGTAAATTTCAAATTGCACTGACCCAGAGTTTGTTTTTGTTTGTTCCTCATTGGAATGAACAATTTCTGTATGTATTGACAAGATGTCTCAGAAACAGTATTTTAGAATAGAGGGATGGTAACTTGGCAGCCATTATTTTTGTTCTAATGAATGGTGGGTGGTATTTGTTTCTGATCGTAGCGAGCACAAATTACTTTGCATGTGGTCGTGTGTTTGGGAACTTGGCCTTTCTATAAAGAAATGAGCCAGTTTAAACAGAAAGACACAGACTATTGATAGGACACCATGATGGCATCAGCTTAGTACTGTCCACAGTTCTGGGAAATACTCAGATCTGGCCATTCTCCCTGTAGAGTTTACTGCACCATACCTGGCACAAGCAAACATTCTCCTGTTCAATGTCTGCTTTTTGTTTCGCCTGCTTCCCTCTAACATAGCTACAGCTGCCTGTTTCACTCTGCTCTGAAAGGGAGACAGTCTGGGGCTTTTTGGGGGGAGTTTTGACTGTTCTCTTTTATTCACAATCAGGTGCTGGACCTTGGAGAAAATGAAAGACTCTGATGCACCATTATACAGTAATATTGGACTTTGAGCAAAGGAGTGAAAGAGCACATTTATACCTTGATTAATTTGTTGTTTGTCTAGCTACACTCAGCCATGCTCAGATGCATATCTGTCTAGTTTTTGGTTTGCTCTATGATTAGAGTGGTATCAAGATTATAAAGGAGCGACAGTGATAATACAGTATGTAATGTAGGTCAAGATTCAGGTTTATCTGGTGCATTCTTTTATAATGGTGCCATTGTTGCCTCAGCACTTACTTCTCTAACCAACATTAGAGTTACAGTAACACAATCATACATGATATATATAGTTGATATACAAACAAACTTAACTCATTTAATCCTCAGTTTAATTTTTTTTAAACTTACATGTTTCTAAAATAGACAATCTATTGAGAAGAAGTCTACCTCAATACAACAGTCTAATGTCTTATGTATATTGAAAGACTTAATAGCTGCTGTAACCATTTCTCCTCATGGCCCTAAAATATTTATTTACAATTGTGCTATTAAACTGCAAGAAATGGGTGCCAAAATCCACAGTCCCGTAACATGCAAAAATCAATTCTGAAGTTCAGTTGATGGTTATGTGAGGTTTTAGCAGTCTGAGATAGCCAAATCAGTATGGACAGCTTCCAAAAACTCTTCCAATATACATAAAACATGTGGTCAGAGTATTAAAATAGACCCAAAAACATCCTAAGCTATCCTTTATAGTTTAATGCTAATCATTCAAATTATTCTAATTATAATAATTATGAATATCCTCAACTGGAAGACAAAAAAATTCTCTTTGTGACCACTTGGTATTCTATAATTAAATGCTTTACACCTGGAATGGTTATGCAACACTGTTACTAACACATTGCTTCAACATTATACTGAATGTAAACCTGCGTTCCAAAGGCCAATACATATTTTCCAGCTGTGGGAACGTTATTGCTCTTGCTGACCTAGATTCCTGCTTTATTAAACAGTATATTAACATACTGTACATGTGGTTCACCTTGGAAACTAAACATCCAGTTGGTGTTGTTGCAACTCTTGGTTGCTGATACCAGCAGTCAGAGAAAACAATGGTCTTCCACAAACCCATTTCTCATCAGTGGGTTATTGATTTGGGGCCTTGCACCAAGAACTCTATGGACATGATGATGAATTTTTAACCACAATTTAAACCATTGACCTGAAGCCTCATGGCCTGTAGCTGTTCTTGTTGTGAAAATAATTATGTTAAGCCATTCCCCAGATAGTCAGGTCACACTGCTTTTCTTAAAGGGGACCATAATTAGCCATCTTAGCACCATTCTATGATACATGTGTTTCCAGTATAGAGAAAAAAAGGGCTTGTTTTGCCAAATTATTTTTGTTAAACTTGGGTTTGGAAGTTCTGTTTCTGAAACCTGAGAGGAGAAACATCTGTCTGCACCTAGTTTCTTTTGGATTGGTAGTGGAGGAGGATGTTATCCTGCCTGTTGTGAATGTAGCTGACATGCCTTAAGATCTTCCGTCATTCCAGTACGATTACACCCACTCGCTCCAGTGCCAGTGACACGTGCGCCTTGTGGTATTTCTGGCTCACCAGGAGAAAATGTCTTGTTCAGGTGTGATGCTGATTCTGCCTTTGCAGTTTTCTGTTTGACAGGTCGACTGATTTAGTTGATAGACAGGATCTAACTGGGACATGCTTGAGTTTGACAATGCCATAGTAACATCAAAGCAGAAGAATAAAGCCAAAAAAACTGACGAAGGTGATGACCCACTTATGCATATAACCTACAGTATACTGGTTAGCCTTGTACAGTGGTCATGTAGATAAATAGAATGAGTTTATTATCTGCCCTGACGCACTGTTTAAAATTTGCTTTGCCTTTAGAAGAGGTCATTTCCTACCATAAATTAAATACAGAGTGGAAAACGACCTCCACAATCTTGAAATCACTACACCGCCAAAAAATTGTCATCAAGAACATGTGTCCATCATTAGGGAATGTGTCAGGTGATTTGCGGTAAGAAACTTGATTGTCTTTAGACAGCTGTCATCTACATTAGAAATCTTCACCAGGAAATGATTCTTAAAATACAGTATGCCACAAGCTTTACTGTAACATCCAGTTATTTTTATTTGGTGTGTCATACGTTCCTGGGGCAGTGGTTACTCTAAAGAAATACTGTAGCTTTACCTAAAAAAATACAACTTGAAAGCTACAATCAGTATTTTTAAATGAATAATGTATCATTAATAATGGATCAAAAGACTGTATATAATGTGAAATGTGTCACAAATACAGATGGACTCATAATTATTTGCAGTTCCTCTCAGCTCTACAAAGTGTTTTAGCATCTTTCAGCTCGCTGTTTTGGCTTTATGACCAGCAACCTTATTGTTTTGTTCAACAAGCCAAATTCAACAAGGTTTGTTTGCCATCGGTCCTGTCATGCTGTTAGAGGTCGCCTAACAATAAAATGTAACTATGGGCCAGGGTGCTCACACAGATGACGTATGAGTTTTTGTAACCCCCACCCCTCCCCACCACCACCACCCGTGCAGACAGCTAAGGTTAGTGACAAGGTATTGAAGAAGGAGGACTACTGAGAACCTAAACAAGCAGATATTTTTCTTCAGAGTTGTTTGAGACAAATATAACACTAAAAGAAGAGTAAATATTGGAATTAAATTTGTCAGGTAGCCATAAGCACAACTCCAAATGAATGTACATTTTTTTCTGTCGTCTGCTGGATGTGTCAATACGTGTTTTTTGTGTCTGGTTTGATTTTGATTTCCTTAATCCAGCCTGAGAGCAGATCACACAACTACCATAGAGTTACAGAGTAAAAATATGAAGAATGTTCCATTTATATAAAGCTAATGCAATGTACAATTTCAGGGTTGGTAGAAAACTATAAGCTCTAGCTCTGTGCCAGTAAGAACTAATTATGCACAAACACACCTGGAAGTAGTGGTCAATAATTAATGATATTGCACAACACAAACACTGAGTGATTCATTGTTTAGCACCAAACACAGGATAGGGATTAAAACAGATAATTCTGCAAGGATTACAGTATCAGCTGGTGCAGCAGGAATGGAAGTGATGTTACTAGCCCACATATGAAATAGTTCATGTCACTTGTTCACCAAGTGTCTCAATCTGAAAATATCTGTCAGATCAGGTAGACATCCCTTTTTATTATCGTCTTATTCTCTTGGCCCTGGCATTAGTTATTAGAGCTCCCATCTGTGGGTTGTATTAGACAAGCTCTACTGACAGCATGGCATTTTTTTCCCCCTCTGTGAACAAAGCTGCATGCTCATTTCATGCAATATGAATTAAGGGCCAAACACTCACAAGTGTTTCAAGGGGTGATTTCCCCTTAGTGATTACACTGGAGAGGTGCCAGAAACTGAACAGGAGAAAATTACCATAGTGTAGAGAGAGTAAGAGAGAAAAGCTGTTAAAATAGTATGGTACTTGGTGCGTGCCTGTGTGTATGTGTACATGTACAGTATGTATGTGTGTTTGCCTTAGACAGAGTGAAAGCAAGAGAGAGCGAGAGGGAGAGAGGAATACAGACATGGAGGGGGAGTGAGAACTAAAGTACAGTAGATAGCTGCATATTTTATTGTCCTGTATCTATAAGACTAAGACTACAGAAGAGCAGAAAGTGAACTAACAATAGATTAATACATTTTAGAGTGCTCAAGACTGCAGCCTGTTTGTCACATTTTCCCAATATTTTTAGAGAAAGTGGGACAAATTTTTTAAAAGTTTCCTTGAAAAAGGAAGTGGGATGTGGTCAAAAGCTCTAGGAATAGTCAATTAAGTGGACTTTGCTTTTAGAAAATGTATGACAAATAAAATGTGTAAGTAGGTGCAAGTGATCTTTCTTTTTTTTCTGCTAGGAGATCACTTTGTGTTTGTGTGACCTACAATACCTAGGAGCAAGTGCGTTTTTGGTTTTGACAATCAGGAACCAGAAACTTATGCTGACGTTTTGAATCTACAGTCTTACTTGTTTGGGTACAATCAGTGGCTGACATTAGCTTCACTGACATGACTCAGCGTTTTGTAAGTGACATGGTTACTTAAGCTTCTCTATGTGTGCTGTTGTTATGCTAAGTTTTAGTTTTTACAAATACATTTCAGAGGGCTTTTCAGGATACAACAGCATGTCACATTTGTTGTTTTCTTTGGGCCTGGTTCAATTTGTTCTCAATCAGGTCACCTAGTGGTGTTTCATTAAAGTGGCTATCTTAAGGAATCTAGGGAATCTCCACTCACTTCCAAAAACCTGTATTTCACTTGTGGTCACGGTGTTAATAGTAGTACAGCTGTTATATTATGATTATTATGTGTGGCCTCTGACATTTTGCACTTTGTACCAAAAGTCGTGAGAAATAAAATTGGCTTTGCCCTAGTGAGGGTAGGGATGGGGAACTCCAATATAGAGTAACTTTGTATCTACATTTCCTCACCTGCAGATCTATTTAGGTGATGACACACACCATTTACACAATCCCTTGATGAATGGCAAGATAAAATGCTGAGTCAAATGCTCAGTGTACTGCATCACGTTTCACCCCCCCACTCCACCCCAGATTAATGGTGTTGAAAATGAGGGCACGTCACATGTGTCGATGCAGTGGGACAGGCAGTGGCCTCAGCAGATCTGGCTTGAAGGCTCAGTCACTGTACAAGCTGCTGTATGTATACTCTCATCATGACGCATGTTAAAAGATTTGAATAATTATTCATTTTCTGGTCAAAACTCACTATGATAGCCATAAGCAGAAATCATTAAAGGCACCAGTGTTTGTGCAAATGTACAGCTAGTATTAACTCTTTGAAACTTCTGGTTTTCTCCTCAGTTCTTCACATAAAAAACTTCTTGAAATGAAGTTTCAGTTTGCCAAAAATGAAGTTAAATATATGTATTTCTTGTAACCTCTTATCTCCTACTAGGCGACATCATAGTAAACTTTTCTTCACAACATTCATGAGTATTAGCATGCCAACTGTTTCATAGTGGTGTTTGTGTAGGGCTTACAGTCCTCCTGTTGCCTAGTTTACATTTGATAGTGCTACATGCAAGCTGACATGGATTCAAAGATTTAGATCCACATTTGTCTAATGCATGCTCACCAATGGTCAGACAGAATTTCACGAATGCCACAGTTTTGGTCCCATCTTTTTTGTCTCATTGTGGTATTTAACAAACATCTGTGGGTTGCATGATTTAGTTATTCTCCCTCAGTGGGCTCCCTTTGGTTTTGGTCCCCTTGTGGCTCCCTTTGGGGTGTACACACACATGCACACAGACACACATACATGCACACTTGTAAACAACCACAGCTGCTTTATGGACATGTTGATATTTTAGTGTGGCTTCTCATTTTTGGCTCTGAGAGAATATGTACAGTTTGTTTCACCCTACAGTAACTTGTGATTTACTCATCAATGCATCGTTTTTAGAAGCAGAACTGTTAAAACTGAATGATGCCATTTAGAGTTCCTGGGAATGAGGCTTCATGTAGTGTTTGCAGGATGTATATTCATCATGTGTGCTCGGTAAATAGTGAATACCGCTGATGTAATTACAGTATACAACTAAACTGCACACCCCAACATCATTAAAATGTTACATAATTATAAATTCTGTCCATTTAATACAAGAATTAATTAATTTAAAAGGTCTGCAAGAAAACTTAGTATACCCTTCATTAGTGAGATTCCATTCTTTTAATATTTTGTATGTTCACCTTTTTTTTTATGACGAATACAATCCTCCAGGGCATAGATGATACCAGACTTGCACAAATCTGTGGAGAGATACTTTGACATTTTTCACAGATGATTTTTTTCAGCTGCTCTTTGCTGGAGGGGTTTTGTTGCTCTACCCTGAGCTTTAAAATACTCCAAAGGTGTTCTATTCGATTCAAGACAGGGGACGTACTTGGTCAGGTCACAGTTTTCTCTTTTTTCTCTTTTTTGAAAACCCTTGTGTAATTCTGCATGTATGTTAGGAATCATTGTCATGTTGGAAAAGTCCTCTGCTGCCAAGAGAGAGATTGGGAGTCATCTTTTCATTCAGTATTCCAGTATACAAACTTAAATTCATGGTGCCACCTATAAATATCATTTCCCCTACAGGGGCTGCTGTTTAGAGAAGATGTCACTGTGGTTGTCCTGTCCAAGTCCATCTAATCCATGTAAATTTATTCCCATCCAACCAAAGAATGTGTTGCCAATATTTATCAGGCCTGTTTTCATATTCTTTCACAGAATTTAGTTTCAGTGTAGTCTATGTAAATTTGTTTTTAATTATACATAAGATCCAACAGTCTACACATTATCTTAAAAATAAGACAATTATTATTGTTTTATTATTATTTTGAAGCATTTAGCACTTTGGAAATATTGCACTGGGGTATATTCACTTTTTTGTACACTATGTGAGTGTACATAAGTGGTCCAACCTAATCAAATGTAAGTATTCACTATTACACTACTACTCAAAGTTAGAGTAAAACCTACAACTCGTGCTACTGTTGGACCAAGGGCTCAGAGCTCCACCGAGCACAGTGAATGCATGACAACAGATTTCTTTTTTTAGATAGCTTCGATCTATTTTGAGAGATGGGTAATGATACAGGACAGAGACTGAAGGACATTCAAACCTGTCAACTCCTCTTTCTTCACACCTCATTGGTCAGAGGGAAGATGGCATTGATGAAAGGTCGTGGTGACTCTGATTAAAAGAGAATATATTCAGCTAATCCACAGCCAGCGCAGGGTAGTTTCTACTCGCTGTCTATCGATGGATCGGGTAATTGATCCGATCTGTCCTCACAGAGTAGAGCTCACTCTGCCTCCAGCATCTGTTAACCCTGCAGTGTATTAAAATCACCTTAGGGTCTTGTTTACAAAGGAGTGTGCCAAGGGGAGGGTTACAGCATGTTCACATTTGTCAGCTCACCTCTATACTAATAAAGACAGAGAATAAAGAGATTTGTTTTTCTTTTGCTTTGGGGCCCTTCATTTTTTAAATAGAGAGCGTAAAATTCTGTTTCATATCACATTGATCAAGTTAGAAGGACAATGGAAAATGTGGTTGAAAATGTTGTCTGTTATGTTTTTGCCAGTTTTTGACCACAGTACTCAGCTCTGTTTCAAAAAAATAAGCAATTCAATAGCTAAATTAGTCTGCTAATGTTTTATACTCTCATAAAGTGACATAACAGTCTGTGTGACTGAGAAAAGGGAGGTGCAAAGGTAGAAGAAAGTTTTTGCTTTAAGTATAACACCACCTTAAAAACCTATGACACAGTTTACCTGCAACAAATCCTAAAATCCTTCAGATAACAAAAATGCTCAAGCAGAATTTATATTTTCAGTTGGAAGCAATGATAGTCTTATGTTTGTCATTTAGACGTTTCTTGGAGGTACTGCAATTCTCTAAACAAAGGATTTCCCTGTATGCATGACATGTAGACTTGATGGAAGACTTTTTTGAATTGTTGTGGTCCAGTATTTATTTTCCAATATCTCTCATTTACATAAAACTACATTCTGCAGCAAAGTGTCTCAACATGTATCTGCAGCGCCAGCATTTTTTTCCCCCCTCTGTCACAGGACGCAATGGGAATTGATGGTGCCCTGTGAAAGACAACTTTTAAAACACATCAGGGCTGTACAATTTCCATATACTTTATAAGCCTAAACAATCCAAATGCATATTGCTTTGGAATTTCTTAATTCAATCTGAGCTTATTTCATATTGCTGATGCACAGACTGGCAACACTGACATTAGGAGAAGACAATAAAGGAGGGAAAAAATAGCTGAAAACTGGATTTGATGAGATGAACAGATTGTCTTCCATTAGTAATGTCTGTTAAGTTAAAAAGATGTAAATTATAGAATTCTCACAAAAAGATACTGCATGCTCTTGTGTGTACAGTATTTACACACACCAGTACATGCTCAAATAAAAATTAAACTTAATAAAAATGTTAAATAAGCCCCCATTTGTCATTTATTACTGAAGCCACATAAAACTGAAGCACCAAAATAACTGCAGCTATCTCATTTGCTTTATGTCAGTGTCCTTCTGAGAATCTGAGATTTACAGTAAAAAGAAAACCGAGAGGACTAGAGACAGGAGAGGCAGAAACAGATAAAGAGCTGCATAGGGGATGGAGGGAGAGGGAAGAGACGACGATCAGAGATAAGCAGGGAGAGGAACAAAAGGGCAGAGGGAAAGGGCATGTCTAAGTCCCCTTTCATTTTATTCTATATTGTTCATTGCAGATGACAGATTTCAGAGCGGAAAGTCTCAATAAAGTACCACATGACTATAATTAATCCCCACACATCAACCCACACCTCATTGAACTTATCCTCTTCTTTTTAATTATGGAAAATGGGTTTATCCAGCAAATGAACTGCACTCTATAATAATCAAAGCATTACGTTTGAAAAGACAGAACATAGATGTTTCTCTGTGCCATCTGTTAGTAGAAATGATTGCAGTCGCTTTGATGAGATAAGGGTCAATTCAAATAGTTTGAGCGAATTGTTGGTTTGTTCTTGGGGTGCACATGTAGAACCAATAAAAAGGCATTAAGCCATGAACAGTATGCTGTTTATTTTAAACAGCAAGGGGAAATACCCTTTACAGTAGATGCCTGAAGGGAGTTATGAATGTAAGGCAAACAGTCTCTTGTCCTTCCTGTCATCTTTTCCTATTGGCTGGTAGCCAGTGACTTGGGAGACATTGCCACTAACTACTTCAGACTTGGATTCTAAACATGTTTTAGCCAAGGATCTGTTTTTCTGCCACTCCAGCAGAGGCATTGTGGGCCAATATTTCATTTTACAATTTTAAGTTGACTGTCAGGATCATAAAGTCCTCATCCCAGCAAACTCCATTGCCGCTGTTAAAATGTTAGATATTTCAATTTAACTACATTTTATCTGTGAGTCTGACCTCTCCTAATATCATTAGAGAGAGGTAAGAAAAAAAGCAGATACACTGAGTGACTGCAGCTCTGCACACTGAACACAGAGCTCAGAGAAGTGACTCTACCACTTGGAAAGGAAGAGTGAGTAGACAGACCAGACAAACTTGGCAGGAAGACTGAGCTCACACAAGAACGTAGAGGTTTGTTCCAAAATCAATGCAGCCCACTAATATTTGATTCTCCAAAAATTGAGGCTTCCATTGGCAGACACGGCACACACACACCAACTGGAAATGCTGCTATATAGATAGCTACAGTGAACTTTAGTGTATGCATAAAGATGTGCTCGAGACAAAATCCCTCAGATTAAAAGTAACTTGAAACCAAATTAATTTGTCCAAGTACACCTTTGGAAGAATAGTCAGGTGAACTGCAGCTCAGGCAGTTCCAGTACCACTTGAACAAAAATAGTGAAAACAGATCCACATGCCAACTCTAACACCTGTGTAATACAAGGATGTGTAATACAAGGAAGAAGTCAAGATTCCTTTGTGTCTACAGGAAAGACTCAAAGTCTCTCCTCATTCAGTCTTGATTGAAAATAAAAAATATGACATAAGAGGTTTTAGAAATATATGTTTAGTTGTTGTTGTATGATGAGTTGAGGTTGATTAACTTGCATTTTAGACCTCCTCAATGAAACTGCCTTAAACTGAGCTGGTAGTCCCATTTCCCCTTCTGACTGTCTCTGCATGGCACTGAATATCCACTGACCAACGATTCAGTGGGGGCAATTGAGAACTGACCATTTACAGATGAGACTAGTTTAAATCACAAAGAGCTTACGTTTGGCAAATTCTGCCACCACTCTCCGATTGGGAAGGTCAATGCCCCACTGTTCCTGAGCAGTGCAACTTAAGAATCTTGTTACATACATATGATGCACTATTGATTTCCAAACCATGAACTTTCTGCCAAGTATAGTAAGTGAAATGTAACTGTGCTCTGTCAATTAATAATCAACTGCAATAATAAACGAATCAGGGTTCACTTCCTGTTTATTTTTGCTTTGTTTAGTTTTACTTCTCACTTGCCTGCTCTCACATGCACTCTATGTCCGTTTTCATTTATAGTCCCAAGTTTAAACAAGGATGGGCAAACGCTTCTTTGTGTGACAGGTGGAGGACAAACAGAGTGAAACATTACTGATGAACAAACACCAAAAAAAAAAATTATATAATGTGTTTTCCCATGATATTAATATTCCAGTGTTCTATTGTTCCAGCATCAAGGAAACAGGAAAGAAATGTGTGAAAAGTCCCATGTTGTGTTGTTTCTATAGAAATCTTGTCACTCTATAACAACATCACCTGACCTCCTCCTTTGCTTCTTTCATAATACAGCCATCAGAGGACTGTGTCGCTTGAACATGAACAAATGTTACTTTAGTCACATGCTGAAATGACAAATGCTGTCATTCTCTTAAGGACACAACTTCATATGAGGGGTCTCCTAGTCAATGCAAGACATTATCCAGCTGCTGTCCAGCCGCACTGAGCCACATATTTCTCCTTTCAGATACTGGTAGGGCAGGAACACATTTCTCATTCACAATGTTTGTGAAGGAAAAGAAAAGATCTGAGGCCTAACGAACATGCATACCTGCAGTGTAGTCATCACTGTAAAAAGTTTTATTATCTGGTGATAATAAAAAAAATGCAGCAGCGCCCTGCACTGGCCAATCAAACTTGTACCAACACACATTCCTGGTACATGACATTGTAACACAAACATGTTAATTCCACTGTTTGCATTGCTATTGTCAGGATGATGGGTAAAATGATTGTTTCTGTGATAACAAGTGTTGTGGCATCTGATAAACCAAGAACTGAAGCAAAACACACCCACTAACACAGACCTTGCATTGTTTAAAGAAGAGTTATTTTGAGTCTGAATTTCTCGTGATGATCAAGATGTGTGAGAAGATGCCCGCATGCTTAGACCTCACATGATAAATCTAAACTACTAGTATTAGATGGCTAAGCTCACACAGACTTCCTTTGGAATTATTCTGGTCGCCTACTATAAATAAATAAAGTCTTAAATTTCTAAAATTCCATATGAAGGTAGAATATATTCAGCTGTCTGTGGCTTGTAATAGTCAATAAGCCACAGAAAAACGATTAGAAATTATTGCTTTTGAAATTCCTTGAGACTGCCTTCATTACGGCTAATTGGATTGAATGGTGCCCACTCATTGGCCTACATTTATACATTTACATCGTATTTAAGACGCTTAATCTGAATGGCACTGATATCATGAGACTGACATTTAAGCTCTTAAATCCGGAGGATGTTATAAGGGTTTTAGAGAGAGGGAGAAAGAGTGAGGGGGAGGGAGGAGGGAGAGAGAGAGAGAGAGAGAGAGAGAGAGAGAGATAGAGTGAGGAAGCAGAAGAAAGAAACCAGTGAGAGGGTCTCAGTGACTGTGTGCTCAGAGAGACAGTAAAGCAGAATGACAGTGCAGGGCTTTTGTTCGAAAGACTGCCAGCATGTCAGTTCCGATGTAACATTTTTATCGACACCCTCCTCGCCGCAACCTGACAGGCGGGCAGGAGCTCAACTTTTACGTTCCACACCAGAAGTTCGGGGTTAGTGAAACAGGTTCCCTTGGCAAACTTTGGAGGAAATCTTTCTTTTTTCCCCTGTTGTCTTCTGCTTAAGGAAGTATGCAAGACTGGCAATGTTTATTCACTTGACCTAGAAAAAGCTCTTGTTATAACTGTGCACATATTCTGAATTCACAAGTCATTTTTGATTTTATAGTGGAACTGTATACAGTGTGTGGATGCACAGTGTGCTGTATAAGCTATTTACTGCATGATTTGCTGTTGTTTCACAGAATCTCAAGGGGAAAATGGTTTGGGTTTTTTTTTTTCAAGCTTGCAGGTGTCTACAACAGGCAGAGCTCTGAAAAAGTGATGATTCTAAACTGTGAATAAATAAATATTCTCATCTTGTGCATAGAACTAATCTTTAACCTCCCATTATTACTTTCCTCCTCCTGGGGCATGAGCCAAATATCAACTTCTACATTACAAAATTTAGATCAGTAAATTAATCAGTGAGTCAGAACAGAAAGGTAACAATTTTAATAATCATTTTATCGACATTTTGTAAAGCAAAACTGCCAAAAAAATCATATGTTTCCAGCTTCTTAAATGTGAACATTTAACATCACACCTGGTTTTCTTAAAGTCTTGTCACACCAGTAACTGACAGCAAAATTGATCTTCTTCATTTATCTTCTTGACAATATGTGGTTTTAGAAGTTTGGCGATGTAGGGAAGACCTGCAGTGTTATTTGGTACGAACTACTGTACCTCACAAGCTAACCAGTAACATACTAGCCAGCCAGGATCAAGCTAGCACTAGTCAGTCACAAGGGCTCTGTGAGAATCATTCTATTTTAAGTGCACTAGGCAGTTTATTTCATCCAGTATTTTGCCCTTAGGATTGTCCATCATTTTACTCGACAAAAGGTTATTTAAGGTGAACAAAAGTTCTCTTAGATAATGGTGCTGGTTTGGGCGCTAACAAAATTCACAAAAATTCCCAAAGTTCATTCAAAAGATGTATTTGTATTCTTCTTTTGTGAACCAGTCTGTACTCCAACAGTGGAGAATTAACTACAAGCGGATGTTGCAGCACAGCTAATAAGCTACAATAGCTTCCTCCAATCTGGCTCTTCATTCCCTCAAAAGTCAGCCCTGTCAAGATGGTTTACTATGTGTCAATGAATCAGAGTTGAACTCTACATAAAAACTTTGCACAGATATACTTCATCCTGCAAATGAATCCTCTTATCACAGTGATTATATTGAAATCAACTGCAGCAAAATTTCAACCATTTTAAATGCTGGTGTGATTGGGCCTTTAGTCTTTTATGATGACAATAAATAAATAAGAAAAAAGAGAATTTTAGGTTTTGGGGCTGTTGATAGAGCAAACAAAGACATTTGTTATCTTGGACCTCTGACTATGAATATAGACCTACATCAAGAAAAAAGAAAATATTAAGCATATTAATAATGAAAATAATCTTTGGTTGAAACCCTACAAAAACATTACAGTAAATGTGTTAATACCATTGACTGCATCATAGTATGAAACTTTTCAGTTTCTACACACTCATTTTAGGCTGCCTTTCAACGAAGCCACTGTTATATTTAGCCATTTAACAGCACTACCTGGCTGTAAACAGGAAGTGCAGCAGATTACTACACAACTGTCCATCTGGACATTAATACACAATAGAGACTCAAAGCTATTTCACTGGCCACAGACAGACTGTGTTGTTCACTGCAGGGCTCAGTTAAAGCCTCGCAACATACATTCATCCAAATTCACCAGACTGATCAGGACAGGCAGAGTCTGCGTGGAGGAAGGATTCCTTTGATGTCTAATAAGCAATTATTGACATCTCACCACAATTTCCTCTTAAACTCACTAATCCTGAGCAGCAAGTTGTTTGACGGCTTTATTCATCACTAGTACTTTGATTGCTTTTGACCACCTCAAATGATGCAAGCATTTCATATTGATCCTGTGCTTTGTGTCTTACGTTTGTTTGCCGATTGTTCAATAATCCAATTATTGCAGCACAGCTTTCTCTGAGCCCCTGTGATGTGTGGAGACACTTCCTCAGCATGCAGAAAGAAAAGAGTGAGAAAAGAGGGGAACGGGAAAGGAAGTGGGAAAGAGAGAAATCTCAGAGGGCAAGACAGACTGCGTGAGATAACCTATGTGGGAGAGAGAAAGAGACCGAGAGGGAGAAGGGGAGAGTGAACGAGCGAAGGAGAAAGAAACCACTAAGGGACTCTGCGGCTGTGTGTGTGTTCATGTGAAAGAAAGAAAAAGACAGAGGAGAAAAAAAACAGGAGAGAAAGTCATAGGCAAAGCCAAAGTTACCTTTATAAACGCACTGACCTTGTGCACTTCACATTAACCTCCCTCTCCAAGAGAATTAGTCTGTATCATTCACACTCTGCTGTTCCTAACTGCGCCAATTGATTTCAGTGGACCAGAAAAGGGGAAATTGAATCTCTTGTTACCCTGGCCAAAGACCAAGGGAATACATGCTAATGCTGCACAGACAGACCTGAAATAACAGCCTATGCTTACTGTTAGTCCACTGTTGTCTCTCTGGATAGATCTGGTGTGACTAGAATGGCTCCCTAGGGTGCAAGATTGTTGGAACAGCTTCATAAGCTGCGGCTGCAAGGGATGGCTAAAATCTTCTAACTGCTTTCTCCCTCCTCTTCCCTGGCGCCGAGTTTCAAATGCAGGTAAGATGACAAAAGAATACAGAATGAGTTCAGTGAACAAATATTTTTCAGTGAGTGACATGTAGCATTATAGCATTGTACTGCAGCTATTCTAACCCTATTAAATCAGCAGTGAGTGTATTACTTCTGATTGATGGCCGAGGGCGAGGAGCTCAGACAGATTCATTTACGCAGCATTTGCTCCTCGTTAATAACAACTGATGCTATCACAACAAAAACAAGTTTTCAAATAGTCCTTTGTACATTCAACCCAGGCACAAAGGGCTTTGGGGTACAATGAGTTTAAAGAGACAGTTCAACTAAACATGTATGGATTTTTTAAATGCCTCCAGTATACAATAGAAGCTGCAAGTCTCCAGCATGAAGCTAATGTTGATGTTTGGCTCCACAGTGGCATACTTTGCCTTCTGCAACAAATGGCTTTAATCCACATAAATTAGAAGTAGTTGCTCAGCAGGAGGCAAAGATTACAGGGATAACGCATGGACTCGGTGTATGTGTGTGCGTTTCGGAAAAGAGGGGCGACGTGAAGAAGTAGGAGGCTCAGACGAAATGGCTGAGGAAGCAGGAGTGTTTACAGAGGCACGGTGAAAGAGCAGCAGCTGGAGTAAGGACCTTTCAGCAGCATGCCAGAGTTAGCCCACAAAAAAAGGGAGAAAAAAAAAGGTGGCACGAGAGGAAGGTTGAATCAAATCAGCAGAAAAAATCAGAGGACAAGTAGCTTAAACTATATGGCAAAATGGTTAAACAACTTTATTTACTAAAAGAAATTAAAGGAAATGGTTAAATATTGTTGTAAATAATAATTGGGGTTGCTGATTTGTAACCTTAAAGGTGCCTGATGCCAGGTTTTGGCATTTTTGGATTTATAAGGCTTCAGTATGTTAGGCTATAAAACACAGAAAAATATGTTTCTTCTAGATATACAGTACTTTATATGAGCAAAGCTATAAACCGTAACATATATGTGTTGGAGCAGTAGGTGTTAAATGGAAATTATGACCTCTGTTTCCTGAGGGGATTTGGTGGTGACAGATCTGTTCAGAGCAGCCTGGCACTCCTTCTGAATTTACAGTAACCAGAGTTTGTATGCTTTGGCCATGGATCCCAGTGAAATGGGCATGCTTCACACTCTAACATGGCTGTTATGACAGGCTTTCTCCTATAAAAGCCTCTGCGGACAGACAGACCCTGGGGGCAGAGTACATAAAGAGGAGTCAGTGGCACATTGAGAGGTCATCAGTGTGCTACACAGTACATGGTGTCAGAAATCTGGATGTAATGTGCCAGTCAGGTCTTGATAGAGAAAGTATATTGCTTGATGTGAGATTGACAGACGTCTTTCCCGATTCCACCCATTGTGTCGCTCAGAAAAACCAATTACGCTCTATTTCCTCCTATAAAAGCTACTCATTAGCGCTGACAGGTTTCGCAACATGAAGCAGAACAGTGAATAGATAGAAAAATGCAGAGCTACAAGCTGCTTTTCTGCTGCACAAAGCCCATGTTTCAATAGGGAATCCTTTGTTCACTGTTTAAATCCCTATGGCCTCCTGTTTAAAAGCGCACTATGTCACTTGAGACTTAACTCCAGGCTCACAAAAAAGTAATTAAAATATTTTGTAAAAATCCACTCAGGTTGGACCATGAGTAGTCTCCTTTAAGAAAGAGATCCATCCCTTGAAAAAGCAGATCTTATTTCTATAGCAAAACCAACATCCTCATACACCTTTCAAATAGGATACTGTACATACACTAGACATTTCCCCGCCCTTCTCCACCTGAAACCTCTCTCCAGTTCTTAAATATTTATGTGATGAGCTGAAGATGTCATGTATTTACCCTAATCTTCAGAGTTTCATACACCTCAAACAATGAGATGAGGTGTGTACACAAGGCAGTGGGGGGAAGAGCAGCAGAGAGAGAGAGGGGGGAAGTAGAGAAACCTCTGAATCGACAGTATTTCCCTCACATGGAAAAATGTGGGAGATTTTCTGAGCCCCAGGAGTATTTGGTTGGGCAAATGTTTTATTTAAACAAGGCGTCTTAGTGGCAAAGCCTGATGTTACGATTTATTAAAAGTGCACCGTGAAGGGAATTACAACGTGGTGAGAACTGGTACATATATGTGTGTGTGCACGCACCTGTAACTGTATGTTGATGAATATATTTGTGCGCATGTGACTGCTAGCCTGAGGAAACAGGCCAAGGACAGTTCAGTCAGATGACTGTGTGTTAGGCAGTAAGATTTCACACGTAGCATCTATGAGTGTATATATATATATATATATATATATATATATATATATATATATATATATATATATGTGTGTGGTGTGTGTGATCGGTAATAAATAGTTTAATCTATTACATATCAAAAAAAAAACAAAAAAAACTCATTCCTATCACAAGGTCCCAGAACCTAAGATGCCAACTTCCAACTCCAAATCTTATTTGTTATTTCTTTTATTTATTAATGTTAGATTTGGTCTTTTGCCTGCAGTGCACTGGTTAGCATTGTCGCCTCACACCAAGTTCTGGGTTCAAATCCCTGTGCCTGCATTGATTCTCTCTCGGTATTTCAGCTTCCTCCCACAATCCAAAGACACGCAGGTTACTGTTAACTGGTGACTTTAAATTACTAAATCTAAATGGTGTGAATGTCAGTGTGAATGGTTGGTTGTCTCTGTTTGTCAGCCCTGCAATAGATTGGCAATCTATGCAGGGTGTACGCCGCTTCTCGCCCACTGTTAGCTGGGATTGGCTCCAGCTCCCCCGCGACCCTTAAGGATAAGCGGTATAGCTAATGGATAGATGGATGAATTTATTAGTTTCCAGACAAGAGATAGAAAGGGAAAGTGGGAAGAGAGTCTGACATACAACAGAGGTCCCTGAATGCAACTTGGTTAAACTGAACATCAGTTTGATTAATTTTGTATGGGACATTTTTATGTGTATTTAACAGAACTGAGCCTGGGATATTGCACGTCTTAAGCACTAAGCCACCAGGATACAATCCCTTATTTTGTCTAAGCAAAGGTTATTAAAACCCCAAAGGGATTCAGATCATGTTATGAGATGGAGAAAAATGACAAATCCTCACTTTGAAGAAGTAAGAACCTTCAAATGTTTGTCATAAATGACATAAAACAATTAATCAGTTATTAATTTTTTAACTTTTTAGCATTTATATGATCAGTTATCATTACATATCATTCTGTTGTCCAAATTAATCATAGTTTTGTATGACTGAATGCATAACAGTAACATGCAGCTCACTTCAACTCACCATCAACTTGATTATTTTGTGTGATTTTGCAACATTTGCCATTTGATATTAGTCACCATTACAAAAAATATTCTTAGTAAAATCATGGCCTTAATTTCAATTTTATCACCCAAT
Organism: Lates calcarifer; assembly: GCF_001640805.2. Lineage (NCBI taxonomy): Eukaryota > Metazoa > Chordata > Actinopteri > Centropomidae > Lates > Lates calcarifer. The sequence goes on along the minus strand of NC_066837.1, from coordinate 7,168,524 downwards.
CCTACATGCAACAATGAATTATCACACAGCATTTGACTGTCTTAAATCACTCGCTCTCAAAATTGTTTAATTGTTGGCTGGTAAGATCAGTGTTTACTCTGAAGCCTGTCAGCAGTAGCCAGCAAATGAGTCAGTATCAGTGGATGTGAGAATACAATTTAAGTATTTCCTTCTGCCTACTCCCTAGTCATGTCTCCTTCTGTCCTTTCTCCGTCTTTTCTCTCCACATCGCTGGAAGTGGCCAACCCAAAAGGTGACATGGGCACCTGCTCTGAGAGGGCGTCCACATGCACCACTGCAAATCTTTCACACCATTAAATATACCTACATGTACCTGTGAGGCAGTTCTCACCTGAGCCAAGGTTACAATGACTGATGTTATTTTTAACCTCATGTTCTAAAGAGGAAATTGTGTATTTGGCTACAATATGTGTTTCATATAAGTACATGATGATGAGAGGGATGGATGAGAGGTGACAACAGCTGATAAAAGCAGCCTTTCCCTCTTGACGTTTATGTTCTTGTCTATACCAGACTCACCATCTTCCTCCTCATTCTCCCTGCATGTAGCCAACACAAATCTTTGTGCAACACTTAAAAGAAGACTTCTGTGTTAAGGCAAGTCTGGGCATTGTGTGTAGATGGTCAAGGATGGGTGCATACCTTGTGATAGAGGTGCAAGAGGCAGACGTGCAGGAGTCATGGACATGCCTTCTCCATTTAGCTGCAGCACTTGATTTGTTGACAAATTCAGCTCTTTATCCTTTTTCAAGAAAGCAGTACTGACTGTCAGTTGTTCTGTTTCCTCTTCATTAAGACCAATCTGGTCAAATTTCAGGGGGTACATGCTTTGTCTGAAATAAGAAAATTGGGAAATCAGGTCAGGTTTGTTGGATTGCACCTGCACCTATGACACTGCCAGTGCAGGCTAACTTCATCACTTTAGTAAATTATACACAGCATTTGTTTCCACTTTACCCAGCTGCTTTTAATTGCGTAACAGCAACAAAGTAAAACATCTTGACCAACTTGAAACTGGATGCTTCTTTATCATTGCTGCAAGTGCAGGTTGAATGTGCAGAAAGTTGCTGCTCTAAAAACAATTCAGTCACACTATTTCAAGCTTACTACTACCTTTTCTTGGAAGTGGAAAGATAAAATATTGTCATAATTACAATAAGATATTTCAGGAAACCATTGATATCCACTGTGTAAAGCAAGGACAGGCCTAGACTTAAGAATCTGGCATAGATTAAAGGGTTGGATTAAACTTTGACTGTGGACAGAGTTAAGATTAGTCTGCACATACGTATGTGTTCCTTTGATAGTTCATTGTGTAGACTGAGGTTTTCCTTTTTGCAGTAGTTTTGTATGAGAACCTAATTGCGCTATGTCCCTCAGCAGGTGTTGCATTGTTCATCCAGTGGCCATCTGGGCCTGTAATCCTTTGGAGGTGAACACACTGAATTTGAAAAAGGTCATTGCACAGACACATTTAGTTGGGCCCAACATTTTGTGTGTGCATGTGCCTGTGTGTATCTGTGTGTACTGCATGTCTTTGCCCTCTAACCTTCTTTCTCTTTTGCATTTTGTGCCGCATGTGTGGGACCTTTTGTACTTGTGAGGTCAGAATCTTAAAGTTGACCTTTTAGGAAAATAATGTCAAGCTTTACAATAAGAAGGCGCGATGCTGCTGGACAAACTGTAGTCATAATCCTGTTGAACCTGTCATTGTATTTGCTCTGGATTCATGGGCAATAACCTGGGCAGCACAGACTTTTTATGGTTATTAATGGAACCAGCCTCTTAAAATGTAATTCATGAATATAGAACTAGAGCTTTAACCAATCTCCATTTGTGCCTACTATTTATGTCTAAATATGCTATTAAAACAATAAAATGTTCAAAAATGCTATGCAGAAACCTTCTAAATATCCATATTTTCATAGCTGTACAGTTGATATATCATCGGCACATTTTTGTTCATTACTTGATTGGTTCCTGATAGATGCTGTCAGCAGCACTTTGAGCTAAGTGGGTGAGCACAGGCAGGATTTCTAGCTGGGTATACGGCTGCTCTTCTGCTGTTGAACCTGTCAAATACTATAGAGAGGCTGACTGGAGAGCAGCCCTCAGCAGTTCTGGAGCTAACATGCAGAATGTGCTGCCGTGGTGCTAACCACCTGGATCTTAGCCAACCAGAGACTTGGCTTTGGCTCCATTGCACAGCCCACTTCTTGAGGTTGTGGTTTCATACCCTGTGACTTTAGTAAGCCACTTGACTATTAACTGTACATACAATAAACACCCCATGCAGGTCCACTTGGCAGTGTCACAGCTAACTGTAGCCCCTTACAGTCTATGGTTAGCCCTCAGTATGTAAGCTAATGTACTATGGTTTGTGTGTGCAGCGTTTCTCCTTTACTCACACTGGACTCCCTCTGTCTTCTCTTCCTCCATGTTTGTCCCAGCAGAATTGTAAATGACTGGTGGGTGTTGAGGATAATCGCATGTGACAGCTAATGCGTAGGGTTGCTGGCAACATGTGTCAGCGCCAGTGTACATTAACCTACATTCAGAGTGAGGCCTTTTTGAATCACATGGGGAAGGAAAAGGTCGCCTTTTGAATAAGATATTTTTTGTTACATTTAATTTCTCTGGACTCACAAGCTAAGTTCATTTAGTTTTTGAGGTTTTAGCATTTAAATGTCGACCTTCAGCTTACTGTAAACTGTAATCTTATTGACCAGACCCTTCTTCTACTTAAGAAGGTAAGTGTAAACAGGAGTTGGCTGTGTGCTAACAGTTGCTAGAAAGAAGAGAACAGAGGTAAGGAGTGTGTGGTGTGGAGGTGGCTCAGGTCAGGGCTGATCCCTTAAAGATAATCTCCCTCTCCAGGGATTTGTTTTTCTCATTTGTCCTAGGGCCTCTAAGCTGAGTTTAGAGGTCACCTGCTGCACAGGCAACCAGACACATTTGTAAGGAGCCAGGTATTGCATGAGGTTAGCGAAAGAAAGCAAAGTAAGCAGTAAATAGAGTTGAAACATGAACATAGGGGAGGCCAGGTCTAGAGTTCATCCATGCCACTGAAATCAAAGGATTTGGGTCTATAACGAAACCAGTTTTAGCAGCGGAGCTTTGAAGTGGTCCATTTGTGTTTATGTTCGTGGCAGTAAGCTAGCTTAGAGTAAATTTTGAGCCATGTTTCACAAAGGTGGTGAAAACAGGCTCCTTCTTGTGTATTTAGTTAGATTTAAGCCAACTAGCATGCTTATTTTGTTATCATCATGTAGAGTTATGTTCAAGAGGGAAATGTGATTTAAGTCACTGAACTGGTATTTCATGTTCCTTCATGTGTTGAACATTTTGAGTTTAACACTGGCCTCTTGTTTGCATTGTTTCTCTCATTCCCATGCCTGAAAATCAAGCTGATGCCCAATGATGCATTTCTCAACATGTCAGCTGAATTGTGTTCCCAGCTGTTGTTTTGGCTGCTTCTGTTTTTAGCAAAGGATGTTGGAAACTTGGTGCTAAAATCAGAAACTTTTGGGATCGGTAACAGATCAGCGTGAGGAGCATATGAGGACTTAAATTCCGAAAGGCACTTTTGTACAGTCAACCAAAACAATGCTGCAGGACTTGACAAGGAGATTTGTTGAGGCTGTTACAGAGCTGCAGAATGAATAGCAGGATTGTTTTATGGGGATAAATAAAGCATAGTAAAGGCTGAGGTAGTGTTGTTTTGTATTGCAATGTGTTCATGGTACATGTACAGGGCTGTTGCATTTCACTACATTTTGCAGGTGTTTGATGTTTTGTCCATCTCTTGTGTCAAGTGACAACTTAGAGCTCTGAAAAAGTCTCCAGAGCCAACGTGTAGGATATACACCCATAAACCTTCTTCTCAGCCTCGTACAGATTTGTTATTTCCAAAGAGTTCCTTGCGGTATTGGAGATCTTTGGCCTGGTTCAGGCTTTGTGTGTAAATGAACTCTGGACTGCATATGGTCAGAAATGAACGAGTGGGTGTGTTGACCTCACAAACTGTATAGGAACTGTTTCTATTGCTTGTTGTGGCATTATGCAAAAAGCAGAATTTTAATATGGCTGCACTAAAGTTTTGGAGTTGTTGTGTGCAGTTTGCAAAGCATGAAAAACACGCATACCAGCATTCATTAACAGCACATCAGCATTCACACAGAGTTAAAGTATTGTGCTGCACAGAAACCATGAACGAAGCTTTGGGCACGCGGTGGCCTAATTTTATACTGTATGGATGTGATCAGTCCCTCGCTGCCCTTGACAGGCATGAATTACGGGAGTTTCCAGCCACGATAATCCTCCCCACCAGATAATAACACCCTGCCACATCTCCCTGAGATTCATGCCTGCATGCTTTACCACTTAGCCAAAATATCTCAGGTGATTATTTTAATTCTCTATGTAAGACAGTGAGTGATTTAAGTGAAGTTAAGATGGTCAAACAGCTCCGGCTGGTTAAAAGCAGCGGAGTTACGCTCCTGCTGCCCTAAAGGTATCCACTGTCTCCATTAAGCCTCTGGGCCATTCAGCTGCAACATACATAAGGTGAAACTTCAGCAAAGAGTGGCTGTAAAGTTGATGTGTACAGTTGTTTATGGAATTTCAAGAGCAGTACAGCTTCAGACATGTTGAGTACAAACTGGATACTCTGAGTAGATCTGCCTGATAGTGTAGTCTGTATGCGCCCAAAAGCCAGCCTCTATCCACTCCTTAAAGAGGGCCGCGTGTGTGTGCACGCGCATGCATTTCTTGACTTGTCTCATTTCTTTGTTTACACTCAAAACAGTGGATTTATAGAAAGATAATCATGATTTACTGTCACGGGGAAGGTCACTTGAAGTTTGTCAGCATAAGCCTTGGAGGGGAGACAACACAACAGCTTGGAATTTAAAACAAGGAATGCAATCACAGCCGGGATACCAGACTCCATCAGACGGCAGATTTGCCATTTTTGCGGTGAAATACATTTTATTTGATGGTGAAAACGCCTTATTTTCCCTGCGCTTTAAGTCTTTATTCACTGTCTTTTACCAGAAAATATGAGCAAAATTAGAAACTTTGAAAAGGAAAACGACTATTTCTCCTTCCTGGAATACACTAATGCATAATATTTTAAGCTTATACATTTTTTTCTTAACCATATGAGACAGCCAGTCAGAGTAGATTATAATGTAACCTTAACACAAGTGTAACACAAACCTGCCAAAGAGGAAATCTCATATTTCTGTATGCTCAGGTACTCTGCCCAATGCCAGGGTCACCTTCACCAGGAAAAATAAATCCCTGGTGGCTCTCTAACACTACCCATAAGACCTCTCTCCCTTTGAGAGGCGGTGAGTGGGTGTCAACCTAATGTTTATACTGTCTGCTCATGGTTATGTAAGCCATTTTGTCCTCTTTCTCTTTCTCTCCCTCTCCATCTCCCTTGGCTTGTTTAAACTAATCTACCTTTACCTTTCCACCACGCCAAGTTGTGTGTTACATAAATATTCTTTGAACTGATCTAGCTTAAGGTTTTTCAGCACACCAAGGTGTGTATTACATAAATATTGTAGGCCAGACTGTAGAGAGGTACTGTACCATGGAAGCTGTGTGTGTGTGTGTGCATGTTTTTTTTCCAGAGTCAAGGATGCTTCTCTTTCATGAAGGGCAGGTTCAGGGAGGCTGTGGTACTTGTCTGAACTATCCCTGTGATAACAGCCTCTAGAATGAACAAGTCAGTGTGTCTACTCAAACACACACAAATGTATCTTCACAGTGGGCGGCTGTATAGCAGTGTAAATAGAGTACAGTAGACAAATGTGTGTGTGTATCTCTGTGTATGTGTGGCAGACAGCGTTACATGCATGATGAAGACATTGTTTTTCTATACAACAAACTGCTCTCTGTGGTTCAGCTGCTTGCTTACTGACTCTGCCATACTAATGTACTTGTGTGGGTCACAGGGTTCAGTCCCACCACGTGGGCCCTGCTGTCCTCCATCATACAGCCATCTCACGGCCCATTATTCACCCATAATGATGTTATCTTGATAACCTCGGAATAACCACGTCACCCTTCACTTCCTTTGTATCTCTAATTTATCAGTTTTCATCAACTTCATGCTTCGTTTCTATGGCAACTAATTGTTCTAGTTACGCCACTCTCTGAATGACTTCTGACCTGTTCTTCTGACCCATATTGACCGGTTTACAGTTAATAGATTAAAATAGAGAGAGAGAAAGAGAGAGAGAGAGTGAGAGTGAGAGAGAGAGAGAGAGAGAGAGAGAGAGAGAGAGAGAGAGAGAGAGAGAGGGCAGCTTGAATTGACTGCTGTGATTATAAAGTGCAGTGTTTCCGGATTCTGATAAATCTTTGGCTTACATAACCATCCTTTTTGGTATTATCGCTCGCTGATTTAGCATTCCTTCCGCAGCTGAGAGAGGGTGGAGATATTTGAACCATTTGGAGAATGCTCCCAGTGTGACATCCAAATTACTTGTAGAAAAGCATGAGGCCAATTTGAGCCCAAACATCTGTCCTGTGGTTTGTCCTCGCACATTTTAGCGGGCACAGTGTGCTTTGTATGGCTTCAAGCTCTCACATTTCTTTTCCTTTTGTCATTTCATTAATATCTTCCCTAAGCAGCATGTCAGTCTGAGAAGCAGCAAAGGGGGCAGCAAGAGTTAGTAGGAGATACAAATTCCTTTTGCTTGTAGATTTTGGTGGGAAGAAACAGGCATTGTGTACTCGCACTCATCTGTATCCTCATGGGAAATAAACAGCAACTAAATCAGTTGTTAGCTTTGTGTGTTATCTTTAAAGATGAAAGGACACTGAAAACAATGAAACCGCTGCCCTGGGGTTTCTGTAGGAAGGGAAAAAAGCAACAACTGGAGCGAAGAATGAAACCTTTGATCTGTGCAGTCAGTCCCATTGAGTTAGTCTGAGACTGTACCCAGAAATAGAGAGGACAGGGGTCAAGAAAAAAAAGTCACAGACCCAGTTCATTGAAGTAGCCAACACACTATTGCAGAACTTTCAGTCACAGACATTAATTTAGAGATACTGTTGGGGATATTATTTTTTGCAAAATTAAAATGTCTTGGCTTTTAAGTAGAACAACATTTTTTGTGTTAATATACTGCACAGTACAGGTTACGCCCAAAAACCATCTGCACTTAGTCAGCATTATCTCTGCTGTTTGACTCTGTGTTTACGGTGTGTGATGAGGGCTCTGCAGGCAGGTATTAACAGTTTGAACTGCCAGCATTAAGAAGATGTTACTTCTGGTGGTGCATTATCATTTAAGCCTTTATTGAAATAGACATAAATCGTGACCTCAGAATATTTCAAGCCATGAAAGTGACCAGCAAAACAAAAAAAGGAAAATCATTTGGTGTGTCCTTGTGGCCTAGTGGTCAAAAATGCACACCACGTAACCACAGTGCCCCGATTCTCATTTTTACTTTGTTGCATGTTATTTCCTTTTTCTTTCAAGCTCATTTGAACATATTTCCATCATTAGTTTTGCACACACTGTAGGCTGACAAACAATAGGCTAATGCTGCTGAAACAGCCTGATTTGGGAATGTCTGTGCACTTGTGTTTAGTTTTGGGCTACTGGCAGCCATTGGTGCACAGTCACTGCAGCCTGGCCTGTCTGCTCTGGTTTCATAAGCAGAGAGTGTGAATGACCTATATACTTCTCTGAGGGAGGGGAAGTCACCTTGTTGGTGGACCAGCAGACAGGCACGCTAGTTCACAGCGACAAGGTTTTAATGTGCAGCACTATTAAAGGCTTGACCACTGACTCCATATTAGAGGCATACTTTAGAGGGACCTCTCATGTGCTGCTCATGTTGTTTTTGGCCTTAAACTTTCCGGGGCTGTTTTTCTTGGCGTCGATCATCCTTCTTGTTAACACCGCTTTGTAATGATGAGAAAGGGTCAATGTATAGGGGAATATTCAATAGATTAACAGGCTGAAAAACAGACCTTTACATAGACTTAATTTGCACATGCACACATACACACACCCGCGCTTGCATTAGCTGAAACCATGGGGCCCAGTGCCAGAGAGATCTAGTCAGACAAACACCTCACCAGAGACTCCTCTAAGCGTCCTAACAAATTGAATGTGTGTGTAGATGGACAAGAGGGAATTAGATCAGTGGTCCTGATTGTATCTGAGTGTGCTGTTGCTGTACCCCTTTCCAGCAAGTCCCCTGGAGGAAATGTGTGTGCCTGAGAGAGAGAGGGAGAGGGAGAGAGACACAGGGAGAGGGCGAGAGAGAGAGCTTGGCAGCTGGTTTGATGAAGGATGTAAGGAGAATGTTAACCAGACAATCACCTTGCATGTTATTGATTGAGATGGGAGAGAGGTAATTAGCACAGAAAAGAAGGGGAAGCTGAGGCCACTTTTAATGTTTTGATACAAGGTGTTCTCTCTTTGTACCCATCTACGTTGTGTTCTTTGTGTGTTTGTTGTGTTTATGAGCATGAAGGCACATGTCTTATTAAATATTATACTGTACATCCTAACTTTTCCATAGGCACACCTAACCTTTATTGCATAAATCATTGAATCCACTTAAAATGTAAATCAATCATTTTTTATTATATCTGAGTGCCAGCGGATTCAGTGCCATTCCATTAACAAGTAGCATAAAGAAGTAGCATACCCTATATAATGAGCCTATTGCAAATTTATTCACACGTCATGTGCCTTCATCCGCTTGCTCATGGGGGAATGTTAGGTCTGTAAATGATATTATAAAGGGTATAGTCTAGACCTGCTCTATAAGAAGAAAGCACAGAGATAACTTCTGTTATGATTTAGCACTATATAAATAAAACTGACTTGACTTGACTCCACAGAGCATACTTGTTCTGCAAAATGATGAAACCATGTCAGGTTTCAAATTTTGCCTTACATCTCCATTAACTTGAATTTGGTTTGATAAATAGTTTTAATCTTTCTGTCCTTTGGAGAGGACTGGATAGAAATTCCTAAAAAGCTTAATCAGAATCAGAAAAAAGCTGCAATGATCCCCACAGAAAAATTGCTTAATATATGGCTTAGTATTGAATCTACACATACTATATGGACAAGAGCCCAATTGACACTGGGTTTTTCAAGCCAATAGTGACTGTGACATCTGAGAGTACAAAAATCTTAATCTAAAATCTACTGTACTTTTTTCCCCACATAAATGCATAGCATAAACAAACACTTTTAATAAGGAACTCTAAACATGTTGTAGATGGATGCTAGATGGGACATTTATAGTTAAAGATATCTTTGGCATTTCAGTACATACAGTATATCTCAGATACATATATCTCAGATAAGTAAATAGTCTAGATTGGACAAATGATTTATCGGTCATGCTCCAGTACTGACAATGTACAGCTGCCCTGTATTGTCAATAAACCACATTTACAAAATTACAGGCATTACAAATCCTCTTAAGTTTGCTAATAAAAATATTTTAAAATAAATGTCTGAACTAATAAAACTACAACAAGCAATGACATTTAACCAGAAAATTAATCAGTTAATTGGCCAACAGCTCAGTATGTTTAACCGATCATACTGTAATGTAAACAGGACAAAAATATTAGTGAGTCTACAGAAAGTACATGCACTAATTATAAAGAACTATGTTGTATTATTATTGTTAAATTTATGATCATCAAGGTTAAGATGATAATTTACCATGATATGCATTTTAGGTCATATTGTCATCTTCAAACATGGTCATAAAATCTTTGAAGCGGGTCTCTTTAGTACCTGGATTCATAATAGATTAACTACAGACAGACATCATCCATTACTTTTGACCTTTAACACTCATTACCATGACCCACATGGATGTATTTGCAGGAACAGGTAAACTGCAATTCTTAACTAATTCTCTCATTTAGCACTGCATCAGTAAGAACATACTGTACACCCTGAGCTGTAATGGTAACGTAATTGTAGAAATCAGTCAGTGGTGAAAGCAGTAAATGATGCCAAAGTAAACAATGCTTTGGATCAGACAGAACTGCAGCAGACTGCCATCAGTTCTGTTGCCCATTGATTGTAGCTCAGAGTAAATAATGACAACATGCCATGGTACTTACAGTACAGCACACATCAGTACTGATTCCCACCTTTGATCTTTGACCCTAACCTGGTTACACAGTTTATACTACTACAGTAAGATTTTTGTTCTACCATAGTTTTTGTTATTTTAGTCCACCACACAATATTTTTTCCAGTGCCTCCTTTTTTTCACACCAGACAAGGAGACAAGTGTTTTGGATCCTACTTAAATTTGACATCCTGCTTTAGGTCTCTCTGCTTCTTGAATTTAAATAATCTCCTCTATAATTCTGTCATTGTCATCTCTGTAAGCCTGGTGAAGCCATAAATCAGTTGAGTCCAAAGCCCTCCTGTCTTGGTTGGCAGACATCTTTACGGCTAGCCACATTCTGCTGCTACTGTACTGTGGGTCATAAAAACCCAAGAATGTTTCACAATGTGTATCAGGCTGTAACACAGTTAGGAAGGGGACATTCTGCCCTGGCTTTGTTGTTGACTTTTGAAAATTCTTTGTTGATTTATGTCTGGTCTGAAAACTCTTGCATGTGTGTGTGTGTCCTTTCAGCTCGCCACTGAGACAACCGTCCTCGACAGTGAAAGTGTGCCTGGTTTGCGGAGACGAGGCATCAGGATGCCACTACGGTGTCGTGACATGTGGAAGCTGCAAAGTCTTCTTCAAAAGAGCTGTGGAAGGTATGGCATTCACCCATGTTCAAACAAGGTGTCAGTCTTGGGGCTTTTCTACAGTGGCTGAGAGAGTGTAACACTGCAAGTTCAGAGAACACAAGCAAATGGAGATATCATCACAACTTTGACAGGACATGAACCCTGTAAATAAGTAAAACACAAGCAAATCAAGAAACACATTTGCCTCATCAACAACACAAAAACAGCACAAAGAAGTGTACTACAAATACAGAAAACACAACCAAATGAAGACGACATTTTCACCACCTTGACAAGACATGACCCTGTAAATAAGTAAAACACAAGCAAATCGAGAGACACATTTGCAAAAACAATACACAGGTAGCACAAACAAAATCACTGAAAACACAGGCAAATAGAGAAATGTTGCAAGGTGTACACAAGAACAGAGTGAGGTTACAAGACAACCCAAGTTTTTGGCAGTGCTAAGAGTATGGCAGAAATTAGGAATGGGTGCACTGCCTATATCTCCTTAACATAATCATGTGATCTGCTTTTCCAACTGGGAAATGTCAATGAGAAAATGTGTGCAAACGCAATAACCTCTTTATATCATTTTCAGATAATTTTTTCTTGATAGAACTGAGCTTGAAAAGCCCTTTCAAACAAGAGCTTGGTGGAAAGCAATGAAGTAGCTTGTTCTTTCCATTAAGGCAACATACATTTTTTTAATCTAGTTGATTCTGGTTTTATTCACACTACGCTGCTTTATGCTACAAACTACTGTTTAATCTCAGTAGACCTTCTGCATAATTATTATTTCCAAATGATCATCATAATCACCATAAGCAGGCATTACATTTATAGAGTATGACCAAGTTGAGAGGCACATCAGGAAAAAAATAAATAAAATAACATTCAGTAGGTAATTCTCCTACAGCAGCTCTTTATGTTATATTTAGCTTGAGGAAACATCAGCAGCACCATAATGTGCTTTTCATTTTGTGCCTGTTGCCTGAGGCGTTGGCCTAACTCATTTAGATGAGTGTTTGAATGCAAAACACTCTCTTGCAGACCCAGAGCAAGAGAGGGGGGTGTGGGGGAGAGCAAACAAGCCTGCCAGCCAGCAGTTGGGCCCTCTAGGTGTTTTCCCAACCATTGGAGGAATTGCGCTCATTCCCAATCAAATCATGCCTTAATTTGATGATATTTACACACTGTCATTCTGGAGACTGGAAACCAGATTATGTGTCTGGGGTTATCAAATCAGACATGCCATTGTTCTTGCTTCAAGCATGGCTGCAAGGCCAGCAGAGAGCTGGTGGCAGATGCTTAAGATCAGAGTTTGCGTGAGTGCTAGTCAGGTGAGGCTCAAGAAAAGTCAGGTCTCTAGAACATAAAAGTACTAAAACCCTATTTGTTTCTCATAATACATAATTACCGTGATACTGACTCACTGATTGTGTAATGCCCTTCAAATCTAATGCAGTGCTCTTTACTTTCATATCTCTTTATGAGTGTCTCTCGTTTTTGAGTGGAGTGTCTTTCTCTGCATTGCCAAACAACCGCAATCATGCAAACTAAGAAAGCGTAATAAGACCAACCTATACAGTGTTGTGATGTCATTAAGGTTGCGTGTGATCCGCGTGCCCTTCTGATGTGCAAAGTGAGCTGTTACCTTACTTGACCCCTCCACAGCTGCTGCTGAGGTGGAAAGCGAGAGGTAAGGTGGAGGGAGGCAAAGGATGAAAATAGTGAGAGAAGGATTTTGCAAAGTGAAGAGAGATAGAGGACAGTGAAACAGATACAGTGAGGGAGGGGGGGAGGAAGGACAAAGAAAAAGTCAGACGCAGACAGAGAGATAAAGAGAGGAGGAGCCGAGAGAGAGAGTAAGAGACAGGGCGAGGGATGGAAAGTGATGTGTCAGCAGCGCGCCAGAGAGGTGTAAGTTAGGACGTGAGGAGACGTATTACTCCTCCCCTCTACCAGTATTTCCTCCTCCTTCTCCTCCTCTTTCCTCTCAAAGTTAAAAACTTAGACTCAGTAAGTGAGATATAAAAGAAGACTGCAGAGAGTGGGCATCTGTACAAGGGGAATAATCCAGCCCATGCTTAATTTCTTTTGGCACCGCCTGCCTCGGGGGACACAACTTTTTGGTCGGCTGTAGCTCATTAGATGACTAACTGGCTCACAGCCCTTTACTACAGAGCTAGTTAGCATTCTGGAGTCATCAACAAACCAGATGAAATCCCGACTGTGGAGGGTCTGGTTTCCCCTTTATCCAAGTCAGACAAGTCATTCTTAGTTAGGTAGCTTTATTTTACATCACCAGTGCATGGCACAGTTATTCTTTGAAGTCCACATTTTAGGTTTACATGTGGACCATCTGTTTGGAATATCTATTGGCCACATGAGCCTTTTACTTTCCAAATCTGTTCACTTACAGTCGTTCTCAAGAGGGCAAATATTCATTCCACTTAATTTTTGTCATATCCACCAGAAGGCACAGCCAACTGTACACTATAAAGTTTATAACTATGCTCCCAGGAAATATATAAATATATCAAATTAAATGCTGAGTATACTCTGGCTGTGAGCTTTTCAAAATGCTCGCAATTCAATTTTCTTTGAGCACTCACAACACAGTATATATGCACACACACTTTCTTCATAAAAGAAACATTCACCCACCTGCTCTCCTGTTCACTACAAGTCATGCACTTTATCTTACACAGTATGACAGCTCTTACTGTACTCACATTTTATTCACCATCACATTTTAGATGTTCTTGTATATTAAACAAATATAACAGAGGGCCAATAACTTTTACGACACATACAAAATTTGAAATTGTATTGTTGTTGATGACTCAACTTTCACGTGCAAATCTGGAGCGAATTTATTGGCTTTATTGTAATGAATCAATTCTTCAGTATAAATGTTTGCCCTGCACTGCAGAAAAATGCCCTCGAACAAACAACAGTTCATAAATTTGTTATCATCGCTAATGAAATGTGGAAATAGCTGAATGCATTCATATGTGCTTCTCTCCTGCATCCACTCCACTAAAGACTAGTTTGTTGATACAAGACAGCTGCACTCAATAAACGACTCCATGTGGAGCGCATTTGAAGAGTTGAACGCCAGCTTATTATTCACATGTCATCAGTGGCTTGGCATGTCTGCTCTTCGTAATAATACTAGGCACTGCTTTTAGCTCACTAGCTCTTTTTGCTGCTATCTTATTGAACTGAGAGGTTTACAAAGACATTAGCCAACCTTGTTATGGCCTTGCTGTGTTCTGCAGTGTGACTGGGTCATGGTTGCCATGGCGTTCGTGTCAATCTCAAAAACCTATTCTTCAGTACCGCCTCTGTGGGAGAGGTCATCTGAGGACACGTCTCGCACTGTTTCTGCTCTGACTGGCAACTCTGGCATCCAATCACATCTTTCTCAGATCAGCTCGGAGGAATAAAGGCCTCCCTGCAGTGCCAGAGTGAATGCTTCAGGTTATATGTGTGTGTGTGTGTGTGTGTGTGAGAGAGAGAGAGAGAGAGATGAGAGAGAGAGAGAGAGAGAGAGAGAGAGAGAGAGAGAGAGAGGCTCATGTAACAACGGCTGGAGAGAAGCCATCTAGCAGTGTTGTTGTCCTGATCCCAACTCCTCAACACGTCTCACATCAGATGTTCTTTGATTAAAAAAAAAAAAAAAAAACTACAAACAACATACAAACACAATCACAGGCACACACTTCCTCATAAGTAGTTAAGGAATTCAGGTATACCGTATTAGATAGAAATTAAATCTGCCGAGCTTACTGTAAGTATGCCTGTGACCCACATTGCTAATAGGCATTTAAGTGGGAGAATGCAGCCTGAGGAAGGGTCTCTAATGCACCCTAGATACAATTACTGTTATAGTATGTGTGTGCAATCTACATCCTTACTACTTTAAAAATAGACACAAGGGCATACAATATATATCAGGTTTGCTACTGATGACAAATCTGCCAACTGTTTTTCTATTTGTTGTCTAGCCTTTAAAATAATAGAATGTCAATCCTCACGCGAGAAGCTAGAGCCAGCAAATGTTTGGCATTTTTGTTTACCTGCAGCACTAAAATATATAATACATCCACTGTATTTTGCCAGCCTGTGACACCTCTTATTACAGTAACAGGAAACACAGTATGTTTGGTGCATGTGTGCGATGATATAACTCTTATATGAACACACTACTTCCTCCGTGCCCTCAGTTCCCCTGGCCCGGGCTGACTCGCAGGCCTGTCAGCTCTCTGGTGGGTTTAATCTGACCTCCATCTCTTCCTTCTCCCTGGTGATACCTTTGTTCTTTGACATCAATGCAAAAAAGGATCCAGTGCAGACAGAGGGTTACACCTTTTGTGTTCAACCAAATAAGTGGAGCCAATCTGATGGGCGTTATCGGTGTCTTCACTGATGATTGGTTTGTTGTAGATACAGTACTAGGAGAGTGTTTTGGCATTATATTTTAATGCCGGTATGCTGTGAGTGTGCATATCAGATGCACTTGCTCTGTACACGAAAAGTAGTGGCAGATAAGAAACCAAAGTTACGCAGCCCATGGTGCATGAGCAGAATTAAGTGGAATTACTCCACATTGTTTTCTCTAAAAATGTGAGAACTTTGAACTTTTTAGCCAGGCATTCAAGTAAAGTTTCAACGGACAGAACATCAAAACAGTTTTGAGGAGAAAAGAGGGGTGAATATTTTTCTGTTTTAACAGGGGCCTACCTTCTCTGATTTGTAAAAAAGAAAAAAAAAGTCAAATGTGTTTCTGACCTCTAGTTGAAATATTAAACGTGTGTTTAATTTGCACAAATTAATATTTGAATGTCTGGCAAACAATTTGTTGTCATGCTGCTGCTGGGAATAAAGTTACAATGAACTGTAGATATGCATACTGTAAGATAGATGCTTCCAACTGCCTCCATCCTAAACATTGCCATAATTGGATTCTTTTGTACACGAGACACTTCCAAATACCATATTGAGGCCTAAATAATGACTAAATGCATTATATACAGCACAAAGAAAGCAGATGGGGAATATCTTTGTGAGAAGAAAATGCACAGGACAACTGTTTGAGATATAGCACATTATTATAGAAGTGGAGACATTAGTAAACAAAATAACAGCTTCTATTTACATCCTATTTCAACTTCTGCAGCCTCTCTTTATAATGATCCAGACAGGGAAACTTAATTGTGTAGAGCCCCATCCAACACAGCTGTTTGTGTGTTGTCCAAAGAACTGGAGTAGCAGAGCTATTACAAGGCAGTGATTTGCATATTGCTGGCCCAGTGGTAACAACAATTACATCTGTGAGAGGCCTGTCTTTTGGTTGTTTGGTATTTTGGCTATGTAATTTAGGTTGCATAAATACCGATGAATGACGGTCACAGAATTGACCAAATGCTTTGCGAGTGGATAATTAAATGGCATTAATCCATGAGACGGACATAGATTTCAGCACATCCTTTAGTTATATTCCGTCTTGTGTGTGCAGTACTGGCTTGCAACTAAGAAATGTGCTTCCTCTGCCAAATGCCATTCAGAGAGTCACAGTAGTATTATTGATGTGGGTCAGCTACTGTATCTGAGAGGCTATTTTCACAATCAGGGGTCTGAGCACTGTCTAGTGGCTATTTAAATGTGTCAGGTTAAAGGCTGTATTTGAGAAAAGGCCTCAACTCTGTCTGTGTTTTGTTTGGAAAGCAGATGTACTGTATCTGCGCCTGTGGCAGGAGGACTGCAGGGCAGACTGCTCTAGTTAAAGTGGGGTCCCCACAGGAAAGAGTATTTCCCTCTCAGAAGAATTCCCTCATAACTGATGTATGCTGAAGCTGACAGACAACATAGACTACTCAGCGGGTTGTTGCCAGATTGTGAGATCATTAGCTAAATGCAGACGTGAGTGGACTCCATTAAAGAGCTCTGAGGGTTGCCATTTAATGGAAAATGCTGACAGAGGGTGCACTGTACCAGCAATGAGTTTTTGGAATGATGTCAAATTTAATACAGTGCATTACATATAATTTAACACAATCTGAGGGATCTTTATCATTTTCATGGAGTATTCCATGAAAATAGATTTTTGGATAAGAAGCATATGGAAATTCGAGTCAAAAATTAGCTAATAAATTTATCACCTTCATTAGAGATCAAAGAGGAATTTTTAAATTCAATTTTACAAGACATTTTCCAAGGTAACACTGAAAACATCATCAGTACGCCCTCCACTTGCTGAGCTGATAAGCAAATGCATACTCAAAGGTAAACATGCTGTATGAGTGCATGTGAGTGCACACACACAGAGTGCATAAATAAACTTCTCTCCCTTTTCAGATAGACACACATTTGTGCGCATACACACCACTGACTTTGGCTGTCTCATAAAGTGTATTTCACTCTAACAATTATTAACAAGATTCACTGGGAATGAGCAAAACAGTTGACAGGAAAGCTCCAGATTTTTTAGAACTGCCATTTGGTCCGGCCTATCCAAGTGAGTAGTGTCTGTATATGCATGTGTGTATGTGTGTGTGTGTGTGTGTGTGCGCGCGCAAGGGGGGGTGGGGAAGGGGATGGCTGCGTTGTGTTTCCTGTGTCGCAGTTTACTGTTTTTTAGAGCAAGAAAAATGGGCTTATGTAACGGTCATGTGATTTAGCCAGAAATAGTGGTGGGGCTACAGCTGCTGCCTCTCCTCCTGCAGCTTGGTTCCTTGGCTTTTGGCAGCAGCCAGACAGACACACTGCGCACTACTCCTGCTAGCTCAGAACAACAACTTCTGCTCAGTCCTACACAAATACAAATACTGTACAGTAGATGCAACTAAAGCTATGCACAGAATGTATATGTTTGAGCAAACTGCATACAAACACAACGCACCAGCCTCTCTTGCAACCACACTAAAGTCTATACCAAAATTCTTGGATACTCCAAAAAGAAACAAATGATAGAGGACAGACATGCAGAAAAATACAGATTGATATGCACTGACACGCAAACATGCATGTATGCAACCATATATACAGTCTGAGACGTACATACAATTTTAACATCAACCCTAATAGAGCTAATCCATATATCAGGGTCGACTGGGGTCACTATACCACTCCATCTGGGTTGTGTCATGAATTCCGTGTGTGTGTATCCCTTGTGTATTTGTTTGTTAAAGCAGATACAACATTTGCAGTTTTTTTTTTTTTTAACTGTCAAGTGGAGCAGCTTTGGCTGTGTGTGTGCGTGCATGCATATGTGTGTATATGAGAGAGTGAATGACTGTATGTGTGCACGAGCATGAGTCTGTCTGTGTGTGGGCGTATGGCGCTCTGAGGCTGGCGGACGTGTGGAAAAAGGAAAAAAGGAGGGATGGAGATGCAGGCGTAGAGAGGGAGAAGAGTGGAGGAGGAGAGGAACTGTACAGTGAAGAGCTAGTGGAGCGGAAGGAAGCGCTCTGAAATGGGAGATCATTGGGTTTAGCTAAGGGCTAGGCAGGAGGCAGGAGGGATTCTCGCCATGTTAGCATCACTGTCAGGAATAGTCTAGCTGCAGCCAGTGTCCTGGTTCCAGCGAATTCTAATACCCTCATGCCATATACTGTATAATACACCATTAGTCATGCGTTGTAGAATGTGAGAGCGGAATAATCACAATTTCAATCATTTTCACAGTGATAATCATGAAATGTAGATCCCTTATATTGCCAGACATGTCACAGGTTTCTGAGTTGACCTACATTATGAACAGTCACTAACAGAGATTCAGTAGAATCAAACATTCACTGCCTTTCATGTAATCAAATGTATACTTTCTGCAATATGTTGAAAGTCCTTATCCTCATTGCATAAGTAAGTGGCCTAAATTGCCCTCTTCTCTCTTCTTTTATCTCTTTGCTGTACACCACTTTGAAAATACCACTGCTGTTCTATGTCATGCTGCATGTACGGTTCATCACTGAACTGACACTGTGTCTTGTCTTTCTGTAGGTCAGCACAACTACCTGTGTGCCGGGAGAAATGACTGTATCATTGACAAGATCCGAAGGAAAAACTGTCCAGCATGTCGTGTACGGAAGTGTCTCCAGGCCGGGATGAACCTCGGAGGTGAGGAGTCACACCCTTGTTACAGATTTGCCCTGTCACGTGCCTCAGATGTGACATTTGAGTCAGCCTCGCTCTGCTTATAAGAAACGATAGATATGGAAAAGTAGGTCTGGCTGTAGTCATGGGAGGCCCGGGGATGCTGAGTCATAGGATGTTTATCGGTATGTGTGTGCATATAGTATATCTGAGTATAATATATGCATAATGCATCTACAGTAGGTGTAGATCTACAGCACTCTATGTAATGCCAACTGACAAAGCCAGCAGACATGTTACAGCATTGTATTATGAGGAAAGACAACACTGTAGTTGATTGGTTGTGGTTGATTTAGAAGGGATATGTGATTTTTTAAAAATATACATGCTCATTTATTGCCACTTGCTTATTTCAGTTCAGGGTCGCAGTGGCATACTGCAGAGATTGAAATTACAAATATTTTTCAATTTTATACTTTCACATGGAAGTAAATTTAAATATGAATGTGCAGCGAAATGCTACTCATAGGACAGTAAGCATACAGTAGGGTAATGCCATCAACTTACTTGTGAAATAAGGGTGGTTAAAGGGGGGAAAAAAAACACACACACACACACACACACATAAACATGCCCACATGCCCACACATAACTGCTGCCGTTTCTGAATTTTGAGGCTCCTCTAAATTAATCCAAATTGAAATCTTTATAAGTTGGAATTCTATGTTTCTTATTGCAGTGGAAATAATACTGAATCAGACTTTTAAATACAGCACAAGTGATATAAGTTGAACTGTTCAAGGTTCCATGACTGTGTGTCAAAAATGAACCATTAATGAAAATAACTGTAAAGATGTTTTACTTACTGATCATTACCTGATTTTCGTCTTAACCTGTGACCTACAATACTATACAGGACTGTATTAAACATTTTAGCGATTTTATCTATTCAGATATGCAATGTGATGATCATGTAAAAGCAGTGCCTACTGAATACTAGAACTGTCTGCTGCAATGTTAAATCAAGTTTATTTATAGCCCAATATCACATAAATGATGCTAAATGGGCTTTACAGGCCCACAACAGCAACATCTCCCAACACAGCTCAAGCTCTCCACGGCTGGAGTCCTTCATGAACCTTGCGATGGTTTAGTAAATGTCTGTGGAGTAAGGTTGTAGTAACAGGAGAGTAATTTAAATAATTATTATACACAGAGAAAAACCCAATAAAATATTTTCTAAAAATATTCTACTAATGAGGCAATATAACAAAGACCCAAACATGAGAGGATTGCCATTATCAGTGCGGTATGAAATGTGTTTTATTTGGAGGGATTTCTAGAACAGCAGTCAGATTGTTTGGTTATTGTCAACAATCAGATAAATTACACTGAGTGTGTGGGCACTAAAAATAAACCGCTCAGAAGAGAGGTGAGAATACTCTTATTTGCATTTGGTTCAACGCCTGTGCCTTTAAATGTTATATTAACATGGGGGAAAAATTTATCCTGGAGCCAATCCAAATCACTGATAAGATATAAAATAAATAAATGGGAACTGATTGGGAAAAATCAATTTCAGAAAAGCACTTTAAGATCTATTTTCTGCACTGTCAATGTGGGAATACTTACTTTTAATGCCCAGTTTGACTTGCCTGTATATCTTTTAGACAACAAACCAATATTATTATTGTCATAATATTGAATGGGTGTATTATTGGGTGAACAGGGTTTGACAAAGTCCTTTTTTTTTTTTTTACTTTGACATCATCACCCTCTGCAAACACACACAATGTTCATGCACAGAGAAGAAATGGAGAGCGCCAGTTATAGACTCCCTCACAAGGGAGCATGAGCCTATATGGTGTATACTGAGGTTAACGTGGGTCCTCTGAAATGCTGTATGAGCAGCAGCAGTGTTGAAGTGGTGTTTGGAGCAGTATAGCAGAGAAGTTAAAGAAGATGTGCCACAGCAATGTAGCAGAGCAAAAGAATGGGCACAACAAAGTAAGCTTAAATAGGCCAGCACCTGTCAATCCTTCAAGTTAAACTAATTCATTATGCGAATACAGACTATGTCAAGTGTTTTCCATATTGTCACTCCCCCCAATACAAGGAGCATAAATACACAGATCACATGCAGGCACAGAGCTATTAGAAAACAGGATCGATGAAAAGAGTAATGTCTGCATGCTGACTGTCACTTCCTCCAAACACACACCAAGCATAGAGGAGCCGGTGGAGTACTGCTAAAAAAAAAAAAACTTTAAAAACCCCATTAGATACAGAACTTGACATTAGCTATTCGAGTCTTAGTAGTGTGAACTGGGCCCCAGCCAAGACACTATATGGTTTCTCCTGACAATGCACCTTCAATCACTGGAGGTGAGATAGCTATTTACTGATCTTAAATACACCCAGCAATCTGCCACGTGCCAATCATATAGACAGCTTAGCAGAAGATAATTATTAATGTAAGCGTTTTAAGGGCACAAAAACATGACTTGGAGTAAACACATATCTGTCCAGTGAAATGTTATGTAGTGTTTAAAAGCAGCAGATGACAATGAGTCATGAATAAAAGCTTAAAGTTGCCAATGAGTGTCTGTATTAGCAGCAGTGTACACTATTGAGTGGAAACTCAGCTGTTAATATCTGATAATGATATGAAGACAAGTAAAGAAAGATGTCAGTCATCCAATTATAAAGAGTAAAAACATTTTTGTAAAGCTAGCCAAATATGAGGTCTGACTGTGAATATCAACCCCAAGTTAGCCTTGAAGACAAGATTAAGTGAAAATAATTTCATTAATTAGCTGTATAAAGGACAAGTTATGTTTATATTACTATACACAAGTACCATCTGCTGCACACCAGGGCAAAGTGAGTAAAACCAAATCAGTGCTTAAAAACATTAAGTTACACCACTGTTTAAATCAACAGATTTGCATCATCTGGACAATGGCCAAAAGAAAAACCAGCTCATGCAACCACTAGCTAGCTACATGAAACACAGTTGGTTATATACCAATGGAAATAACAACAGCCTCAGCCAACAGACGCCATAAACAGTGAGCTATGAAACCAATAATTGAATCAAGCCTGTGCAGAAATTGAAACACAACTGAGAAACCAGTTAGCAACAATATCTTCTCACATAGCTAGCAGCAGCAGCATTAGCGTTAGCAGCAACTTACTTTGGTGAAGCGAAGCAGTGATTCCCCAGCGAAAATTCAGCGATGGAAAAATCCTCCGGAAGACATGCTGCCGTCCCAGAAACACAAACAACGGTACAGGAAAAACCTCCGACTTCTGTCTGAAGTAGTTTGTGAATTATCAGTGGAAATAGACAAACTTCCGACGGATGGAGCAGCAGCAGCTAGCATTAGCAAACGTTAATGTTTTGAAGACGGTATTGTTACCGAAATACTACATTGATAGCACTCATGCAGCCGCGTTTTTTCAAATGAGAAGTGTTGCAGTACCAGCACTGGAAGAGTATCTAGCGTTTAAACGATTTTTGCGGGGGGTGGGTGTTACATTTGAAGTTTCAGGGTCTACATCCGTCTTGTGAGTGCAGCGGTACACCTGTGCTGATTGCCCGGACAAGCTGATTGGCTTAAACCTTTGTGTTCATTAACATGTACACTTAGCTGGCCGTTTAATAGGTACACCTAACTCAACCTAATGCTGTTTGACACAAGAGCCCTGAAATAAATCCTACTTCTATGAAGGATATAATGTTCGACTTTAATTGAAATTGTTTTCAATTATTTTGTCCACCCCAATGAGGATCGACTAAATTGCAGGGGTACCTCTCTTGTGTAATGCAATACAGTTCAACAGCACCACAAATTACATCCTCCAAATTCTCACACAGTTGAATCAACACCTCTCTGAAACAATCTCAATAAAACTGAACATAATAACCTTAATGAAGGCAGGATTTATTGCAGGACTGTTGTATTAGACTGCATTAGGTTTACCATGGTGTACCTAAAACAATGCCAACTTAATGAATGTATTTATTTGTTATTTGCCTCTTTATCATCCCTCAAAGACCTCCATCTGTGTATGGCTACACAATACAGAGGATAGTAAGTATAGTATATGATTATTGTACTATTATCCACTCCTGGTTTTACTAGACTTCATTCAAGATAGACAGTTAACAGCTTTTTCAAAGCTGTATCTTCCTTCAGATGCAGAGATAATTGATTTCCTCAAAAACAATAGAGTGGAAATCTGATTGGCATGCCTTTAACACTGAAGTGAGACACAAGAAATTACACAGGTCGTGCCTGGTTTAAAATTAAACACTTAATAACAATAGACATTGTTAAAACATACATTACAACAGACATGAACTTTTGGCATCCAGATACTATTTCAATTTTTTTTTTTTTTTAATTAGGCTTATATCTCTAGAATATGTTACATTGCAATTATGACCCCAGAATATGAATGTAAGAAATGACACCATTAACGATGTGCTAATAAGGGCTGTTGTTTTCCCCCCACAGCACGAAAGTCTAAAAAGTTAGGAAAGCTGAAGGGAGTCAGCGAGGACCTGCAGGGCTCTAAGGACGGCCAAACTGCCACAGGTGGCGTTGGAGGCGGTTACCTGTCCTCGGAGAAGGAGCTGAATGCCAGTGCTGCCAATGCCCTGGTGCCCCATGGGCCCGGGGTGGTCACACCTTTTCTGCCGCCCTCCATCTGCAGTGTGTTGGAGCTCATTGAGCCTGAAGAGGTGTACTCTGGCTATGACAACACGCAGCCTGACACCACTGACCACCTGCTGTCCAGTCTCAACCGCCTGGCCGGAAAGCAGATGGTACGCATGGTGAAGTGGGCCAAAGTACTTCCAGGTTAGTGACCACTAGAGCGATGGGCTGAGGCCTAAATGCTCTTCATGAGTGTGTCTAAGCCAGGAAATAACGTGTGTAAATCACATTTTTTAAATGTTTCAATATAATGGAGACAGATGTAGGATTTTTGGTTTTACTCCTAGTTGAATTGTTTTTCCCTGTTGCTTTTAAAGGCAATGAAAAGATTAATACAACGTTAATTAGATTAAAGTAGCTTGTAAAGCTAGTAAATTGTATATTTCTAGTGCAGTAGACTGTCTTTGACCATGGAAATTTAAACCATAGAGTCAGCTCATTTTTAAATGTATAATGTTATATTTATAATTAATTTATTGAGAACAGAAATTTGACTTATTTGTCTTATTTATGGACAAGTCAAAGAAAATTATAAGTGGTAGATTTATCAGTCAAATAAATAAGGTGGTGTCTATACTGTAATTATTGACTGGTTTTAATAAAGATAACATGCCATCTTCATTTTTGATCTCACCATTTTGAGAATTTAACACTGCTGGTTTTGTGAGTGCAACTGGCACACAATTTTCATTTTAAATATTAGGTCAGGAAATTATTCTGCACAGCTTCAACAAGATTAGCAATGAATCCTATTTCACCATTACATAGAATCAAGATTAAGATTTCCAAACAGAGCTCATTTACATCACCGCTGTCAGATGTTGTGTTGAACAGAAGATCTAATGTCTATCTCATTAATTTTTACCTATAAGCCACAGCACAGGAAGAAAAAAAATGTTTGAAAAGGGTAAACAAGTTCCCCTTAAAATGCCAGTCAGTGGGAGACACATTGAAAGATGCCTCACAGGTAGCTCTTTGAGGCTGTTTAATTTGCTGTATTGCAAATATTTGATACCTCCACGGTGTCTGCTTGCCATATCCGGACGTATAAATAGAAGGGGAGCCAGACAGAAGGGTCAAAATGAGTACCTTCGACTTTCAGATATGCCACCGCCTGCATTCAGCTTACATCTGGATGTGGCAGGGCTAACACACAGGGCGACACTGACCAGTACTGTCAATCCCAGCAATATGTTCAATGAAAGCTCTGTTATTTGCACATACTTTTGAAATGTCTTGTTACTTTTAAGATGACCTGAAAAATGGAAAGAAAAAAAACTGACATCAAATCTCATAGCTTACAGGAGACTGTCATAAGTTAATATAAACTGACCAAACAGCATCAAACAAGGCATTTGACATATCTTTTCTACAAATGTGTATGTATATATATATATATATTAATGATTGTTTTTGGCAGATTGGCAAGCATACAGACTGAAATAGTCCCTAAGCCTTGATAAGTCACTTGTGTGTCCTCAGTTGGCCTGTGTTTTGCATGAGGAGTTTCTTTGCCAGAGTTTGATTGAGAGTTTGGCAAGTTTCCTATTCGACTCTATTTCTGGTGCTCCATAGACAACACACCGATAACTGGAGGCCTTGTGGGATTTGCATAAAAGAAGAATGGGTGAATATTTCTCAGTGGTTATCATGTCTAAACAAATATTGGCACAGAAAAAGTACACTGTAGCAAAGATACACCGTAAGTAATGTGCAGACACAGGTACGAACATGTGCATGCCCAGCTAAATAAATGCCGCCTAAGTTGATACTTACGTCCGAATGCATTTAGTCAATGCCTGAGTGTTGTCAGCTACATTTAAACACAGAGCTTTCTTCTCATCAGTGTCATCTGTGTCTGCTATGTGTGTGTGTTTTTGTGTGCATTAGGTTTCCGAGGCCTGCCCATTGAGGACCAAATCACCCTGATCCAGTACTCATGGATGTGTCTGTCCTCGTTTTGCCTCAGCTGGCGCTCCTACAAACACACCAATGGACAGATGCTCTACTTTGCCCCTGACCTCATCTTTAACGAGTAGGCACACACTTCCATATCTGCAGAAAATCGCACACGCTGTTCTGATGATATTAAACTGGTCCTGACATGTAGCAATGGCCAAGATATTAAATATCTTTTGTAGTACTGTATTTACACAATTTTATCTTGAAAGTGTAACAAAGAGAGGAAATCACTTCACTGTTGTTCCATCCATTCTTATAGTCTGAAACACCAAAATTTTAGCAGACACATCTCTGTGAAGGTAAAGTTGTGTCAACACTTAGACACATATAAAATACATCCATTGTTGTCTGATTTCCTGTGGGACCCCCAACACACAAACATGTTTATTACAGATGTGAGAACAAATCATTTGTTTTTCAGAGTAGATAATTAATAGATACAGTAATTGGTTGAACAGTTAGGCTCTGACTATTAATGTTTAGTGGCTTTTTTCAGTTGCTGATCAGATGCAAATTTATGCATAAACATCAATTTTGCAAGTGGACTTTGGAGAGTGAGGAGAGTATTTTCCTACTGTGCTATTTTAAGCATTCCATTAACATGCATGAAAACTACTGAAAGGACCAAACTGAGTTTTTGTGGGAATGACATTGCATGTGTACTTAAAATAAGGTCATATTCTTGAATCTGATTTCTGGCACTTCACAAAGATATACTTTCATACTTATTGTTGCCCCTTTAATTGCATCAGGCACAGACAATCAAAGCTGAGCAGGGGCAGTCAGTGTCCCACTTAATCTGCGTTAATATGTCTGAACAGGAGGGCAAGTGGAGAGGAAGTGTATGTGGGCACGTTCTCGTTGGAGCTTGAGTGCACGGCTGGTGATGAATTGAATGTTATAGATTTAATCAAAGAGGAGAATAGCAGCCTCTGTAGGCTGCCTGCTGTAGAGGAGCAGGTTCAGACTGGGGCAGGTTTAAAAGCTCCAGCTAATAGCTTGTGTAAGTCAATGTCAGTGGGTCAGTTTGTCCCAAATAAATAAATACATAAACAACAGCACAAATGCCATTGTGCAACACAGGCACAGTGTCTGTGTCTGTGTGTGTGTTGTATCACTGAGAGCTTTGTGCAGTTGGCAAAGCATTAGTTTGCCACGCCAGAGATCCTCTGATCCTCTAATCTATTTAGTGCCAAGTGGATCGCAGTTTATTAAGAATTATGTGTTTCTCTCTCTATAAGATGAGTAACAGTTTTTGGAGAAAATCTAATTTTGTAATAAAGACTTAATGGTTTGTGTCATTCGGTAAGTCCAGTTCAGAATAAGTTCTTCAAAAGTATCTTTTGAAGAGGAATTTTCACTGTACAGTATTCTGCTAATGCTGTATTAGATGCATTGTCTGCACGCCAGGTCAGTCCCATTGACGGATGGGCCTGGTATTCAGCTTGACAGAGCAGAGGAGATGTAGACCGGCTGGAGATAGTGGTGGCCTGGATGTTGGGCGCATGCTGGCTGCTCTGTCAGGGTAGCCTGGATGTCACTGCAATTCCCCCTGTGTCTTTTTGGGCTAAGGCAAGTTGTATGTTGCTTGGAAAGGTAAGTTTTATGCTGTTGATGTATGCTAGTTTTGTCTTCTGCGTAGGTCATTGATAATTCAGTCAGAAAGGGGGACAAAGTTGGTCCATAACTTTGCTGAGTCCAGTCAGTCTTTAGAGGCGTGGACAGTGTACACTTGTTTCCATAGCTACTTAGTACTTATTGACCCAGGGCATTAAGGCAGTTATTGAGTAGAGGGTCCACTCAGTCAGCTATTAGAGTGAAATCTGTCACTGATTGAGAGTAAACATTGCAAAGACAAATGTGCATTTTACACTGAAGACAGGGTAGGCCTGCGTAATCTGTGTCATTTAGTTCTTTATGTGTGGCAAATGCTTGCAATAGATAAACAAAGCCATTTCCCTAAACATTCTGGGCACTCACTCATGATTAGACTGATGTACATGTTGGACCGGCAGAATGTATCCAGTATGAAATGCAACATATATAAGCAATAGTCCTAAAACAATGATGATAAGCTCTATTCTAAATCTATCCATATAAAACTGATCTGTTTGGTTTCTGTCTACATAGAGAGCTAACGTTTCATACACCCAATTCATTTGATTCTATATTTTAAACTCAAGACAGTAACATTGACAGACAACAGTATGTGACAAACAACAAACACCTGTGTGAAAAGTGCACTTGTAAAGTGACTGCAGGCTAGATAGCTAATTAGCCAGTCAGCTGTGGCACCTTAAACAGCTCAAATTTTAACAGAAAATGTCAATGTCAGTCAGTTCAGATGCAGTGTGGTCTGGTCTTTATTTGTCGATAACGCTGTCTGTCCTTGGCTTGTAAGTGCAGGTACCGGTGCAAGATGATTTACATTGTGTCACAGTTCCCCTGTCAGCTCAGCTATCAATCAAAAACATACACTGGCCCACTCACTCAAAGGCCTGAAACTAAAAGAGCATTTCTGATGTATCTTCTGATGTATCTACTCCTCCCCTTTTTCACTGTTAAAAAATATTAACAGTGAATTTTAGAATTACTTTGGCGCAAATTTTGACTGTAAGAAGAAACGACTGATTGTGATTTCGGTTAGACTTTAAGCGATTTGTTTGGACATACTTTCTGACCAAATAAATTCTGTTGGCATCCTACATCTAAAGGTGAATCTGAACTTTCCTCTCCTCAGTTCTGTGCTCCTTCCTGAATCTTTTACCATAGAAACAGAGAGAGAGAGAGAGAGAGAGAGAGTGAGAGTTGCAAGACTGAGAGAGAAAGACGGAAAGAAAACCAGAGTGAGAGCGAGACAGAAAGATATAGAGAGATGAGAAGGAGCGAGGGAGAAGGAGGGAAGGAGAGAGACTGCTGCCAGTTTTTTTTTTCTTTCCTCCCCAAACCAGCAGCTCATTTTGGGCAGTGATTCAGCAAAATTGATTTCAGGAAGAGTGCAAGAGAAGGAGAGAGAGAGAGAGAGAAAACGTGTGGAGACTTTAGAAACTCCAGCCCAAAGTTGTATTAAATGATGTTATGCTGCACTTTGCGAAACTGCACACATACAGAGTGCTGCTCGGCAGGGAAACAGGTCTGCTCAGACGTTGTCACAGTTTATCAGTTATTTAGTCGGGCCGACAGACACAGCTGTACAGCAAATACTGTAAAGCACTATCCTGTCTTATGCTTTAATGGGAACATTATGCACTCGTTTCCAATCGACTGCTTCTGGCCTCCTCTACAAAATGTTTAGTCTAGTTGTTATCAGAGTGAAGACCAGCCCCTCTGTCTATGTAATGGCGCAGCTTCACTGTTTTGTGGGTAAAACTCTGGCCTCTTTCAAGTCAAGCCACACCACTTGCATTTAATTACTGTAGTCTCGATGTGATGGTGATTTGTAGCAGGGAGAAGTGGCGTCTGAAGCCTGAGATTCCCTTGAATCTGTGGCATCTGCAGAGCACATTTCTGATTGGCTCATACTATAGATCCCTTCTAATGTTTCTTTCCTGTTTTTGTGAACTCTGTGATGTAGCCAAGATTGTTTTGCTGATAAAATGTGTGTGAAAAACAAGGGGAGTGAGAGAGTGGGCATGCGCGGTCGGCGTGTATTACTTGCATTTTTGACACGTCGGTTCACATAAACCTGTTTGGTAAACATATACGTCTCTGTTTAGTTAGCATATGTTCACGTACATGTCATTTATGTTAACGTAAACATGTTGGAAATTACACAGCCCTCTTAAAAGGGTTTCTATGGTGACTAGGGTTAGATGTGGGGTCTTCATTCTGCCACAGTCTTAGAAAAGTGGTGCATCTGTGCTGTGATACTGTACGCAGCGCTCTGCAATCTGGGGGGATTTGGTATTCTGCTCTTAGCCCAGACTAGCAGGATCCTCCTCTGCACTGTGTGGAAATATTGTTTCACTGAACTAGTGTGATAGGAATGGAGTGAGGAAGCCAATGTGCGCATTAGTTTTAACAAGAAAAATCATAATTGAGAGAGCACTGAGAATTGATTCTAACTAATACTGATACAATTAAAAACAGAAGCTCTGAAAGAAATACTTTCTTTGTTGAAGCTTTAGGTATTTTTCTTATCATCTTTCCCTCCCTCCCTCTCTCTCTCTCTTCTTTCTTCAGGGACCGCATGCAGCAGTCAGCCATGTACGACCTGTGTCTGGGCATGAGGCAGGTGAGCCAGGAGTTTGTACGATTGCAGCTAACCTACGACGAGTTCCTCTCCATGAAGGTCCTTCTGCTTCTCAGCACAGGTAGGCAGTGAGCTACAGGCCTGCACAGGATCTAATTTATTCATCCCATAAACAACTTGCTCACACTGATTTTTTTGGGCAGAACCACTTGCTCCTTGTCCCACACCTGCCTGCAAGCACAAATTACTAACTGTATAATGAAATGTCATCTGAAAACCATTTATTTGAAAAACATTACATAGTCAACATCAATTCCAAAAATTAATTGAAATTTCCTATTAAAATGACCAAATCACAAACATTACCATGAATGCTGTGAATACAAAGTTAGATTTTCTGACTGTAAGGTATACAGACTAGACACTGCTAATTAAAACTGCTGTTCAGTACCATTTTGGGCCATCTTAGTACTGGACAACAGCTGCCACATTTGATGAGTGACTCAACAAGGGACCTGTAGTGTCCCAGTTAAAGCTGACCACCAGACACCACTGCTTTACGTAACTGCTGAAGGTTGAGGAGTGGATGCTCCTATCCTTTATGTTATGTTGAAATTCAGGTAAAACTAATGATATTTTCATTTGATAGGGTGATTAGTCAGGTTGCTCATATCATTTTACCAGATTGTTCCTGGAAATATTTCTGGGCAATTCTTACTCTGTGGTAGGAAGCTTTTTCCAACAGAAAGTACCAACACCTTGTGAGAAACGTTGCCCATCAATTGATAGTCTGCTGTGATCAATAGATAGTCATATCAAGGCATCTGTCTACTATAAGTATTAATAGACTCTTTTTCTACCATTTTAATTGGACTTAAATCTGTGCATTGTGACTGTATTGCTTACACTGCACTGTGAGTCAACCATTAAAGTGGTGCAGTTGGAAACAGGATTCACCAGAATCAAAGGTGCTGATGTTTTTGTTTCACTGATAATCATTGATTTATTGTGCACAGGCAGAGAGGTGTCTGTGTGTTTGTCTGCTCTAACACCACATACAGGCGAAGGTGTGATGCCTTGTGTGCTCCCAAATAAGCACTTGTATTGTGATATCAATAGCCATACTGAGCCACCCAACATCTCCCACCTTCCTTAACCAAAAGACAGCCTCTCCATAGGAAATGTATTGATAAGGTGTCTTGTATTCTGTTCCATCCACCACACACCTTTGAGAAGGTGTTGGCACTGCTCGTACCCGCCTTCCTGGCACCCACGATCATGCCTTTTTTAAGTCTGTTAGATCACGCTTTAAGCTCATTCTTAGTAATTCATTAACATGCATAACAGGTGTGGAAATAGACTTGATGTTGCATGCACCTGTTTGTGTAGCAACATGCAGCAAATGCAAATGGGAAGGGGAGCTGTCTTAATTTTTCATTATCTGAGTGAAGGCTAATCTGTTTTTTTTTTAATTGCCCATGGATAAAGAGAATACTTCTATCACTCACTACAGAAGGTCTCGCAGTGTTGCCACGCTCAGCCAAACTTCGCCCACAGACACTGCAGCCTCACAGAGAGGATGTGTTGGACCAGGCTGCTCAGTTGGAAAGTGAAAGCAGCGGTTTTTCCACCACCTCAACACACTGTGAGCTGCTGCTCTCAGTTCAATAGTAACAGTTAAAGATTCCATGGTGGCAGCTGTGTCGTAACTTTGCCGTCCACGCCCACAATTTTAGCTATTACAAAGATAACCACAGCATTTAAAGGTATCCTGGGACACGAGACCTGCCGCAGTCACGCATTTCTGCACATGTCTACATGGGGCCTTGTGTGTGTCTGTGTCAATAGATGTTCAATAGAGAGAGAGAGAGGTGAGGGTAAGGGAGATGAGTGAGAGATGTGGTGAGGTATTTGAAGAGTCTGCATGCTGGCCAGACTTCAAACTCTTTGAACTTCAGCACCAGTGCCAATCAGTGGAAATATTCATTGGCAGCGTATTTATTTTTCAGTTACTGAGGCCTCTGAAAGTGGTGCATGAATTCTGGACTCAGATGGGCAACCTTGGAAAACTTAACTTCATCCTAGCTTTAAAAGTTTTGCCATTTTAAATTTGAAACGTGCATGTTTAGTTGATCTCATTATAACTTCTTTTGAATAATGAGTACAACCATAAAAGAAGCTTGTTTTGTAAAATAAAGTGATGTTTGCAAATAATTGTTGTAGAAGAGCCCACGTCATTGTCCATGTTGAAAATTTACTACAACTTGCGGGGAAAGGTGAAGGTAACTGAACCACCTGCCCTCCAGCTGGACTCTGCCTTGTAATTGGACTGTCATTGTCCAATCAGATTCAGTTGTAAAGAAACGGGTCAAAATCTATGCTTGTAACTTCCGCATCACACACTGTGTGGGAACTTTGAGTGTCGGGTTTCACACATAGTTTTCTGCTTTGTATATATTCACAGATATTCACAGAAACACTTACTTTGTCACAGTGTCTTTTTGTAACCTCACCACTGATTTTATTTTCACGGTCTCTCTTTTCTACACATGCACAAACTTCAATTTCTCAGGCAATTTATTTTACAGGTTTACAGACTTTAGAATTATTTGTGAACATCATTTTTCAATCTCAAAAACTTTTTGATCTTAATTTGAGCCCATGTCACATGACATGCAATTACAAGGTCAAAAGACGCCATCAATGTCAACCTGGAATAACCATCATTGAACAGAGAGGGTGGTCTGTGACACCACTTATCAGCCACTTTCAATGCAGTCTTGAGATCCCTCCCCAGGCATCTTAACATCCATTCACACCATGGCTCATGTGACCCTAATGACTCGGGTGATGGCCCAGTGGGTCAAAGATTTGCATATGAGGTCAACGGCTCTTAAGATATTAACAACCGCCAGGTGGTTGAATGCCTGGGATTCCCCACCAGTCTCTTAGAAATGAAGAAGCCTTTAGGATGAGAGGTGAAATGTCTTCAAGGACGTCAAGCAAGTTTATTGTTGCCGTCACTTAGCACTGAGAAATACCATGACCTGGATGACTGATCAGAGACATACAAGGTCAAAACTGACAGTTTATCAGATACTTTTTCTTGTCTTTAACAAATTGTTGTGTTATAGAACCTGCAAACCTTGTGCTATAGATGGTAAATTTACATCAAATTAAATTTTAAAATATGACAGAAAAAAATAAAAATTTTATACAGAACTTGCTACTTGAATTCTGGTTGAGGGTTACCAAAGCACCCCCCAAGTTTCTATAAATAAAAAAATCTATCTGGACTGCTATCTCTGCCCTAATTCTGATTCTTTTCCATTAAAGAATTGAAAACAATGATTAAAAACTAGAATTTAAGTCTTTGGTACATTTACAGTACATTTACCCAAGTATTTCTGTACCAGTATTTCCATTTTATGTGACTTTCTACTACCTCACTATTTATGAGAGAAATTTAAGATTTTTACATAAAAGTTTATAAAGTACAGTACACTGTTAGAAATTATACCAGTGGTTCCCAACTTTTTTAGTTAGTGACCCACAAAACAAACAATGTGCCTCTTGTGCTGCACTTACAGAAGTACATGAATAGGAAAGAACAAGACACTGATATATTCAATATTTCCCAGCCCAATGGTATAAGGTTGTTTTTGGCTTTATAGTACAGTGACATATGGAAGAGGCAGTGTGAGAGCATTTCCCTGATATAAACTCAGTATTGTTGACTCATCTGGAAGCAGGGGAGCTCCGGCTGGACTTCAGCTATTGGATGTTGGGAAAGACGAGGAAGAGAGAGATGAGGAGAGAGGAGATAAGAAACCAAGGGGGAAAAGGGAGATTTAAAGAGTGAAATCAGACAAATGTTGACAGTGAGAGCTAGTGTTGGTGAGAAAGAGACAGGTGCATAGCTGTAGGGAGAGAGAAAGAAAAGACAAAGGGGGTGGGGTTGAGGGGGGTGGTGGTGGCAGAGCTGGTCCTTCTGTTGCTGTGGCCTCCCTCTCCTCCTCTGGAGGTTTTCCAGAGAGTCCTGCTGTACTTAATAAAGGCCAGTCAAGCACCAGGCAGTGCTCCAAGACCTGCTATTTTTCTCCGCTTCCTTCAAACTCTGAGCTGGAATTTTGAAGGAGAGGTTGTGGATGAAAGAAGCAGGTATAGAGAATAGAAACAGGGAACTTAAGGTGCTTCAAGTGCTCCAGTTATTGGATTTAGTCAAAACGTAGTGGTAAAATATGATGGAAGGAGAAGAAAATAATCATCCAGTGCTTCGTTTATAATGTGCAGCAGAGAAATTTTAGCTGTACCTGCCCATTCCAAAGTCCACATGATGGAGCAACCGTACTGTATGGAGGCTTGGCAATCACTTCAGCAAAAACGCTTGTGAATGATTTCAAAAACAAGCAGCAAGTCTCTGGATTTTCTGAGGCGCTGTAGGAAGCTCTTTTAGTTACAGTCATTCAGAGATAATGTTAGGGCCTCGTGGAAGGAGTAGCGGCAGAAATGTTTACAGAGGAGTTGTCAGAACTTGTCAGCTGAGCAAGTAGTACAGAGTCACTGAATGTGTGTGTGCCTTTCGGCTGGTTTTTAAAAAAATCGTGTTAGTGTGTGTGTGTGTGTGTGTGTGTGTGTGTGTGTGTGTGTGTATTTTAAATAGTGAAAGAGTGAACAAGTGAAAGAGAAAAAGGAAGGAGGGATAAAGAGAAAAGAGAGAAGGGCTGTTATTCCTCTCTGACCTTGGCTAAGGTTTCACTGAGCCTGCGGCGTCTCATGACCCTGTTTGGATTTGGCACTGGAGCAGTGGCCTGCTCAAACCAGTTGCACTCCTCACCTCTACACAGAAGTAGATAGCATTGCTGGATTATCTTGTTCCTTTGTTCTGTTTCTAAACTGTCTTCTCGCTTTTTGCTGAAACGGCTGTTGAGCCTCATTCCACATGGGGCAAGTGAACAGCATATTTGCCATGATGACGGGTATATTTCTTGTGACACATTTTCCAGTTAATGACGCAAAAACATGACAATTGCTTTACACTACTTCAAGTGCTGTTATAATTTTCATTATAACCAGTCATTAGTTTTTTTGGGTCATGTTTGAATTAAAATTTCTAGTTAGAAAACACCCTTATTGCTCCACTTTGCTTGTTAGTGTAGTCATGCTAGTTGTAGAATTTCCTAATGAATACCATCAGGTAGTAAATCAATATTGAGAGGCACCCTGTCAGTTAGGTATGCACCAGCAACCCAGAGCAGGAAGCTGCATGTCTTTTAACAACACACATGCTAATAGCATCTCCTAGCTGCATTAGTTATGTTTGCCTCTTTATTCTATGTGCATTAGAAAATGAGCTTTCCGAGCTTTCTGGTAAACATAATAATGCAGCTGCACTCCACATAAGAAATGTGGCCCAGTTGAAAAGGCTCTATACCTGAAGCAAAAATCTGTTTGACAACAATTACGGTGGTATAAATGCCCTATTTTGGGGCCAGTCATGGTAACGCCCCTAAATGCCAGGTTAGTTTCTAATCAGGGTGTATGTGGGTCAGTGGGAGAAAAACAAAAGGTCCAAATGCGGGCCAGGGGTTTTAGCACATTCTCATCATGTCAGCCATGAAATAAAGCAAAGAACTCATGCCCTCTGCACCAGGGTCCAATCTGTTTTCATATCTGTTTTCCTCAGCTTCATGTGTGTCGTGCCTGAAGGTGTTTATGCGTCAAACCACCATGAAGAGAATTACATAGGATGAGACAGAAAGAGAGGATGAGAGGGAAGCAGACAAACACACATTCTCAGAGTTATTGACCTACAACGCTCTGCTCTCATAACGATGCAGTCGTAACTGACAACAAGTAGGTTTTTGCTTGTGGCTATTTGTTCTGCACAACTCAGTCAGGTCTTGTCAGTCGCTGGTGTTTTTGTTAGTGGTGCTACAAGTAGTTTCTGTTTATCTGAGGCATTATGGCTAAAAGTACTGGAGAAAGTACATCATTAAGGTTTTAAAGGGAAGTCTCTTAAACCATTAGGGCTGAGAATTTGACATTCTGCTGTAAAGAGTATTTTTGTAAGGCTTCAAAAATACTATAAAAATTTACAAGACATTAGCACCATCACCTCTTCTCGATATGTTTAGCCACACTGTGAATGCAGAGGAATCTGGTCACTGAACCTTTGGTGACAACCATTAGTTCTCTAAAGCTGTTTCATGTAATCTGGAGCTTCTTTGGCTTCTCTGATAAAACATGAGTGACAATAAGCTATTTTTAGATGCACCGATTAGCTCGTTAGACCAATTAATTAGTCAATAAACATTTTTTTTGATAATCAATTAATCGTTTAAGTAATGACCTTCTTCCAGCTTCTTAAATGTTTATTCATATTATGTAAATTTTTAAAATATTTTTTACCTGCCTAATTATTAGCACTGGAGTAGGAGTGAGTGAAATGGACAAAATGCTGTATTACAGTGTACAGAATTTTATAATGATAAATAGATTCCATACACGTATGGAAAATTATTTGAGAATCAGTTTATGTTTAAATGTCTGTTTTTGGCTACTTCAGCAAATGAAATACTCCACAAATCAAGGTACAGTGCTTCCATCAATTTGATGCAAAAATACTCATCCAATCCTCATTGATTCGCAGTATTGTTTAAAATGTCCTAACACATCCAGACATACTAAAGGCATAGCTACCTTGGTAAGTCTTGGCTGAAGGACAGCTGAAGGCGTTCCCTCATACTGATTTGAGGTGCTCTCTTTGAGAGGTGA
This sequence comes from Lates calcarifer, assembly GCF_001640805.2. NCBI lineage: Eukaryota > Metazoa > Chordata > Actinopteri > Centropomidae > Lates > Lates calcarifer. The sequence continues at coordinate 7,131,983 of NC_066837.1, read as the reverse complement.
GGTGTTTCTTAATCTGGTAGCCGGCGGCTGAATGTCATTTAAAAGTGCTGGCAGACTTCCATATCTGTGACTTTGTTCTTCTGCACAGGGAGAGAGAAAGAGATATTGTAGACATTTCGATGCATCCTCACTGTGCAGTTACTGTATCTCATTCTTCATATCTGTCTGAATTCATCCCATTACGCTGCCTTTTTACTGTAAGTGCTTTGATGCTACCATCCAAATCATTATAATGTAAATGGAGGTTGTAGTCATTCAACAGCCCTAGCCATTGAACAAACTTCTTGATGAATGAGGTTTGGTTGACAAAATGATTAAGCTGTTAAACACACAGAAGCACTGTTGTTCCCTTTTCTTACTGTCATTGTTGCTGAGATAACTTTTAATCAAAGCCTTCCAGTTTATCAGTCGTCTTTCATGAATCAGTGGCTACACATGAAGGCTAATTACCACTTGAAATGGTGAAAGTGGTTGTAATGAGTTGCTAAATAGGCTTAGGTCGTCAACACGGAAAAAATGTCCAAAAAAAGGCAACTATGTGGGAGTGGGTGCGTAATTCACAGAGCACCTCTAATTACCCTTTACACAGTTACACGTTTGTACATTAAAGGAACATACTGGTGTTTGTGCACGGCTTAGCCCATTAACTGCAAATCATGTTCAGTGTGCATTTGCCAACCATTTCGTAAAGCATATCATATATTTTGGGACATATTTCCTTAATTCAGGTGGCCGTTTCTATTCATTTCAGTATCACAGGAAAATCAACCCAGAAAGGCTTGAAACTTGCTTGAGATAGCTAGATCTGGACTTGGTTGTAGACGTTTCACGTCTCATCTAAGAGGCTTCTTCAGTTCTGAATTGGACCGAGGTGTACCCATGACCGAGTCCAGTTGCCCTCATTTCAACCCTCCTTGGATAACCATGACCTGGAGGCACAGGCAAAACATGTACACTGGGGAAAATGTTCTTTCACACTGCACATTATGCATAAAACTCTTCTATCAGTTGAAATCCATTTTTTAAACCAGTATTGTTGTCCTCTTATTCAATCCAGCTGATGACAGTGGCATTTGTCTGTTTCCCAGTTCCAAAAGAGGGTCTGAAGAACCAGGCAGCGTTCGAGGAGATGAGGGTTAATTACATTAAGGAGCTCCGGCGTTCAGTGGGAAAAGCAACCAACAACTCTGGCCAAACCTGGCAGCGCTTCTTCCAGCTCACCAAGCTACTGGACGCCATGCATGATGTAAGTACCCTTGCCCTGTCTGCCTCTCATGTGCCAATCGCCTACAGTACAGCACAGGCTTCCCTTGGCAGCCTCTCGGTATGCCATGCCTTCACACACAGAGCGAGGTGTCCAGTGGCACTCTGGGGCTCTAATATCACTGGAAATGTTTTGAGTAAAATGGCAGCATAGTGGATTTGGATGATGCATTTACTTAGCGGTTCAATGGCGCTGTGGCTTGGAATAAGGATTACTGCATCCCAATCCCTCCCCGAGGGGGAGGTTATTTTGGAAGAGGCGGTGACGAGGCTGTATTGGTGAATGGAACAGAAGGGGATCAATGCCAGTTCGGAGTTTATTGGCTCAGAGTACACAGTGGTCACTGTGGCAAATGTGCTAAATCACTGTTCTTTTTTTGTGCATGGGTCAACTGGAATATGGCATAATGACAATATAGCTAAACCCCAAGAGATGAGAGTCAGCAAGTGAGAGGTCACAGAGATAAATGAACAGAATTCAGTGACTCTAATGACTGAGTGAATGGGGTTAGTGTTGACCCCCTCTTTAAAGGAGGTTTATGCTGAAAAAAAAACTGTGGTGCCCCCAAGTGGCGAGCTTCAAAGAGGGGCCATTGCCCCATTGGTGTGTAAACACACTCATATGAATATACAGCAGTGTACTTGAACTCTCAAATTAAAAAAAAAAACAAAACATTTAAAACTGAATAAGAAAACCTCATTTTGTCAGACAACTACGTGTTTCTCACGATATTTTATGTCTGTGTTATCCAGCTGGTTGGGAACCTGTTGGACTTCTGTTTCTACACCTTTCGTGAGTCTCAGGCCCTGAAGGTGGAGTTCCCTGAAATGTTGGTGGAGATCATCAGTGACCAGATACCAAAGGTGGAGTCAGGCCTCACTCATACAATCTACTTCCACAAGAAGTGACTCACTAAACAGTTGGGACAGAAGCGGCATTAAGAACTGGAAGAGGGGAAGAAAAAGTTCAAAGAAGAGAAAATGTGCAAGGAAGGCCTGACCAGTTGGCCTGCACCCTGTCGCCCAGTATGCCAGCATCCTCGTCTCGGATGGGAAAGTTAAGTGACGTGGTGGCAGAAGTAAAAGAAAGGGGAGAAGGATTTGACCCTGCCAGTTACCACAAGCAGGTCAGAGCTGTGAATAGTGGTGGAGCCAGCGTGACACGCAGAGAAGCACTTGTGACAAATGTGACAAAGCATCCTGAAGTACCCCCCGTGCCCTCCCCCGCCCCAAAGACGATAACAGTATTTTCTATGGAGATAAAGCCATACATTTCTTAGGATGCGCTAGATACATTCACTACACACACGCGGACACACACACAGACACATACAAACACGTAGAGGGAAATTGATACACATGCTGTCCACACGCCTTCACACAAACGCACAGATGCACTCCACATGCACTAAAATCAGATTCCCTTACAAATCTAGAGAAAAAGTTTTTGCAAATATTAACTGTGGCTTATGCAGTCTTTCACAAACAATAGCACTACGTAAAAAAATATATGCCAATACTTAGATTTTGCTTTGCAGTGTAGCAACATACTGCAAGACTACAGGGCAAAGAACATTGTATGAGGAGGCACAGAAATTACAGACTGTAAGGCGAAAGGTCTATTTGATTATATTCCAAGGGCTATACAAGCATCATCATAAGCTGAATAATTACATTAAATCTAACAAGTCCAAGTTTAAATCTCAATCGGTGTCATAACAGCCATCATTTAACATTCACATACTGAGTTTTTTAATTAAGATATGTAGTAAAACAATCAAAACTAATATGCAAAAGTCCAAAGCTAAATCTGTTTTGAAATAGAAATGTCTCTCTTGTGTAAAAGAAAACTTGCACGTGAAGCTCCCATGTCATAAAGTCACTATTTTAGGCATTGTGGTGTAGAATTAAAACAATATTGACAAGCAGTTTTACCTTTGTGCAAAGATGGTCAGGAGTGCTGCAGGATGGAAAACATCACGCATTTAAGGAAATGATTTCAGTAGAGTCCGCTGGTAATGGATTTGACTGAGGTGCATCCATTGTAATTGCTGTCATTTGTGTTATCTCCAGAGCAGCTGTCCAAATGTCTGTTTTTACTCACAATAAAGCAAAACCAGCCCTTTGTGAATCAACACTTATCTACTCTTCCCAGAAATAATAAAAAGCATTTTATAAAAGTGTGTTGCAAAGGTTTAGTTTTTGACAAGCCAGTCATTTTACATTAAGGTGCTTCATTTCTACAAAGCCAGGCAAAACATAACATGTACAGTAACTCGTAGACAGTCCATACAATACACTATTATGGACACACAGTTTAAACACACATACTCTGTAAAGTTGATATAATCCAAGATGGAGCATTACTCTGCAGTGCTTACGGCAAAATGGCTAATGTATCAAAACCAGGCAAATGTGTACAGGTATTAACAACTTCTTAAACACATTCTATTCAGCTGTTGTACAGAAGATGTTTTGAGGTACATGTTGATAAATGCTCGATGAAGAACTGTTGGTATGATCACCTTCCCTAATTTAGTTTAATTCCTTTCTTTTATCTTCGGGCCAAGTACTACTATTTTAGGTATGGTAGGCCCAGTGATCTGGATCATTAACTTGTCTCACACCCCACTGGTTTCTGGGTGGCTGTGGAACACTACTATGATGCTACTGAAAAGCGATAGAGCCGCTGGGGAAGAAAAACAGTGGGGGTGTGTGATTTTTTTATTTTTATTTTTTGTGCCCTGTGAGCATGTATTTACATGAGTATGGAGCGAGTATGGCTTAAGTTTGTGTGTGCGCGTGTGTGAGTGAGTGTGTTGTTTTTTTTCCTGGCAAGCATGTGCATAGTTGATCTGCTCTTTTCAGCGTGGGTATTATGCATTTATGTTATAGGATTAGCCATATCCTATTTCCACATTTAGATTTGCACAGAGGAGATACAATGTGAAATGAGGCATTAGTGCAGCTAGCAGGAATTGTCTGTTTTGATAAGCAACTGTGATGATGCGGGAAAAGACTTTCTGCATGGTCAACCAGCCTAGAGTTAGACAACATGACATCATTAGCACAGCAGGGTGGTTGTGTACTATACTTGTGGCCTCAGCTCTTGTAATGATGGCACTGTGCTACACTATGAGGTCTCTTCTGTGGTGGTAACTGTGTGAAGACTGGTGTATAAAAAAGATGGAGGTGCCAGGGTCACAACTGTCATTAGGGACTGTGTAAAAATTATGAGGTGGTGGGAGGAGTGTCAGAAAAGGGGGCAGGGGTTGTGAAGTTTTAATTTTTTCTCATGGGAGGGTATTCTATTTGTTGGGAGGGCAGGACAGGGTATTTAAACTTTTTCTCATCCCAATTATATTTTTCAAATTAATTCTGGGGGGGGGGGGAATATTAAGTTGACACCTGGGCCCGACTCAGTCATTTAGTGATTTTTCTAGGCCTAGCTGTTAAGCAGCTCTAAATTCAAAATTAAGAGACATGCTGTATTTTCAGTTCTTTTATGCTAACCATAAACATATAATTTGTGAGATGCCGAGGGAGGTTATTTTTCTAAAACGGCAGGGTCTAGAGACAATATTAATAGCACTCTCTACCCCGATAATTTTCATACAGTCTCTTACCAGAAAGGCCTCATTTTACAATCCGTCTTTGTCTTGCATTATTGTGTTCAAATTGTGAAGGACCCTTAAGCTAATCTCTCACTGTTTCTTTATTTTGCCCCTTTTTTGTCCTTTTTAAGGAATTAAAAAAAACTGTCTAAAGGTTCATAGGATGAATGGGAAAGTATTTTTGAGAGAATTATATTTTGCTGGAAAACAATATTTAAGTACTTTGTCTAAAAATGATATCCTTTTTGTAAAATGAAATGTTAATGCATGCTTTTTGATGAGATGTTTACATTGTATTTAAAAAAGGGAAACTTGTGCCTTTTTATCTCACCTGATTTACAATTTTACAGTATATATTGTAAATAATACAGCAAGTCCTTATGTTGAGTATAGTATAAAACATTTCTACTTTAACCATCTTGTTAGAATATTGGAAAAATATGTGTTTCCCACTCGCCCACTCGCCATTTTCTGTGTTGGATCACAGAGAAAAATTTATAGTAAGGGTTGGCGGCAGAAAGGGCCAAATAGAGAAATGAATGTATCATACATTGTGAGAGACTTATGGAACTTACTACCTGAATGTGAGAGAGAGTACATTTATTATCTTCTTATTAAGTAAAGTTATTTGATTTTGAATTTTTTTTTTTTTTTTTTACTTTTTACATCATTGTTCACGTGGCTCAAACAAACAAACAAAAAAATAATCAAAAAGTATTTCTTATTTTGTAACAAGATGTAAGTGGAAATGGATCCTTGAGTTGTTGCTGTTGAAATGATTTCCTAACCCATGACGGTATTGTTGATGAGCACCACAATAAAATCAAGAAGTCACAAACTATTGAAACTGGGATACATGAGAGAAAGTTCTTGACTTTTCAGTTTGAAGATACAAACCTTGTGCACACACAAAATCAAATGAAACAACGGATGTAGAGACTATCAGGCCTGTAAGCTTAGCCAGTTCAAATTTGACTGTCTTTGACCTGTTTTTAACTGGACTTGTTTCACTAACTGCCAAAATAAATTTCAATCACAAAAGTACTAAAATTGTCCCAAAGAACCGTGATGTAAAAAATCTGCTACAGGCTATACATGGTTATAATTGATGTTATCAAGCCCCTGTACAATCCTATGCCCTCTGGAAATATAGGCTTTGACTGTTGGCTATTTAATTGTTTTGGCTGTTAAAAAGAGTAGTTCAACATTTTGGGAAATACGCCTTTTTGTTTCTCAGAGTTTGATGATTGATACCCAAATATGGAACTACAGCCAGGTGACTTTTAGCGTATCTTTTTATAAAGATTGGGAACAGGAAACAGCTAGGACCTGCACAAAGTCTGATAAGTTGCCTCAAGTGATGTCACTTGAGTCAGCGTTGCTTGGTGCTGAAGGCGACAGGTCTGAAAATGTAAAAAAAAAAAAAAAAATGTGGAGGTGTGGAGTTAGAAAGTAAGCTTACAAAACCTCTGAGGTCCACCCCTCTTCTCTGTTCGAGGCTAGATTAGCAACTACTAGCATAACACAAAAACAAATCTCTTACTGAACTGTTGGTGCTCGGGTTGCATTGTGGGTAATGTAGGTGACATGATTTGGCATGGAAGATGAATGTGTGGAATTCTGCTGCACCAATTTTATATTTCTTAAATTGTCCATTGTGAGTCCAACAATTTTATGAACGTGTAATACTAAATTGGCAGACCTCTCTTTTAACAGACAATTATAAGAGTGGTATTGTCCTTCTTATCTAACTTTAAACAAAAAGTGAATACCGGTAATTTCCCAAAATGCTGAACAGTTTATTTAATGGTCATCAATCACCACCTACTGCAAACAATGAATAAAAACCTTTCTGCTACTTGAGGGAGCAATGTTATCTTCAAAGCTGTCTCCTTGTAAATTAACTGTCCTTTTAGGCATGAATGACTCAGAATGTGTCTAACTGCTGTTTCACAGTACACTATCGCGTCACTGTATGTGGAGTCACGTCATTGCCATTTTCTGTTCACAGCGATGAATCGGGTGTAGAGAGACTAAGCCATATCTCCACAGCCATGGCAGTGCATTTCTTATAAATATTAAAAAATAGACAAATGCTTTTTTTCCAATTCCAAAAATGACTTTTTACTCAGATGCTTTGTACAATATTTCTCAGCAACTATCCAGCAAACATACAGTAGACATCCTTCAACGTAAACCAGTAAACATCTTTGAAACCAGTTACTACTGTATATCTTGATGCAGATATTGCCATACTTGTGTTTGCAAAACTATTGCAAGATTCTAATAAAACTGTTAAATTAATAATTTGACATGATGTAATTTATCTGTGTGTGTATGTATGTATGTATGGTCTGTGTGTGTGTGTGTGATGGAAATTATACCATGAGACAGAAGCTAGGAAAGGTGCCCCAAAAAATGGGCTGTTTGATCTGGATGAATTCGAAACAGCTGCATTTGGTGGCTTGGGAGGATAATGAGCCAAAAAACACAGAGTTAGCATGGAAAAACAGAAATGATGTGGAGCAGCAGCAGGTACAGCAGTCATAGGGAGAGGAGATGAAGAGAACAAAGCGAAATGGGAAGCGAAGAGAGTGAAAATGACAGAGATAAAGCATGCAAGGATGAGACTTTTACAGTAAAACGGTGCCTGTGGAGAAAAATCACCATTAACCTTGTTAAAGGCTGATCTGAAAACACGCCTGCTTTGCCAGACTGTAGAGCAGACAGTATTACTTTTTTGCTCATTTTTTTTCTCTCTCCGAATCCACAGCCCTCTCCAAATCTCCCCCAGATTTCCAATTGCTTTCACTTGTAGTCGTGCCAGATAAACAGAATCTATTGGATCAGGCTGATTTCACGGCTGCGCCCGCGCACATGGCGGCTTCTGTGGCCCACTTTCTGAGCTGAGTTTTTTTTTTCCTCCACACTCGCTCCTTTATGTTTGAAATTCACTTTTCTCCAAATTCCCACTCAGTTTTCAGCCCCAATAATACATCAAGTCTTATTATGGTTATATTTCAGAAGCTTTGCGCTCTGAAGGAACCAGATGAAAACACAGGAAAGAATTAAGTTAGTGTAACCTCCACATGTTGTGGAGCATATTTGGGAAGTTCACACACAGCTGTGGCACTTAGTTGTGTCAGTATCTCACCGTTTAACCACTGTATTGCGTTGATCTAAGCTGAGTCACGATGTGGGACTATGTTTTGGGGCTGAAGGACACTGCGTCATGGGAGGTAGAGGACAGCTGGCACACAGCCAGGATTCTGGGAAATGAGAAATGAACACATCCATCTGGATTTTCATTCAAACACACCTACACCTAGTCTGAATCGACATGGTGACACTGATGTATACATCATCCCAGTCTGATATACACTGATGCATAATGCATGCGGAGACACAGAAATCACCACAGGTAATACAACCTCAATCTCAAGTGATATTAAAGCAGCTCAAAGGCCTCAAATGTGAGTCTGACCCACCCAGATTACGGCTGTTGTTCACTGCGTCATATTCACAAGCTTAGGAGGAAAGATAAATGCAAAGAGCTTAACTGATTTCATAAACAAATTGCTATTAGAGCTGCAGAGAAGAACTGGAGCACTTCTACTGACGAGCAGGAGAGAAAAAGGAAAAAAGGAGGGAGGTAAGGAGGAGGGAGACAGAGAGGAGTTTTAAATACTCCTGAGAGACAGACAGGTAGGCAAGAGAAAAAAGAAAAAGGAAGGCGGATAGAGCAACATGGCACGCTTCCTGACAGACAGTCCAAAGCAGAGTGAGAGGCAGGCAGGGTGGATGTCTCTATGATTCAGCAGTATTTTGGCAGAGGGGAGATGATGAAGGGCCCTGGGGGTGGGTGGTGGGGGTGATGGTGGGGGGGAATATTTTTGCCCATCTCATTAGCTCTGCCTCATTTCATTATGTAATCATCGCGTCTGCGGTTGCTTCAGGGAGCGGGTGGACACAACTGTACGTGTTGCACCGAAACCACAGCTCCAACCTTTTATTTATTATTATTTTTAAAGTGGACAAACTGTGTGTTTACTTTTAAATAGTGCACCGGCCCACTTACTAAAGGTCTGAGTGTGGCGGTGGACTGATGGTTATTAGGTAACTGGGGCCAAAGTGCTGGGTCTGGAGGCCATTTGGTGTATTAATTACACAGATGTAGTCTAAGAATTAACATGCGTGAGGCAGAGATGTTAATGGATCAGGGAGGTGGAGGTGGATTAGCGCATGTTTTCCTCTGTGAAAGATTACCATCTATTTTTAATCCCCTTTTGGAAAGTTATTTTGGAAGTAGCTTTTAGTCCGACTGAGCGTTGCAGGTCAATATAAAGAGGAAGGCTTACATTACACTACATGGCTCACTGTAACAGTACAGGCTGTGGAATGAATTCTCATTTCACCAGTAACTTTATTCTTAGACTCTGTGGGAAACTGTGGGCCTTCTCAGTGACACAATAGATGAGTCATCAAAATTTAGACATAGGGCTAGATTTCAGAGATGGTAAAACTAGACACATTTCCCCAAATATACGTTTTAACAGGAGACAATTACTATAACTCTCAGTCAACAAAACATGGTCATAAATGTGGCTTACAGTGCTTTTTTTTAAATTTTCTGCAGTATTAATATGTCAGTCTTATTTTGGAAAACAAATATCTTACTGTCTAATAAGCTTTTTGAAACAATTTAACTGAGATAATGTTTGTCATTTTTTAAGAACACCTCAATTTGTTAAATTTTAACCTAATTTATTTCATGGCATGAACACGTAAGACTGTAAAGAACAAAAAGAAATCTTTATTTGTTTAACATTGATCAAGAAGATACCCAAAGGTATAAAAATGAAAGAAGTCAAGGCCCTTTACAAATGTCATGAATCATTGTCTTTAAATTATTGCAACCGCAACTCAAAACACAAACAATCTGCTGAACCAAAGCTCTCAGAAAAATTAAAGTGTACTGTTGAACAGCTGAGGGATGACGTGTAATGTTTGGTGTGTACATGCTTAAACAAGTTTGATAAAAAGTCAAAACCTGTCCATCACATAACGGAGATTTGTGTAATATACTTGGCAGTCATAACTCTTTCAGGCTATATACAGTGAACGGAACGTCTAATCACTTCCTCCACCGAAGTTGAAGATAAAATAAGGATAAAAATTCAAACTAAAATTTCAACTGTGTGGGAGTGTCTCATTTCTCTGCTCAGAGGAAGCTGAGCAACGTTAAAAATAAACTTTAAAACGAACATTAACAGATAATTTGACAGGAAAAACACTTGGTTTCAATCATTGCTATCTACTGACATTTACCTCTGTTGAATCTGTCTGATGCTAGTGTTTAACACATGAGGGTTCATCCGGCATCAAAGAGGTGTTTCACTGTGTTTCTGTAAAGAAGTGTACCAAAAACAAAACAGTACAGAGTGTATTTGAAATTCAAAAGTCATGCAATCATTGTGCCAATTAAATAGAATAAAATTACAGCAGCAATGTGCCCCATTAATAGTATCTAAATAATTTTAAAAATGCCAGAAATGAAACATTGTGAAAGCAGTAACCCTCCAATTCAGTTTCATACATACCCGTACATACATTTATACTTGGGTGTTCTGGTGATTAAGGCACGTAGGTATGGCTTATCTTTTAATGACTAAAAACTAATTTGCGTGCATCATTGTCAAGAGGGTGAAAAGCTGCAGTGATGTGAGTGCTGACATTCTACCTTATGGTTTCTGAGAATCGTTGTTTGACTTGAGGAGCTCATGGATACCATGTATAACGGGGCAGAGGAGAGAGCGAGGCCTTCATCAGAGAGGCACTCCTTTCTCTGGTGCTGCTACAAAGTCACTTGAATGTTTAGAGGCTACAGCATCTTTGTATACAGCAGAACATTGTTAAGTGCAAACCCATTTTGGAATTACAATGCTGAAATTCACTGGGAATACTCAGCTGAAGTAAATCCAAACAAAGAAACATGCTTGCACATGCATCACAAAGTCTACTAGCCAGGCAAAATGCATAGACTTATGTATCAAGAATAGTCCACCACTAATAACATACATCACTTGCTTGAGAGGTTTTTTCTGGGGGATAAACAAGGCTTTTCTGTGAATTTTGGAGTTGAGGCACATGCATCTCCACATTCTTTTCCCAGTGAAGGTGAAAACTTGTCCATAAATATTTCCGTGTGGGGCTACAGCATCTCCACATAGTTTTCAGGGATGAGGCCCCTCTTTCCCTCCAGCTCCCCCTCTAGCCAGCCCGGCTCTCTCGACTGGGTCACTGCAGGAGAGGACAGAGCGTCACCGGGGGGGAGGGCAACACCACAGGGGAGGGTGAGGGTGGGGGACAGACAGAGGACACAGAGCGTCCAGTGAGTATATGTGCATGTGTCAGTGAAGAGAGCAGAGGTTTAAGGGAGGATATGGTAATTATGCGGTTTCGGCAAACTACAATGTGACTCATTTTTATCCCTACTGTAAATCTCCAGTCTGTTTTTGGATCCAGATTTTCTAGAATTTCACAAGCAGCTGAATCTCAGCAGCAAAATGGAAACTCTCACAGACTGTTCAGTGTGACAGATGTGTCAGTGCACCGAACATTTCTGTGACATGCCTTTTCAAAATCCTCCATGGATTCCTGATTTGTCAACAAAGTGAGCCAATTTAAAATTTTGAGTGCATCTGCAAGTCAACAGATGCATGGATAAATTGTCAATGAGTACTTCTAAGGCCACAGTCAACATATCATCTAACTGAATACATACTTGTTCTACCTACAAGTCCAACAGAACAGTCATTTGGACTTAACAATGGATGTATGAGGAACGTATACCCAATCTATCACAATCCTTTATGCAAGTGTTAAAGGATTACTCTAGTGTTTTTGAACTTGGGCCTCATTTCCCATGTTTTTAGGTATAAATGATTATAAATAATCCTTTAACAAAAGAGTTGACCCTCCAAGAAAATTCAATGACCCCCACCCCTTATATATTTTATTTATCAGTCGATAAATAATAAAAAACCAATGTGGATCCTTGGATGGAAGAATGAACTTTCTCAACATTCAATGCACTTATAGCGTAAGTACAACAGAAGATTTGTGTATTTTATTTAACATTTTACCATCTGTTGTATCTGTTTTTCAATAATGGTTTATACCTGGTATATACCTTCACCAGATATACCTTCACACTGAAGATACTGGATTTGTACGTTGCATATGTATACATTAATTATAGTAGTATGGTATTATAGTATATCTATATACATGTATATATATATATATTATTTATTTATTTTATATATTATATATATACTGTTTTATGACACAATTAAACCAGATCAGCTCTTTCAATCACATCTGTGGATACACCTTAAACCTACGGTTAAGTATAGATCGGGACTTTAAGAAAATAAATAAGCAAGGCAAAGTGATTCTCCCAATGTTAAGGGTGAACAAACACCAACATATGTTGAATCCATCCTTAAAATAACCATACATATAGTGTCTTGCTAAAGTATTCAGACCTCTTGACATTGTTATGCACACCGCTCAGACTAAACATCACAAATACATTTTGAAATAACTCAATCGTGCAGCAAAATGTGCAAAATCTCCGAGATACTGCTGATGTTTACTTAATGAGAATCTCATCACGTAACATTTATGTAATGTGTCAATCACTTAATATGAAGCCTGATTAAGTGCTGAAGGACATACAGAATCTAAGTAAAACCATACTGAAACTCCCCACACTTTGTATCGAGGTAACTGGAGATTTAAGTTGAGATCCAAAAGAAACACACATCATCATTCAATAATACTTCCACTAAACAAAACGGCTGAGCTCCAAATTAAATATCAGAATAAGAAAATGGGTTTTAGAACATAATTTAATTTCGTTTATGAAAATGTGATACTTAATTCGTTTTGTGTTTATTATTTCAGATAATGTGACTTCATATTTACGAGTGGGAAAATCAACCTTCTATTTAATTCAATTTTTCTATTGTAAAGCACTTATCCTGACATGAACTCTGTCACCCAGAACTATAGCAGTGATGGATTTAATGTACAGACATCAAAACAGGAAGTAACGCACATATACTGAAATGTGATTAAGGTAATGCTTCAGTCATCTAATCCATATTTACTGATGACAGCTGTCAGGATTTTGACATTTAGATCATAACTTTAAATTATAATATCTGTTATGTGAGTCAGAACAGCTAACAATGTGAAAAAGAAAAAGATTTAGATAGTTCCCCATAATATGATGCGTGACCACATCAACCAATAAACAGCGATGTATTGCAGGATTTTGTTAAGGATGTCACAGCATATCCCCCTGTAAAGACTACGGACTATCTATAGTGTCTGTGTCTCACAAAAGAGGGTTTTGACAAAAAAAATAGGAACTACAAAATCCTCATTTCCTCTGAGAGTGATTAAAGCTCAGTAGAGCCTCTTCCCAGACACACTGAAGAGCAAATCTGTGTCTCCTGCCCCCTCCTCCCTGGTCTCCCTCTCCTCGTCTCATCTCTCTGTTCGATTGAAGATCAGATTGGGTGTTCGGTTTTCCTCCAAATCCAATATGCCAGGGCTGGTTCTGAGTGAGTGACTGGTGTAGGCGATAACACTTACCGGCGTTGAATATTGCGCCGACCTGGAAGGAGAGCTCAGAGTCGTGCTCAGCCTCACATGGGTACACTGCCTTGGCTTTCCTGCTGGTGACACTGAAAAATGAAGGCAATCAGTGAGCTGGCGGAGCTTTGAGGAGGATTACTGCATAGTTCAATCTGGGCCTGGGGCCTGCTTGTTCATTCACTCACTAGCCTGAAACAGCAGAAATGGGCCAGGCTGGAAAATAAGCAAAAGTACTGAGAGAGGAGCCGGGCCGCTACACACTTGTCTTGCCCTATCTCTAGTCTAGACAGACTAGAGAGCGAGTCAAAACACACCCACACGTGCCTGTGTGCGTGCACAAACACAATGAGATGCAGCGCTGTTTGTAGCAGGTTTTGTACAGCCGAAAAGGCAGGGACACATCAGGTTTGCACAGCAGACAACCATCTATGGTGAGATAATTAAAAAGTGGCGAGGGGATTCTAAAGTAGGTTTGCACACAAACAGAGGTAGAATAGAAATCTCCCTCCACTGTGCTTCAGCTTTTAAATTCACATTTGTGAGCTTAGAAGCTGCATTTTAAATCAGTTTGATGTAAAAGAGCGCCGTCAAAGAAACCATATTCACCGCTCTGCAAAGGTTAGTAAAAAGCCGTATTTATGCCACTCCGCTCCCGAAAACATAAAAACTGTTTGCACAGAAAGGTTGTTTTGCCCACCATTGCAATCCGTTATCTCGGATGCCAGCAACATTACCATGTAGAAATTGTGCCTTCAACACACGATGCCCTGATAAATATTTCATATTCTTTCTGCAGAGCAGCAACAATGTAGGATGAGAGAGGAGAAAGAAGATATACAAACTGAAAAAAAAGTTTGTGGTCACAGAGTTGTCAATACTACAATGTTCAGCTGAGTTCTTGAATTCAGAATTTTGGAAGAATGCACTCTTGTGGAACCGCATTTGGAAAAATGAGGATTTGTATTATGTGAAAATAACATTAATAGATTGCCCATAGAATGACCGAGCTTGCAATTACTTCTGCAACATCTGAAAGCAATGAAAATGAATTCATCATTTATTCTGAAGGAAGCTGAGCAATAGCTCAGTGTAATGGACAAACTGTCTACACAGTCCCATCCAATTCAACCACTTGTGTATGTATCTGGTGTTTGACAGAATGAGAAGGTTGCTGCACCTGCTTATGCCAAGAGTTGTGTTGCGTTAAAATCCTCAGAGGTAAACTAAATTATAGGAGGGGTGAATATACAGTCTGAAAAAGTGAGGGAAAATAATCATGTGCAAGACTGCACATAGATTTTAGACAGGTGAGGGAGTTGGTGATTCTCTTGAGTGAACATGCAAGATAAGGAGCAAGTAATGGAGCAAGTGAATGATAACGGAGAGAGTGAAATAGTTTCCGAGTGCAGAGTGTGACATTTAACCAAAAAGAGTGAATGAAACAAATACAGAAAAAGTAGTTCTGAGAGAAACCGATGAGAGGGAACCCTGTCTTACCTCTCCTCTGATTTTTCTTTATCTGAGGCAGTTGTGGTGGCAGCAGGCTGGCTCTCTCCACTCTCTGCTGATGCTCCAGGAGTGGACCACGAAGCTGCTGCAGCTCTGCAGATAAAAAACACACCTTAGTCAACACAGATTCTATGGTGGTTTCTGCTGACTAAAAACACAGTATATTTGTCCTGAAGACCTAGAACATTTACGGTACGCTTTCTGAAAAATACGAGAAAGTGTTAAGGTTTGTTTCCCCAACTGTGAATGCACTTTTTAGGAAGACAAATGAAAAAAAAAAAAGTCACTTAGCACGCAGACAGACTGTGGCTGCATGTTAAAAAATGGAACAGATTCTGTGCATTGATAAATCATTCAGTATTGGTAGCAAATAAACTAAATGGTGGGAACAGAGCAACAGGTGAGCTAAACAGAGCGACCTGTTGTTACACAGACAAGGTGAGAGAAATATCTACACCAGAGCAGTGCTTCATCAGGGTGGGAAGTCTTACAGTGGGGTGTAGTTTAGGTCATGAATGTTAATAAAATATTAAAATGCTTCAGGATTTTCAATAAGAGTAATATATCACACATCATACTTGAGTCACCTTGACAAAGAACAACAGGTTTTTCATCTTCATTCTGCTACACAGCAGCTACATACAGACTTGTTCTTTTTATTGGGATGAATCTACAGCCTGCGCACAATGAGAATTCAAAGAGAAACAGGCTTTCATAAATTTAATCATCCCTTCTACTCCATCTGCCAAAAAGCCTCTTCAAGAGATGTGACTCTCAATCATTGCCCATGTTAACCCGAAAGGTAAATTTAAAGAGCAGCTTTGATATATTTCTCTGTGGGTCTGATATTGCAACTGATGCAAATACATTTATCTGCTCTTCTGTGTTATGATTTTGAAACTTCCAATTCTAAATAACTCAAATCTCTAGTAACATTACAGTAAGACTATCTGGCTAAACTGTGACCTGGACTGATTCTCAATCCCCAACCTGTCAACTTGTATAAAATAGGCTTGTTGTCTAAAAATGGGCCAGACTGAAAACAAATTCTCAGTCTAAAATCATCAGGATTGACTGTACCTGTAAAACACCAAGGCAGTAGAACCAGAATGAGAAATGCAAACAATCATGAATTAAACATAATGTTGAATTCAGAAATATTCATACATAGGCAGTTGTTTGCTTTTCTGTTCAGAGAATAGCCAAAAGAAAATTGTAATGTAAACCTGTGTCCAACCACTATGAGTGGCAGAAAAAGAATGAACCCTATTGACGCTTTTAACTGCAGAGGAAGGTCACCTGAAATTGAACACATTAAAAACCATCCTGATGAACAAAAGAGAACGGATTCTCTCTATCATTACCGTCAATGCTTGTAATGATGTCCCGGTGCCCAGAATCTGAATAACTGGCAAATCTAACAAATCTTCTCCTATTCACATGGCACAAGGGGTCACACTTAACAGTTTGATGGGTATGAAAATGATGTGAATCACTACGGTGCTTGACACTCATGAGATCTGATCACCTGTGGGAGATTTTGGACCAATGTGCTTGACCAACAAAACTCCAACACGGAGGGAATATTATTTGGACAAAAGGTGTTCATGTTCCAGAAATGTATAGAATTTAAGCCAAGGAGAACCGAAGCAGTTCTGCAGGTCTGCAGAACTTTTTTTGGGGTTTAATTTGCTACCCATACATGTACATTAAGTGCTTACAGCAGTGCATATAACTTCTGTATATGTAAAGTCAAACAGTAACACTCCAACACTTAAACATTAAGTTTTATTTGTTACAGTAGTAACTGTGTTTTACACTTGCTCTTGTCAGGGCCAACGAGTCTATAGCCGACCTACAGCATGGAGGTAGGGGTCCTGGTAAAGGCAGAGTGAAGCAGAGGAGAGCAGGAGTCTAAGCCAGGCATCCCTCTGTGTTCCATGCCTGCCCCAGGGCCAGTGCTAATACAGCACATAATGAGCAAATTGCTCCTAGCTGCCGCTCCCATAGAGACGTTAATAAAGGCAATTAGAGGGAGCAGCTGGGGAGGGGCTGGAGGTTGAGAGGATGTTGTGAATACTGGTTACGTTGGCACTGGTAGAGGAGAGAGAGAGAGACGGCCTTGAGGGAGAACATGGGGATCTTATGTGGACATAGGTGGAGGTGAACACACATCACTGGGCTCACATTTTCATTCCCCCCTCAGCATTGCTTCATCCCTCCATTTCTTCCCCTGCCTCCCTCTCCAAGCGCTTGTCCATCCCCAGCGGTGGTTGTTCCGCTCGGGCCTGGCCTGACTGTGGGTGATTTATAGCTCTGCAGCAGTGTGGGGCCACTGTGGTGCTCAGCTGCTCCACATCAGCATGGGGGGACAGTGCGCTGCAGTGCAGCAAATCCACTCATTAACCTGGGCCCAGGCACAACCACTGTCTGCCTGGGTCTCAGCCAAGAGAGGGGAGAGCAGAGGAGAACCAACACTTCACCCACCTGCAGGTGAACCCACTCACATAGACACAAACCCCCTGAATGAGATAATATTAAAAAACAGAAAATGCATGCACAAACACACATACACATTTAAGAAACGTTATCAACACATTCATCTAACTGCTTATTTCAGTTGGAAGAGGATTATACAGATCCTTGAAGATTTTTAAAATAAGCAGAAATCTAAATAATTATAGAATAAACAGTTAGAGAAAATCAGTGAATGCCACATGGCTGCCCTAGAAACTTGTTAAATGTACCAGAGGTAAATGGATTCATCCCAAAATTGCTCTCACAATTACAGCTAAGCCAAACCGAGGGAAATCGTTTGCCATTTCTCTTCAACAAAAATAGCATCAAGCTTTGAATTGCTCATCCGTTGTTTTTACCCATCATAGGCCTAGCTAAGCTTCTGCTGTAAACATGATTAAATACAGTAAATGGGGACTTGTGAAAATACACTGTATGTGAAGCCTGAAAGAAAAACTCCCTCCAGATGTTGGAAATATTTGTAGTCTTTAAGAATATCAAGTTTGAAGTTGTGAGGAATTTTTATAGGCACAAGCACTGTATAAAACACAGGAGAAACTATATCATATTACATTCAAAAAGCATCATATCAAAAGTATGAAACACTGTGCGCATCAAACTTCAAAATGAACTGCAACTGGAGGTCTTTTGGTTTATTATTTTAACCATCAGGGTCATCACATGTTATCACACTCTGCCAGGTTAGTAGCAGAGAGAAATTCATCAACAGAAGTAGACTGCTGCTTCTCATTACTGAAGGAATTTCACCCTGCAGCATCCAGGCCTCGTTGATCCTGGCGTGGAGCTAACTCAGGGATGAGCAGGGCTATCGACTGTCTTTCTACTAAAGGAAGAAGGGCAGCGGTGGGATTTAGCACTGTTTCTAGTAGAAGGTGGGATCAAACCTACAGCCAAGCTGCTCGCCCAGCCACCGCCAGTTTGGGTGGGCAGGAAATAAGCTCTGATCCACCATTTTATGATCCACAGCTGTCTGCCAGGGAGAGGCATGGAGGGCTGGAGGTGGGGCAGGAGAGAGGAAGGAAAAGAGGCCAAAAAATGTAACCTCACTGGGCCGGACTTGGGGCAACAGCGCCGCTGGGAGAAGCTGTGACTGAATTTAGGGAGAAGAGGAGTAATGAGGCAAGACATCCAAGATGACGGAGATGATAAATCACGCCACAGTCCACAAAGAGTTATTGCATGATATAGTGACTCAGGATGCATTTGTGTATGACCAGGCAGATTCTGCTGCAGCTATCCTGCAGGAAACTGTCTAAAATATGCTGTTTTCCAGGTGCACTTTTGAGCACACCAGAGTGCAGATAACACATTTCTGAGAGTGGCTGGAAATAATCTAGCAAATGCCACCCCTACTGCTCTTTTTGGCTAGGACTGAACCCGAATCCCTGGGTTCCAGGCCAGAGAGGTGCTGTGCTAACAGGTCTCCACCATCTCACATGCTAAGATTTATGAGTGAACAAAGCCAGGGCGACACCCTGTGACATATGGCGCAAGTCTTCATAAAGGGACAGGGGCTGCAGCTATAAGGGTAAACAAGATGAATATCTCCCCAATGTCAATACGATTTACACGGCCAACGCACGGCCACCTGTCTCCCAAACAAATAAGAGCTGAGATTTACGACCTCCTCCTGGTTACTCCTTCCGTCCGCCAACATGATGCCACATATGTGGTAAAACAGAAAAAAAAAATACTTGCAGGAAAAAAAGGAGTTGGTTACATAAGTAATATAGAGCCTTGTCTGTCTAATCCTGCAACTTAGAGAAAAAGCTTGATACGAACAAGCCTACACACACAGGCGGGCACGCACCCACAGAGGTCAGTGTGAGAGAATCACATTGTCCTCTGTCAAGTTGTGAGGTAGATTTGTTTTTATTTTACAGCTCTCTTTTCAGCTCATGGAGAAGGAGAAGGGGACAGTGAATGAGAAAAAGTCTATTTCAAGGTGAATGTGTAGACATGACATAGCAGAGAGTCTAACATCTGCAGCATAACCCAATAATTCATCTCTCACATCAGCATTCAAGACAAGCCAGGGGCTGGAAACAACAAAAAGGACCAAGGACTTAGTAGAGAAAGTAAGGACAGAGAGAGAAGTCAGAGAGAAGCAGAGCTCAGCATCAAAACCTCAAATCATTTTCCATCTAGAACAAGTGCAGAGACAGAGAAAGGAGTAAAAACAGTAGTTGACATTTGACTAATAGCATAAACATTGGGGCTGACATTAAAAATTAGTTTCAGTATTAACACTATCAGCAAGAACTGAGATGCTTATTTTCTACGATTCCATTCACAACGCTGAAAAATCGATTATTTTTCGTTAATAATAATGGCGGTTTCTCCTTGCCTGATATTCTTTTAACCAGAGTTGAATAGATGAAACTGAGTTACAATCATTAAGTGCAGGAAAGTGTAACTGCTTCCTATGTAGGAGGAAAAATGAGTTGAGTTTAGACGCATTTCTGGGGAGGAAGAAACATGAAATCAATCAAAAAGTGTGAGTTTTTAGAGCCACTATTTACAGGCTCTTAATAGCTGTGCTAAATGAAAAGGAAGGATTTACTCATTTAGTTTGCAGTATCAATAATAATTGACAGCTAAGATAAGTTGCTGCATTGTAAGAAAATTGAGACACAAAACAGAGAAAGTGTGGGACTGTGCAGGGCTTTTTCTTTTTAAGTCAGGGTAATTTATGATGATCAAAATAACCCTGAGGCAAATGTTAACATTTTGTTACAAAACTATTACAAAAAATAAACAATTATAATTCAAAAAATAAAAATATTACACAGATAAAACTAGTAGCAGTCTTACAGAATCCATAAATGATTTTGACTTGAACTGTGACCTCAACAATCAATATCAAATCCAACTGAAAAATTTTCATAGATCTGTGCCCCTGACCGCATTAATAGAAATAATAATAAATCTGCTAACACTGGTTGCTGACCTGAATGAAGTGAAATTCAGAGTGTTTATCAGGCAACAACTGTGTTTTTGGAAGCAGAGACCAGATAATTACAGCATGCTCAAATCAGACACTAGTGATTATATATGGTATAACTGACCTAATGCATTACTGACATAAAGCATCAACATCCAATATTAATTACAGAGGAAAAATAGTTCAAAAATAGAACTAGGTCAGTCTAGAGTCTAGGGTATGTTTTATCAACCTTGGGATTAGCATGTAGGATCCACACATGGAAAAGTCTAATACCCTAAGGACAACTTAAGACCCCACTCCTTGAAATCATTAACATGTCAGGCCCATCTGTGATCCATGCAGTGTACACGGTCCTCTTTTGAATATAAACCCTGTATTCATCATTTATGACTGTTTAGTGTGGATCTACTGACTACACAACCAATACCTGCATTTGGAGTGTTGCAGTCAAGTACTGATTTGGGACTAAAGCATAGTGAAACACTCACCCAGAGTTGCTGCCTGAGCTGAGGCTGATGTTCAGCGGGGCATGGTCACTCTTCTCTGCAGGCGTCTCTGAGGTCGACGCTGATGAAGACTGGGACGATACAGACTCATTGCTGCCCATTGATGTCTCATCTGTAGCTAGACTGGAGCTATCTGCAACTGCTGACACATAAAAAAATAAAAAACAGCTTACTGATGACAGCTTGCCCAATAAAGCAGCAAAATAATTTATCAATATATAAACCAATGTTGCATCAACAAGGGACTTTATAAATCAAACTGCTGTCAAAACAGGCAAGTTTTTATTGTTCATAATAATACACTCCTGCACTCATAGACAGAAACCTAAGAAACACAAGGGAGATCCTAGCTCTTTTATTTCAATTTTACTGTCAAGTACAGATCCTGCTTGTGGGAGACTGAAGAGGCACGCAAGGAACTGTTAATGTTAAAAAAATAGTTTGTTTGGACCATTTCTTCTCTTTTCCTGCAACAAACATGTATCAAAGCACTTAAACCAGAAGTCCATAGTTTGAGACTGAATTGAATTAGTGGGAATTATGTGAAGTCTTGGACATGAATCAATATTAATGATCAAGGTGTCATCTGTTCCACCCTTACAGGTATAACACAAGGGTGGTCAAGCGCTGTCTGTATATACCCACACAATGTGTTTCATTTTATACATTTAATTATATTGTTAGTACACTGTCCTTCTAATTCTAGTTTTGGGAAAAATAAATATTAAGCTCAATCTTTTAGCACAAAATGTAAAGAAGCTATAATTGTTATTTTTACAATAATAATGAAGCAAATAACAATGTGAAAACAGTGTGACAATGTGAAAGGAGGTGCTTGTCCTGATTACCTAACAGAGAATTATCACCCAAATCTGTAGCTTAGACTTTACAGAGCGGAGCAGGTAGAGACCAAAAACAGAGCTAAAGGTGGGTGGCCAGAAACACCAGTCTAAATGAATGATTACATTGCTCTGTAAAAAGTGAATGGGTAAATAAGCAAGTGTTTGCCTGCAAGTGTGCCATATTAACATAAAAAGTGATTATATGTCAATATTGTATTCATGACTTGTTTCTGCTACCAAAAAAGTTATTGCAAGGGAAGTAAATCATTAGTAAATATACAACAATTAAACACCTCATCTGTAATCATGGAGTCATCTTCTGCACTGTACTACTGCTGACGCAAATACTCTGTAAAGTGGTATACTGTCACATCTGCAGGAATATTAGCGTCACATTTGGACTCACAAGAAGAGTCACATGCATACATAAATACTCTTCTCTCTTTCCCACTGCATGATCCTCAAATTTGCTTGTACACTGTGAATGCTGAGACAACTTACTTTAAATCCATTATGGAAGACCCATATAAAAGACACAAAGGTTAAAAAAGGATTACGCCTTTCATCCCTGATATTAAAATACCCCACGGTAAAAGCTGGCGCGAGGGAGGCAAAGAGAGGCAATCTGGTAAGCAGATTTAGACTCCTTTGGTATTGTGGCGGGGAAGGGATTTGACTGGCCCCGGATCAGAATTTGCTGGAGTCAGATTTGTTTGGGTCACCGGGTCAGGTGATCAGCTTGCCTGATGCACAAGAGTTTCATCAAACTTCAGAGGAAACTGTAGTGAATTTTGAGCATTTGAAGAGGAATAAACAAGGGCACACAAAGTCAGGAATGCAAGAAGGTCACAAGAAAACAGACAGGCTAACAATGAGAGAATGAATCTGGAGCCCAGCAGGAATGACATTTATCACTGATAGAAATGAGGTGGCAGTGTATTTTCTACTTTGATAAATTAGTGCACAAAGATTTCTCATTTGTGATCTCATGTTACAATCTTGTGTACACAAATGATCAATTCACGCCCTTGAATTATCATAAATTTCTGTTGTTTATATACGTTAAGTCACTATATGCATGGGGTTTGAAAATGTTACACACTAGTGCCTGCCCATTGGCAGTATCCCAAAAGATATGATATAGACAGCAAAGAAAACTCAAAGTATCAGTCATGAAATAAATGATAATGAAATAAAAAATAAATGATGAAAAAAGTAATATGTCAAGACAGCATCTAAAATACTAGATAGTAGATCACTAGTAATCAGAAAAATAGTGATAACACTGACACAGCTGTACAGTACTGTAAATCATCATCATCATTATCTACACCAGTACCTAAGGTCACGGGAGGAGTTGGAGCCAATCCCAGCTGACACTGGGTGAGAGGTGGACAGATCGCCAGTCTATTGCAGGGCTGACATATAGAGACAACCATGTATACTCCCATTCACACCTATGGGCAATTTAGAGAGACCAATTAACCTAATCTGCATGTCTTCGGACTGTGGGAGGAAACCGTAGTACCAAGAGAGAACCCATGCAGGCACAAGGAGAACACACAAACTACACACAGAAAAGCAAACCTGGAACCTTCTTGCTGTGAGGTGCTAACCACTGCCCCACCGTGCCGCCCAGGTTCTTGTAAATCAATAAAAGCTCTTAAATCACCATATTTGCTTAATCTTTGTTGAAAATATTATGCAAAGTGCTCTTAGCAATTGGTACCACAGCTTCCATACGGACTGAAATGAATTACAAAAAAATGTACCCCTCATAAGCTCTGTCAATGAATGAGCGAATGAATATGTGAGTGAGATACTTTCTTAGATCACTGTAGTACTTAACATGTAGAAGGGAGCATTCATCTAATTTCCAGAGCATAAAATTGTTACTGCTAAGGTTTATATAAACACTCATCATATTGTCATATAGTATACAGTCTTTTGCTGGACTCAGTGCGTTTGATATATTCAGAGGTGTGAAAACATACAGATGTACACTTCTACGTCTCTTACCATTCTGAATGTCTAGGGCTTGTGGATTGTAGACAGCCAGGGGCCGATTCTGTCGACTCAGCTTCTTGGACTGCCTTGTGGGAGCGGAGAATACTGGGGCAGCAGGTGAAAGAGGGCATGACTCGGGAGCATCTGCAAAGATCTGAATACACAGTGAGTGAGTAAGTCTCTACCAAGACTAAATGCACAGACTCCAAAACTGTTGAGCAGCAGCAGCAGCAGCATGTCCTCAACTGACCTCACTTTAGTGAACGGGTTTTGAAACTCACAGGCTTTATGTAGCAGTAGATGAATGGAAAAGGCCATTTGCAGCCACAGCATGTGCTCCTAGGGAAAGCTGAGCAGCTCATTGATTGGACCCTAAAAACTGCATGTGAGAGGATTTTGTTTGTGCCAAAATAAACAAGAGCAGCTCCACATGTAACGCAATCACATCCCATCCAGAAATCTGGGTCTAAGTTAAGGTGACACTTTTCCTCAGAGAAACTGACCCACTCTCTGAAAGAGTGGAGAGTAAAATAAACAGAGTTTGGGCTAGAGGAGGGCTGGCCAACTGGCGCAGCCTGTTTACACCGGGCCGTGTTTACATATAAACTTCAGATGTGGAGTTAAAAGAGAATAGGGCTGCAGAGGAGAGGAAGTCTCAGCAGAGCCTCAGAAAGGATCACAGACGAGGAGAGGAGGGAGGTAGGGAAGGGAGGGGAGGAGAGGAGAGGAGAGAGAGAGAGAGAGAGAGAGAGAGAGAGAGAGAGAGAGAAAGTGGCAGAGTAAGTGAGACAGAGTGTGAACGGGAGAGGCAGACACAGCGGAGGGGGCATGAGAGAGAAAGTTTGTAGGAGAAAGGCAGATAGAAAAAGTGAGAAATCTGATATGGCTGAGAGTTTCTGCTGCCTCTCTCTCTCCCTCTCGCCTCTCTCTGCAGATGGAGGTGAATGTAAAACAGAGTCTACTGTTGGTATCTGGGGGTATCAACAGTCTGGAGTGGGACTCAGCTGTGAGGAAAGTTAATGCCTGTCTGTCTGTCTGCTCAACTTTTCCCCTGCTCTAACACGCTGTACTTTCCAAAATGCTCTTGCTGCATTCTAACACTACATCCTTTATCACCTGGACGGTGTTGGATACCTCTGGGTAGCCTCCCAGACTAGCAGTATACACTGTGCTGCTGGTGTTGTTTTAACACATTTGTATACCCTGTAGGTTTTCACTCGGCCTCTGTAGTCTATCACACCCCATTTTAGATTTGTGAGTTTGTGTGAGGATATTATTCACAATACACATCATCTGACATTAAAGAAGCTGGAGCAAAAAAATCACTAAAAGCTCCTGGTTTCATCTGATTCTATGCAGAGTGCACTGCTGCTCCAAACAGATTAGGAAACTAATCTCAAACCTTTTTCTCTTTTGACACGGAGAATTATCCCCCTTTGAGGATTGATACCGATTAATGACATTCTGGGGAGATTACATGATCCCATGAACTACAGGTTTTGAAACAACTCATAACCAATATAAATGTATTTAGGCAAGCAAAGGACCTTCCAAAATGAGAAAATGTATATGATAATCTACAGAATAATCAACCTGCTGAAAAATGAAGAGAATATCATGTGTTTAATGCTGCTATAAGCACTTAGGGCTCCCCCTATTGGCCAGATTAAAAAATTCAGAGAACTAAAATGCTGTCTACCTTCTCAGTACCTTAAGAAATGGGAGAAGGGTATGCTAGTTTAAGTTACATGTGGTACCCTTCTCATTATCTCAGGACTCAGACTATTTCTGCTCATTATTTTGTAGAGCAAGCAATAAAAACAATATGCATACATCCAAACAGACCACAAAGTACCTACTATTTAATATGACACATTTCCATTGCTGGAACATTTGTTCAAAGAAGCTGACTTTAGGGTGGATTAGGCAAGATTTATATGTGAATATACACAAGTCTAAACTGCCTTAACAGACAGAACCCACAGAAGAGAAGAGCATCACATCCACCCTAATTGAGACTCTTACTCTGTCCAAATGAAATTCTGGTGTCAGGTACAGCACAGTATGTGCACTCCTCTGCCAACAGAAACTGCCAAATCAAAACTTAAGAACAAAATACAAAACTTCAAAACAATAGCAGGGAAATGGCTCTTTAGCAAGAACGCAAGATTCACAAACATTAGATCATATGCTTCACTTGCACATTTATTATCCCTCAGTATCAAGTAATTACATGCTACCCAGGTTGGTAAACACAAAGGTGCTGTGTGCAGCTTACGGTTATCATGTCAGCTAATTCAGATTTCATTTGGTGCCATCACTATATCTTCTGTTGCTTAGTGTGCCTAGCACTTAATAAATAGCTGTGGATGGCAAGTGGAAACAGAGTGAATCATATAAGTAGTCAGAGCAATTAAGGTTTGATCAAACAACAAACATTTTTGGGGAAAAAATGAAGATAATACAACAGAAAGAGTTCTTTTTCTCTATTCCTATAGACATGGTGCTGATTACCACCACTAGAGGATACAGTGCTATGAGTTGACACATTCACTTTTCAGGGACTGTTCAGTTTCAAGTGTTTTACTTTGTGATTGAACAATTGATACTGCACTGCATGTTTGGCAAATCCCAGTCTTGAGTGTTACCTTTTCATGGTGTTCAATGAGGATTTCCACCACAATGTTCTGGAACTTGAGATCCATGATGGCAGCAACAGTCTCCTCCTGTGGCCTCATTAATGTGGGGCCAAACACCACGCCCAGGTTGGCCACAGTCATCAGATTCTGTTTGCTGTGGGCCGCCACACTGAGGAAGATAACAACTCATATTATACACACATTTACTCCAAATTACTAACTCAACTTCACTGATATGAACTTTTTTAAGACAAGGCAGGGAAACAGGGCAAAACTACTGTGCTGTAGCTGTTACATGTTTTTTTAAAAGTTACATAATATATGGCAAACAAAGAAATGAAACCAAAAATAATGGCAAATGGTGTTGCTACAATATAGGTTTCCACCCTCTATACTGTTTAACAGAGATGGTAAGCCGCACAGATTTTGCCACAGCTCATCTTGTTCTTGATTCAGTTAGTACACAGGGGCCTAAACAATGTCACTTAAATATCTAGCTTTTGGTATGTGAAATTATACCTGAAGGTTAATGTTTCATTCTATAATCTAAACATTTTATGATATTAACTGTGGGCAGCTATAACTGAGGAGACAGAGTTAGCGGTTAAATTCCCAGCCACACATCACACTGACACTGAGCCTGGCAGACTCAGTGCATAGTAGCTTGTTGCAATTGTTGTGTGTGAATGGATAAATGAAAATGTATGTATGCAAAATGAAAAGCATTGGTGCTGTTCACACAGATATCACACCAGATGATATTTAAACTGAGGAAGGATCAGTGCTTTATTAAATATCTTCTAAATCCATTTCAAAATTGGGACACCTTCAGTGGATGAAACTTTATATTAGGAGGTCAAAAAAGTGTAGCAAAACCTTTATTTGAAGAAGAAGTTATACAGACAGGTGAAGAGATTTCACACTCAAAATATGATGATATGCAGTGCATCTGCAGAGAGACAGTTTAAATAGCTTCAAAGGATGCCTTTGAAGACAAAAACATTGGTGACAACTCACATTTATAACATCTCTCAAACCATTTCAGATAGGAGTGTGAAATTCTGGCTTTGCTTCCTTCCCCTGCAGGACATGCACACACGCCAACTTCAGAAAAATATTCGAGTCTCTCCAGTCTGGAGAATTTCACGCTGGATAATCCAAATTCAATTTCAATAGCGCTGCCTTTTTACCAGAGCCTGATTCTGCTGTGGGTTTCTATGAAATAAGATCCACCAGACTTTCACTGCCTCAGGGAAGAGGGATTATTTACTTATCTTCAATTTGCTCATATTTAGTTTATAAAAAGCTTGCTGAGGTAAAACCTTGTAATGTTAGCTAACATTATTTCTTAAATCTTTCCTCCTATCTAATCTCACAAATGGAGTAATGCACAATAGTGGTCTCTCCAGGGGTGTATAGAGTAATCTCAAGAGAGGGCTTAATTTGAGTGGTCCATTTCATTTCACTGGTGGGCTGCAGAACCGGCATGCTGAATAGGTATGGTAGGCTACACAATCCTCCTTCAACAAATTTAAATATACACCAAAATGACCTGAGAAAAGGCAAAAAAAAAAAAAAGTTGCAATGCTAGCAGCATCAATTTTCTTACCCAGCAGTCACTGAGTAGACAGAGAAGAGATGGAGTGACAGCAGGGAAGGGGGAGTGAAGAGAGTGGGAGTGAGGGAGAGAGAGAGAAAAAGCATGTGGAGTGAGAATGAGGAGACAGACAGGAAGAGCAGAGAGAGAGAACTGAGAGGGAGAGAGGGGGTGGAGATTGGGTGAACTATGACCAAGGAACTATGAGCACTCACTTGGCCAGATGCTTCATAAGCAGCCCGAGGACTTGTCGATTCCTCTCCGGTAGTTTGTGGACCAGGCAGTGGACGGCTTGGATACGAGACTCTGGACTACCACCCTCTGTTCAAACGCAGAGAGCAGCCATACACTCACATTAAACTACAAGGGTTTCTCTGTGTTCCTCGGATGGCAAAGAGCCAACACAGCTGAGATCGAATACTGTACAACAATAGCAAACAGCAAAGGTAAAGAGATGATGATACACTACGTACACAGTGCACAATCAGAGATTAAGACAGAGAAACACCAAATAATTAGTGCAAATTAGTGGAAGAATTGTACCCTTTATTACTTCAATAGCCCTAAAACCCTATTTTGAGACATTCTAGTAAATTAAAAATTGAACAAAAGTTACTGGACCTTTAAAGACACAATGATCAGAGGTTAGTACCCTAAAGCATAAGGGGTTAAACATTAGAGGATGATACATTCCAGTTTAAATAAGTGAGGAAGAGGTGTGATAGTGATATATGGTCTGAAGCCTCCCAGAATTTGGCAGCAGGGCCCACTATGCTGGCAGAGGAGATAGCGTTTACGTTACTGTCGCTACCATATAAAAGGGTTGTGTTAAAACCCCCAAGATCATCTCTTAAACATTTCCTCACACATGGGCATCTGACCGCCTACGCACAAAAACACACACACACACACATACACACACACATACACACACACACACACACACACACACACACACACACACACACACATACACAGACACACAAAATATCATTACTATGGGAACGACAAGGATTTAAACATGGAAAAAGCTTCTTATGGATGCTGTCACCCATCAAAAAAATATTCATTGCTAATCCACTTTTTCCCCCTCGTTATGAGGGCATTGCGAGCGCCTGATAAAAATGTCAACCTGATCCAATTATAGCACTTGTTGTAATAAGATTCAAGTTTGGCTTGCTTTGAAAACATTTCATAGAGAAATGATGTTATGTGGGGGCGAAAAAAAAATTGTCTTTTGCTTTTGCTGTTCAAGGTCACCGGACCATTTGAGGACATGCAAATTACAGCATATTTATCATTTTAAATGTTTTTAGCTCTAACTTTTAATGGCTTAGTTGGCAACATATTCTAATAGCA
Source organism: Lates calcarifer (assembly GCF_001640805.2). Lineage (NCBI taxonomy): Eukaryota > Metazoa > Chordata > Actinopteri > Centropomidae > Lates > Lates calcarifer. Next base: position 7,102,492 of record NC_066837.1, on the reverse strand, counting down.
CTTAAAAAACTGTAAAAAGTTATAAGAATATGGACAGTAAGCCCACATGTGCTTCTTGATTGTTTAATAAATGCCAGAAACACAGTGTTATAAAACTGTCAGAAGTGTCAAAAAGGTATGTCTAAACCAAGGCCAGCTGAGAGGCTCTTTGGTAAACTAGATATCAACTACAAATATATTTAAAAATCTAAAAATGAGGACAAATGTGGACACATCTTATTAGCATGCAAAACACCACACAGTAGCTTTAAGAGTATGAATACTTTACTTAAGACGGTTGACCACTATTTCCTACATCCCCTTAAAAGACTGGTAAAAGTTTAGAAAAAGTTGTTGCATGTTTTCAATAATTCACTGAAAAAGAACAAACCATTTAATTCCAGTGCTTAAACTGATGAAATGTCAATTTCAGGTGGGTACAACACATGAAGGTATATACACTGTTGATTGCTTATAATCTGTACTCAGCTGTGGTGGTATTAAAGGTGGTCAAACTTACTCGCAGGGCTGATGAACTCCTTGTAAAGTCCATAGGTCATCAGTGGCTCAGGGAGGCTCCTTCAGAGGGGTAGTGAGAGAAAGAGAGAAGGGTGGGGTGGAGTGGGGGGTTGGCCGAAGAAGAAGAGCTGAAGTGAGCGAGGGGGGGACAGAAATAGCCGGCACGCTGTTTTATAGGGTCTGCACACAGCAATGATTAATGTGGCCGGGCCAGGGGATGGAATTAGATGGTGCACGCATTGAGATAACCAAGTTCATCTGAAGGTACTTTCACACTGCAGCTGGCCACCGGCCAGAGGTACTTAGCCTCAGAGGAAACTGAGGAGTTTGACCCTGCTTTATGCCAGCAGGGTAGACACAGAGTAAAAGACAGTCAGTGCAACACTAAACATGGATTAATATAGCATAACAATGTTGATATGCCATGTTAAATAGTGTTTAAACATTTGTAAATGTTGCATTAAGTACTGCCCGAATGAATACAGTAGAGCTCCCCTTTACTTTGGGAATCCCACAGCTGACAGCCTATTACATTAAACCACTTCCTGGAAATGGTCAAATTTTAAAGTCAGTAAATCACACCACAATCTTGACCTCGCTAACTAAGACCTGTCATTTACATCATGATCAGAATACTTTTTGTTAGATAATAGTGCAACTCCAGGCAGCAGTGGCCACTTCAATGACAACATGAAAAAATACACATTATAATTTCATAGTAGGTCTATCTAACAGTAGTGAAAGTAGAAGAGAAATCAAACAGGAATAATAGCTTATCATTATTCCTTATTTGATCTTCTAGTACAGACAATCACCCAAATAACTTCACCATCCAACAACAAAACGTCTATGGGAATACCGAATAACGAGACAGACTTACAGATATAAGTGGTCACATTTACTGCATGTCACTACAACTTCCGAACTTGTGTTTCAGTTAATATAACTTTGCTTTCATTTAAATAACCACAGTCAACTCAATTTGTTGCTGACTGCACATGTTTACGAAAACAAATTGGCATTTAAATGAAACTGCCTCAGCTTTTTGCAGCCAAACTACATTTTTAATCTTTGAACTTCACCCTCACTATCTGTCAACCTAGAAGGAGTTCGTGGATGTGGAACAGGCACACAGAAAGCAATGTGACCTCACAAGGAGTTAATTATGCAAAGTGCCTTTGCATAATTAACTGTAGCCATTTTATAAAAGACAGAGCTGACAATGGATGAAATGTTTCATATTCAAGTCAACACAGAGGCTCTGTCATGTTCATCAAAAGAGAGATGTATAAAAAAATCCTCCATTAACTGCTGGAGTTGTCTTAGGTCAGAAGTGGATTTGCTTAGACATACGGCACTGCTGAATAATACAATGACCTATTAGATGAATCAACTATGCTCCAAGCACAGGTGTCTCTGGACTAGTCAAGTCATGTCACATTCTCTGTTTGAATGCATCAATACAAGGACAGCAAATTACAAAACTTAACTTACATCTCAAAACGTGTTCAGGGATCAGTTTAGTCAAAATGTACAAATTACAGAGTTTTGTTGAGTGACAGTAAGTGTTAAATGAAATTAACATCATCATTGCTAACTGGGTAGAAACTGATGATTTTAGGGCTCCAACTAATTATTATTTTCATTACTGATAAAACTACAGATTCTGTTAAATTAATTGCAAATTGAAAATATGCCAATAATATGTGTGTGTCTTTCATCACACTGATCCTTACCTTAGATAAAGCTTCAGTGCACTTGTTATTGTCTTTACATCCCAGTCCTCACTGGCAGACAGATCCACTTCATTGCTCTTCTCATCTGAATGAATCAAAATCATGCAACATATCATTACTATAAAATTCACTGACTAAGGAATCTAACACAAAGGCATCAACTGATTTTGTGAGCAGCCTAGAAAGTCTAAATATGTAATATAAATATGTAACTTGTAATTAGCCATATGAGGATAAAAGCATTGCTACAAGCCGTGGGGGTCAAGTCTGGCCCCAGAGGATATGGAAGGAAGTTACAGCTTCTGCAGAGGGCGGCTGGTTCTATACTCATTACAAGTTTAATTAATCCCTTACTACTTCAGTGGCTCCACAGGGACTCCAGGGCTGTGTTGTGCTGAAAATTCAGGGGGCCTTAGTCATACCTTAAGTAACCTCTGATGAATTACAGCAAATGTGGAGGTGCAATGTGCCAGTGAAGTGCTTTGAGTTAGACACATGTACTGTACAGGGCCTGGGTCACCACACAGACTTTAACTTCGTGGGTGGTAGGTGGTCTGTTACTGGGAAATTTATTTTTCTGATTTCATTTATACACTGCAGAGCAGGAGGACTGTGTTTCTCTGGCTGCTCTGTCCACAAACTAGCCTGTCCAATATCAACTTCTGAAAGCAAATGTTTTTGTGGAGTGTTTGTAGCCAAAGGTGTGCCTGTGTGTGCAAGATTGATGGGGTCTGCACAGGCTCTGTAGTCTGCTTTAGCACAAACAGATTTGACTCAGTTAGGTCAGGGACACAAAAACATTATTTTGGCAATAGCAGTTGGAGCGGCATTGATTATGAAACTGCTAACAACAAAGCAGCAGCAGATTCAAAGGTGTAATTCTTTATTATTCTACCTTTGTTAGCTACATTAAGCCCTTGGAGGCATTACAGTACTGTGTGGTTACTTTGGCATAGTGGCTAAAGCTGGAACTGCAGCTCCCATTACACTCCTCACAGCAGATAAAGAAAAAATTTTTTGCTATACAAATTCATAGCTCAAGTAAAAAAAAAAAGTAAACTAGAAGACATTTTAGAGCACACATTAGATAAACTAACTATATATGTATACTATACTATATATATCAGATATTAAACTTTGGAATTTGGTGTGGAAAATTGCAGTAATGCATAGACATGTATAGAGGTATGGAATGGCAACAGTGAAGGAGCAGGGTGGATGTCAACTGATAAAAGGAAGAATGAGTAAATGTGTAAGCTTTTATACACTTAAACAGTGGTTCTCAACTTTTTTGGCTTGTGACCTCTTAAAAAGGTGTGCCAGTTGTGTGTGTGTCATTATGCACACTTTCAATCATTATTTTGTAGCGGTAAAAATACAAATTCAGAAGAAAGAAAATTAAGACAAAGTGGTGTTGCAGAAACAGTTTTTTGTGTTTGTTTTTCCTTTTACCATACCATGACTCACCCTGACTAGGAACCACTGGCTTTGAGGAACCCAGGCTGACCAGGTGAGCTAAATCAGCACGTAACCCTCCCTAATCACATATTTCCTCAACTCAAAGAGGCAAGTACACAGGGGGAAACTACAACGTGTTTCTTGTTATTCAAGTGAACTAGAACCTTTTAAAGTAATCAAGAGCTGTTTCAAGATATTGTTTTCAACTGATATTATCTAACAGAAGTAGGAAGCAAAATAAATCTATTCAGTGTCAGTTCTCTGGCATAACTGGGTCAGTGTGTTTGGACACATCATCCATTGTTTAATACAATCATGGTCATTTCTGCCTTAAACCATGAAAATGTGGAAAGTATTGAGTAGTTCTTTGGAAATATCTTGCAGCATTCCTCAAATTTGCCTCACTCTGCAATTATATCTATAGAACTAAAACCTCTAAATCAGCAACTCTTATAGTCATCTCCCCACCAACACCACACACGTTCTATCTTTCCACATACTGTACAACAGATAGGTCAGAGGCAGAACTGGGCTCACTTTTACAGTCTTCTTCCTGTTATATTGTTGCCTGACATTCAATAGGTGCTGCTCTCTTTGTTTGTACTGTAATATGATGGTAGACTCATTTTCCATCACTGTCCTCTCTGATTGGACCCTGGCCATGTCGGTGGGTGAGAGATGAAAAGGAGGAGGAGTGGGTGGATCCAAACTCTTTCTTCAGGGTTTAAAGCTTGCTTCACCCACGCACCGTGAACTGCTGTATGCACAAAATGTTTGTGAATGTGTTTGTGTAGAAGTAGTACTACCTCTGTCAAACATATCATTTCAAGGATAAAATATGAGTTACATTCTGGGCCGCTTAATGAAAATATCCCATGTTTTCTATATGGTCGATCGGTAATCCAACATTGGAAAACATTAAAATGCAAGTAAAATCTTTAAGTTTTCCTTAGAAGTATTCAGGCTTAAAAGAAACTTCTTGGAGTGCCGCAGCAGAGTGTTAATGGAGTCTACAGCATGAGTCGGCAGGTTGGGAGGCTGGAAGGTTTTGGAGAGGAAGCTGAGACTGGCTGGCGGCTGCCTGAATTTGTTGTCATTCTGAACACAGAGCTGAAAGTGAGCTGGTGTCTGCTGGAGACGGCAGGAAACCAGAGAGCAGACAGGGAGCAATGGAAAGGACAGAGGACAAGATCTATAGAAAAGGAGTTGAGTGAAAGGGTTTCAAGACAAGTGAGAGGCATAAAGGAAATTGAGAAAGCCAAACAACAGACTAAGCCAGCCACCAGCACGCAAGAGGCCTGTCTTAGAAGCGTGTTAATGAAGCAAAAGTCAGAAAGTGAAAGGACGTGGATGGGAGGGACCCTGTCTGGTTGTCTGGGGAATATAAAACTGAATGGGAGTGAGGCAAAGATACAACCAGCCACTTGTTGCACTTTAGAGAGACATGGTACTGAGAGGCTGAGTCATGGGCTGATAGCCAGTCGCTATCTTTTTAATATCGCCCCAACAGACACATCCATTACATCAGCACATTCAACTAACTAGGGGCAACCTAATATCGCAGAGATAGCACAGTAGCATATAAATTCAAATTTTAACATTATTGAGCTTTTACCAGAAACTTTCCATGTATGGTAATACATTTCCAGAACACACAGAAAAGAACAGACTTTAACTTACCAATCATTAACGAGAGAAGCTTCTGGACCTTGGAGCTCACCCCAACAACTCTGTACAGGCCTTGATCATTAATACCTGATGAAGGATAATAGAAATAATGAACTTAATTTATACCAATTTTCTCATAGATGTTGCAAAAAGTTTTACATGAAAAATAACACACAAAGCAGACAATAAAAGCAATGGCAAAGAAAATTAAAATGAAATCATACAGAGTGAGGGAAAAATATTATACTGCCTGTATACAACAAGACTCTATAGAGAAAATATATAGCAGCTGCAAGGAAATGTCAATGTAATTCAAACCGAGTTAAATAAGAAGGATAACCATTTCTGTAAATAAATTTGGCATGTTGAGAGGAAGTGGACCCAAAATGATTTTTTGACTCAAAAGCGGTAAGATCATTATGTGAAGACTGAAGCAAATAAATAATAACTTAAATGCTATGCAATGAAAAGCATTTATATGACCTTCAGTTAATGCTGCCTGCACTACCTGCCAGTCAGCCTTTGTTTCAATATTGGAACACGTCTGCCACCTTGTGTACATATAAAGACACTGCATACAAGTTACCTGTTATTATCCACCAATCCTAATGTTAAATTTCCTCAAATAATACTTGTGATTCCCTCAACTGAACTTTTCAATATTTTTTACATGACTGGCACTCACCTCTGGTCTCAATGGCGCTGATGGAGTTCTTCACAAAACTTAAACCCACATCATCCAGCTGGGCATCAACTGCAAGTAGGGAAAAAATCTTTCAAATGTGGAGAACCACTGTGCTTGTGAAATTTAAAACAATATTTTTTTTTTTATTGTCACAAAGTCTGGAACAGCTAGACACTTACTTCCTCTTTCTTTAGAAAGAGTTCTCCCAAGGTAGTGTCCAATCTGTTAAAAAAAACAACCATCTTTATAGGTTTATCAAAGCTCATCAAGTATACTTAATCCTTGTGATATACAGTAAAGAGCAGGTATATGAAAATATATTAAAGAATTTTTTCTATAAGATGGCAGTTTAAGAGAATGTAGTGAGGCTGCATAAGCCTAGTGTGAGTGGTAGATGATGACACTGTAGAGGCGGCTGACTCACAGGTTCCTTCCCACCCATGGCCTGCATCCAGAACTTATGGTCATCCTCTGACAGGGCCTGTACTGTTAGCACCGTCCCCGGCCTAGGAGAGAGCAATACTACATTAACGATAGGCAAAGTCTTAGAGGTACAGTACAGTAATGCATTGGCAATGTCAATGTCAATATAAAACATTAAATGAGTTTAGCATTCTTTGAGACAAAAATCACTCTCTGCCAAGGACACGTGCACCTTGGATTTGCAGTAGGTACAGATATGAGCCCTGTTAGTCATCCCAGCTGGTTTATGAGAGCTACAATCATGTGGGACCAGATGGATATCAAGTTACTCATCACAGTCAGAATGGATGTGTGGACTCAAATTTCCATACTAAATCTGGGGTATTGCTTCTCTATTAATACTACAGAAAAGGGGCAGGGCAGAGTTAAGTTGTGTGACAAAATGACATATCAATTACAGGAGGGCACAGCAGGGTGTGGCAAAAATCCTCCCAGCTAAGTGTGTGAGGGCAACCCTCCAAGACAAATCCTGCTGTCCTGCCCTCTGCAATACAAAACACGGAACAACAAACAGCAGGTGTGTGGAGCTAAGATCTTTAGCAAAACTGCTAATGTAGTATATCACAGTAGACAATCTATGTCCTCTGTAGCTGCAATGGAAAAGGTACATGTGACCATTTTGCACTGTGTCCTAGCAAGGAACAATTTCACATTAACTGTGACACTTTTGACAAACTGTAAAATGATGCCTGCAATGTTTATGTGCAATGTTTGAGGAACAAGTATGAGGTGATAATGTACCGATCAGTTATGTCAAGATCTAAGCAGAACCTCCTATCCAACATGTCAGTTGTTTTGCGGAGACAGGATTTCAACGTGACAGACTCTGTCTCACCCTGGAAAAAAAAGGATAAATATATTTTACTATTCAGAATGTTGCAGTAATGAAAAAATCAATAAGTAGCATGTCAACCTGAAAATGAAAGATGAAAGTGGTTGAAATCATAAAAGCTGCAGCATTAATGACAAACTGCACTACAGACTACTCACAATCTTCCCACCAGATCTGTGGTCAAAGGTCACCATGTGCAGGATCTTCTGCTCTTTGACAAATGTGCAGTAGCGTTTGACCCAACTTGAACCAAAGGGAGGTGGCCCTTGAAAAAAAAAAAAAAAAAGACACAGATTCATGGGACATTGCAAAATTCTATAGCTCTACACAAAACACTTTTACAAAATCCTGAGCAAAATTTTATCCTTTCTTTGATTCTTTGTATTTGTATTTTAAGCCTCATCAATTGCTTATTTTTTACTGGATGGAGTTGAAATTTGTAGTGAACATCCCAGAAATCCTGAGGATAATTTGCAACATGTATTCATGTGCAGTTTTACAGTAATGAAATTGAATTGAATTGAAAAAACACATAGTTCATATAGTTGTATCACATCGAAAAGTTATTTGGAGCTGCTTTAAAATGAAAAGATTACAACAGCTATAGGAAAACTGTGAGAGGCCCTCTTCTGCCTATTACAGTGGACTTGCACTGACTATGTTCTCTCACTGTGCTGTATGTCATGCATGGGTGTAATATGAAAGCCTATAGTAAAACACACAATCATACTAAGGTCTTACGTTTTTCCTGTACGTAGAGGTAGCCCTCACAACTGATAGGGCTGGTCTGTCTATATTCTTGGGGTGCCTCCCTGATCCTCTTCATCAGCTCGTACACCTCTGACCGTGCGCCCTCAAATCGATTCCTTGTCTGGGAGGAAGAAGAAACAAACACATGTCAGGAAGTCACTTCCTGATATTCAGTGGTTATGTAGGATGTCCCTACTAATGAGAGACTACTGCAAAACTGATGAGCTTCCCATGAAAAGCTTTTTACCGCTTCTCCATGAAATCTGCTGTAAACTAAAATAAAATAAACTAAAGACTGAGACAGGGCTATGAATGTAATAGCACTGCAGAATAGAGGAAACTAAATTGGACAAACTATAAAGTTAACAAGTAGCTGAATAAAATACAACATGAAGCAGTGCCAGATGTTTTTCTCAGAAGTTGACAGCAAGGCAAGTGAATATTGGACTTGCATCAGACAAATTAACAGACAGATGACTCCAATGGTTCAGGACATCAAGGTTTTGTTCCACTGAATTTATTTAGGGGCCTTTCTGCTGCTTAGTGGTCTGGAATCTATTATGAGACTTTTTCTGGTCTTAGGGTACAAGAATAACACATAAACAGTATACAAGCACCAGTCAATATGGTTAGAATCATCCTTATCCAAATTACAAATATAACAATACAGAATTAATATTTCTTACATTCTGAATATTGATCTGCAGTGCTCTTTTATAATGATCAAAGTCCTTGGCAAGCTCGAAGCCTTGATGATAGAAAGTGAAGACTGTCTGGAAGAAGGCCAGCATCTAAAAGAAATCACAATATGAGGGGAAACAGAAAAAAAGATGTTAATCTACAGAGTGAGCAAGTGATAGAGAAACTCATAATAAAAAACTATGGCCACGTCACGGGAGATGATGGGATTGTTTTGTCACTTTAAAAGTAAGACAGAAACTTAAACCCTTGTGATATATGCTATATCCAGCCACGTCATTGCTGACATGCCATTGAGGTCACTCACTCACCGGCTCCACACACTCAAACTTCTTTCTCTCTTGGATCTCCTGCAGTTTGCACACATAGTCCAGTGACTCCTCCTGAAAGTGCTGCCTCATGGTTTCCACCTGGATGTCTGCCTGAAGAGGCGGAGAACACACACCACAATGATTATAGTGACAGACAGATGCATGGCAGCAAAGAAAAAACGTCAGGGAGTCTTTCTTGGTATGGGATCCAAATCTTGCAGAAGGAATACTAGCTGGTAAATCAAAAGCTGATGATATTGGAGTCAAGTTAATTTATATAGCACTAAATAACCTAAGTATGTCTGGCTGTATAGCCTGAACAATATAAGACACCATTCTTTGAATGTCAGTTCTGATGAAGAAAAGATAAACCTGAGAAAATCTAAGTATGGGCAACAGAGGAGGATCCCTCCTCTGGGACAGAAGTAGCAGTGGTGGAATTTATAATAGAGCCACCCGTTTATTACTTATACCTGTGTGTCATTTGCAAGGTCATGGATTGAAACTGGGTGAGAGGCAGGGTGTAGTTTCTTTGATATCACAGGGCTAACATGTACAGACAGAGAACACACTCAAATTCATACCTAGGGGTGATTTAGCGTTACCTTACTAGCATGTCTTTGGTCTGTGGGAGAGAACCAGAGCACCTGGGCAGCAAATCCAAATGCAGAGAAGCCCTAGGTCTTGTGGACTTGATAGCTTCCTGCTTTTATGAGACAGCATTAACCACCCTAAACTAAACTACAGCATGCATCCAAGAACTCCCAAGCAGCAATGCTTGAAAATGTTTGAAATACAGAATAACACTATACTGTACATAACATTATACAACTAAAATTTGCAGTGTAACAGAATTGAATTATGTCTACACCGCCGAGGACTTACTGTGCAGCCTACTGTAAACACACTTCTGCAAAGTATATTTAAGCATAATAAGTAATATACCTTCTTAGAACAGTAACATCACTGACTGATATCCTTGCCTATTAAGTGTTGTTGAATGCAGTTGACTAAACAACTGATGCAGTGTTGCTGAAGTTCATGGCTCAGCAAATCACTGGATTTATTCATTCAGGTCTAACAGCAAGCTGTGTTGCTACTGCAAACCCTTGTGTCACAAGAGACACAGAGAACAGACTGAGGAGCCTGCATTCATAATGTCAACAGTTTCAAGTGCCCTCTCTGCTTGGTGTATACAACATATGGGTAAGCCTTACATGGCTACATGGAACAAAGACAAGAAGACAGAAACACTGTTTAGTGAAAGGTTGCTAAATTCTCCATAATTTAAAATTCTAATCTCATGGCAATGCAGCATTGGTTACTCTACAAACTACAGCAACCAGCATTGACCTTGGTAGTACAGTACAAGTGAGCACACATTTCCTTTCCAAACAAGCCAGGAAAACTGTTGCTGCAAGGCACGTCAGTGGAAACTCGCAGGAGTCCAACAGGCTTTGCAGCAAGACTCTTCCCCGTGGCACAAAAGACAAAAACCAAAACAGGGATTCTCAAAACTAAACAAAATATCCGTTTCCATTATTTTTGCTGTCATATCTGTACATATCTATCAGAGAGTTCAGACAAGGATAAATACCTCTTGTAGTTGGGGTTCTTTCTTCCTTGCTGACATATTCAGAAGCTTTTCCAGAGAGCTGTAGTATTTCTCTGTCTCTTTCTCATACCTCTTTCTTTCCGCCTTTAGAAAGTACAGTGGAGGAGTAGAAGCATATAAGGAGAACAAAATAGTGGATTATTCATGGAGACAGGGGAATCAAAGCTGTATGTGTAGTACAATTCATATGCTGCATGCTATCAGCAGCAAACTGTAAAATATGGATTTTTTTACAATCATTAAAGTACACAAAGAATACAAACAGATCAATTAAGAGCTATACAACGTATTGGGTAGAGTAAATAAAAAATTATACATTACCCTTACTGTACCGAGATGCTCTTTCCTGAACTTCTCCAGGGGTTTCATTAAAGTTTCTGTGATGTTTCTCATCTAGGCAGAGACAGCAGCCATAACATATAATATAATATTTGCTCAACTTAATGACAGGCCACATTAATATTTCATATGACACAACATTTCCAGGCTTAAGTATGTGTTGTTTCTAGTGATAGGTGGCAGCAGTGTATACAGCCTTTTGACTGAGGCCTTACTAGTGTTAAATACTAAATTACATAACTATTTAACTAAAAGAATCTTTGTCTTTCAATAACACATTAATAAAGTCAAGTATTTTTCCTCATTCCTCCAGTGTTTTTGCTACGGTGACTGCAGGACATGTCTATGCCTGCATGCCCTCCCCACTTTTCCTTACTTTGCACTGTGATGTCATCCCACTATGCTGAGCAGCCCTGTACTGTGCAGCGTTTACCATTATGGTCTGAGCCTGGCGTTTAAATAGTCATCTACTGATGCCTACTCACTAACCTCACTACAGACAGACATTACAAAAGAATGGCTGTTTATAAGAGACACTGTAAAAATGTGCATCCATGTCCAAAGCAATTGCTTCATCTATATCTTTTTCAATACTTTTTACCAAACTTTCACGAGCGATCTACCCTACTGCTTAAATTAGTCTTTAAATGAGGAACTTTGACAACCATATCTATCACATGACATCTACAGAGGTCACAAATAAACCTATGTGTTATACCGCAGTGTAACACATAGCATAACACTTCAGTGAAACAGTTTACAACACACTGTCACAACTAAAATCAGGTGTCCTTCCTTTATATCCTTCCTTCCTTCAATGTTGCAACTTCCTTCATATTCGCGTTGTGCTTGTAATTTATAAATGAGCAACTTTAACAACACTGCCTGATCCAAAAGCTTTTTTTTTGTGGTGGTATGTCTGTATGAGCTGGACCTGTGGCCAGTAGTAGCTTATGCAATCTGCCTTGGTATTTAAAGCTTGGGTGTAATAACACATGGATATGCACTAATGTCCTCTCTGGAGCCACTCCCAGGCAGGTGCTGTGACAGTGACCCTTAGACAGGAAACAAGTGGAGGAACTGTTCAAACATGATCAATACGAATTCACCCACTAGGGAACTGGCTTGCTCTGCCTATTGGATGCTGTGGCTGTACCGTATGCTGGAGAAAATTATATTATGAGTGTCTGTCTGGATCTCTGGTGGATGACAGAGTCAGACATTAATAGATGTGAATACCAAATATGGGCTGTGATAGGTGTAGGCTGGTTGGAAATAAGCACAGTACAAGCACAGAGACAGTTAAACAGCTCAAGTGCAATATACCACGTAGACACAGACACAGACACACAGACACAGACACACACACAGACACACACACACACAGACACACACACAGACACACACACACACACACACACACACACACACACACACACACACACACACACACACACACACAGGTATTTTCCCTGGCTTTCAAGCAGGTTGTGACTGGTTGTTCTCACCATCAGTTCTCTTTGGTCTTCTAGGTTTTTGAGGAATGAGGAGAACTCTTGCAAAGACTCATCTGAAGATAGAAAAAATCAAACATGTGATAAATCCAATCATTCTACTTTACTCTCTGCCACACACACACACACACACACACACACACACACACAATCATCATCAGTTGTTCCCACCACAGGTGCACACCAAAAACTGCTCTTAATTTGCTGGTAGAGAGAGAACTGTAAACAAGCATTCACAGTAAATGTTTGCGTGGTGGTAACATAACTAGTGGTTAGTTTCATTTGGTATTGTGTGAGAAGCTAAACCCACACTTACCAATACACTTCTCATCATCCGTCTTTGCATCTCCAATGTACTCAAACTGAAACTCTCCCAGGCACTGGGCAAACTTTCGCTGTGCCATCCCAAGTTCTGAAAGATAATTCAAAATATAAAAATCATTTAAAGCAGAGAATTTAAAAGGAGGCAGAATGCTAATCTTTATTATACTTTATATTTCTAAAATCTACTAGGTGAACAGATTTTACTTAAGAAAAACATTTAGACTACACTGACAACATTTGCTTGTTACCTTTATTGTAAAACATTTATAAAAATACTGTCCTATGATTTGTTAAAAATGAACACTACATCAGCTGTCTTGAAAAGTAGGTCTGATGCATCACACACAGTTAACCACTTTGCAAACATCCTGTCTGTCTAGTGACATCCTGTTGCACATCAAACCTGAGTATGGCAGGAGGACAGGTGCCACAAAATAAAATGTATCACAAAAAAGAGAGCGCAAACTATATTTAATTATATGTGTGAAAGTCATGGGATCAGAATCAGACAAGTTTATTGCCAAGTACGTTTGCACATACAAGGAATTTGTCTTGGTATATTCCTTATAGCTTACACAAAAAGACAAGAGACACAGTATGACCAATGTAAAACCCAAATGCTAGATAGCCCAGACAGAAGCTGACAGTAAACCCAGTACAGTTGTTCAATACAAGTAAAATATCATAGGTTCCTTTATTTTTAAGATATATGATGGTATTTAGGTTTTTCAACTGACGTAATAGCAACGAAATGTAATGTTACTGCAATGTCATTTTTATTTAAGTCCTTCCTCAAATAAAATAGTGTAATAGTGTTACATTGACAATACTTGGGCTTTTATAGAAATAAAGGCTACTGTCATTTGGCCTCTACCACAAATTCCTCAGTATTGCCAGCGCAATATGTAATTTAGTGGGTAAATATACGCATATGTAGCACTTTACAAAAATGTAACAGGCTTGTAAACTTAATATCAGTAAAATCTGATACCCTGAAAGCAGTCTAGATCTGTCATTAATCAAAAGGAAAAAGCTAAGCAATATAATCAGTAGCAATAACTTAACATGGGTGACTATGCTCTGAAATAGCACTCATCTATATGAACTCAACATGAAACTAAATAAATGCTCCGGTATCTGAATTAAAACTATTTCAGATCTTGAGTCAAGTGGATAAATGCAGTGCTGAGTCTACTCTCCACTACACCCCTACACATCAGTAAAAACACAGCCAACCAAATCTATTTCCAAACAGTGAGGAGATTCCCTGAGGTGGGATCTCTGACCCATGACAGTCCCTTAGGGAAACATGACAGAATGCAGCGGGGGTATTTTAAGACTGCAGCTATGAGTAGTATACTGGGGAGCAGTGTCATTAGCTTTGGAAGATAGCTGGGACTCTATAGGGAACAATCAACTGAGCTACACCACTGAATACAGCTTGAAGACTGTGCTGAGCATCTGCAACTGCTATAAGACGCCTGGCTACAATGAAGCAACTAATGCTTAGTAATTCTGATTTCTTATCAATCATATTGGTAAACTAATTGTTTTTAGCTATTTTGTACTTACTAGCCTATGGTAGTTAACTTGAGTATCATCCTGCTTCTCCATCTTTTCATCTAGCACTGACCCTAGATGATTCTGCTACTGCAATTATAGTTGTCTGTAACACAATTGATACAACATTCTTTATATCATTATTTTAATTTCAAATTTCTGGTGGCACTTTACCTCAATGCCAATGACAGAGGAAACAGAGAAAAAACTTTACGAGAGGGGGTGATATGCAACAAAGATCTCTAACTGGATTTAAAATGGGGAAGTTGCAGTAACATGATATGTATCTTAGTCCACAAGGCTACAGTATCCATGACCCCCAAAATAGGTTTTACTATTGCTGACTCAGGCTTTGGTGAACACAGCAGAAGCCACCCAATATTCTCTTAAAGAAAAACCTTGGCTGCTCATAATCTTAACAATTACAAAGACCTTTGCAAATACAGCAGATTTTTTGTTGCACAGATAATAATAAAACATCAGGAACTACTGCATTTTAAATTCATTTATTTGACCTGTTTTGCTTTTTCTACCCATGACTACCCTGCTGCTTACACATCCCAGGTTGTCTGAGCAGTGTGTGTACACATGCTATGGATTAAATCTACAGTAGGGCCAAAAGCCCAAACATGTGAGAGGTGTTGGACAATGTCTGTCTGAGCCGGGCACAAAGAGCATAGCTTCTGCCTCAGTAGTTTATTTCAAACAGTTTGAAATCCACCGCTGGTTGCTCTTCAGCTCAATCTGAAATCTAAACAATCCCAAAGCACACAAGGAAATATGGGTCAAACAAAACACCTGTGGTTGATTCCTTTGGCCAATTTGTCTGAGTTATTAAACTACAGGAAGCTAAGGGATTGACACCAGACAATGGGGCAACTTGTGTATAACAGTAGTTACAATTGTTTGTTCTTTGAGCAGGTCTTTATTTAGCACCCAGAGGAAATGATCTTTCTTTTCTTGTGAGTGAAACAATTTTTGTTGTTGAGAAATTAAAAGTCAAAACAGCTTAAGAAATACATAAAAAGTGAATAGAAGCACAGAAAAAAACAAGCTGTCTCAATAGCAAAATTACAAATCATGGTCTCTTATCTATCCACAGGAATTTAGCAAATATGTTCTAATGACAGTAAGCAAAACAGAAGGATTAATGGCTAATAGCTCATTAGTTGGCTCATGAACTTCTGCAAGACACTGCACAGGCCTAACATTAGATCATTAATCAAGACAAGAAAGAGTCTATGTTTGCCCTTTCCTCAGACACCACATAGAAAATGGTAAACATAAAAAAATAGGCCACTGCTGCACAAGCAACATTAAGAGGCTAACAAACAATAGCTGTGGAGTGTGAAATAGTCTGGCTCAGACAGTAAGGTCAGAAGAGATAGGAGGAAGAAGTATTGGGGGATGCCTTATTATTGTCAGCTTATAATCAGTCGTGAGTTACTGCATGAATTTATTAGACACCAGTTTAGAGTAGAAAACTCATATTATAAACTTGTGTCAACCAGAGCAAATAAATTTAGAACTCATAATACACTACATAATACACTAAAAGCTTTTCACGTTTTAGCCAAAATGTTTCTGTCACAGAGGTGACTTCTGTCTGATGTAAACACAGCCTGATGAACTGTTACATGGAAGTGTTTAAGCAAGGGTTCCAGGTGATATTTCCAAAATAAAGGTATGGCAAATACAAGCCTGTCAGGCCATTATTTTGGTTGCAAACACATATATGCTGAACATAGCAATTTTCTTTGAAGTGACTGTAAATCTGGAGGGAATCTAAGCCACGCAGATGGCTAGAATCCAGACCAGGGTGTGCAAGTCCATAAAAGGTGGCTCTGGTCACGTCTGGTCTCTACAATAGTCCTCAATTTGCAGAGCATGAAATGACTGCAGACACAACACAAAAAAATCCTATATTGGCATACTCTACAACAACCTTTATAATTTTAGTCTACTAAATCCTGTGGCCAAGTAAGCAGGGTGGGGACAAGAAATAAGGAACACAGATTTCATTGGATCCAGAATATTATAACTCTATTGGTTTTAACCTGGTAGGCTTTACCTATGGATGCATGACCTAAGGCATATAGTGCTGAACAGTGGGAATCTGGTTAAATACCGTCAGTCGCTCCATGAAGTGAGATTATTTTTTTGTTTTGCTCCTGTTTGGTGCTTTGCTTTTCAGACAGTAGGTACTAGCTGTTTACCAGCATGGAAACCTCCTTACAACAGGCCACTAACAACATATTCAACCAAATATACCATTAATCATATCAAATCCCAGCACCTTAGTGAGATAATCTAGCCAAGCAAACCAAAAACCTCTTTATCCCTGCCAATACAGCTGATTACTAGTGCTTCTGCTGCTAACAGCATTCTTGGACTGGCATTGAGTTTGTGTTAAGCTGCGTTATGGTAGCATTAACTGGTTTAACTAATACCTCTGAAACCATATTTGTTAAGACATTTCTTCTACTGCCCCAGGTGTCTTTCAATTATGACTTTGCCCATGGCTTGATCGTGGGCCTCTTGCTGTTTTCCATCACTGTATCTCCTCTTGGTGACATCATCATAAAAGTATAACATTTACTTTAATTGGTGTAACTCAAGAGTCTTGGCCCCTCTAGTGAACTTCAGATCCAGGCTTGAAACTAAGAATGACCAGGTTTCTGTAGTCAGAGGTTCTGTGCTTTGAAACAGTCTGACAGAGGAACATTGAGAAGATGAGTCTGTCTTTTTTTTTTTTTTTAATCCCTGCATAAACCCTTTTATAGAAAAGCAGTTTTACAGGTTGTATATTGTTTTATTTCATTCTCACAGTGCGCCTCTATTACTCATGTTTAGTGTTTTTGGCTCTGCGTTTGTTTGGCTTTGTTAGCAATATTTTTTTTTACTTTTAATTTTTTTCCACCTGCATGCCAGATAAGAATAAAGTTTCAGCTCCAGTGTGTGTTTGCATCATGAACTATTGTTGTTGTTGCTAACAAGTGTTGGTAGTATTATGTGAATCTATGTAATATGTAATACTATTTAATGTACAAAAACAACAAAACGACACACCATAACCTAAACCTAAATTCTGTTGGGTAACTGGGCAACTGCACGACTCAAACTATGTCAAACTACACATGAATGTAAAGTGGAAAGTTCAGCTACTCCCCCACATAGTAGAAACATGTTTTGACAACATTACACTGAACCTTGACACATCTTAACAAAGCCTCAACACTATATTGTGTCTGACGTAAGGTCGGGGCAGTATCCAATGTCACTGTATTGTAAAAGAAAATGATGAGCAGATGGTGTTGTGACAAAATAAAAGCCATTAAAGCATTCCTCAAGGTGTGATAAGATTTTTACTATTCTATCAGAGAACATAATCAATGTGAATATCATACCTTACACTGTTTTGATTGAAATGTTGTTGAAATAGAGATATTCTGGTACTCTATCAGTATATTAAACATGTTCTTTATATGGCAAAGACAAGATCAAGGCCCAGGTCGCTGTGAACAATTAGTGTGTACTCTATGAACAGTGATGTCAATGGATAGATTTGCAGTCTCTTTATTAGAGCCATATGTGAGCATGGTGCACAAATCACACCCATCCACAATCTGATTACAAAGCCTGCTTGCATGTTTAACTCACTGCAGGGTGGACAGTTAATATGAGAATATATGAGGCCAAGCTGTGTGGACTTCATTACATAAAACATGAAGAATGAATGTTATCCGGTTACATGAAGCTCCAGCATTAATCGACGTCAGATCGACATTCAGAGAAGGAAAAAACAGGGGCAGCATTTGTGTCCCTGTTCAGTGTCAATTCAAGTTTCAACAGCATAGATCAACTGGATACAATCAGTGGAGCAATAAACAAAAGTGTCAGATGAGAGGCCTGTATAACAGATTGAAATGATGTCTTAGAGGAGAGAACTATCACAAGCTAGAAATACCACACACACTGGGGCACACAAGAGTCCAAGGCAAAGGCTTCTCCTGCTTTTTGCCTTTTAAAGAAAGGCATTTCAGAGCAAACCTGGGAACTGTCAAACTTGGCTAGTTTCTCTGCAGAAAGCCAGAGACCCCAGTGTACCGGATTCTGAGTATGAGTCACACAAACCCCACCTTACATCTATCTGATATAAAAGGCCAGGTTTTTCTGCAGCAGGAAAAAACATGAAAAAATGCTATGTGGCATAAACATTGGTGCCCCTCATCAGAAGAGGTGGGAAGAAAAACAAAGATGACACAGTAAGGGAGGTTACCAAATCACAGGGCACTGGTTATTGTGGAGCAGATCAGAGTAAAAGTAAAGAATGTGAAATTATTAGAACAGTCGCTAATCATAACTTTATTCACAGATACATCTATGAATGTTTTTTTCTACCTTTTAGTTGTTTAAAGGATAAAATGTGAACAATTAGGAGAAATGCCAATCACTAGTTACCAATGTCCAAAGCATAGTTTTCAAATGTTTCACAATGTTTTTGTCTGAGCACCACTCCAAAAACCCAAGAGGTGTTTAATTTAATAACATGAACAGAGTAAGAGCAGCTATCCATCACATCTGAGAGGCTGATACCCACATGTTTTTATTTAGGTATTTTACTTGAAAACTATTATCAGAGATGCCAACATTTTTTTCCTGTTGAGCACATAATTGATCAACAAACAGTTTCAGCCCTAGTTTTTGTATGGCTATTCATATAGTGTTGGTGGTTTACATGTGGTCTCTGATGACAGTGGAGACAAAAAACTGCTGTGAGAAGATATTTTACTTACATTTACTTCGAGTCAGCGTACAAACACTGCACACAAGAAAGACACTAAGGCATTCTTTATAATCTCAATGCCAAAACCATGAAGTAGGCCCCATAATAGTAAATTACTTTTTGCTGCAGGAACACACATAACTCTCCCCTTAACCTCATAAAAATTATGACATTTAACAATTGATGAAAATAAGTCACAGTGTTTGCCCTCTATGCATTAATTCACTATCAAGTGCCACTGTGGAAATTTGACATTCATTAATCATTAATATTAACAATAAAATGAACCATCACAACTTGCACTTTCTATACTGCATGTAGCTGACTGTTTGCTTAACTACAGTCATTCTGCAGTACATCAGGATATGAAATTGCTATTTCCATATTAGAAATTTAGAGGATTAACATCAAAATCCTACACTTGTTTTGCACTTACTATATGTCTTAAAGCAGGAAACTCAACATTGTCTGTTCTGGCTGCTACTGCACAAGTTTTCCCCAAAACAAGCCAGAAAAGGTATGTATATGTCAAAGTTCAGCTGCTGAAGATGTCCACAGTGTATTCATTGGCATCTGTCTGAGTGTTGTTTGTTATGATTTCTACAGTCTCATCAAATGTGCCACTTAGGTCAGAACTCGCCTGGTGCAGGCCCTCAAAGAGCATCCAGGGTTAACATGCTGTGCCTTTCCACAGTCCTTCCTGTTCCACTCTCCCATCTTTTCCAGTCTGAATCCCTGCTCCACCCATCCCCTCCCACAACCATTACTTCATTCATGACTTCCTGATCCTCAAAACAATTCTGTAGGATGAAGCTGCACTGAATAGCATCCTGTCAATAATGGCCATGGCTGATCACAGATATATTATAGTACCTGTGTATTATTTTGGCACATATCCAAAAAGTTAAAGTAATAATGGAGTGAAAGGTGCTTTAAATGGCTCTCTACATTTGCTTGTACCAAGAAAGGAGTCCCAGAAGCACTGCCATGCTATCAAGCCATAATACACTATCACTTTTATAGCAGGCCTTGCGCTTTCTGGAGTGAGACATGAAAAAGCGTTCCTCCCACATGACTTCACGTCTTGTGCTAATGCGATTTTAATGAAAGATTGTGATGTGGCTCTTTGGCAGAATCAGTAATGTGATTACAGAGAGCAACAGTGAGCCAAAGCACACCATGGCAAACTACTCTTAAACCTGTCTGCCAATGAAAAAAGACCTTAAAAAACTAGGTTTTCAAAGTGGAACTGAAAGTGAAAAAAAAAAAAAAATCATTTTGTTTTATGACCCAATTGGTCAATTCACCAGAGGAAGTCCAGCTGTAGAAATGACTCTAAATGACCATGGCGCAACTCTGTCCAACTTCACTTTTCAGATGAAAAGCAGCAAAACCAGAACATGCAAGAAGCACTATCTAACTAATAAAGCAGGCTGACAAGATAACAAACAAATAATACGCTCTCCAGAAATGGAGAGTTCATACTTTCTACTACAGACAAAGAAATCAATACATTTGCTAAGGACAACAGTGAGAGGTGGTTGAGAGGGTACAGACAGGACACAGTTCCTGTGGAGGAAACCCTCTGAAACAGAAGCACATCTGCATGTTGCTCCTCTAGTGGGCACTTCCATGTCATGGCTCTCTGGCCCAGGGCCCCGCTTTAAAGTTTCCTCTCAGAACCAAGGACTTTCCATAGAGGGACATCCTCCCAGCCATAGGAGAGAAGGGAGTTAAGACTGAGAATGGACTGAGATTTAGAGATCAACAATCTGTCCTCACACCACACCAGATCACTGAGAGGTCACACATACAGTAACGTCTGAAATCACGTTATCATACAACTCTTGAATCTTCTTTAAGTTGGAAAAAAGACTAAATCTGTCAATGTTTACAACATAATGTTAGATCAGCCATTTTTACAACACTGTTGAGAGTTAGATGTTATTGTGAAGCCATCACATACAGAGTAGATTACACAGCTTAGCCTCCCCAAATCAACTCCAACTCATCAAAAACAACCATCTGAGCTCATGAGTTCATCAAGACTACATTAACAACTTCAAAAGCTGCCAAATACAAACAAGACAGATTTAAAAGAAGAAGTGGTGGGCTATTTTCTATGATCTCTAAACACAAGAGTTACGTTCTCATGAGACAAGATAATCAGAGTAATGTCCAGGTAACAGGAGCTAAGCTCTAAGAGCTCCACCCTTAGAGTGTAAATTAACAGAGTTACACTGTTACTTTATAACTCCCCTGTGCTTAGATAATCAGGAAAAAGGGTGACAGACTGCCTTTACATTTGTACGGAATGATCCTGTTTAATAATGTGATTATTTGTAGAATATTGTAGATACATATTTCAATCCCTGTTAGGCCATTCCACACTATGGAGGTATAGACTGAGGGTGCCAAATCCGGTGAATAGGGCAGGTACTGGATGAGGTGAAATCCACAATTGATGCCGGAAAGCACAAAGGACAACATTTTTTGGGGTATTTTTCCTTGAAAAAGTAGTTAACCAAGTAGTTAACCAATTATGGAAATTGATGCTGATCAATTTCAGCATTGATGCTGATCAATTTCCTGTTAAGAAACTAATTGTTTCAACTCTATCTGAAGGCACCAGTGTTATCATTTTATCAGACATACAGTAGACAGCTGCTCAGCCCAGTTTGGAAAAATTAGCCTTGCCCTAAATTAAATATTATGATAGCAAACACCCTTTGTAAATAGAAGTGTATTGTTTTTTACTTGTGCCATGGGAAATACAATTTTAATAAGCTGCTGTGGCAATTTGACAATGTTTGAGTTGCTCTACTACTTCTCCTACTATTATCAGTAGAGTAAACACCTGATGATTATAATAATCATGTTAAAACAGTCATTTGACATTGAATCCTAGTAGGAGTGTATGACCAGGGCTCCCTGTTCCTTATCCTGTTCTCATAAGCAAGAGACCAGCACAGACCTCATGATGGTTAACAGACAGATGGTTGCTATATGTCACTGCACTGGACACACTTTGAATCAACAACAAAAAAGTGACGCATAGTTCAACCACAGTTACATGAAGTACAACATACAAGACATGACATGTCCTCCTGGAACAGGATCAGTTTACACTAACATAGCATCAATATCAACTCATCTGTGAGCAATGGTAAATACCGGAATTCACCATATCAGTCTGTGGTGGTTTTCCTGGTAAATCCATGTGGATGCCAAAACTGAGCCAGGAGAAAGGCTGACAGGTAATAATCTAGTAATTAATGTAGTAATCATGTTAGCCTACGAAGCATTAAAAATGGCCATCACAACTGAATGTCTTGTTTGTTGAAACAAAAGCCCCAAAATGTTTGGTTTACAGTGATCTATGACAAAGAAAAGTTGGAATCCTCTCATTTGAAAGCCTGAAATGAGAAAACATTTGAAACTTTCTTCACTATATTTACCTGTAAAAAATAACTGAGACGACTAATCAGTTATAAAAATAGTTGCTGATTATTTTTCTGTTGATTTTCACAGCCATTAGTAGATGTAGAGTTTATCAAGGATGTGTGATAAAGAAATACAAGAAAGTAACTGCAGTCTTGGGGGGACAGTCACCAAGCTGAGGGATGTCAGAGGAGAGTGGCAGGACTTGTTCAAACTAACAGGTCCAGCAGACCACAAGTATGCAAATAACAGTTCATTACAACAGCAATGTATTGTACAAGGTGAGAGCGTGAAGCAGAGGGCGTTACACTCATGTCAGCAAAGAGCAACACTGAAACTGCAGAGGGGCTGACTGAGAAGAAAAATGACACCTCTGAGAAAGACAGGTTTCTTGTTACATGTATTACATCTCGAATCGATGAAGCCATCTTGCCTGGTGTCAAGGGTAGAGGTTTTGTGGTGGGTGTTATAATGGTGTGGAGAAAGAATTCTTGACATACATGTAACATTTACATAGAGCTGATGAATCATTTCAATGAAAAAACACACTGTACTCCATTAGTGTAAATTTTTGTATTATTTTTATTATTTGTGTGCACTGTTTGCCTTCGTGGAGCACCCACAATTTCGTTGTACTTAACTGTACAGTGACAATAAAAGCCTATTCTATTCTAAAGATTGCTGCTAAGCCTTCATGACCTTTTGACCCTGTGTCAAGTGTATGTCACCTGCTGTTTCATGATGTGAATAAGGACTGAGACTAGAGCGAAACCTAATTAGAAAAACAACATTATATAAATATACTGACTAGACAAGACCTGGCAGTAATTAATTATATTATTTTCATCATCAATTAATCTGCAGATTACGTACTCGATTTAACATCTAATCGCTTGTCTACTTATTATGATTTCCTTCATCAAATGTCTTGCTTTGTCCAGCCACCTGTATTGCATGATACAAAACAGAGAAAAGCAAGAAATCCTCCTGGAATTAAAGAATGTTGGGCATTTTGGCTGGAAAAAATGACTGAGAAGATTAATCGCTTATTAAAATAGTTGCAGCTCTACACAATATGATCGTATCCTCATGACACGATAATAAATGAGAATATTAAATAGTTTCCCAAGCCCTAAATATGCCACTGAGAGTCTGCTGAACCAGCCTTGTCAACCTGAACAAAGATCCTTGTGTACGTTCAACAGCACCTTGCTTAATCTCTGCCTTGAAGAATTTAGGTTCTGCTGAAGGCAAAATGAAAGACATACCTGGCTAACTGTGACTGAAACATGTGACAAAAGTGACTTATGTCCGCAGGTTTGCTGGCAGAAAAACATGTTGTGTACAAATATGGCAATGTTGCAAGGACATGCCTAAAGCCTACCTGTCAACAATTGAGCACTAACACTACTGTATCAGTAATGATTTTTTTTTTTAAGAAACTCCATTTATACAAGACTAAAACTGAAATAAAAAGTACAGTAACGGTGACTGAATCTTGCTGAATTGAGTTTTAGGTATTTTCCTAAAGGATTTCCTACTACTGAATTAGTAATGATGTGTTTAAAGAATATCAGTTTCAGAAATTATCCTCTCACAGGTCTGAAACAGAAATTGAAAATATAGTTGCAGTGGCTGAACGTTGCTAGAGTGAGTTTTAGGTATTTTCCTAAAGGATTTCCTACTGTTAGTAATGATGTATTTAAAAAAAACAAATGTCCATTTCAGAAACTACCTTCACACATGACTGAAACTGAAATTAAAACGTATAGTTACATCTTCTGGATATTGTTAGACTGAATTCTAATTATTTTTCCTAAAGGATTTCCAACCGATTTACAATGAAAGCAGTCCACATTTGATTATTGTGTGTTGAAGTCTGGAAAGTCAGATAAGCACTGGGCACCTTACAAACAAGCCCTGCCCACAAGATTAGAGTTCATAGAGATAACAATCTAATCATTTTAACCCAGTTGAGGTGTGTGACTGGGAGCAAATAGTGCAGGAGGTTATTAAAATAACCCAGGGAGACATTTTCTCAAAGAGTTAACCTCTAAATCTGAATAATTGTCCTCATAAAATGGAACAAAAGAAAGCACTTTTCAAGGGAATTAAAAGAGAAAACGCCTTGATATGGTTGTTGTGACAGTCTGCTGTATTATGAAATAGTATCATCTGTTCTGACACTCACAACATAAACAAATGGAAAGAGCAATCACCGGAAAACTGAAGTTGTTTCAGCAGTGGACACATCAAAGCCCCATGATTTCTTCCCAAGGCAAGTGCATGGTTGTTGTGACTGAATTCAGACTTTTCTTACAATAATGAGTGTAAAAAACATTACAATCAACTTACGCTTAGTTGCATTGATGAGGTTCTTCCCATCCTTGTACAGCTCTTTGATAAACCTGTTAGTTTTGTCCAGCTCTGCTTCGTGTGCCTTTATTTTGTCCCTGAAGCTGGGGCTGTCCAGATAGCACTCACTAAACTCCAGCGGGTGTAGTCCCATTTTTATGACAGATTGATAGCTTCGTTTTCAAGCACAGGAAGCTGGCTAAAACGCCTCTTAACTTTATAGCTTAAAAAAAAAAGAAAAGTATCCGTTACAATGAAATTACCGCTTTTTCGCTGACCGTTTCAAGTGTAGCACAGAAATCATAGCTACGTCAAGTAGCAGCAGCTAACTGAGGTTAGCATGGCAACTTCTTCTGAAGTAGCGGGTGTTGTTCTTGAGTTGTCAAATAACGCAGAGAGCAGCTAACAGGTATAACGGCTAAAATACTAAACAGTACGGCTGGCGGGAGAAGTGTTCATCGGAAGTCGCTTCACGAGAGTTGTCAGAAAATCATGGTGGCTGTATCCAATGTCTCCTTCCTCCATCAAGTGTACCCCACCTAACAAACTGACAGATTGAGAAACTCCGCTGACATCTGTGTGCGTGTAGCAAAACTTATACCGAAGACTATCCAGCTTGCGCAAGATTATTAACTCATATCTACTTCCGCCTTCGCTTCGCTTGCCCAACGAGTGGGTTATTTAGCAGGTCAAAGGATGTCTGTGCCTCTGCAGGTCTATCTCAGTTTTTACTTCGTCACTGTACTGTATATGCTGATAAATCTTATTGTGTATTATCTGTATAACTTTACCAATACTGTAACAGGCTAGCCTTAATTGAAGCATGATTTTCTTGTTCTTTTTTCTTTTCTACCTTTTTTCTGTGAATTGTTTCCCTTGGTTATATGCTGCTTGTACTTTCCCCCTCTTTTTTCTTCTGTTTTCTTTCTTTTTTCTTCTTTCTTATCACTTTGCCAACTATTAATGAAAAAATTGAACATATTTATTACCTTTATAGTATATCAAGAGTATAGGGGCCAGAGCAAGATTACTGTCTACCTTTGTCCTATACTCAGAATATAATGAGGACCTAATAAACAATGAAAATGACAAATGTTTTGTGATATTTTTGAAGCTCACAGTGATTTTTTTTGTAGAGGCATCGCTATGGATTATTAAATAGGCAAATGGGTCCACTGAGACTGCCTGCGTACAGGGTCCAGATTTTTGTCCTATGCCCCTGCCCTGCAGCAGAGGTTAGCCAGTTACTAACCATGAGTTACTGTGTGTGGAAAGCTCAGAGTGTGTTTTTAAAACAATATCAGAAGCTCAGGTGGAGAAGTCACTCACAACCAGCCTGAGTACAGCTTTGATTGACTACAGAAAGGTCTATGACAGTGTTGCCCTCACAAATCTCTCAGTGCCTATTACAAGTTCAAACATCAAGAAGTCCAGAAGCCAGCCCTAAATTAATTACACAACACAGGTGATCATGAAGTGCCTCATACAGTAGGTATGTCATGCTTATATACTGCAGATCACAAATTACAAATAGTGGCTCTAAAGTCAAATCAGTGGAGAAAGAAGTACTCAAACCTTTACTTTAGTTATCAATATAACAGTGTAAAAATAACAGTATAAAAATATTCTCTTACAAGTAGAAGTCCTGTATTAAGTATAGTGAAAGTATCAGAAAATAACATTACTCAGAAATATATCCTTACACTGAAAAAAAATGCTAAATTGTTTGATTAAACAGCTGGCACTATAGATTTCAGAAAGTGCTCCTCAAACATGAGTTAATAGTGCATTTGTGTATGGACTAATATTGTATTGATTTGATACTATGGTGACTGTAAGAAAGATGTCAACTAGTGCAACGATATGTCTTATTGATCGGTTTGAAATAGTCTTTGTTCAACGATGGAATTCTGTAGCACAGTGGAATATGTCATACCATACCGGAGCTAAAAAATATAGACTATAACCGGATTTATCCCTTTTGAGTGCCTCTTTCGCGTTGTAAAGTAGGGATGTATGAACTATCTTGATATTTTGTACTCTTTGATTGTGCCTGAAGATTCGTCTGTCATTGGTTCCATTAGAGGCAAATGTGAGGCGGTTACATTCATTTGATTGCATTTTATGAATAAATACAGATACTATTATCCACCATGTTTCTTGTAATGATTACATCCCGCTCATAGCATCAAATACACTGGACTTCATAAATGTTGCGTCCAAGGAACCATGTCTCCGTACATGTTTACTTCGGAGTGGTTAAACAGCCGGACACATCTCCAGATGAACGGTCGCTGATGCATGAATCTTAACTGAAACGTGATATTATGGCTTATTTTAACAAGCTGTAGATATAACGAAATTTTGGACAGATATAGTAATTTGTTTAAATGTAGCTAAGCTATCGTAGTGACTGTCAGAGCAGCATTTTTCATGTGAGCTAACCGTTAAGCTGCTGCCAGAAAAAAGACCGTTCACTACGATGCTAACGACTTTATTGGACAGAACCGTAACGTTAATATCTGGGTGTTTGCAAAATACTAAACACCGTTTTAATGGGATTAAGTTAAATTAAATTACATAACTAGACACCAGCAATCTTCTCTGTTACTCACCTTGCCTGTGATCTAAAACAACTCACAGTAAGTCAACGTTAAACAGTGATATATGTAAAGAAGCATTGTCCAGTAATGTTTTAAATTAACATGTAGTAGGTAATATTTCCCGTTTATGTTGACGTTATGAGAGTTAATATTATTTTACAATGCTATGGCAGGTATGGAAGCTCATTTCCAGGAAAACAAACACACAACATATTCATTATTTTGACATACAAAGTCAAAGTTTGGTCCTGGTGTCTTGTAAGTGTGTCTGAGAAGTACAGAGTTTGTCCTGGTATCTCACACTTTTAAAAACAAACTGTGCTGTACTGCTGGATGGATACATTTGTGTTTTTATTTTACTGCTTTTCATCTGTTTCTCTGGCAGAAATGAACGTCCGAAGCCATGAGCTGTACAATGTGTTACAGTGCTTTATGTGGAACTAGAGCTGCAACTAATGATTACTTTCATAGCTAATTATTCTCGAATGGATTAATTGTTTAGTCTATAACAAGTCTTAAGATATCTTGGTTTGTCTAAGCAACAGTCTATAACTCAAAGATATTCAGTTTGCTATAATGATAAGACAAGAAAAAGCAGGTAAATTCTAACAATTAAGAAGGTGGACCTATTCAATGTTTGTCATTTTTGGTTTAAAAATTAATTGAACAGTCAACTGATTATCAAATATACCTTTAATATCTCTCTCTTTCTATTTTTTTGTTTTTTTGTAAGGGATGCCTAATGCCAGTGCAAGGCCTAAGCATAGCAGGAGGACCCGAAGGCGACGCAGAGAGGACCCTGCAAGGAATGAGCTGGTCTCTAGTTCCCTAGAAAGTGCCCAGCAGTGCCTGTTCAGCCAAGACTATGGAACTGCATTTGTGCACTACCTCCTGGTCCTCAACCTTGCACCTATGTTTAAAGACTTTGCAAAGGTAATGACTGTTTACACCATTCTGAAAACCAGCATGTGTGGATTCACTGCCAGATATTTTGCAAAAATATCACATAAACACACACTGTCATTTGTCTGAAATCACTCCCTTGTTGAGTGGGCTGTAAACTGACATTTCATAATTTTACATTTCAACATTATCATTTTGCATCATCACTAACAGCTGTTGTGAGTGAATCAACAGTAATTTTTGCATCTATCAAATGCAGAGCATTGCGTTGTGGGATTGTTAGCAGACACACCCAGAATCAGACACACAAAAAAATGGGGGACAGTAAATGGAGTGCACTATATAATAAATGGTGATTTCAGACATAGTCATAGTGTTCTGACTTTGCTCACTGTGTTAAAACTTAGCAGACACTGCTGCAGAGTGAAAATCTTTTCAATTTTAATGCATTATTTTGTGGCATCATTCTTTCAGGAGTCCTTCAGGTTCACTCTCTTCAAATGGGCAGAAGAGCTGGACTCTGTGGGCCGTATTCAGGACCTATTTGACTGTTATGAACAAGCGCTGGAACTCTTCCCTGCTGATGAGGTCATCCTAAACAGCATGGGTGAACACCTGTTCAGGTACACTCTTCCACTGCATAAATGTTATCACTGAATAGATATACATGTTCTCCCACTACCCCACCACTCCTGTAATTACAGGGCATAATCAATTAGATAAATTATCTGCAAATACTGTTTTTGACCATATTTTGGCTCTCTTTTTATCATCCAGGATGGGATTTAGAGATGAAGCTGCTGGTCATTTCCATAAAGCTTTGAAGCTGAGACCGGACTATCCAGAAGCCAGGGAGAACTTCTACCGTGTGGCCAACTGGCTAGTGGAGCGCTGGCATTTCTTAATGCTCAATGACCATGGGAGGAACCTGAAGTATCAGCAAGCCATTCAGAAGGCTGTTCAGAGTGGCTGCAACACTGTACTTGACATAGGTACTGGCACTGGGATCCTTGGGTGAGAACTTTTTAAATGAGAATTTGGAAACTTTTGTTTTTTAAGTTATCATGTGTATTTTATTTTCAAGTTAGAACTTGATACTCAAGTGGTAGCAAACTCATGCTGAAGGTTTTTTTTTTTTTTGCTAAAGCTAGAATAGGACCTTTTTTCTAATAAATGCATATTGTTCTGATTTCCTGTTCTCTCTGTAAAGTATGTGTGCTAAGAAGGCAGGGGCTGCTGAGGTGTACGCCTGTGAACTGTCGAAGACGATGTATGAACTGGCCTGTGAGGTGGTGACTGCTAATGGAATGGATGGCAGCATCAAGATCCTCCATATGAAATCTCTGGAGATGGAGGTGCCAAAGGACATCCCACACAGGTACAGTTTACACCTAAACTCTTTAATACTGATCCTACAGGCACCTTCATCTTTATCCATGCAGTTGTAAAATGCACACCTATGTTCAAGAGCTAAGACATTATTTTTTCATGTTTTTCTATTCAATGTTTTGCTTGTCGTAGGGTATCCTTGGTGGTGACAGAGACGGTAGATGCAGGATTGTTTGGAGAGGGCATCATAGAGAGTCTCATTCATGCCTGGCACCATCTCCTGCTGCCTCCACAGGTAACTTCAATTATTAAACACAAACAAACAAACAAAAGAGCTTAATCCTCCAGTTGCCACAGCATTATGTTAACATTTCTGTGGGTTCCTGACCTCCAAGTGTCTTACAGGTTTCCCATGGTCATGAAAAGTTACTTTACAAAATGACTAAATATTTTGAATAACGTATAATCTTTGAAAAACACATAAAACTGTGAATAATGATGTCAGAATTGTGTCACTCTTTGGGGTTTGGGCTTGGAGGCCCACACAATGAACTGTGGATTAAAGGTACACCTTGTCAACTGGAAAAGTCTAACATTTTGGCTAGTGCAGATACCATCGGTAAACAATGCTCATTTTAACACATACAAATACAATATATAATACTGGCAAATCCAAAGCTAAATGTATCCAGTTAATGTCCATGTCGTGGTAGTGCTTCCAAAGAGGTGTATAGTGTAGTTTCATTTATATTTCTTGTCCTATAGAGAGGTGAGAATTGAATTCAGGGAACAGTCTGCTACAGGACGGGTCATCCCTGCTGGAGCGACTGTGTTCGGCATGGCACTTGAGTGCGTCGAGATCCGCCGGTATCACAGGTAGGCTCTGGAGTCCGTCTGTATTCTTGTGAGTAGGCTGTGTGTCAGATGAGATATGTTTTCCTGCAAACAACATATCTGTGCTTCAGTTGTTTTGAAGCATCAGAACAAGGTGTATGAACATAGCATTATATTGCTTTTTTCCTTTTCTTTTTTAATACAGGACTGTGTGTATCAGAGGTGGGAGGTCTGTCCATGGCTGCAGCCGGGGAGCTCCGTAGCCCAGTGAGCTGCAGCTCTGAGCCGGATGACTCCACAGAGCCGTACACCACAGAGAGACTCAGCAGACTGCCGGGAGGATATAAACCTCTCACAGAGCCCTTCACAGCCCTCAACATAGATTTCAATAATGTGCAGGTGAGCAGAAACATCTCTGGCGACTGATGCTGATAACTCTGTTAGGGCTACATTCGGAAATTATACTCAAATGTATGTACCCATCTACTCAATATATAGCTTTTAATGATGTGATGACTGAGTTAATCAGTTCACTGTGTTTTGACTTTGTCCTGACCCAACTCTTGCATCTTCTTTGTGTCTGATATACAGCCATGTTAGACATCCTAATATTTAATGTGTATTTGGTGTCTAGAGTCAAGCAAAATAGTGTAATAATAATGGCCAATAAATAATTTATCGGTCTCATGCAGCTAACACACTGGTGGCCTCACAGGCTTAAATATTGCACATAAGTGGCCACTTATTATTTAGCTGTAAGCCTGCAGGGATTGTCTGATTTGTTAGCTCCCAGCACACACCTGGCAGACTGAAAAGATTGTGTTTTGTCTGGCAGGCAGTACCTGTAGGATAATTTGTTAATACTGAAAGTTTATCTACACACGTGCAGGAGGGACTTGCAGGCAAATTTAACCTGATGACAGAGCTGTGAAACTGTCTAGAATCAGTGATGCAGGGAAACTTTCACCACACTGTGCTTCAGTTAGCTCCGTTTGGTACACTGGCCAAATGCAGATAGAACAAAACAACAAAAAGTAAAAGTGAATAGTTAGTAAATCTAAAATAAGTACAAAGGAAGGAAGATTTTCCTGGTGCATTTTGTTCCCCCACATTTGAAGGGTTTTCCCTGCTGAATATTTTATTTTAGTTAGTTTTTCCCCTACAATTTCCCATTCATACTATTCATTTTCTTGCTTTCCTTAATCATATATGAAAAAGCCTCTGGGTTACTTGCAAAATGCCACAGAGCTCCAGTCAGTTAGGGTGGATTTGAAAGTGTTGGAGATGGTGATGTTTGCTTTGGCCTGCTACAATACACAGCACTGAGCTCTGTGTGACAGAGATGTGTATTAGTATGCCTGTTACAACAGTAATGCCACAGTTAATAACATGTTGGTCTTATTAGACTGGACAGAAATATGAAATCTTGATATAGATATATAAGACAGATGTACACATTAGGTATGAAATGCTTTGTAGGTCATTATAAAGCTCACCTCTACTTTGACTCAACAAGCATCCAAACTGTCAAATTGCTTGTTAAAAGGAGTAGGAACCTGATCTGTTTTTACACCTATGTATATAAAATATTTTTACACACCCACTTTTTCTAACTATATTAGCATATTGGTATCATGTAGGAACTGGAGGGCCTGAGCTCCAGGGAGGTTCAGCAGATCCGCCTGCCTGTCATTCAGGAGGGGGAGCTGGATGCTCTGGCCGTGTGGTTCCAGCTCCACCTGGACGAGGAGAGCAGCCTGTCTACTGGACCCCAGGAGGACACATGCTGGGAGCAAGCCATCTACCCTGTCCACAGTGCCAAAGGTAAGATACTAATAGAAACAGAGGAGACAACATGTTCATTGACTGCAATGTAGCATACTGTTTATAAACTACAGGCAACTTTTTTTTACTATATTGAACATAATTAATTTAGGAAACATAGTCAATATGTCTGTCCAGGGTTGTTTTCTTTTTTCCATGGCCCTTTGTCTCAACTTCTCATGAGCTAAGCTTTCCTGCCTGTCTTCTGTACTCCTGTTTGTAATGCATTTCCATGTTATATCAGAGGAGGGCAGTGTGTGTTGTAGACTGGATTGTTTATATTTTAAACTGTTTTGAATAATACCAGGGATACACAGAGAAAGTATTTTAGCTGATAATTATTACTGCTATTTTACTATTTTTTGAGCATTGTTTATGATAACACAAAAATTTAGCTTCTTGAAAGTTTGAAAAAAAAAAAAACAAGCCAGTATAAAAATTTGATTCATTTACTGACATTTTAAGACTGAGACCCATTAAAAGAATACATTAACTGTCCCAAATGAAATTTTTTATTAACTTTAAGGCAATAAAACTATCATACCAAAGTAAAATTGATGTATGTTCATCAGCATACTTAAATTGCTTTCTTAGCATTAAAATAAGGGTGCCCAGTGTCCTCAAGAGCACTCTGTACTCTTTACTTTGCTCTCAGACCTAGGCCACAGTGAACTTAATAGCCACTGACATAAGAAGACATGTTCCTGTTGGCATCACAGTACATCATCTTTCAGACAGGACTCAACAGCATTTCACTGCACCGCTAATTGGCTCGGGCAGCGTCAAGGGAGCCGCCACCTTTCCCGGTGATCACCAACATCCGTTTCCTGGGCCGCTGTGACGTGTGCGCCGTGATCGCCTGTGACACTCTTTAGTGTTCATGAAATTCTTATAGGCAATAAATATGCATTTTTCCCAAATGCCTCTGACGAGCTGCGCGCTGACATGAAGACATGAACAGATGTTATTCCTGTAGGAATTCTTTCTGTGCCTCTCCCCCTCTCTCTCTGCCCAGTCCCCTGAATCTCATTTCTCTGTTGGTGTAGCTCTCCCTTTCTCTCCTCTTTGCTTTCTGTATTTTCCTCTCCCTCTGCCTCCTTCCTCTGTTTCTACAACCATCTAAAAATACTATCAATTATGCTTCTTTTGTGCCAGCTTAAAATTACAAACCCATAAGCATTACATTGTGAATGACTGTTATTATCATCTGTTTTATTGTTCATTCTCTATGCCTGTACAGGTATAGATAAATCTGTAAGTTCTGTTCACATAGCTCTGGAGTTAGAAATCTTTTCATGTTTTTCAATATAGTGCTAATACAACACCTGAGATTTGGTAAAAAAAAAACAAAAAAAAAACCCAATACTATATTTGATATTTTATGTTCAGTATGTATGTATGCAAAGACTGAATTTGATCACTAAAAGGACAACACATTTATTTCAATCAGGAACTCTCTAATAACAACAAACAAATAATAATAACAAAACTACAAATCTGACCAGATGTCCAGTGGCAACTTTCAGTACTTGTCAGTATTTAATACTTGGTACTATGGGCACATTTTAAAAAGTACTGAGTTTTAATTCCACATCCTACATTGCTCTAGTAAAGTCAGGCCATGGTTTCCCTCGTCCTTTCTTCAGGTTTTGCCCTGAAACCTCGAGACGAGCTGATTGTTGAGATCTCCTGCCGAGATGCTTACCTGAGGCTCTGCTGTGTCGCTGTGCTGAGAGATGGGCATGAAATCCGCCTGGACAAGCGCCTTGACTCGCGGCACTCTGGAAATCCCATTTCAAACCCAAACCCAGAGGCGGAACTGTGCAGCGCATTAGCATGTCTTCAGACTGGCCAGAACCAAACCAAAGACTTCTGCATGCTGGAATGTTCAGAAATGGCACTTCTGAACAATCAGGATTACCATCAGAGTTTTTGCAGCGCGTTAGAAAAACTCATCTCCCAGCTGAAGGTTAAATGCCGAAACCAAGAGCAAGGATCCCTTGCCCAGTCAGACCTCGCTGACTCTGCTAACTCCACAGACCGCAGTGACCTGCTGTATGTGCTGGATGTGTCAGAGGGCTTCTCTCTGCTGTCCCTCATCGCTGCCAGCCAGGGTCATGTAAAAGCTTACAGCTCTGTGGAAAAGAACAAGCAGCAGGATGTGCTAAAGAGACTGGCTCACTCCAATAATATCCCAGAACAACAGCTAGAGTTCTGGCTCAACCACATGGAGGACGAGCAGGGGATGCTGCAGAGGCCGTCCAGGGAGAAGCTGTGGAGTGCCATTATCCTGGACTGTGTAGAGACTTGTGGTCTGATTAGACAGAAGTTGATGGAGAAAGCCTCACTAGCCAGGTATATGGAGTGTTGGGAAAATCAGCTGAGATGTTAAATCACTTTTGTTAATTTTGCTTTGTATTTTTGCTCATCATTAGCATGTTCTTTTAGGTATTTTAGGATTTTTTTTAGGATTCTAGGATTTTGAAAATCTACATTTCAATGATCTGCACTAGGTGTCTGCTGGAGGAAGGAGGGCGGATTTTCCCTGAGCGGATTGTGGTGTATGGTCTGCTGGTGGAGTCAGACACGTTGCTGCTGGAGAGTGCTGTCCAAGGTCAGGAGCCAACACTGGGATTTAATATTGCTCCCTTCATCAACCAGTTCACTGTAAGTATACCAACATAAGCTACCATGTATCAAGGTTAACTTATTTATGGTACTAACTTTGCATGTAAAAGCCATAGTTGAACTGTAGGTGACTACAGGGTTTGCTGGGGCTGTGCTATGGCCACCACATGTCTGTGTGTGTCATTTTTACTCTTAACTTTTATCGACTCTTGCATCCACTGTGATAGACATCACATGTTAACTGGTTTCATCCAGTGAAACTGAAACTGTTCTGACCTCTGCTGGCAACTAAGTTGAAGCTAACCAATCAAGCTTGGTCTTGCAAGTCGCCAGTTGGCTTGATGGTAGCTCATCACAGATACTCTGGTTTTGAGCCTATATGACAGCTGACCATGTCATAAAAAAAGAATATTGGCTAATACAGTATATATTGGTATCAGTTTTGCTGCTCTTGTATATGTGTATGTAACGTAAATCCAGAATAATTCAAAGAAAGTCACACTGAAACACACTTATTGTTGAGCAGAAACTTGTTCAGTCTTCATAACACAAGTTGCGAAATCTTCCTTTTGTACATCTCAGGCCACTGGTATCTTGCATTCTGTCTCATGTTCCTGATGCAACGGTCAATATTGACAGTTTTCACATACAGTATGCTGTGTTTGTAAGCTTGCATCATTCACATTCAAAGTTCGTGCATTAGGTGCAAATATGTTGCCTGAGGTGTTTGTTAAATATGATTGGCATATAGTGCAACACTGTAAAAGTATGTAAAAAAATGTCAGATTAAATTTTACTTGGCCGAGATAATCAGGCAGACTGTACATCCAGTTGTTTTGTTTTCTACCATGTATGGGTTGTGTTTTGTTGAACAAGGTATTTTACTTGGAATACCAAGGTCCAGGACTGTGTTTTCTGTTGTGCACTCCTCTTTGATGTGTGCTTCCCAGCTGCTTTAAAGAAGCTGCAGAATCTTTTTGAATTCTTTTTCTTTATTTGGTCTGGTTGTTATCTTTCTTTTTTTTCCTTTTTTTTCCAGTATCATGTTTGTGCCCTAATTTCACAGGGTCCTCACGGGATGGTCGTTTGTTTTAACAGATGTTGTCTTTGAAGCCCTCAGTGGAGGGCACTTTCTAGCACAAACTGTCACACAAGACACAAGACACCGCTTGGCCCAAGACATTCCTACCTGAATCCATCAGTACACATTACATCAAGCACATCAAACAGCGGGCTCTGAGGTCTGCACAACTGTGACAGGGAGGAGGAAAGATTCTTTTGTTGTGCAGTAAAGGAAACAGTGACACTTTCTGTGCTGCCACTTTGGATTCTCCCTCAGCTTTTAAGGCTGCTGCCCTGCAGCGACGGCCTGTTTTTCAAGTTTGGAAGAGTTTGAGATGGAAGATTAGTTTCTAATCATCAATCAGTGATTGAGTGATTATCCACTGACACTAGCAATTAAGAGCTAATGTGGTTTGTGAGGAAGCCAACATCAATTGTGACTCAGCTTCTGCATGACTTTTAATACACTGTGTTCCTCTGGCTTTTTTTTTATCTGTGCCCTTCATCAGTTCCTTGTCCAAATCTGTACTATGAGCAAAAAAGCAACTTGGATTTGTTTAGTTTTTTTGTTATGAGAGAACAGATAAGTCGTTTCTCTTAATTTTTCATAGTAGTTTTTCTAATGTGGGTAGAAAGTCATTTCTTTTGTCAGTTGTCTATGAACATGCTAACACTGTTCATATTTCAGGTACCGGTGCATGTGTTTCTGGACTTTTCCACGCTGGAGTGCAGGCATCTCAGTGAGTCTGTGGAGCTCTTTGTTCTTGACCTTATGGATGCCAATGCAAACTACATTAACAGAGAGGTCAAGGTAAGGCATACATTGGACCTGTGAGTAGGACAAGCACAATTGGAATTTATATAATTAAAATGCGGCCTGTTAAGTGCTCTCATAGAACACAGAGGAACTTCTGAAACTTGAACTCATGCATTGTCTCTGCCAATATAGTTCAAAATTCCCTGAGTTTCTTTCTGGCACATGAAAATACAGCACCAAAAAAACTAGGAATGAGTCATATCTACAAACACACACTAGCAATCTCCCTTATGCAAACATCTAACTTTACTTTCTAACTATGTGTTTTTTGGTGCTTCCAAACCTACTTTTTTAGAAATTAAAACTTCATGTCTGAACCTGTTTGTTTTGGTACATCTAAATATTTTCAAACCCTCATCTCTAGAAAGATTCTATAAACATTCATCCAGCGATCTAACATGAGGTTATATGTGAATTGATCTGAGGGATCCAAGCTATTTCCATGAAGCTCATAAATATTAAAATGCAAATACTGGAAATAACCTTAAATTACCTTATTGGTAAGGGCTGAATTACAAAGAGCCATCATCTCATTTTTAGTTCTGTATTTTTTGAATGTGTCATATTGTTTTTAAGTGATCAGAATGGGACAGAGTATATTAGTTGTTTACTCTTCTTAAGTACTGTTAAGTATCTTTTTAAGCCCTGACTCCTGTTTCCCAGGTCCAGGCCTCTTCTGCAGGCAGAATAACTGCAGTTCCCTTCTGGTACCACATCTACCTGGACCAGGAGATCAGAGTCAGCACCCTCAGCCACAACTCTCATTGGAAGCAGGCAGCTGCTGTGCTGCAGCAGCCCCTGGAGGTACGAGCTGGAGACTGGGTTCATCTCGCTGTGAAGCTTCACAAGAGCACCATCTCCATATCAGCCCATGTAGACAACAGCCCCCAGGCAGTGGAGTAATAACCTCTTACATTTTAGCTTTGGAGCTCGTTTTTTTAAAATATATATTTCAAGCTAAATTTAGATTATTGTCACATACTCTGTTGGGAAATGCATTCACTTTTGGTATTATTTAAGGGATTTCCCTTCACCAGTGTAATTTTTCATACCTTTAATACCAGTCTTCAAATTTCCCATTTTCCTCATACACACGGGCTCCCTGTTTTGAGATTTAGTAGAAGCCTGCATGACCTAAACCCTTATGAACACCAGTGGGAAACTGGTTCAACAAAGTCATGAAGAATTTTCTATTGATAAACCTTCAAGTCATGTTTTTATTTGTAAATTGTGCTATAAAGTCAGAGGACATTTATAATTTGTACTTATAGATATAAGTATGTAATATAAATATTATAATTGTCCCTTGATTATGGGTGCAGTTGTTTTTGTAAAGATGTTTGTGGGTATCAATAAAAAAAAAATACAACGTGTGTGACATTTCCTTAATAAATGCAGGAAACAAGTCATCAGCAAAAATGTAATTAGTTTGATTTATTGAAGAGACTGTCAGAGATGGATTTAAATTAAAATGTGGAGCAATTACATCAGCTCTGATGTAATACTGTCAGTTTTATATAAAAAAAACACATAAGGCAATGCAACATGTTCTGGCTAGACATGCTGCAGATTATCCTGCTGATAGGATACGGTTTGTATTTACTGACACATCAACCTGATATCCTATGCTGTACATTAAACAGATCAATATCCCTGCACATGAAAAGTCTCAATGACAAACAAGCTTGGAAAATCTACAGGAAATATAAATGGCTTAAATGTGCTTAGTTATTCCAGCTTTGAGGCTAAAAAGGATGGAAAACATCATTAAATAAAACTGATCCTGGAATATAAATGCTAAATTGATAGTTAGTGGATAGACTAGTTCCATGGCACATACAACAAGGCATCTGAGACTAGTGAATAAGTTTCTATTATACACTATAAAGTGGGCTATAATGCAGTAAAGCATTGATAGGAATTAACTAGAATGTGTTGATTGTACAGTTTGAGACTGATTTTTTTATGTTTTAATACATGGACTGTACCCTTAGGAAATACACAGACCTATATTGACACTGTAATGATGTCATACTGTCAGTCAGCACACATCTTTCAGCAAGTGTTAGCTCTGACCTACTTAACCCAAGTTATTTTTTCCACTGGAGTAGTTTAGTCTGTGCATCCCAACAACATGTTGCCTCTGCTCTTTTCATTCCTCTCCTCTGGGATACATATCTTCTGTTGGTGATCCTGGACGTGTAATGTGCGTTAATATTGTAGATTCTCATTTATGACCGCTCACTTAAATCGACATCTTCCGAAATCACTATAAAGCAAGATACAATGTGAAGAAAACATTTGTACTTTAAAAGTTGCATATTTCTTTTCATCATCTGTCACATTTGAGATTGTGGTTTGATATGACTGAGCTGAAACATAAAATTCTGTAATTATTTCCTACTTGAAATATACAAGCATACATCTTCATGCCTCACTCAGACTTAAGGAAGTTTCACAGAGACTCATCTTAACAAAGACGACAACACAAAGACTTGGTTCTTTGAAGAAAGATGCGCTCTTTGGGATGCACGTTAAAACTGACTGCAAGTCTTTCCCAATTACAGTGGATAAAAACCATTCTGGCATAGCTTACTGAGCAATATAACTCCCTAGTACAACAGAACCTGCAGAAAATGTTTGTTATTTTATCATTTTGCCATAACTTCACTGAACATTCTTAGAGCTGTCACTGGCAGAGAGGTCCATCTGGTTTTGCCTTTGTTGGCAAATGTCTACTTACTTGGTGGATGTGCCCTTTTCAACAACAGTTTTGTTTAATTTTGCATCAGTTAAGTAATGTCTGAAGGAAAATGGCAAGGCTGTCATTGGGCCCAGCCCAACCATGTCTGGTAGAGTCTGATATCAGCCTTGATGGTGGGCTAGGTGATAACGATGAGATCTGCCTCTGTTGGTTCTTTGGTTTGGTTGGTCCTCTCCTCTTCCTCGGTTTCTTCAGGTCTAGCCTCATATCCTTCATCCCATGGGGCTGAGCTGAGACCAGCAGGAGCTGACAAAGAGTGTGGTGTGAGGGTTCTCCCCAGGCCCTGGTACTGACCATTAGATGACACTGGGTTGGGTGCCTCAGTGATGGCATCTTGGGAGGCAGATGTGAGCAAGCCAGATCGCTCACCCTCATTCTGCGCCTCGCCAAAGTAAGACTTCCTTGGACGACCCATTACTGTTCTCCCTGTCAGTGAGGGCAAAATAAATCTTAACAGTCTGCTCAGTGCTGGAGAATATGCCACATATACTGTATTTACAAAACACAACTGTGCACAAGTAGTCAGGAGACACTTACCAACATTGCGGACTTGTTCAGAAATGTCTGCTCTGACATCAGAGATGTCCCACATTGCCATGAAAGAATCAAAGCAAGAGCCCTCCTCAGCCTCCTGGATGTAAGGCTTGTAGGTGAAGCTGAAGTGATGGGCAATGGCTGCCAGAAACATCTCCACACATATGATGAAATCCTGAAGGAAACAGTTGTAAAAAGTGAACAATTATGTGTTAAAATAGAAAACAATTCATAGGCATGCTTACATGAACTCATAAATTATTGTTGCTTCTTTTTCCAACTAGATAAGCTAAAGCCTACCTGTAAGCCAGTAGCAACAGCCTCCACACTTTGCCAGTCCCATGTACGTTTTTCTGAGATGATGCCCACCTTCACCAGTAAGGCAATGAACACAGCTTGCCTGAAAGTTCACAATTTTTTTTTTTAATACTTCACAGCCTGAAGTCACTTCACTGTAACCGTTAATACAATACAAAATATAACATGTATACAAAATCTGACAAAATTTGACACACACTGATAATTACCAGAAAGAGACGAACACCACCATTTTGACACACAGGAATTTGCCCACTGGTTTGATTGGACTCAGCTCCTCTCTCAGGGCCCTGTAGAACAGCACCAGGCAGTACATGGCAAACTAGACAAAGAGAACAAAGAGAAACCTTGTTCAAAATAGGCTGTTTGTATCTTATGTCTTAGCATCCAGTCCTTAGTTGAGGCAAATTATATTAAGACCAATTTAAGAACAGCGGCATCATTACCAGCTGTGACATATTGTTGAAAATGACCAGGTATGTCCATGCATTTGTTGAACTGAAATTTCCCTCATCATACACTCCACACAGCTGGCAGATCCTAGGAAGAAGAAGAAGAAAGAGCCACAAAATACATCAAAACAAACAGTGAAAAAAATGCTGTGAGTTATATTAAAGAACAAAATGAAGTGCATGAAGATCAGAGCTTACTCACAAGGCAATCACTGTTGTGACGGGTCGTACAACTGTGTACTGCAACACTCCCAGTTTGCACCGCAACAGTAAAACCCTGCAGAGGAAGTTTATGATTTTGAATTAGACTGGAATTAGTTTAACTGCATTTAATTTGCTATCAGTAAAAATCTATTGAGTGGTCATAAGAAATAAGGTGAGTGGATCTTTGAGGGGAGAGATGACAACATTTTTACAGGGAACTGTGTAATTTTCCTCCTCAATTATTCAGTCATGGTTTTTGCAAATTGCAACACCGTCAAGGATTAAAAAATTTAACGGGGCAGTGATATAAAATACTACGGACCTTTAAGCAAATGTCAATCAATTTGTTCTCCTTCAGTTTTCACAAAAAAGAATAAGAAAAAATCTCTGGACCAAATTAACTGCACGCAGGCATGTTGATCAATTACTGATGTTGCATGACCGAGGCTAATATGAAGCGGGTGACTGTCAGAGATTTGTCTGTGTCTAGAAAAAAAAAACACTTTCATCTCAACATTTCAGTGCCATGAGACAAAGTCAAACAAACTGCAAGTACAAGAAATACATGGATCACCTTTTACCTCTGAGTCACTTTCATTGTTTCTTTTCTTTAAAACTGCTAACACCTCACTGAAATCAAGTAATATCAAAGGGGATAATGTTGTATGCCCTCAGTTAAGCAAAAATACAGATAATAAAATTGATAAATCCATAATATATTGGTGAGTCAGATCTCTAACTGTGGACAATTCAAGATCATAGGTGAGAACATATGACTACAGCCAGTAAAGCTGACATGTTTCAGTCAAAATATGGAGGGCAATGATTGAATAATCTCCATTTTACACCAAATTCTACAAGTCCTCACTGTAAAAATGGTATTATTGTAAAGAGAACTTACTCTCCCATTGGCCATGGCGGGCAGCAGCAGAGAGGAGGCAGGTGTTTCTGCTGCTCTTGAACCTCCAGCATCAACACCAGACTGGGGTACTGATTTTCCAGGTAATTAAGCAAGAAGGTCATGAAGTTGTAGATGACATAGGCCTCGTAGCACTCTCTGCATGTGTCGACATAAATTGCTATACTGGGATATTTCAGTGCAATCCACTGAAAAAAAAGAGATTACACATAGAGAAGTGAAAATATGTATTGTCAAATAGCATAATGCATACAGAAAAACAAACTCTCAAGATTTGACCTCTATGATGGCTTTAATTATATAACTTACACTATCCAAGCTGTAGATTGGGACCATCCATAATATCCTGAAAAAAGAGAAAAACACAAGTGCTTAAAAGGCAGTTTCAGACTATTGTTCATTGATGACATGCTTGTTGACATCTTTACCTGATGATAGGTTTCTGAAGCTCTGGCTGAGTGTAGTGAACCAGATGCTGGAGAATGCCCCATAATGATATGGGTATGGTCATGAAGACAAAAATCCCAGCAATGAACCATGCTTTATTATGTGTGCCAACCTGTCATTACATGAAAAGAAACAGTAATGTTAACGTGAGACTATAACACTGGCTACAACCTGAGAATACACTGCTACTGCTGTAAAATAAGCAGTGGAGTGAAGAGTTGAATATTTTCCTTTGAAATGTAGAAGAATATCAGTACAAATTAGCATAATGTTTCTCAAGCAAAGTACGTCTACCTGAAACTGTATTTAGAAACAGTACTTGAGTACCACGCGTCTTTACATTTTATCTCTGTGTTACACCAACAGGGCTCCTAAAAACAACATTAAGCAACACGTCGATCACACCCATCGACTGCTAGAACTGACCTCTGACTTCTGCAGCTCCCAGATGCACAGTGGCAAGACGACCAATAGCAACAAAATGTACAGCACAACGACCAGCGGCCGAATCCACCTTCTCCAGTTCCCACAGGAACAAGGCATCTTGACATAAAGACGCTGTGAGGCCTTTAAAACTGGCCTCAGGCTCAGCGACAAAACAACTTTACTCGTCTGGAAAACGTTGCCGACGCTCGAAACATTTAACGTTAGCTTCGCATTGTTACACTTCTAAGGGCCTAAGGCAACCCCTCACTACTGCATATGTACGTTACCCCTTCCAGTAATGTTAAGTTTCATCCATGAGGACAAAGCTGCCCGATAATTAACAGCTCATATGACTCGGTTTTTACTAGGCTATGTTGCTAACGTTAGCTCCTCAGCTGATTTACCATGTAAACAAACAAAGCAGACGAGGCATGCTGACTGAACCGTTAGGAGTCTCTCAGTATCTAACACAATAAAATAAAACCTCACACTGATAAATCGATTGACTCCCAAGATAAACGTCCACTTGTCAGCTTTTAAGGGCGGTTTATGTTTGTAGGTAAAAGTTTCCAAACAAGTAATTGCTGTTGAGTTTGTCCTTCCTATTTCCGGTGCGAGATAGAGTCCCGCCTACACTCTAGACGCTGATTGGTGGTAAAGAGACAATTAACCAATAGATAGAGAGTATGCTAACAATATGACGTCATATGTGGCTAGTTGGGTTGCTCTGCATTCCCATTGACCACAGAACATCGGCTTTCGCCACCAGATGGCAATGTAAATTAACAATTACCAGGGAACTACTCCTGACATTTATTGAAGTGCTAGTATCTTGAAAACGCCGGGACTCTGTTCTGTCCTCAACTGATTTAGACCTTCCAGACCTTATGGACTTTTGTGTGGCCAATTCATGCAAACAGACATTTAATGACAGGAAAAGCACAGGTGTATTTAATAACAGTAACATACTTTTGATGCGAAACCCAAGATCCAATATTTTTAGGCTAAAATTGTGAATCACCTGTACATGATGTCAGTCAGCACTCAGCATCTGTGCAACTTTTTTTTTCACTTGAAACAGTTGAAAAATGTTTTAACACTGATATATACATGTCTTCTACTGTGTAATCTGCTGAAGTGTGAAATCCATCAAACTGTATCTTGTTTATTACATTCAAAGTATATGATGCTGAACACCACATATCAACAAACTGACAACAATTTTCATTTTAACTTTCAACATTAATAGAGATAATAAGAAACATTTCAATAATGTATTATTTTCATTTTGTATATATAGATTTTTTGTGGTTTTTATTCAGTGAGTTAAATGTAACCTAAACAGCTATGACCAGAAGTCTTGGTTATGTTTTACATGAAATCAATAAGCTATCAATAATGTGATCAAGTACTTTGACAATGAACCATTGTTCACTCATTTTGGAATACT
Organism: Lates calcarifer; assembly: GCF_001640805.2. Lineage (NCBI taxonomy): Eukaryota > Metazoa > Chordata > Actinopteri > Centropomidae > Lates > Lates calcarifer. The sequence continues at coordinate 7,057,924 of NC_066837.1, read as the reverse complement.
ATTTATCTCAATTTGCACTGTTTTACCAGGTTTCTGCAATATTTGTTGCTGAATCTACATCAACAATCAAAACCTTTTCTACCTTTTGCTCGCGTGTGTATATGCGCATGCATGTTTGTGCTTGTCTGTGTGTGTGTATGTGTCTTCCTGTAAAATGAGGGGAGGCAGAACTTTCCTTTCTGTTGCACCATGTCTCCACTGCCCCACAGTCACAGAAATCACTGGTTGTTGCAGGACAGATTGTTCATGAATTTTGAATTGATCCTTTTGGCTTTTATGAATTAGAAATAGTCTTTGCCACAAGTTGTGCAAGCGAATGCCATGGTGGATAGCTTGGAGGGATTGCCATGCAAAGTGGCATACAGGCATGTAAAGGCAGGGTAGATAAACATATGCTGTGTTTGATCAGACCCAAAACATATTTTAGAATAAAGGATGTGGCGTCCATCACATCTCACTGAATCACAGCCATAACTGTAGGGATAAGCAGAATGGATAGGTCTGAGGAATAATAATAATCAATGCACAACAAAAGAGGAGACATACTGTCTGATTCCTGAGATATAATGCATCAGCCAAAGTGCACCTCCTTTGTCAGAGGAATACACAAGTCTGCAATTGTTCAACAATTACTTATTTATCTTAATATGTCTGCCATAGGCCCTTGTGTCAGGAAATGTTCAGACTCACTGAGGGTGTTCACTTCAGTTCATCTGTTCCTGAACAACAGCATAAGTAAAGTAGGATGGAACTGAAGAGGCTCTTCAAAGTCATACAGTATGAACTCTTTAAAGGATACAATTCTGGTAATATTCCATATCTTTTACTATGAAGAAATCCCACCAAAGACCAAAACCCCAAAACCAGCTAAACCCACAATTAATTGACAAGTATTACCAAAACTAAGACAAAAGAACTTAAGTCACACCAGGTGACATTAATGACACTTCCTTGCCTTAGGGCAAAAAGGAGCTGCTGGGCCCCTGTAATCTCCCCTTACCTCCAACTCCTTGCATTGTGCACTGTCTGGACATTTTTTTGTTTTTTGGGGCTTTTTTACCTTTATTTTAGAGGACAGTGAGAGAGACAGGAAACAGGGAGAGGGAGTGGGGGAATGACACGCAGTAAAGGTCCGGCTGGATCGGGAGTCAAACCAGGGTCTGTCTGCTTAGACCACTAAGGTCCACATGGCGCCCTGCACTGTCTGGACATTTGACTAAACTAATTATTCATTTAATAACATGCATGGACCATGTAAAACCACACAAGTTAGCTAAAGATGCGTGGGAAGAGCAGATTTCAGCTGAATTGGCTGCACATCTTCAGGTCTGCAGACAGGAAAAACAGAGCAGAAAACAGTGGAATGTATATATTGTGGCATGGAAGTGGTAATCATGAATGTTGTAACACAACTCATAATTGCAAATATGAGGTGTAATAATGTAATGTGATCTGAAATAGGAAAAAACAACCACAAAGAATGTGATCTCTAGGGCATTAAAAATAAAATAAAGAATAAGATCAAAGTTTTTAAAGAATTAATATTAGGAAACATATTGTTTGCCTGCACCCTTCTCTCTGCTCTTCATGTGAATGGCAGCAGAGGGAAAGCTGAAATTAAGCTTTTTCTTTATTTCTCAACATGATGACAATAGGGTCTTAGAGGGAAATCTTGGGATGCAGGCCTCCATTGTCTTTGCCATGGACACTTGGTTTTCAACATATTTAGTGTATCAATAACCAAATCTGTATAGGCTCTCAGTGGAGAAGCACTTTGGACCTATGAGATCCCCTCTTATTTGTTTTTGAGCTTTATTCAATTCACTGCTGGCAGGAAATAAGGTTCCCACCAAATGCCACTGAAATAAAACTCGCTCTCCCTCACTTCCTCTCACACAGTGATTTCTCCCTCACTTCCCAGAAAAGCATGAATGTGGTCCAATATGTTTCATCCTAATATTTCTTTTTTTCTTTTTCATTCTCTGCATCATTAAATTGTGAAATGCTATCTTAGCAACCAAACTTCTGAGTTTCTTCAGGGTTACTGGAAGCTGATTGTGACATGATTCCATATGAGGAATATGGAACAGTTTCATAAAAGTTTATAACCTGGCTGAGATTTATCACCAACCATCTGAAACAAATAACAGGCTGAAGTCTGATAAAGGCAGGGCTGCTGTGTTCTGTTGGTCTTGGTTGTTTTTCAGCTTTGAGTATGGCATGACGTGGCCCTGGTAATTGTCTCTATTTGAGACATTGTCTAAAAAAGCTTGCTCTATTGCATTAAATCAAGTGCCACTTGCATGGACCATTATGACATTGCATATGAGCAAAAAATACAAAAAAGATATGACTACAGTGTGGATAAGTAAGAGTTAAACTCTTCTTTCCTCAATCCTCTTTTGGCAACACAGATGAGAAGTGAGTTATATGTATCAAATTCCCACCGTCCGAGCTGTTCACATCCTCTCCTCTGACATTAGCAACCCTAAGGGCTCAGTTGCCAAGCAGGTCACAGTTTGCTTCAAATCACTCCCAGGCGCCTCTTTCTCACAGACACAGATGAAAAACAGAGAAGGCCCCATTGACTTCCCAGAGAGACCAATGTTAGTATGATGGTGAAATAAACCTCTTTGTTCCTCACGCTGGAGATGGAAATTGATTTATTGGTATAAGCAGCAGCACTAACATGAGGTTAACATGTTAAATCAATGACAACAAACACGTACAAATTCTATTTTCTACAGATTATATATGTATGTTGATGAATAGTGGTAAAATAATACCGTACAGATCACTCGGTCTTCTGTACACAAGTGTGCAAAACACCCTGACTAAAGAAGTGCAAGTAATGATACACACAGCACATACGCACGTTCACAAACATGCACATATATACACACACACACACCAATACACATTCAAACACACACAGGTTTACATATATTCACATGTTAAACAGTATAAGGCAGTATAGTTGTTTGGTAGCTGAATATGATTCCCACATTTAAAAAATACTTAATATAATTTTTGGGAAATACCTGTTGATGCTTTCTTTCTGGAATTTAGTTGAGAAGACTTCTATTACTCTTCCTCTTTGTGTTCAATACAAAGCTACAGCCAGCAGCTGGTTAACTTAGCTCACCCAGGAGGTGGCATGGATTAAAGCAGCTTTTGTAACCTTTGGACAGAGCCAGGCTAGCAGTTTCCCTTTGTCAGTCTTTATGCTAAGCTAAGCTAACTTGCTGCTGGCCGTGGCTTCAAATTTAAGGTACAGACACCAGAGTGGTATCTTCTCAACAAGTTCTCAGCAAGAAAGTGAATAATTGTATTTCCTAAAATAACAAACTATTCCTTTAATATTTGAAGTCCACCACAATTAGAAACTCCTCTGCCTCTCTTAATACACAGGTAATGTTGTCTGAGTAAAATACTGCAATATAACACTTTATAAAAGTGGACACTAAACATATATATATTCCATGGATAATACATGCATAATTATTGTTGATTATGTAAAGTCAAATTCACAGTGTAGAAAAAGCTCATTCCTGTCCAATTTTAGTGAATGGTGATATCAGACCTGTCATAATGCGTTACTTCATATTTAGCATTTCTTTGACATGTGCTATAATAATACAGAGTTGTACCTTATCTGCTCTAAATCCTACAATTCTGTACTTGATTTTGTGCCAGTTTATTTTGGCATATTTTCACACTGGACATGACAACCATATAGGCTGTTTGTCCCTACCCTCTAATATGACCTATATGAACATCTCCTGAAACAGCACCCCTATAACAGAAAGTGTACTGGACCTACATCCTCATGGTCACAATAATAAACATGCAGTAAAGAAAACTAACAAAAACTACCTGGTTACGTTCAGGAAAAGATCATGGCTTAAAATAAGTACTTCCGGAAGCTTAGAGGGCCTTTGTCCTCGTGGTTATATTAATAAACATGTGGTTAAGGTTGTGGAACAATAATGGATAAAAGAAGCAATGTTGACTGATGGATTCAGATGAGAAATGAACAGCAGTCCCCCGTATCAAAGTCCTGTAGCTCCATCCATCCAAAAATTTACATAAAAATCTAAATTTATAGTCACCACTCAGCTCCATCCTGTTAAAGAGTCTGTCTGCTTGACATCCTGCGCTCCCCCTTCTTCTCTCACACTACAGCGTCACTGTCCGTGGGTGTGGGAGTACAAGGAGTCTTAGGATGTTTAGCCCACTGAGAGGCTCAGGCAACTTCAGAGCATTGTATATCAAATCCATTGTTTGTTCATTTTAACTCCAGTTCCTAATGCATCCCTGCTGGGTATGCTGCATACGTTGCTTCAGGTCCTTAGGATGTGCATTTGCTGTCTGAAAAAGTACTTTTTGATGTGCTGTATATATTTTAGGGTGAGCATTGGTTGCATTTTGAAAGCTTGCTGGGGATATTGAAAAGCTTTGAAATAGTCCGCAGGTGAGCCTATCAGTTACTGTACTTCCTCATGCTGCGGTCAGTGTACACGTTGTTTGGCTCAGGGCTTTTACATTGGATACTGGTACCATTCATGGGTCCAATGCTGCTCAGTTGGTTGTCAGAGTAGCACCAGCAGCACAAACATGACTTGAAGAGCATGGGAAGAGAAAAAGAGAGAAAATGTTAATGGAATTCAACACTTTGGGAAAAACATTGATACTCTTTCTTGTTGGGAGTTAGATGAGAAGATAGATGCCACTCACATATCTGTCTACTAAATATGACGCTGGAGCAAAGATTGAGATCAGGGAAAAACAGCTAGTCTAGATGCATCCAAAAGTAAAAGATCCACTAACAAATGATAGATTTTTCCATACATGCAGTTATCCTCTCTTTTGACCCACACCTCCTTCCCACAACTCCCTTAACGTGCAAACTTGAGACATGGTTTGTCTCTAGCCCAGGTCCTTCTGACAGATATTTGCAGTGTGTGACCTCGGCCAGCAAAGTGAATACATAAATCACTAGTCTGCTTTTACATGTTACTCATGGAACGTCATCACAGCCTCTGAGTCATGGACAAAGGCCTGAGTTCACTGTTTGCTTTACTGGCCAGACTAAATCAGAAGGATTATTAAGCACGTGTGAGTGTGTGTGTGTGTGTGTGTGTGTGTGTGTGTGATGAAGAGTGATCATGTGAGTGTGTTACATAGACTCATATCTATCTGTTGTGGGGTAGTGCTATACCTTAAAGCAGTTTTTGAACTTCTTGCTGACGAAGTAGAGGATAATAGGGTTTATGCAGGAGTTGAATGTTGCAAGGTTCATACCAAGGTAATTCAGGACCAACAGGAAACTGAAAATAGAAACAGAATTATAATTATTATTACTGAACACCACAGAGACATTTTAGATGTTATTTCAGTAGCTTTTAAGGGAACACACTTTTGACACAATCAGCCTCATCTCTGTCAACTCTTTTTTTTGAAAATTAGGAATACAAACTTACTTTTGTATTGATCAGGATACATTTTTCAAAATAAAAGTCTATTTACTAGGGGTTTTTGGGAAGTGAAGGGTACTAGCTTTTTTTGCAAACAGATCCTGAACTGGAATAAAACACATTAAAATCATAGAACAGCCGTGTCATGTCTTGTACATTTGCACACTCTGTTGTCTACAGACCTTTAAGAAGTTTTTGTGTAAGAGGTTTGCTCTACCAGTGGCTCACCTGAGCAGCTCACAGCGAGAACTATCATTTGAGTGATAAACCATCTTCTTAAGGATCCTGCTGAGGTGCAGTGGGAACCAGCAGAGAGCAAAGATGAGGACGAGGCAGAAGACAGCTTTGGCCACCTCTCTCCTCTGCAGAGAGAAACAAAAGATTAGAGATAATGAAGTTTGTGTAATGGAAGTTGTATCAGTATTAAGAACTTGTTATTATTAATAGTTCTAATTAATAATAACAATTATTATTAGTAATTATTCTGATGTACTGTCCAACCTGTTTGAGGTGCTCACTGAGAGCTATCCGAAGGCTGCCGTTCCTGTGGTTGAGCATCTCGCTGGTCATCAGAGTGTAAAAGAAACCGGTGCAGGCCAGTGGCACACAAAAGTAGAAGCCAAACAGCCACCAGTCCTTTGCATCCTTGTAGAACTACAAAGAAAAGCACATGTGTTGCAGTAGCTTACATTTAAACTGAAAAAAGCATGAATTACTATGTGGCCTAGTAGGTTTGTTTAAAAAAAAAGATGAAGAGCTGAGCTTTTTCAAGCCACAATTTTCCACCTGTCCCCCATACACATCCTCTGAGATGCCCTGTCCACTTACTCTTCCATCCAACTCCCCCCACCTGCCTGACCCTGCTTTAAACTCTAAGAAATCCTCTGACCTGAATACTGAATACAAATTTCTGTTAATTTTCCATAATTGCTAATTTCCTACCAATTGCTCCTGTTGCCCCTCTACCTGTCTGTGAAGGGAGGATCTCTCTTTAAAATGTATGTATTAATGATGTTGACCTTTAAGGCCCAAATATGAAAAACATCATCTGTGATGTTGAAATGTAATAGTAAAGCTGAAATGATCTGATTTGGCTAGGTATAATCTGAATGTCTATGTTTTTGTAATTGAACCCGACCCAGATCTAAACCACTACCAGACAACCCCTGGACTCCAGTGCTATTGAAATCTATGTGAATGCTTCACGTGTGTTCTGCAGTGAGCCTGAAGACAAACTGGTAATGAGTCCATCTGGCTTCCCGTGGTTTTAAAAAATATGATAAGTATGCTCCTGATAAAAACCACAATTTTAAAATCATACAGATTGATTGAACTTTATTAAACATCCATGAAAAGGAAAAACCAAAGCTTTGGCCTCATAGGTCTTAAGTACCAACACTGATATTTATTAAATAATGCAGTTAATAGCTGTAGGTTTCTAAGACCACAGCATTGTACTGCTGAAATTTTACAGCAGTGCTCACTTTTGTGCATATGGAAAAGATATGCACATGTGGCGCAGCTTGAGGCTTAAGATTTCAGTAATTGCACTTGGCCTGCTATCAATTATGTGCTCCAAGGATGTTAAAAAGGCCACAGTCACTGGGCGAGAGTAAGTGGACCAAATGTATTTTTTAAAGGGATACTCCGTTCAAACTCTTTTTCATTTTCACCTCCTTGCTTGAAAGGTAAACTTGGGTGATGTGGTATATTCTCAAGTATCACTTAGAGGTATTTTAAATTTCTCATGTTTTTAATTATTCATGGCCTAAGCAGGAAATATTGCAGGCCATTGATTTTACTGTCATATAGATGCTCTAAAAATATATGAACATATAACCAAAATAGTGCATCAGTGTGCCAGTTGGCCATTAAAAACACTCTCTAACTCAGGGAAAACAACACATGCTTTTACAAAGATGGAAATATTAAGTTGAGCTTGCACTTTCACTTTAAGTAGTTCTCATGCAGCTGGTTTTCCTATCTCATTAGTCCAGTAATGTTTTGTCTCTTTATTACAAGATTCAACAACAACTCCTCTGTAACATGTGCCTTGACACAATGAACAATATGGCACATCATGGCCTTAATACATTCAAAACAATGGAGCAAAAAAGAAACTCACAGAAACAACAGTTTTCATACCCAAACATGATAAGAAAAGGATGATAACTTACCATCATGAAGTTAGATTTAGGGCTAAGCATGCATGTGCGCATGGTTTCGTTCCTGTAGCTGAAGGTGATTATGTCGAAGCCAACGGCCTCAGGTACTGCCAGGATGAGTGACAGCACCCAAATAGACACTATCTCAATGACTGTGAACAGAGGAATACCCACTCCCTGCACTCTGCTCCAGGATGCCACAGCCCTGTATCTGTGAGAGGATATAAAATTAGTACCCAGCGTGTGGCTTTGTGAATGCAAAACAGAAAGGTTACAGATATTAAATTGTTTACATTACATGAATCTGATTTGAGGATATTGAGTTAATGCAGGAAAGATTATCATACTGAATAGCATTCCTGGGATACAATTGAGTAAATTTCCCTGAGGGAGTCATCCCAAGGGATCAATAAAGTCTAGTCTAAGTCTTTAAGTCTAAGTCTAAATTGATATTTGAATGTATAAAATATAAAATATTAAGTAAAACAGGTATGCAGCAGTTCAGTTGCTTTCAGTCACACTGTTTTAATAAATAGAAATCAGTCAACTCATCATTTTCCTCGTCTCTCGTGACTGACTAAGCTAACAACATTTTCTGTATGCATGGCAGCACACCAAACACAACAAACTGCTCAGTCAGCAAAGAATATCAAAATGTTAAGAATTAATGACGAGAGATGATCAATTGTTTATTTTGAATATCTAATATTTATATTTTTGTGAAGCCTCCAAACAGACTGGCCCATGTTGGCAGAGGGGTCTGTCTGTTGGCTTGTGTTTCCCACGCACTGAGTACTTGTTTGCTTGTTTGTTTCATTAATGGAAACCACTTGTCGAAATGTTTTAGTAAAATCGTGCATCAAGATTTTATGGCAAAAACAATATATTTTTCATGACACATTTGAATTTCTCTGTTGAACAACATGGCGGCATTTATATTTTACTAAGTGGTAATGTATCCACCTTTTTCTCTTCCTCCAACATTGAAAAGAAACAAAAGAGACTCAAGTACTTTCATGATGCATGCAGACAAAGAAACGCTACATATTTCCTGGAAGAGCATCTGCTCTTGAACGCAGCTGTACAGCACTGCAGCCAGCCTTTTTCTCATAATTATCATTAGATATAGCTGCATTGTTGAACCTTGGAGCATTTTCAGAACATACAGGGGAGCCTCTTATCTCCAAAGTTGTGTCTAGTGTATAAGGTGAGATGACATTGAGCTTCAGCACTTCATGATCATTAATTATTCATTAGGAAATTTCTATCAAGGCACTATTAAAAAATAAATTAGTACACTCAGTGTACTATACACACAGTATGAATCAAGATAGAGTTTTTAATATTAATATCATATATAGAGTGTCCAGTGCCTATATCATACTCTTAATGTATGAATATGTTACACAAAACAAAAAACAAAACAATTCACACAAGATTTGAACACTGAGGCAACAAATAGATGAGCATGAAGATAAATAACCTCCCAGTGTACACAATTAGTATTGACCTTGGGAGTTTCCTGAAAGTGATTATCTCACTCTCTCTCTGATTACACTAGAATTGAATCAAAATGTCATATAATTTTGGTTAAATGAGTCTCTGTATCTCATTAGAACCAAAATTATATTAGAAGAAAACATTTGAGACAAATTGATGTGAAGCAATGCTCTCGTGTGCTGAGTAAAAGAATTGGATGAACTGGTAAGGCTTCTTGGCCAAATCAGATTTGTTTAATTTGCTTTCCAATGATTTGACTGCCTGCTTTAGTGAAATTATATTTGCTTATTCTACTGTGACAAAGTAAACATGAACAAATATATTAGCTTCGAGAAACAGTTACAATGTCAAGGTAGTTATGGAAGTTAGGAAGTTATTATGCAGATTTACACCACAAACAAATTTAAGTAATTTCTTTTTCTGCTTAAACTTGTCTATGAAAGACCTTTGTGCTGGTCCATCAAACCCCAGCTTAATCTGATACAGCTCTTGATGTGACTTTATAAAGCAGTGTGGAGTGTAATGGCACTGACCTGTCCACACTGAGGGCACACAGGGTGAGAACAGTGATGCCCACAGAGGCTTTCTGCACGAAGGGCACAAACTTACACAGACACAGGCCAAAAGAACTCTCACTAAATGGAAAGCGTGACGCCAGGAGCTGGTGGAAAAAACACATGATTTTCATGAACACAAATCTCAAAGGAACTTAATAGTATCATTTAGTATTATCCAACAGTGATCACAAATAATAAGTCTTCACAAGTCTCTATGGAGCTGACTATTAATCTCACTTTTGTTACTGAATTAATGTTGACCATGGTTACGATCTATGTAAGGCAATGTTACTGCAGATTGAGGCACATCAAAGACTTCTCAACGTCATCTTAACGTCACCACGAGTTTAGTCTGACACGGACCATATGGAACCAATCACCCGATAGAAACTTTGAACAACTTTTGCTGAACTTTCACATTTCCTGCAAACGTAAGACCTCTCAAAACTTGCAACTGAACTTTGATAATAAGTTGCTTTGTTGTCGCTAGTATGTAAGAGACACTTCTACAAAATCCTATGACATTGTTTCCTTTGGTAAAATAAGTCAAGGCCATGTGACCAGAGGTTCTTTGTTTTGTCATCACAGTGGTCTTGGCAATTTTCCCTCCAAGGACACAACCTGTGTTGAATATGTTTGTCTATGCTGGACCCAGAGGAAGAACTTCCTGGTACTTCCTGGCCTTCTTATGTTTACTTGTGCAGTTTAAGTTTCCCAGGAGTAGAGAAGAGGAGCTCACACCATTGTTTTTAAAGTATAAGTAGATGATTATTTTTGGAAACACTGTCATAGCCCTGAGGAAGTGAACGGGGGGCCTTCGGTGTGGTTTCGACGTGGCTCTTTCCTTGTTTGTGTGTAAACTGTTCCCCCAGTAAGATTTTTGTTTCCTCTTTGCACATGTGTTTCCCAGACTACAAAGTCACTGTGCCCTCAAAAGTCCCAAGATAATTTTAACCAGGTGGCTTTGTCATTCTTCTCTTGTGAAATGGCAGCCCATGATACACGCATAAGACCTGGTTGACCGACCAGTCTTCATTGTAATACAAGACATGACACTGTTTACTGGTATAAATCAACCCAAGACAGGAACCCTTAGAATATCAAACATTTCATGCTTTAAAGGCACAATCCGTAGTGTCAACAAAAATCAAAAGACAAAACTGAAACAAGCTATGACTATAAACCAACTAAAATTGATCGACAGGTCTAAATGCATTGATATTCATTAGACAACTTGTACAGTATCTATAATTCTAACTCCTCCATTATGAATGTGTATACACTTTCCATGAATTTGGCTGAAAAAATTATGGATGGGGCCTTAACGAACAACTGAGTCAAAAACTCCTCACGTGATTTATCAGAGTAGTATTTTTTTGACAGAAGTGCCTCCAGATAAGGGTCAGTGACTGATGTCCCGGGTCAGCACAAGGCCACTGGCATGTGTGACTGCAGCCTGATTCCTTTGTTTATTTAAGACAGCCATATCCCTGCTCCTCTCATCACTAATCTGTCCACAAGATGAAGATAACAGCGTCTGACTGATTACACTTTCCCATCTACTTGCACCCTCCCACCCCGTATTCCCGTCAGTAATATTCCACTTTAACTCTGCGTGTCACTTCCATTGTTGCTGCATTTCATCATATCAACGCAGAGGCCAGTATCTCAGCAACATGGCTATTATAATAAGGTTAAAACTTGGAAAAATGGAAGTGAAAACTTTACCTTGTATGCAGTGATGGGTATATCAACGAAAATGTAGATAAGGTCACCCAGAGCCAGGCTGGCAATCAGGGCATTGGGGCCGTTCCTCATGCACTTATTTCGGTATATAATCCTCAGGAGAGTGGCGTTGCCAACCAGGCCAACCACAAACACTATAACTGAAATTGTAGTGTTGATGTACTTAAAATAGTCATTAATAGAAGTCATTTGCAAGCACATTGGAGGTGGTATCAGCCTCTTTACGACAGTTTCATTTGAAGAACCAGACACCACAGCTTGTGCATCAGCCCCTGAGGCCCCCAGGTGGACGCTGGGCCCTGTGCTTGGACTGATGGTGCTGTAGAGACCTGTAGACTGGACGAGAGAGCCCTTCTCCGCTTCAGCACTGTTTATCTGGCACATTCCGCTGGCTGTCATACAGGCCATTAGCACCAACACATGCACAGCTGGGGTATCCATTATGGAACACATTGGGTGCTTTGATTTCACTGATTGAAATACTGTCCCAATATATCACTGGTGAGAGAAGATAAAAAAAAGGAACAAGAGGAAGATTTGGTTATTTTTCAGACAACACACTTCAGAAAAAAAATCCTGCAACTTGAATTGCTATCTCTTCATTTTGCCTCCTCTAACCAAAGTGGAATATTATGTGTCAGTTACATGAAAGTTTGACAGCTTTACTGTCCCTTTCAAATGCTGTGAGGAAGTTTACAACTTCTTCAAGACTTCAAAAAGGTTTTTTACCAAGGTGGCACAGATGGGAGATGCCAGGACTAGTTACAGTTAGACAGTAAAGGATGAGGCGTCAGCAGAGCACACTGGGCATCTCTTTTGCTCTCAGACATTCCTGGAAGATGGAGCACACGGTTACGTCTTCATGTCAATAATGTTGCGAGGCTTTATGCCTGCTTGTATTGTTTTGACATTAAGTCCAGTCTGTGGCTTTGCAACTGACTGATTCCCTCAGTTTTGCATTCTCCCTCTGTTTCTAATTTAGAAAGGTTTAAACATGTGGTTACAAAACAAAGAGCTTTTTTTAACCACGGAAGAAGTGCTCCGGGGCTGATTCCCAGTAAAATGTGCAATGCAAGCATGAAGGTTCAAATAAAACTCAGATGAAGACTATACAAAAAATACATGCTTATACCTCATACTTTGGATTCCCCTCTGAATCCCTTGGTCCTCTATTTAGTTTACTCTTATGAAATCATAGCTATCTTCACCTTTACCGTCTCTTAACAAAGAGCACAACAAACTCTCTGGACAAAATCAGAGTAACCCATTTGACAAAACTCCTGCTAAAGAGCAGATAAAGTTTCAAACTGTCAGATCGATGGTGAAGCCCTTTTCATCATGTCACAGTACAGGCAACTCTTATAGCCCAGAGTTCTTCCTGTTCAAAGTCCCAGCTGTCACCAAGTACACAAAGAACTATTTAGCAGCCAGCCCTTCAAGTAGCATCACAGTTTAGCATCAGCATGACACTGCTGGGATCTGTGACAGCACGCAAACTGATCTATCCATAAATAATAAATACGTTTGGTTTTCACCTACCGCTTCTAAAATGTCTGCCTGGCCCCCTTGGAAACTGTCAGGCAAACTTTCGGCTGAAGCCCCCAGACATCTGTATCACATCACATGAGTAATTAACGCACTATCAAAGCCGCACCGTATCCCACTTGGTTTGAGCAATGCACCCGTCTGCTCTGAGGTGCCTTCGCATTATGGCTCAGAGTTTCCTGTTGAGAGTTTGCAGTATGTCTGAGTGTGTGTGCCTGTGTGTGTGTGTGTGAGAGAGAGAGGTTGTGTGTATCTCTGCATGTGTTTGTGTGTGTCAGAGCACCAGTGAGACACTTTGACTGGGTGGGATAGTAAATCTCCACCTCCCTTTGGTAACAGACTGGGCCCCCTTTGGAAACATCACCCCCCTCTCTCCTCTCTCTCAGAGGCACCGCCTGCTGACAGTCATCTCCAAGGCACAGCAGTGCATATACACACACACACACATTCATACATACACACAGGGGCAGGGGCATCTGGGAACCCAACGCCCCTCCAATCTGCCTCTTTCCTTAAAGCCCTCCTACCATCTCTTTCAGTCCCTCTCCAACTCACATTATGTCTTGTATACATTACATGCAACTGTTTCCTCACACGAAAGGCAGCAGAGATTAGATTAGAGAGGAGGAAGGCATGAGGCAGTCAGTGCCCATGTTGTGATGTTATGTTTCTTTTATTTGAGAAGGGGAAACTGAGAGAGGAAGTGGAAGCTAACCATCAGCCAGTCTTAACTTTTACAGACTAACCAGAGTGTGGGTGGTCAAACCACTGCTACACGTGAACTTTAGCTGCAGTGTTGTAATAAAGCTTCTCATTAGCTGTAAACGGTGGATAATTACTGTCCAGTAAATGATAAGTTGGGGAAAATGTGGTCAAGTCTTTCAATTACCAGGCATACTGTACAATTACAAAATAACAAAAACCTGAAAAACCCAATTAAAAAAAAAAAAAAATCCCAACAGATCCCAAACAGACAATACTCTGTGAGATGACTAAATGCTTCAGTGAGGAAAGGAGACAGTTCAACGTCAAGAGACAAGAGTGCTCCTACATCAGTGTCCATTATGGATTCCAAAATGGACCATTTATTATGATGTGCGCTAAGAGCAGGAAGAGGGCTATCAAAGTCACCACGATCTGTCTTTCCACCTGCCAAAGAGCTGACACAGCATCTGCTTAAAGGGGGAAAACCACTCAATTAAAAAAAAATTCTGATGTTATTTCTGCTATGTCTGGCAGAATTCAGTACATATTTGTTAAAAACTGCCAAATTCTCTTCTGGACAAATTAAACAAACAAATAGATAAATAAAACCTCCTCCACTGAAATTAGAGTAGAGGTAGAGAATATTGGACTTTTCTATTCCCATTGGGCACTTTTATAGGTACCTTAAACATCATTGTCTGTTCAGTTTTTGACTGAGGGGTACACTGGTGTGACTATTTCCTTTTTCTAGACATTAACTCAATTCTGGCTACATAAAGTACAAAAATTAATGTAAAGAGATGTAATGATGTCAACCTATGTTATGTCTTTATTCATGAGAATATAGTCGTATCTCTACCAGTCAAAAGTTTTAGAACAGCCCAATCAAATATTTACTACTGATTATACAGACAGTATGTGATTAAAATGATGGAGAAAGAGGAACGTGGGACAGTATACTGATGAAGAAAGGGAAATGTGATTAGACTTGAGATGATGTACAAAATGCAAACTACACCAATCAGTAAAATTGCTTTCCCGTTTTTCTGATACATATACAGTTCATCACTATACATAATTTGTAACACAACAGTACCATGCCAACTGATTTAAGTGAAACTTCTGTGCTTCCTCCCAGAAAATATAGATTCAGTGTTTGGTTCATTTGCAGGTACTTTTCCTACAGTCAAATGTGACTTAATTGGGTAATGCCAATATTTACAGCCATTTAAAATTAAAGGGATCATGTTTTCTTTAATTGTAGTCATGAATATCTCATGGCTTCTGAATTAGTTATGGTCAGCAGTGGTGAATATTTAATTTATTGGAACGTGATTTGCTGATGGCATCTGATTTTCTTACCCCTAGTTTTTTTTTTTTTTCAAAAGTCCCTTGACTGTTGGCAGCTTCTATGACATTTTAACTTTTGAGGGGGTAGTAGAGCCTTTGTTAGTAAATCCATTAATATATAAATGATGAAACCTTTACCTGCTCCCAGTTGCTTTGGCTTTCATGTTGTTGTTGTGTTGTTGTTTGGATCGTAATCAGGTATTAATGCCATTCTGTCTGAACTCAAAGATGGCAGGCTGCCTGGTAATTCATATGCTTGTTCTCTGATGGCATCTGTCGAAGTGTGCTCTCTGCATATTGGTACATACCCTATGGGAAATTTCAATCCAGCCCCAGACTGAGTGGGATGTAAGCAATTTCTTAACTGGGACACTTGCGCAAAAACAGAAAGAACAGAGAGGCAAAGATACAGGGAGAAAGAGGAAGAGAGAGAGAGAAAGAGGGAGGGGAGAAAATAAGTTTGAGGCCAATTCTACTGTGACAAGCAATGACAGAGTGAGGAGGGTTCAGTATACTGCCTGGCTTTATTAATTTGGGACATATGGTTCAGACAAACAAAAAAGTTACAGCTTGAGAGAAAAAAGAAAACGTGAACCGTGATGGTGGAATTTTCATAATAGCCTGAGTAGTGCCAACGTTTGACTTCATCTGAAATTAATCAATATAATATTAACAGACTACTTTAATTAGAAGGAGGGAAACTTTGTCAAAGCAGTGATGATGATATCTGATGAAAAGAGCCTGTGGAGAAGTCTGTGTTCTCGAGAAGAATACAGTTGTTGTAAAGTTCCTGCAACTTTCTTCACTGTGGCCTCAAGCTCTCTGAAGGTGTCTGCTTCATTGTAACTGACAGAAAAGGTTATTGTTGTACAAGTTTACTATGATAAATCTGCAGAAACTTGGAGCTCTGATGTTATGTGATCCTATATTTTGATTGAGTTACTTAGATTCACATTTCATTCAGTGTTGTAAAAAAGAAAAGACTATGATTGACATTAAAGTAATACATCCAATTTTTAGTTATCCATTGCATAAATTGGAAGCAGCACGGCACATCAACAGAATAATATTTAGCACATTAAGTTAATTTTGATTGCTGCCATTATGAGTCTTTTGAGAGTTATCTCACTTGATTCCCCATCCGAAGAGCCAGGGTAACAGGGACAGCCGTTTTGATGTGCATTGTATAGATATTAGATCTTCTCTGATTCATATCTGAGAACTGCATTCAAACAACACCTCGCAATTCCCAAACTCGGCTCCTTCCAGAGGATGACTCAGTCTTACCGGCATCAACCCACCAAACTGAAATCAGGGAGGAGTTAAGGCTGGGGATAAATGAAGGGAGGGCAACTGCCGATTTGAAACATAAACATGTTGAATACAAGGAACATTTGTAGGAGATTGCAGTAGTGTGGTGTCTGTTTAATTTGTTAACTTTCTGCTAGATGCCAAGGGTATTGATGTTGCCGGCTAGCAGTATTGGCAACATCATTCATATTGGGAAAATTCTGGAACTGTTCTGGCGGATTTGCATGAAACTAACAAAGAGGAGGAAAAATAAAAGTGTTAACTGATTACTAATTACTAACTGATTGCTATAATGTTTGTTGGTATACAATACCATCCAGAGTCTCTGGAGTCTCTTATTCATAGGAGAGAGAACTGTCCAGGAGCTCGCACGTATACTGTAATTTGATGTGGCTATAGCTACGAGCTGAAACTCTGTCTGAAATAGCCAATGTTTAGCTGTGATAAAAGTTTGTGAGGTCAGCACATTATAGCTCATATCAGTTGGACAGCCCATGCCAAGCCACAAGTATTTTTAATTAGTCCCACATTTTTATCCACTATCGCCAGCTGTACCAAGTCAACCATGCGTCACATTCTGCAGTCCAACCTTTTGCACTGCAGATTAATGTTCACATCTGCTGCACTCAGAATAGAGGCCTGTTGTATTCTCATGCACGGACACATATACAACATTTCACTTAGATTTTCACTATGATGCTTTCTTAAAATCAATGTTAGCAGGTAAGTCTTTGCATTTACATTTAGTGTTTTGTTAGAGCATTGTTAAATTGGATATAGCTCATGTAAAGATTCTGTAGTTTTACATGAACATAATTATTAGTATAGAGGATTCTGAGAATAGTATTGTGCTCTTGTTAAGGGATTATTGTTGCATTTGGAAAACATAGATGAGGATGTTGATGTCGGTGTCATCTGTACCATCTGTGTGCGTTAAGTGTTCAACCCAGTATTAACACTGGAAACAAGAGAAAACCGATCTATCTTGATCTTTCAAAGTTGTCTTCAGGGTTGTCATCCATGTTGCCACGTTGTATCTTGTACGTGTATTCAACATGTGGAAATAGTAATCAGTTTATTGTGGCGTCATTAGCACATTGCTCATTAGAGTTGTTTACTGCCCAATAACAGCTGAGTCCAGTGACTGCACAATGACTTTCATATGATCAAACCCAACCCACTCTTGAAAGTATTAGTGGCTAGTTTTAAAGCTAACGAGACACAACATTGGAAGGCGTACTTTTTCCTGTTTTGGTGGGGGATACGGCAGCTGTTTACCAATGCTTCTGTTCTTGGAACAAAACCAGGCTAAAAGAGATCTGGACCAATCTCTCCACTTAAATCAAGGAAATGAAATTGATTGTTGATCTTTTCATCTAAGTCTGAATTAGTGTGCAAGCATGTTTCCCATAATGCTGAGAGTATTCTTTCATATTCATTTCAGAATTAACATAAGTGCAGAATAATTAAGTAACACTGTGGGAAGGAAACAGTTCATTATGGTGATGATAAAGGGTTACATTGTACAGCAGCCAAACAATGGTATCAATTAATAAGTGTAAAGTGAGACACTGTCATCCGGTTGCCATGCCATTAATTTTCCAATTTGTTGCCATAACATACACTACTTGCAGGGTTCATATGCTTAACACAGAGCTCTTAGATGACAGGGTAACTGATAGTGGAGTCAGTTAGACACAGCCTAGACACATTCCTGCTTACAGTCTGGCTCTTGTCAGACAGACCCTAAACGCGATAAACCCAAGAGTCTTAGCCCATCGCACTTTGCTTTCCCCTATCAGAAAGCCCATGAGTGCATGCTCAAAATGTCTGGGACATAATTATAACTCCATGTCTGTCAAACCAGCAAATACATCTGTTTTTGAAAAATAAAAATCGGTCATTAGATACTTGCACTGCACTGTGGTATTTTTTAAACATAGATATCTTTGTGTACATTCTGTATAAACTTCTAATTAGTGTGAAGTTGTTGTGTTGTAAGGCTCCTTGAAATATAAACTGCCACCGAAGCTGTGATCAGCACTTTCTAGTCTTTACTTTGTGTAGGCTGCATTTGAAAAACATCTGTGGGCAATTTGAAAGTGGCATGCTACTTGTAAATACAGCTGTGAGGATCAAGTGGCCAAAATGGAAGATAACAAACCTGAGTCAAGAGAGACTGATGGAGTTTCCTTGTTCAACTTCCAGATGTTGTTTGCTTCAAGTTTTTTACCTGATAAAGATCTGATATCAGATGGCAGTTTTAATGTATTTCACCATGTAACTGCATCCATCTGCTCGGTAAGTGCTGAGCCTGAGAGATTCACAAAGCTTTCTTTCTTCCTTAATTGCTGTCTAATAAATTTCTGTCGAGCGGTGCTCTCCTGTCCACCAATGCTCTGCATGCTTTCCCCCTAATCTGTTCCCAACTGTCTATCATATCCAGTTGCTATTTCAAAAGCACCAACCTCTTGCCTGCTCCCCACCCCCACCCTCCAGAACACTTTATCCCTGCACTTATTTCTCTTGATTGTGAACAATGTTTTTTTCTGTTTTGATGCAGGGCATTAGGCTTCTCAGAATGTGGAAATTCTGAAGAGGATGCTTTTCCTTTAAATGAATACTTTACTTTCCTAAAAGTTAATGAAAATGAATGCAAACTATTATAAATATTAGTTTAAGACGAGAAAAATGTTCATGTGGTCTCACTAAGAAAAATATTTATTTTTGCGATGCATTCTACACCTGTAGAGCCTAATGTAATTCAATTCAACAGCTCCCATAAATTCTACAAAGTCTATAAGGTTCAGTTTTTGTTGACAATGTTGGAAATGTCTAAATTCAATCATATGTTTATATGATTTATATATTTAAAACAGGAGGGACACCCCTGAATACAATGCAGTCTAGAATACCACCACTAACAAGGCGGAATAGTTGTATTGGATTGAATTAGACTGCACAGTTGTACATAATAAAAGGGCTGCTAGGTGTAGGATAGTATTTTTCAGAGGGTCCCAAAGTAATGAATCTTCAAAAGTCCTCTAAAATAACTTATGAGGCAGAACTGACATTGTTGTGGTTAACTGCCAGTAAGCTTTGGGTTGAAGATTTACCTTATGACAGCTACATTAGTCAATGTAATATGATAATGAGCAAAAAGTAACTGGCAAAACTAGTGCCACTGTAGTCCCGCCATACACAAGGGTAATTAAGCTTCTATTTTTGTGTTGTGATGCATTAATAACAATTCATTCAAACAAAGTCTGTTTTTAACACATGGACACATGGGTTGCACCTGTCAGACTAGCCAGACAATGCACACACACAGTTGAAGTTATAATGTATATTTGCAAGCTTATAGTGTGGCAAAGAAAGAAGTTATTGTTTCTGGGGGTTTTTTCTCCACACATAACAAAATCTACAAAGGAATGAGGCTGGCAATATTCTATATGTTTTAAGTTTTCAACAAATCCCATGAAAAGACCAAAACCAAAAATGATAGAACTAGTATTGACTGTATAGCCAAAACCTGATATACGGTAGCATATAATTACAGAACCTGGCTATTTTAAGAACTTATTTAGCCTTTGTATTGCACACTCTTAAAGATTTATATCTGCTGGAACCAATGGGCTTGAGTGCTTCAGACAGGACAGAGAAATCAGAAAGTACTGATAGACAAAGTAAAACATTGTTTGTTTTGGTCTTTTCATGGAATTTATTGAGAATAAGAATAATATACAGTAGAATATTGCCGGCCTTATCATTTAAGGTTGTCAAACTATAGCACAGATAACACATATTCATCATAGATGAATGAACAGACTGTGCTGTGATGACAATCAGTGTTTCAAAATGTTTATTGACATTTCATGTCATCACGTTGCCAAACAGCTGCACTGTTGCAAACTGTGGTTTCAGACTTTCATGCATGATACATTACCTTCTCTGGCTGTATTTTGTTTATCCTCTGTGTTGATTAACAGACCACAGGGATTTTGTGGCCTCGTCTGCCCCCTCATACTGTATGACCTTCTGAGTTTCAATTCTCCTCCAGTGCACTGCGCAGCAACTCCCCAGACCTTATCATTCTCTCTTGTGTGTATGAGTAAGAGACAGAGAGAGGGGGGTGTCAAAGGTTAGAGGGGAGAAGACTGACACCATCTGGCAGTGATTGTGTCTCTGATGAGAGGCTGAGATATCATGTGATGTGCCTTGAATGTGTATTTGTCTGTGTATCTACAGAACACCTTATAATTCTGATCATTTATAAATGTTTATGCTAAGAGAAATGACATTTCGTTGTAACCATTTACACACACTGACTTAACAAAGTGACAGTTACATTTTCTTAATACTCCAGTTTAATGAGTATGCACGAGGACAAAAAAACACTTCACACAAAATCCATAATGCTAACGACGCAGTGATACCTTCATGTGTTATAATTCATGGATAATCGCACTGATTAGCTGTGATGGCTGTGATTCATGGGATATGCATATTTAAGCACCCCTCAAATCAATTAGCCTCAAGCAGTAAACTGACCTTTGACTTTTGTAATGGGGCCCTTATTCAGCCCTGAGGGTCAAAGGATACTTAGAGGCCCACCTGTGTAGACAATTAAAACCAGGAAGCTTGTTTTCAAACTAAAACACTAAAAAGGTCATGTTAACGCACAGAAGCAGTTGATGGGCAAAACTAAGATATTTATTATATATTTATATGACTTGGTGATCCTCTACAATATGGCAGATGTTTTAATGTTTTAATTGTCTCCTCACTGACTGCCTCATAGGTTACTGAATCATTTATAATGCTCTGTGAAATAAGTGGTTATAATGCATAAATAAGAACTTTTACATTGTTCACATTTGAATGAAAGCCTAAGTGCCTGCAAAGCATTGGCTTTCACTAACTTTAAATATTTATTACTTACAAACTTAACTTAAAATCTGATGGCTTGTTCTAAAGGATTGTATAAAAGGCTAAAACAGCTGAAGAGACGATGGAATCCTTCCGTTAAATTTATACTCACAATCTGGCAACCCAAGATGTCTCCTCTTGATGCACTGCATCACCTTCTGACTGATTTCTGTCATTAAATATAATATATTATAAATCAAATCATAAGCATATCTATGCATAATTAATTGTATAATTATGAACCCACATATACATGTGCCCTTTTCCCATGCCATGGCACCGGACTTACTTGAGAGTTGGTTCCTGTGTTCTTGCCTTATCACTCATGTAGTCGGACTGTGTAATGTGTCTGAGTAATACTGACCCAGCCTTTCACGTTGATTGTGTTTCCTGTGTTTGATGATCAGAGCTGAGGAAATGGGCACTGCCAGGGCAGGGCCACCATGTGACTTACTGTACGTTTGAAGATATGGGTCATTAACTGCAGGGCCTGCTCTTTTATAAGGCTGTGGGTTTTTTGTTGGGTTCTCTGAAAGGCTTGTTGAGGTCACTGCATTGGTATAGGCTGATGACGTACAAGTGCTCACAGCTCTACCCCTTCTTATGTGAAATGTCATTCAATACTTTGAGAGAATATATGTACTATCTATTATATCTGAACAGGATTTCACCATATCTATTCTAAGGTAGGATTGTTTCATTGACTTAACGGCATTTAGGGGAAATTTTGGTGACGACACTGTGGCATGTTTATTTCTGTGAGACCTCCACCAAAGTAAATGCTAACATGCTATGATAGTCACCAATGGTCCAGTGTCATTTCAAACAATCTGACTTCAAAAAGCTTGAGTTGTTTTTTCAATTCCATCTATCACTAGTCACACAAGGATTACAGTCAGGCAGCCAGTGTGTCAACACTGATGATTTGCAAAGGGCACAAACTCTGTTCATGTCAAACTAGCTGAGAGCCAAAGTCAGGCCTGCTGAAAACTATGAGTGGACATCAGCATTATTAACATCATCATCATTTCCTGTGCTTGTTTACACTGAATGTTCCTCAGCAGACAGGGCTGCTGTGTGTGAAACTATGATTATCAGAAATGTTAAAGACCATTAACAATGTCAGTTAGTGGCTTAAATGTTATACGTGGCTGTGCCAGGAAATCTGGATTGAAATAGATCCATTTACTCTTTATTTAGTTCACAGAGTTCCAACGTTAGTTTCTTGAGAAACAATATTAAAAACATTGCTGGGGAAAAATACTTTTGGTTTTACTTGTGTATATCTGGGGGAAAAAAAAGAAAAAAAAGACTTCAAAAGCCTGTAACAAAGAACTAATTATAACACCAGGAGTTCTTGGACAAGGAAGACACATAATAACTGCCCCTCTGAAGTAATTGCTGTCCATAAGTCTGGTTTACAATTGAGGTCATACTTCTCAAAGAAACTCTTAACCTCATAAATCTCTCATGTTACATAGTCTCATTGAAGACAATTCGATTATATCTATTCCTGTTGAACTAACAGCATTAAAAGAATCCATACACTGACTCCAGTCTTTCATATTGAACAAACAACACAGACATCATAAACAACAAGAAGCCAAGGTGGATCAATACTTTGGAAGTCACCTCACCACACCTTTACTGCCATATAAAACATGATGTCATATATTTATTTATTGGTGAAACCGGGTGAAACATGTTAAGGTGCACTGAGGCCATGAGGTAGAGATCAATGGAGCAGCATGAGAGGCTTCCTGTGGTTAGGGACCCTCAGAGGAGAGTGGGTTACATGTTTAGAAGTCTTGGATCACAGTACAGCCTACAGCCATACCTCCACCTCCATCTGGTGTCGTAGCCACAGCAGCCAGGCTAATGACCCAAGCCTGCTGGCTCTCGACTCAAATGGGCTAGTCATCAATATGTCTAACCTGAGGAGGGAGCTGAAGCTACACCATAGCAGGAGGTCCACTGTTCTAAGTCCATTTTCAATTTGAGGTCCTCTAATACTGTTGTAGGTCTTGCATTTTTGTCATAAGTGTGGGTTATTTAATATACATTTCTATATTTAAATGCAAATGACTTTTCTTGACACACTGTTCATTTAAGTTAAGCATGCTGCCTTACATTGTGTTTGACTTGATTGATTTTAAGATTCTATCTATAACTGTGACACTTTTACAGGATCAGACACAATTACATTTCATAATTTACTTGTCCTGTATTGTTCCCATGTAGCATTTAATGCTCATCAAGATAGTTAATGGAAGAATTTAAAACTACAAACTTATAAGAGATGAACTTAGAAATTACTTAAGCCAATAGATGATTTCCATTTGAGGTCAATACAATCAAAGATGGCATATGTCTTTTTTCCTTGCTCACAGACTGTTTAGCAGCACTGCACTTTATTCTGCCACTAGTGGCTGGAGGCCGTATTACAACATTACCGTTGAGGGAACAAAGACTTGCAGTACAGTATCAGTTGGGTATAGAATGATTGATAATCAGTCTTTTTGGATGAATGTGAAAAGAGTCTGTTTATCTCAGTTTTCCATAAACAGGAGCAACCTCCCTGCCCGACCCTCCACCCATTCCTCTTGTGATAAACACCAAGAATAAGAGGAAGACAAATTCAGGCAGCTCTCTTGTCTAAAACTCACTATGTCTTGTGAATACAACCATTGGGAGTTCCTTAATAAAACATAAACATAACAAACATGAGAAGACCTGAGATGACCTCTAGCATGTTGTGAATGCAAGGCCACCTACTGAGAGCCTCTTCAAAGACCTGGGTTGCTTGTGGTGTTAGGGTGCAGGGCAGAGATGAGTCTGTGCTCAACAATGTTTTCAGATGCCCAGAATCCAGATCTCCATCACTGTGCCTTTTTTTTCTCCAAAGGATCTAATTCCCAGAGAGAACACATGCAGTCTCATGAAACATGTCCAAGGAAAACAACCGCCCCTGTGACCTGCGGGGACTGTCAGTGTGGGCCCCTAAATCCTCAAGGGAGATCCCATGGGGTGAGCATGGGATGATTTAATTACACTAGGAAAACACTGTGTGTGTATGTGTGTATATATATATATGTGTGTGTGTGTGTGTGTATGTATAACCATGTTTTGCTTCTCTTACTTGGCTTAGCTGTCTTTGTAGACCATGGCATGAGGGACTGTTTGAACCACATGTTATTTCTTTCGTTCATCTATCTCCTAATTTCCAAGTAGTCCACTGGAATATATGAATGATGGGAACAGGAGAAGGTCTGGAGTGAATCTAGGAGGGAATGTAGAAGGAAACAAGTAGAAAGAATGTGCATGAGTGTGTTTTGGTGTATGTGGCAGTCCGCTAGTCTGTGTTTACAGGATGCATGTTTTGGACTTGGATGAAATCAGAGCTGGTTTTGGTTAAAATGTCGGCTCTTTACAAGTCTTGTGCTCCTTCTGTTTCTTCTCTTTATGACCATTTCTCTGCAAAGAAATTGTAAGTGGAAGTACTTCACTATGACAGAGAGAGGCAAATAGGTGTGCTGTCCAAAACACTGTTTATATTTGATATAAATTAGGTAAAATAGAAGAGGCTAATTTTTAGGCTGAATTACACACAGATACACAGCCAGACTATCTCATGAAAGATTTTATATCCTGTCAAACGAACAAAGAAATAAAACAAACAAACAAAAACCCCTACAAATTATAGTGATTGCAAATCAACAATATTAAGTCTACTTTATTGCCCTGGTTCAAATCACATGTTTTTCATCTAAGCAAGTCCTGGAATCAATAGCATATCAGCTATCCAACCATTTTCTACAAACACACTTATTACAAGTTATATTATACAGCTTAATTCACACTACTAATGAAGTCACCAACAATTCAACTCAGAGTGAATTTTTAAAAATATAAGACTCTCATAAGTAGAGTCCCAGAACTACACTTTGGTACAAATAATCCTTTTTATCAACATAACCTCTGTGTACAAAACAAAACAACAACTAAACAAAACAGCAAATGGGGAACAAGGGGCATCTATTAAAAAAAAAAGGAGGGCTACACACACACACACACACACACACACACACACACAAAGTCTTAGTCTTAAAAGCAAACAAAGTTAGACATGGTTTAAAGAATGTATATTGACCGGTCAGACAAAAAAACTGAGTGATTCCAGTGACTGTTATGATTTATTATACATATGGTGAGCCCCAGAGCTTATAAAAATGAAAACAGACTGCCACAGTATGACTGACATAGGTTGAAGAGTGCAGACACTGATAAACTAGCACTTTGTCCAAGAGATGTCAGCCAAGATCTATCACTAATCATCCACAGGCACACAAAGGTTCCACTATTTTACCCTAAAAGTTGAAAAAATGGCACTATTTAAAATAGCTAACTACTTTACCTTGAAATCAGGGTAAAATAGTTTTAGCAGAATTTTTCTCTGCATAAAATGTTTTGTTTTCTCACTTGTGTTAACAAAATCCTAATGCCTTTGTGATTGCTTCTGCGGTGCATAATTGCAAACATATGACAGCTTCAGTGGTACCTTCTACCCTGCATATGGTAGCACTTAATTGGTAAAAGCTTGAAGGCTGGAATAGTTCCTTGGCGTGTCGATGGCATGACTGAGTTTAGTCAAAGAGAAAAGGATTAAAGATAAAAGATCAAATGGCAAGAGAATGCTGGTCTGAATATACAACATTCTGCTTCCTGAGCGTCCTAAGCTGTATTTGCTTTCCAAGATTAATGCAGTGGCTATCACATAAACATCTCATGAAAATAACTGCTGCGAAATACTGGGGAGGAGTTTCTGTGGTGACCCTCTCTGGCATTGCAAATATTTTATTTGGTTTTAATGAGTTTATTTTGTTATTTAGAGATTTAACTTTGTCAAATGACAGCAAATATTTGCAGTATTGTTATGTCAAAGTTGGTGATTTAATAATCTTGATAAAGTAAACATGATTCAGCACAATGAAGCTGGTTATCTCTCTGTCTGTGAAGACAATTTTGCATCAGAAGAGTTAAAAGAAAGCTAAAAGAAAAAGCAGAAAAACCACAGCAGGGTAAACCGTGCCATCTGAAACAAATTTTCTGCCAATAAGCCTCCTTCGAGAAGAGGAAATACGCAGGGTCAAATCCTAGTGTGTATTGTGTAGCATCTGAACACTGTATGTGTTTGTGTTCCTCTCTGTAAACTGCACAGAAGCAACAATCCATTATCTGCCCTGTATACAATCTTGAAAATCTTTAAAAAAAGAAAAAAGAAAAAAGGAGAAAATTAAAGCGAGGTAACTGGGCCTGATTATATAATGGCACTGACTCCCTCCATATGTCCATGCATAGATAGAACTGCCTAAGGTATTTGTCATTTGAATCCCTCCTTTGATGCCCCTCATCAGAGAGGAACAGCTGATGTATATAATGGCACTATGGGGGAGACAGATATATCATCATTCAGCTGGAGCACATCCACCATTTGTCTGCCTGTTAAAGGACAAAAATGCGCAGAGTAAATTTAGAGTCATTTCTATCATCATGTTTAAATTAAAGTGATATGGCAGCTGTGTAAGGGTAATCCTTTCAGACCAACATAGTACTGTCCTGTAGGACCTTGAACTTATAGCAGCGGAGCCCCAGATATGCTGTGAGCTATTGGAAATGCCCTTGTGGTGTAGTGTGTTATTGGCAATAAACTACTGCAGCACAGACTTTAAGCAAAAAACATGCTTGGAGACCAGCTAGAGACATGCGTGAGAAATTTCTAACCTCTCTCAGGGTTCAGTGGGTTTTGGCTCTTTGCCTGGAATCGTCAAGCTCTGGATGACGTTTGGGGCCTTTTGATTTCAAAAGTATAAAAGGACAGTTTCTATAAACAGTAATAAAACTGATGATAAAATTAGAGTCATAGCGCTGTAACATTTAATACCATTTTTAATTTAGAGTTGTATAAATATCTAAACCAAAGGTTATTCTGAATTTGTTTTATAGGCCTGTAGTAGTGCACAAAAAAATAGCAAAGTTGAAAGAAATATCCGAAAACAGATTTTAAGTAGCAGAAGTGTTTCTTCATCTTTCCCGTCAAACTGATCTTGCAACCTCTTTAAGGGTGTCCTCAACCCCAACATTAGACATGTGAAGCTGAAGTTTTCCATTACTGCAAAATAACCTTCTTAGCTTTGGTGCTTTGAATAGCTTATAATTTACCTCACCTGGCAGAAAAAGTTCTTTATCTATTTTTGTTTATTATTTTGTTTGAGGGATTTTATTTTTGTGCCTTTGCCTAGAGGGATATGAAATATCTCACAGCTTCATAGTCCCAGTCCCAACAAGTAGTTTGTGGGTGCACAGAGGTTTTTCCAGCTTTTTCCTGCAATACTGTGTTTTTAGGATATGTCCACTAGATGTCATAGTTGCTTGGTTTTCAGGAATGTCCCGCAGTGGGGTTGTAAATCTTTACAGACTTTCCTGTGCTCAGAAAAAGCCTGATCAAGACAAACAGTTGTTTCCATAGACTTTTAGTAGTTTTTTTTATAATGGGCCTCCAAAATTAAAACATTTCCATTATTTATATATAACCATCCTGCATGTTTGTTAGCAGCTGCTGTCAATACTTTTCAGTCTGCACAAATGTACAAACTGTCACAAAGGCACACTATGAATGCTTTTAACTAATTCGTTACAGTGCTGATTATTTCACAGTTGCCTCTTGTGTTTTTTAAAAACATTTTAAGACATAAATGTAATAAATTGTTTTGAGTACTATCTTTTAAAAAATACTGTTAATATTTGACCTTAAACAGAAATTTAGAGGGTTGAAAATTAGTTGAAATTTCTACCAAATGAAAAACAGTCACTTGCATGCAAAAGTCTGTGCATTAATGCTGAAAAAAGTACCTTTAACATTTCGCTTTCCTTTTGCACAGTCAGAACAAAAGGAGGGTATCAGCCCCCACATGATATCACCCCCCCCAACCCTTACCCCCCACCACCACCACTGTCTTGCTTCTTCAATTTCTCCTCTCTCTAAATTTCTCTCACTGTGCATCTCTCCATCTTTCCAATTCAAGTCAGACAGATGCCTCTCCGGAACTTCAGAGCTGTGGAGTGGAAGTGATGAAAGCCACAAGCCGGGTCCCACTGCAAGACCCCAGCTCCTCGTCTGCCAGCGCAAACTCCCTCATTTAGAAGCACATCCTGGAACTGGGGCTGCTTTTTAATTAAAGCCTTGGTGGATTGGGCGAGACCCAGTAGAGGTTGCGAGGGAAACTTTAAAGTTGCACTTGACAGGTATATTTAAGTTCACCAAGTTTGACCAGATGGAACATGTATATTGTATAAGTCTTTGAATATGATGGTGTTGGGGTGGAAAGAAATATATCAAACAAGCAAAAAGAAAAAAAATCATGGAGGGGGGAAAAAGGAAAAAAGGAAGAGTGGAAGGGTGGGTGCTAGTTGAGGGATACAGACATGGGGAGCGTATAGGGAGCCCAGAGCAACTAGCATGGAGCAAGCAGAGCACAGCCTTCTGGGTGAATCTTAGATGTTGCGGCAAGGAGCATCTTAGGAATTAATTCACTAAGAGCAGCAGTCTTTATCTGGCGTCAGATAAAATAAGACATTTGGAAGACTTAATTGTTAATATTCATCAATATGTCTAATTATGCAGAGAAAAGTGAAAAATGTATTACGAGCTTCTTCGCAGATGAATGGATGCGTCCCTCAGAGAAGACACTTCTAACGTGTCTTTTTATGATTCATTAATCCATCTTCACTAATCAGCCGCATCACAACATCGGACAAACAAACACTGCTAAGTCAACTGATCAAAAAGATCCCAGCATGAAGTATTGAGCTGCACTCCCTTTGCGAAATCATCTTTGGGAGGCACAAACATTCAGTTGCTGTGCTATGGAGACAACCTTTTTACCCCCACCCCCTGCCATTTGTGAATGTTCTTCATCCAAAATGAAAAGTTTTCAAAGTGTCACAGTCTCTCAGCATGAACTATTTGTCTAACGGAAACTATAGCACTAGAGGAAAGTATGAAGTATGTGAACTGACTGCCTATAATACACAGAGTTTGAAATGTAATTTGTACATTTCTCACTGTGTGCAGTATTTGATTTTATACACTGACTGAGACTGATAATAAATGAGTACAAACAATCCACAGTGTGTTTTGTCCATTTTAGCCTTAAGAGTGTGGGGAGACCAAAGAGCTTTGTATTTGCTCCCTCTAGTGAATAATTTTGGAAATTACAAAACTGGACACTTGATCATAAAAGAAGATCATACACAGTCTTCAGTCACAGTCTTCTCCTCCATATATCAGCAACAACTAAAAAAAGCCAGATATACAATATTACACTATATTCTCTCAATATGAGAAACCATTTATAAGTTTCAAAAACCATTTAGCTGGAAAAAATCATAATTCCTCAGAGCCCAGTTGGTCAGCTTGACTATTTCCCAACACCCAGCAATTCTTACCCTTTGGCCATTACCCAGCACTTACACTTTGATTTCATCATCTTACTGGACTTATGTAATTGGGAAATTTCAAACTGTTGAGGAAGTACTTTTCACATCCAATATATCCTATTGACAT
Organism: Lates calcarifer; assembly: GCF_001640805.2. NCBI lineage: Eukaryota > Metazoa > Chordata > Actinopteri > Centropomidae > Lates > Lates calcarifer. Next base: position 7,028,016 of record NC_066837.1, on the reverse strand, counting down.
GGAATTTCTGTAAACCTGAATCCTCCAATGAATCTTTTATTTTATATTTTGGTTTTAAATGTTATATTGTGTGTAATGCTGAGCAATATGGTGAGACTAATGCAGGGCAGTTATGATGCTAATCTACCTGTTCTAATAATAAAAAACTGAATGAACTTGAATGAGCATTATTAATTGCCTGTATCAAACACATATGTAGCCACCATAGGGTACATCTTTCCCATGGATGGTACTTCAGTGAGCAGTTACAATTTAAAAGCAGTGGGCAGTTCTCTTTTGCTTCTGTGAATTAATAATCAAAGAAAAAGGGAAGAAGGAGTGTGGTCTTCAAAAATCAATGGACCCATCAACAAGGCTGGGTGTTGTGTGTGCCTTCCCTCACCTGGGTGGCTGAGTGTGTGCATGTACTTAGGTGTGTGTGTGTGTGTGTGTGTGTGTGTGTGTATGCACGTGCACACGCATGCCCATGCCCATACACGCATGCAGCACATCCATAGCTGCAGAGCTTTTGCACAAAGCTGAGCGATCATTCCAGCAGTTGTACATCTAAATCAGTGGCAAACAGAGAGCAGAGTTAACTTGTGTGGAGACGGAGAACTCTTTTGGGTTTGCTCCTTCTAAACACCAGTTGTCTCCTCCAATCAGTGTGGTCATGCCTGCATTATTGATACCGCAGGGGCCTGAGGGGTCCGGGCTCAGATGGTGCACAGCCTCACATTGTTCTCCTGTGTGTCTGGAGAGAGTCTGGTTGTTGGGAGAGCTCAGAGGTAAGCTAGGACAAAACTAAAATTAGGCCTAAAGCTGAAAACCTGAGCCAATTTATTCTGGTTTAACTGAAAATAAATGGTAGCAAGGCCTCTCTTGGGAGGGCTGATGGTCAGGGATTGCACCAGCACCTTATATAGCTAACACAAGGGAATGGTAAAGAGGGAAGAGTGTGCTGTATGGACAACAAGACACATCAACAGAGGCAATGTTCAATGAAGGAGAATTATATTTTCATTGTGTGTGCATGACTTCACCACTTTTGGCACTAGATGTACCCTTAATGACACAAAGGAGTTGACACTTGCTCCAAATAGTCATATGTCAATAATGAACAGCTACATATTATACCGATTAGAAAATGAATCAACAAGCATTTTGCTAACTGTCTAATGAATAAACAAATTAATGAATTTTGGTTCCTCTGCTCAAATGTGAGGACTTTTTTCTTTCACTATTTGACCACTGCAGCAACTGTACACGAATTTGGTGCTGCATAAAGACCTGAGTTTAAAAAGTAAATGAACAGAACAAAAATATTCAATTCTTTCCAGGGCTTTCTAGCCTTTCACAGCTACAGTTTAATTGGAATGCATATCTGTGAAACACACTACCAATTAGATGTAGCTTAAGTGACTGTTTAATTTTGCATCTACTTCTTCATTCAGCCTGAAATAAATTGCCCAAAATTAAATAAGGTGTTACATTTCATGGGCCAGAGTGGAATTTTATTTAAGTGAGGGATCTTACATAAACAGCACTAAATTACAAACAAACAATTAAAAAAAAACAAAAAACATTGTAGTACCACTGATATATATATAAAAAAATGGATTCAACAACAGAATAGTGGATATTAGTTACTTGTAATGAAAATCACACATTTTTTATTTTGTAGTCACATAAAACATATTATCTGATTATTTCAAACAAATTCTTAAATCAATGATAAATTGATTGCATTTGTTGAATCTATTTTATTTGCTTTTGCCACCTTAAATGACTATAAATCAGCACTCACTGTTTGAAGCAGCAAAGACCTAATCAAAGCTGGTGTCAAAATATAAAACACTTCATGATGACCATAACACCATGGTCATGCATGCTAAGTTCAGGTTTAAATATTTAAAATTATAGAGCAATATTCATTCACATCTGTCATAAAGGAATTGGGAATGTGGTTTACCTTGACGTGTTTTGATTTATTCTGCAGGCCCTGAGGTTATACCCGTGAATTAGAGAGCATCAATAAGGAAAGACCATCTCCCTTATCCCAAAAGTGATAATTACCAACATCACTATTGATCTGACTATTGATGCATTGCTAATTGTTTCTTGCAGTTATTTATTTAATTCCATCTCTGGCCATGTGAATGTGTTGACCTTGTGTGGCAGGAAATATGAGGGTTGTTCTGTAGAGGAAAAACACACATTAAGATTCCACTTAAAAACCTTAAAACAGCAAGGACTCTTCTTTTTTTCCATCCAAAGGAGCAAACTTGGTTATGATCTGTTCATGAGGATATAAAGCACAAGCGGAATGGCAATTTGAGTTGAGACATCGGATGTTACTTTAGTCATTTCTTCAGCGCAGCCTTGAAGAGTGATGCTCTTGAAGGTCTCCATGGATATTACTCAAGGTTCAAGATGGCATCATATTGATCAATTACAACACTATATTATCTAAGATATAGAATAATAATGAAGATTATTCATCATTAAATGCGTATTGGATTTAGCACATTAAAAATGTAGTCATATCTCTCAAATTAGCTTCTCTACACATTGGGTCTAAGAGAAACTCAAGGTCTGACTGCATGAGTATGTAATTATATTCGGGATAAATAGTGAAAGAGAAGATTTAGAAATAGTTTTAGAATTTAAACCAAGTTTGTTTAATGTTTGTGGCCAAAATCCAAAACATAAAAATTAAAATTCTATACAGAATTATATATATTTAAAAAATCATTTTGTATTGATAGCATTCTCACTGAAATTGAGCCCAGTATAATGAACATTTCATTTGTTATTCAGAATAATCAATGTGTTGCATGCTTAGCAGGGTTAATGTACTGACTAGATGCAGAACCAAGAGACACCCTATCAACCTGGGGTACCTTGAAATGGGCATATGCTCTTAGAACGTAACCTATTCAGTGACTGACAGGTTTTAGGAGGGCTTAAAAATACTAGTATAACATTACTTAAAATGTATCATTAAAACTCTACATATGAATCTCATTACAAATACTGTGGTGGGTGCAACCACTGACTGACTTTTTAAATGACCTTTTTAGGCTGCCATAAATCATCATGATTTAAAATGAAATATGCATTAATAAGTTGTGTGAAACTGATTTATTCTGAAAAAAGTTCAAGACAAAATAAAAATCTTGAACAGATCCTTATAATTAAAATTTATATCTGTGAATCATAAATTAAAGATGTTAGTATATTATCTGGGAGGGCATCAGTTTGGTGAGCACCAAATAAGACATGCAGTGAAAACATAGTTCACATTTCAGAAGAATAAATATGAAATAACACAAAAAGAAGGACTTGACATTGGTGCGGACAAATACAGTGGATGAAAATGTCAGTTTAAGAAACTGCAGACTTTAATGGAGTTGCCCTTACCTGAGGGCATGAAGAGGTGTAGGTGTCTGCAGGAGTCTAAGCATAATCAGAACTGACTTCTATGTTAAAAGTGATTGGGTCATCTCTGAATTGCCAAAAGAAAGCTCTGCTGTGTTTTTCTCAGGGTGTTATGTATGATGTCAGGTAATAAAAAATTGTAATTGACTTAAGGGGAATATTGTTTTTTTTTTTTTATCATCAGGTGGCAAAAAACTTCAAAAGATATGGAGACATTTGTTTTGCCCAGGTATGAAGCTAAATGTGTGTAGCAGGGCATTAGTGTGGTAGGAGAGTGGACAATCCACTTACTGTGTGTCAGACCACAGGTGCTTTGGGACACGCACTGCATGGAATTTACATCAGGGCCAAATGCAGTGTGTGTGTGTATGTGCATGTGCATGCATGTGCCCCAGTGTGTGGGCGTGCGTGCGTGTGTGTGTTGGAAGTGGTCGTCCGTGGAGACAGCTGGCCTTTGCCAGGACATCTGGTACCTGTCACAACACTTTGTGTGTGTGTGAACACTTCATCGGTGCGCCCTGCCCAGTTCTGCCCACCCATCAGGTAACTGTTTAGACCTTTAGTCAGAGCTGTAACAGAACATCAGCGAGGGCCATGTAGGTGTCTAATGCAAGGAGCGTGTCAGGCTTGTGTCCCAGCATGGCATTAGGAAGCCCTTGAAGAGGGGTAGAGTCGCTCCACTCGTTGCACATCCAGGGTTTTTGGACTTCATCCAAGAGTGAGGTGATGATGTGAGTAGATACGACATCGCTGGCCTGAGGATGAGTCTGCCTGACTGGTGACCTCAGTAACTTCACACCACATAACCCACAGCTGAATCTTATCTGATGAACTATTGTTTTGACACAGCAGTGGGAGATGCATTATGGCTTTTACTGGAACACGTGCACATACACGCATGCACATATTTACAATGGATGTCAGTGGTTGATGATTTGAAGATAATTACAGTGTATTTATTTTCTCCTGCTCTTCTCTCTGTCTCTCCCTCCAACTCCCGCCCCTCCAGATTGTGAAGCCGAGCCTCTAGCAGTGTAGTGCTGAAGGTGTGTTTGTGCTGTTATGCCCTCTGGCTTGGCTGCCAGCTTACTCCCACTGATCTGAGCCAGAAGGCAGACTGCCGAGGAATACCGATCACCTTGCCCAGACCGAATCCTTTGAGCTCTCTCTGGCATCTTTCCCCCTTCTGCCAGTTTCCTCCTCTGCTGCTCTCTTCCCCCTTCTGAAGTTGACAACAAAGACATCCTCAGGGTCCTCCTTGATGTGAGACCCACTCTTGATCTTTTTTCCCTATGTTTTTGTACCTTATAGTTGCACTACTTTCATATTCCGCTAGCACAATATTTACACACCAGAAGACAAAGAAACAGGGGTCTTTTCATGTAGGAACCCCTGCCAACATGTTAATCACCTAAGGACTTGCAGTGGTCGTGTTGGCCCGGCAGAGGCAGGACATTAGTGAGACACCTCTGCACATCACCTCCTATTTGACCAAAGCCTTGAGATATTTTGCTGAATGTTCTGTCTATCAATCTATTCACTCATCCATCTATCCATCTATCTATCTATACTCCATAAGGTCTGTCATTTCAAGAATCAGTACAGTATCACTGGAGCCATGATATCCAATAAGACTCGCTCCTCCACACACACTCGTCTATATCCGTCTGCCTCCTTTCCCCTTACCCCACCCCACCCCGCCCCTCAAGCCCCCAACACTTCACCACCAGCCCCCTGCTTCCACGAAGAGAAATCTCTGAAGAGCTAATTAGTGGTGGAATGGAGTCCAGGAACAGCCAACGGAGCTGAAGAAGGGAGATTGGCGCCGGTGCTAGCTTTATCGGTCAGGGCCTGACAGAGGGGTGACAGTGAGTGGAGGCAAACCACCAGCTCACAACTGACAGAGACAATAAAGTGAGTCTCTGAGCCAGAGAAAAAGAGAGTGACAGACAGGCAGGCGAGGCAAGGCGATAAAGCTGGCTTCTAGAGGGCTGTCCTGTGGCCTGGGCAAACTGCACAGTCCCAGACACTGAGGCAAGTTTTCCCCTGTCCCTGCCAAAGTGTTGTTTGTGTGTCATCCCATCTGAAGGTGTGTTACTAAAGTACGAACAGGTAGACACACTGCACCCTAATAATCTTGACTCCATTAAACTTCTGTTTCACATCAAAACAACTGGAGTATTCACATAGCAGAGTATTTGTGCTAAACAAACATTAGTACTTGTATTCATCTTCATATACTGTATTATTATTTACTTGAAAGCATTTGCATCTCTCTTGAAAGTGGCACAGCAGAGGCATCATGTTTTGTAGAAGTGCATAATTAATTTTGTAGAAGTTCTAAATATTACATACAACATTAGCAAAAGTATGTAGCAGCAATTGGACTTAATTTGTTTTGTAACTTCACATTATTTTATGTATATTTTTTGCACACTAATAAGATTTTAATACAGTGATGACATGATCATATTAACCAATTTTCACTTAGTTATTCTCTTGAGCAAAGTTGGAACAGTGGATTGTGTATTACTTTAGTATATTAATATGCTCAATGCAAATTAAAACATTATTTTAACACAGTGAAAAATCACAAAACATTTGGAGGTGGTTGTTTTCTGATTGTATGAGCAAGTGTATTGTAAACTGTTTGTTATAGGTTTTAATCCATTTTTATTGGTATCATTGGTATTGTTATCATCAATATAATATTTTGATTGAATTTTCTTGGATTTAAACTAGAATGTACCCTATTACCAGATCCAGTGGCGTGAAACTGTACCCAGGTTTATTTTGTAAATAGTGTGGATCCAGGGCGCAGACCAGTATTTCATTAGTCCATAAAGCTAATAGTAGCCTTTGGGTCAAACCTGGATCTTTACCAGATAGATTTGCCCCCCTGACAACAGTTGAGGTCTTCCCTTTCATAGTTTGCATGAAAAATTTTACATGTATTTTCAGACCTACTGGAGATGACATTAGAAATACAAGGCTCATGTAAATCCCAATAAATATGCTCCCCACATGAAGAAACAGGGTATTTGACTATATTGAGGGTATAACTGATCTGAGCATGTTGCTGAAATTAAGTCTACCAAACCTATGGGATAATTAACATCCATTGATAATTTAGCCAATTTGACAATTACAGATTTATGTCAGCAGTATTTGGTATTTACCCAACGTAGGACATATTTTCATCTTTAAGAGTTACTTTTTGCCATAAAGTGTTATAAATGTTAGTTAAGTCAATGAGATAAAACACCATACCTGTGCTTACATTTGAATTTGTTAAATATGTATAGTTTCGAAATTAGATCTTACCATTAAATTCCGACTCACACTCCATGTCAGTTATCAACAACCGAAAAACATCGAAGAAGAAGAAGTAGGAAGAAGAAGAAGAAGAAGAAGAAGACGACGACGACTGCTCACCTGTCCCGTAGAGGTGGGTTTGAGGGGGTGGTGACAATAAGACCTCCAAGTTAAGCTGTCGGCAGTCCAGTAAAGTCACACGTGTGTCTGTAGAGAAATAATTTTCCAATAACTTGGACTTACCCGGTCAGGACGTGTGGTACCGCAAAAAAGGTAAATGCTCGCTTCACTGGTGTAAAATTGATACAGCGTTTTTTAAGCTAATTGCAGTTAGCAGTGTGTGTCTTTGGCATAGCTGTTACTTGGTTAGCAGCAAACAAACAAGTCTTGTGTCAGAGATATGGTAGTTTGTACCAGTTATTGCCTCAGTAATGCTAGAGATATGGTAAACAGAACTTCTCTCGATATGAAATTGAGGTCCTGAATTTGATAGGCTACTTCATCGAATAAGGTAGCTAACGGTCCTGTTAGCATGTTAGCATACTGTACGTTTGTTACCCAAGGCAGTGGTGGAATGTAATTAGCTTACTCGGCTACATTTACTTAAGTAGCTACTGTGTTTAAGTAAGAAACTAATTCGAGGTACTTGTACTTGCTTGTGTGTATCTATTTTATACAACTACTCCACTACATTACAGATGGAAATATCTGCTTTTTTTCACTTAAACACATTTGTATTTGCTAGTTATGTTTTCACATAAGAGATGAGCTGAAAAATGCACTGTCAATGAGCTGAAAACAGAGATGTTTATCTTAACTCATGGAAAGTTGACTTTTAGAGATATGTTGTTCAGAGACCACTTTTCTGCATAAGGAGTAGCCTAATTTCAATTACATTTTGCAGATAGCATAGTTTTTCTGTAATTAAGATTTTGAGTGCAGGACTTATGGAATATTTTCACAATCTTCTTTCTTTTCATTACTTGTGAAGTGTACAGTGGATTGTTCCTCAGGTTGCTAGATATAGGTATCACCAAAGCTGAGCAAAGTTTTCACGAGGATACATGCAAACAATGTTTTAAAGCATGTAAGTAATTAAGTAGAGGCTGTGTAGATGTCACATATATGTTAAACCCTTATCTTACTATTGAATTTCTCTGGCTCGTTAAGAGTTGATATGATTCAGGTGGTCAATAGATGGAAACTTGCTCCACTTAGTAACTGATTAATGAAAAGACATCCTTTGTTGTTTATGGACTTGGTGCATTTTAATACAGTGTGTGGTGCTATATGACATCACTGCAGGATCTCAAGGATGTGTTGCATAGCTGATTTGTGTGTTTGTGTTCCCCTACTCAGAAGACCAAGAACCTCTCCCTGAACCCTGGGAGCAATGGATGTCTCCCGCCATTTGTCACCTGTTCGGCTATCTTTCCATTGGTGAAGTGGCCCACAGATCCTCACAGTGACCTTCCATCAGCTTTTGAGGTACTAACACAATGCATGTGAAATTTTATTTGGTAGTTTGTGTTCCCAAGCAGCAATACGACTTTTTCACAGTCGACATTTTGGTATTTCATGGTAGGAAAACCGCAGGTATAAATAATACAATTTTTAAGGTTGAATTACTACTAGCTGCCTCAGTTTCAGGGTCCTGGTATTGTACATGCTGGCTCACTGTTGCACGTCATGTCTTAATGCAGCACTTGAATAGAACAGAGCCCCATATAGATGTTATCAGTAACACCTGTGCTTTTTCTAAGACAAGTCAAAATGTCGGCTGTGAAAAAAGGCTGTGATGTGTTTTGTGTTTAAGGCATAGACTTAGATTTACGTAGGTATATCCAACTTTAAAGAAACTTAAAATATGTCGATGTTGGATTGTGATCAAAAAGGTTGTAACCTTTCAAGAGAGGCTGAGGGTTTGATGCTTAAAAATAGATTTTGGGAGCTGTATCACTTTAAATTGTGTATGTATTTATATTATATTTATATTAACAATGGATAACATGGCTTCTTGTCAAAAGATGTTGCTCGTGTTGATGGACCCATAGAGGATTATCACTTGACTATTGTTCAGTCAGCTTTACAGTGGTTTATAGTGACTTTGAAGTTATTGTTTTGGTTTTATAGCCTGCAACTTAGTACTTTTGGCACTCACCACTCTCATCACTATCATTTTCAGTTAAAGAAAACTTAGATAAACTTACTGTACTGTAACCAGCACCAAACAGCAAACAGAAAAAAGGAGTGACTAGCTGTTGGACAGTGAAGTGTTTACCAGAGCTAGATCTTCCAAGAGTTGATGGAGACCAAAACTGAGCTAAGAGGAGAGTGATTTTTGGTCTTAACTGGATACAACACATCTCCAAATCAATGTTGCTCATGTTGTGTAGTAGTAGCCAAATGGTTGCTGACAAGTTTACCACATCAACATAATGGGTGTCGATACAACAATATGTCAGTGTTGAGGTCATAGCTTGTTTCTGCGTCTCCCCCGTAGCCATGAATCAGTTACTGGAGGTTTAAATAGTAAGAGTTAAATACAGCAGGGCTTCACTGTACACACAGTGCTGTGGTGTATGAGTAATCATAAGCTGCCAACCAAGTTCTGCTCCGGTATGTACAGCGTGTCTTTATCTTAAATGTATCTTACTATTGTTGACTGTAATCAAAGTCAAAGAGGGTAACAAGAAACAATGGGCAAAGTCTCAGTGAGGAACACACAGAAGGTTCTCCTTGGCAGGTATCAAGAATGGTTTAAGAGCGAGAAAATATCTAACATAAGAACAAAAGATTCTAACAATGTTTGCTCCCCTATACCTTTGCTAACATGGCCTGAGTATGGGGAAAGGTCAGAGAGGTGGCATTATACTTTTATGATGATCATTTATTTATTTTTTTCAAGTAAATCCAATCAGAATGCCTGGGAGCTACCCAGATTGCAAACAGGGATAATTAGCATCACTGGGAGAGGTGGTGTCTCCTTGTACTCTGGCCTCCACTTGCTTTTATCTGTAGAAGAGGTGAGGTGGTGGAGAAGCTAAATATTGATGGAGCTGCCCATACTCAGAGAAACTCAAACAACACTGTCCAGCTTTGTGAAAGGCTGTGTTTCGATGTTGGACTCTCTTCTCACATACACTAAAGATGACAAACTGCAATCATTTTTACTTCTTTTTGCCTCTCTTGCCAATAAATGCTTAACTTATAATTACACTCATGCTCAAATTGATTTTTATCAAACAAAAAACACTTTGTTTATCTTGGGATGCTTTCAGATCTGTAGATTGGTTCCCTTGGTCCAGTGCTGTAAGGACCCACAGGGGAAAATCTAAATGAAGTTCATTCTGTTGACTGGCAGGAAGTTGTACTGCACATCACTGTGTGGATGTAAGCATTAGTGGAGACTGTAACTTGACCTCCCCCTCTTAGAAATAATGAAGAACAGTGAAAAAGAGAGGCCAGAAATGATATTTGTCATGCCATAAAATGGGGTCATTTATGTCAGTCAGACCTTGGTTGCTTCTGTTATGTTTAAAGATGTTGGTTTCTAGATTAAGATTGTGGTTATATAAAGATGACAGTCTGATTTCTGATTCTTCTGTAGGCGTATTTACATTAAATTAGTTTTCATGCACTGACTTTCTTATCCTCATATTAAATCAAGAGTATTATGCTGTGTCTGCTCAGGTTTACACCAGGGATTGTTGCAGACATCCCTTGTGTGTTCAAACTCACCACCTCTGGAATGTCTCCCCTGTCATTCCCCAAAAGAATTCAGTTGCATACTAATTAAATTGTGTTTTTACAGTACATCTTAGCAGGATGTACTGCTAAGAAAAAATGACTTGGGAATTATATATAGAATTATCTGTCCAAATAATCCATCCCCAAGTCTCTTGTTACAGTAGGTAGCCTGGAAGTTGTCAACACACACCATTTCAAGGGTACATTAGTTTGCAGTAGTACACTCTCAAGACTTAATTTATTACCAAGCAAGCCAGGCTGAGAAGCATTTTTTTGTTGACCACCTCTGTTTTAAAGTTTCACATCTATTGCACCTGACTACATTAAACAAGGATGTTTCATTGTAGTCACAAGTATTCTCCATTTCACCTGTAACCACACTCAGCAGTAATGTCAGGGTGTACTGATCACATCTGCATCAATTCAGCAAGGTAAGAGATTCAGTCACTGGTTATTGGCAAAAATATTATTCATGGTGCTGCGTTAGTCTCTGTCATTTTACAGCAGCCTCAAACTGCAGCCTCCAAAATGATCATATGATTAAATCAACACCGCTGACCAGACTGTGTTAGCTTCATTGCTCCCATAAAAACAAGGGTGAAGAAACAGGGCTGCTCTGTCTTGCTCTTTCATGACCTGTTTCTTTTACAGTTAGGTGACTCTGAGGCAATACTATGGTTCTGTAAATTGTTGTAATATGCCTTATTGCTATCCCTTTGTTGCTATTTGTACAATGAAAAAGTCTAATGCTTAGATTGACAACATTAGGTTTGAAACAGGACAGAGTTTGTAAATTATGCTTTGATTAACCATATGCAGAGGCCTGATGTGCTCTATAAAAAGCGCCTATTGTAATGTATGTCCTCTCTGATTGTGTTGCAGTACATAGATGCTCATCATAACGCCTATTAGGCCCTCAGGGCATTTCTAAAGGCACCCAGATCAGCAATATTGATTAGAGATAGTCTCTGTGAGCACTAGAGGTCAATCTGAATTGGTGAAATCTGTTTGCCTCTATTTTGATTATTACCGCTTGTAACAGAAAATACTGAAACTGAAAAAAGGACAGCAGATGTAAATGGACAAACTGGGGGACTGTTTCATCCTCCAAACAATGATTGATGGTCATCCAAATGAAGGCAACTGGCAAGTGAAATTCAGTCCTTCTTCTGTCTACTGGGGAATGGTATTGTCCTGTTTTTGCTCAAGACATTCTTTGTATACCTTGGGGTATGCTGAATAATTAATAGTGCCCTAATGACAACTGTAGTCCCAGATATAAGAACGACCTTAAAAACATTGATCTTTTTTTGATGTTGCATAGTACTTTGAACTATAAATCTGTTTACCCTATTGACCCTGGCAGACTGATCTTGAGCCAGCATTTGAGATGAAAATCCAAACTGTTGACACAGCGTGTCACAGTGAAGGTTTTTTCCCCCCTAGCTCCTGTTAGTTATAACTTCATTAATCAATATTTGTATAAAAGGTGCTGCATGTTATGTGAAAGAAGTTGCTCATAGCAATGAACCAGCTCTTTAGGTTTACGGTATGGAAATTTTAGACTCTTGTAGGCCATTGTTTTTTTTTTTTTACACAGCCTACTCATTACTCTAAGGTTCAGTAGGCAGCTGTTTTGTATCGGAAAAAAAAGATATTCACTAACAACTCAGTATCAAGAAGCAGACAAAAATTAAGTAGTTGATGACGAAAGTTGAGCAATAATTGGCCATAAAATCCAAATGTTTGTAGGTTCGCTAAGTAAGCTACATAGCAGCAGTAGACTGGATAAAAGACCTGAGCAGAGAACAGACCAGTGAAAATGTATAAGGACATAACTGTATGCTTTTACATTTGCCATATCAACTTTTTAAGGTATGTAATATGTCAGAGCTGTGTGTGTGTGTGTGCGTGTGTGTGTGCAAGGGCAGCTTTTTTTTTTTGGAGATCTTCTGCACTGTAATGAACAAAAATCAAGTAATGCAGCTTTAAGCGCCTATAGACATTTTTTTTGTGCCGCACACAGAATCACAATAATTTTTAATGCTATTGGGTTCTTTGGCTTTTCCCGTGCTGCCGTTAGAAACACCTACATATCCCCTGAGCTGGAGAAAAATTATTAGATATATTAGACAGATGTGTACAATAGTGGTTAACAAACTGAATAGAAGAACTTTTGTATGCTGGTTTGAGCCTCTGTTATGTGATATTAGTCAGTAGTAACATATATAGATAATGCTGGAGATTTTGAAAATGTTTCATGGTGAGGTTTAAAGTTTTATATGAAATATTAAGAAATTAAAGAATATACAAACTATCAGACAACAGTAGTGTCTGTTGGCAAAACAATTCATACGTGTTGGTCTCTTCGTATCTTTTGTCTTATGAAGGCAAATATTAAGTATGATGCAGTTCAGTATTGTTAAATAGTATATGTGCATCTGCTGTGAATATACAGCATACATGCAGAGTGTCTGTGAAAGGTTAGGAGGAAGCTACAGGGAGATGTCTGTTGCTTTGCCTCCCTCTAAATGGAGGTGACAGCAGTCAAACATGGTGACCTTGCAAAGGGGACCAGTGACAGGCTTGCCTGTGACTGAAGGAACATTTCTGGAGGCACCCTGCAAGGCTTTTTGGTTTGAGGGCCTATCATCAAGGGAGCCTGCATGGCGGGAGTAAGAGTGACTTTTTTTATTCTTTTAGTTTTTATGTGCTGCCAATGGCACCAGATCAACAGACTCACTTCAACCATGTAACCCTACAACTAGCTTTTACTGTCCAGGCTTTGATGGGCATCGGTGAATACTTGCTTGTGAAGGAAGTGTATATTGATATGATAAAACATATTTAATCCTGGAGGTGTACAGTGTATTGATTTTGGAAAGTTGTACTACATAAAAGTAACATAAGGTATGTTAAAAGAAATATGAAAGCTGGCAGATGAGGAAGTACTCTAAGTTTGAGTTCTTTTATTCATCCTTGGATCAGTGATTATTCACAAGATTATACACAGTCGATACTTCAAAAATGACTTCAAATTCATAAAATGCTAAATTTATACAGGTTGGGAAAAGCATGTAGAAGACTGTCAAGGTTTTTAAAGGTTTACTTAGCAAAAGTAATGGATGAGATATGTCAGTTTCACAGTTTATAAGCCCTCTGTGTCCCTGGAGGGGTGCCGTAGCCTCTGGCCATTCTCTCCTTACCTTAGGCATCATCTGGAAAAAAACTGATGCTTCTAGTTATTCTGCATCCCTGCATCTGTCTAAAAATAATTGGTCAGGAACCTTCTCTCCAAAAAGGGGCCATAAAAGAGTAATAGCTTGCAGCAAAAACACATATGTCTGACAGATCATATTTGAAACTAACAATGTATAGACCTACACTATGTGCACTATAAACCTCATACCTAGTTTAAACAAAGTTTCCTTTACTTTATCAACACCACTTAAGAGAAAACTGGGTTGATATAGTTGAGCATACTAAGCTTTGCAGTGTGGATTCTTAGCAGACAGTTTTGGTCAAGACAGCACCCATTAAATAAGTAGCCATTCATCTCAGAGTAAAAAGCAGAGTTACTATAATTGAATGTTAAAATGAAACAGCATTCTCCCTGTTCCTGTGTTTAAAGGTGGAATATGTCTAATTATTTTATATAACAGTAGCCTCTAATTTTGTACATTTTGTTACATTTCTCTGCAGATCCTGTGAGGGTTTTGTTAAAGTAGTTAGTGGATTAGTTGAGCTACTGTGTTCCTACTTTTGACTGGGTCTCTTGAACTTTGATGCCTCATAAACATATTGTACATTTGATGTGCACAGCCTTGCTCTGCAAAGAGACAAAGGATCAAAACAGAGTGAAATTTCCATTTGAATTGCTGGTCCCACTAAATGGGAATGCTAAGATAATTTAAATCTTCCAGTACTTGAATAAAAATGTTCTTTTGCTGTTTGTATCTGCCATTTAGGGTTATGGAGGACACCTTGTTAAAACCATGTCCAGATAACTGTTTTCTCACATGGAGCATCTCTTTCTCACCACCATGTGTCATGTCTGCAAACATCAACAATAGATATTTCTATTCAGTCACATAGAACATATCACGAAAGGATACTGTTTCTTCGCATTTCAAATGAAAATATATTGAAAATACATATTTATTTACTTACAATTCATTGTTGGAGGGGACATGAAATGCATTCAGTGGATTGGGCCTGAATCTTCACTCTGTAGCCAACCACTAATAACGTGGCATATCTACATTTGCCATTCTTTTTGGCCATGTCTAATCCGGCAGAAGAAAGGCTCCTGTGCTCAAGTACTGGAGGGAAAACAATACCATTGGGCTTTGCTCTACCTGTAAGCTCACAGATGAGACAGAAACAGAGAAAAATTAAGGGTAAAAAATCATTATTCTCTGAATGAGATGTCTTGGGTTTGATCAGAGTGTGAATCAAAGCCCAACTCTTAGACTACTTAAACATTCACTTTTAAAATTCCAACCTGATTGTACTTTTATGGAAATTTCTTGCCATCAGTGGCTGCATTCTCTCCTATCTCCAGGTCCTCTTGTATCCCTGTAGATATCTGACTCTGCCCTTCATTAGAATTCTCTTGGTAAGAAAGCAGGAGAAATGAGGAGAAGATGTAAATTCAGTCGAAAAGAAAAGGTTTAGATCTTTTCCTTTTTTGTCCAGGGAATAGACAAAAAAGAAAAATCATGGATACAGCGCATCATCGAGTCAAACCTGACACCAGGGCAGAAGATTTAAGAATTTCATTAAGGATATGTTACAATGCATCACAATCACTGTCATCATCATCACAAAAATTATCCGGTATCTGCATAGTATTTTTTTAATACATGACTTGAAACCAGATGGGCCACACCATGACATATGTTCTGGCCTACTCAAGAGTTAATAATGTTAACATTCTCCAGCAGACAGTGATCTGAAATTGCTGATTTTAAAGAGAAAGTGTTTGTTAGAATTACACTGGCAAGATACATACATGTGTGAGGTGTTATTTCATTCATTGATAAAATATTGGTACTGAGTTTTTGAACTAGAAATTTCAATATTACTAACAGGATTTACATATGTGATGTTTATTGACAGATTAATTAGTTTTAGACAGGTGACTGTTTTTTGGAGACACTAACCAAAAGTCAGGTTGAAGTGGCATCTGCCATAACCACGATTTCAGAAAATCCCTCTCTAAGCAAACAGGCTTTATTTTTGCAAGCACATATTCATGCAGATTGTGTCACATGAAACACTGAAACTGTGTGCCTGCCTGTGTTTGCTGAGTTTTACCTGCTGATTTTTTAAAATTAATTTTTAAGTATCTGAAGGCTTTAGTAAATAACGAAGGAGCCAAATAAATTCAAGCTTGTTCAGCTGCTGTCCTGCCATACGCTCATGAGTATTGTTACAGCGCTCACAGCTCCAGTGCCACAATCAATGAAGTTATGAGTGTAAATTGGTGAAACTAGACTTGATATCTAAACAACACTTTGGCCCATTGCTGCGCCTATGCAAGTGTTGATAGTTGCACTAATTATGTGTTCCACCAGGCAGACATAAGACGACAACCGAAAGTCACAGCTTAGACATGTCTAGCTTAGACATCTTGTTAACCTTTGTTGCATGTAAATTACAACATCAACATATTTATATCAGTACTACTAAACAGATGCTGCTATTACTTTCCTTAAATTACTTTTCATGAAGTGCGAATGTGTGAGTTTATGAGTAAGTAATTGGAAGTTCCAGAAGTGATTTTATATTTGAAAAGCCTATATTTTATATTTTTTCTCAGTAGTTTTTGCTTACTGTCAGTAGCCTGTGCTGTTTTCCATTTTTGCTGTCCAGGGCCACACAAACTGGATTTATATGCCCGCTGAGCATTTTGATTGTTTAAGAACTGTTTAACTGGCTCATGCTGCAATAGATGGTGAAAGAACTGTTGCAGTAGAGACTGCAGTACAGCTGTTATATACTTACATAGCATTCCTACAATGGCAGTTAATATATTTATTTTTAATATCTTTAATGTTGCTGTGGTTTTTTACCACCGGTGATATCAGAGGAGGAAGGCAGGATAAGGACTCGTCTGGCACACATAAAAACGTGAAAATAACACTGGCCTTCATGAACTGACGGCTGCTGTCAGCTCCACACTGACTGAATGCTGGACAGTTTTCACTAAGCTGATATGGCTTTTAATGCTTTTGATTTCTATATAGATAAAGTGTCAGGTCACTGAATAAATATAGGTCTAATTGACAAAATGCCAAGATTTAAAATAATGACTGACTCATCCTCTTGATTATATATCACATACATAAGTATATCACATTCTGATCATCATATATTTATCAATGTATGATTAGTTTAGACGGTTTATGTAGTTCTCTAAACTTGTGTAAGTAAAGGTCAGATACCAGAGAAACAATTAATTTGGAGCAGAGACATTATCAGCACAAATAACCACATATTAATTATTACACTTTTAATTCTAGTTAAACTCAACAAATAAGTTCAGTTTTCTGCTTGATTAAGACCAATCTACGGTTATGTCTGTTGCTCTAAAACACTGTAAGCGAATTGTTGTTTCTCTACTTAGCTGTACACTTAATATGCGCCAAAAATAAACACAATGAACAGAGAGTGCTTAAGTCAATAATTAGCTTGGACAGATTTAATGAGAATGATCCCAAATTTTACCATTTGTTAAATTAAATTCTTCTTATTATTGTTATAATTTCTGATATTTTCAGATGGGAAGCATAGAACCATTTTCTTTATGTTTTGGATATGTGATGGCCATGTTGTACCCAAGCTGGCCACACAGGAGCATCCTCAAATCTGAAGGGAGACGCAGTCACATCTCCATTCTGGTGATGAGATTGTTAGAAATTAACAAACCTTTCAAGTGAAAAGTTCTTTGAATGGCTGCCTGCCATGATGGACACAGAAAAAATGTAGGCTATAATAATTCCTGTCTGACCAGGGAAATGGCATCAAGGCCGATGCAAGTCACATGGCAGCCAACCAGCACTTCTTCTCATTATTAAGAAGCCATGCACTGGCTCCCAGATGCTAATCAGTCTCCCAGAGACCTCAGCGCTGTGTGGTTAGTACAGATTTACAGCTCTTCTCAGCCCTCCACTTTTATTAAAGATGATCTTTCACACAGAAGGAAAGGGATGTTCTCCAGACAAATGTTAAAATGCAATGCAAAGTTTCAGGCATGAAAGGCGAAAACTGTAGGATTATTCCACAGCTATTCCAGGGAGGATGAAAAAGGAGGAAGGAATGTGGAACAAAAACATCAAAGGGCCATAGAAGAAGGGGTAAAAAGGGAGAAAAGCTGTGAAATATTTAGTATGAGGTCCCAACAGGTGGTCAAGAGTGCAATGCAAGGCTATGGTTTCATTACTATGAATAATAGATGACGCTTGTCCTTATGAAATTAGTAATTTGTTTTCTCCTAATTGAAAAAGAAAAGCAATTAATATACAATAACAAAAAAATACAGCTCAAAATTTGATTATCAAAAGATGTAATTAAATGAGAATTAGGCTGTAGGAAGTAAATGCAGAAATCAGTGCTATAAAAATATTAAAAACTCTTAAATTCCATCGCTTGCATCTGGTTGTGAGAAAGTCTGACCTATGGTTTTATAAAAGTTGCTTGAAATTTTGTATAAATTGAGAACAACAGATGTGTTAAGTTCTGGTGGCCAAACCCTCTTCACTGAACATTCAAAGGTCATTTTCCATAAAGAATTCAAACTGTATGTCTTCAAGATGTGAAAATAAAATTTTTATATTGACTTACAGTATCTGTGAGAAACCATTTCAAGCCTGATAGTACACACATATTGCAGTGTACACGACTATATATTTGTTCATCATGTGTACACATTCTGAAAATCGGTGGTGCTTCAGTAGCAAACACTGGTAGAATAATGCACAAGTGAGCCATGCTTGATTTCTAAAATGCAAGCAATTTGAATAGTGTCTGAATACTGTTTAAGAAATATTGTGCGTCTGATTTTGGGAACAGAATGGATAAATTTTAAACTGATGATGGGACTGGACGCTGCAAGGACTAGAGTGTTTCTGTGAATACACTTGAATATGATTATGCTCCCTGTCATCTGTGTACATCTCATTAACTGTGTATTTGTGTGTTTTTTTTTTTTAAATCAGTGTTTTACATGATGACATTTGATGATCATGACATTTTATGACATTTACTTTGACAGATTAAGATTTTTATGGTGAACTGATCAGAAGAGGCCACTTTTTAGTGGTATGATTTTAGTATTCAGCGACAGAAGATTAGCAAAACTCTTTTATTGCAGTGGGCGTACACATTTAGGAACAATCCCACCACCTTTCATTTGATTTCTTGAAATTATCAGATGCAACTCTAAATTATTATTATATATAATAATATAGTCTTATGTATAGTAGACTGATAATTTAGTCTTATAAGTTAAAAGTCAAACAAGGTACTTTACAATAATGTATGAGAGAAAATCATTGGCTTTAATAACTGTCCAACCTTTCTCTTGATAAAATACTTCAGGGGTTAATGCATTGATATTCAAAATTGTTAGTAGTTAATTTAATTTCAGTTTCTCATCAGCTAATGACTTAAACACCATTAGTTATTTAGATATAAGAATTTCTCCACAGCCTGTTTATTTTTGTGCTAAGTCCAGACCAGGCTATTATTCAAATATATTTTGTCAGATCTGTAGCACATTTTTGAGGATTCAAAGGCTCGACATAATTTTTTAACAATGCCCCATTGAAACAAGGCCAGATTTGGGTATCGGAGTCATCCCTTAATATCAGCTCCAGTTATCAGCAAGTCTGTTCAACAGTTGCTCTCTTTCTGTTATGTGGATGTTAGTGTCAGTGCTTAATACTGCCATATTTGCCCAGACAATAGACTATGAACTTTGGCAGGATGTAGAAAAACAGTGGTCTCAGTTGGGAAGCTTTGTGATGACTGAGGAAGTGCATTGAGCTAAAACCACATACTTGCTTGAGAAATAATAATACTTTAAAATCATGATAGTTGTGTACTGTTTGGAGCTATTTATCAGTGTTTTCAAGTAATCTGAAGTTAAAGTACGCAAACACTTCTCCTCATTGTGTTGTGCTCCATTTTAAAATTAGCATTGCTTGTGGCGAAAGCCACAGGGTGTCTCAGTTTGAAGCTGTCGTATTTGCTTCTTCTCTTTTTTATCCTTCCTCACCCACCGTGCTTTACTATACATCTTTATATAGAACTAGATTGCCTTAACATCACTTCCTTCCTGGTCTCTCATCTACAGGCCATTTTGTTAGCAGTTTAGTCCCCCAGACAGACGGTACAGTATTTTATACTGTAAAGACAGACTCTCTTTTAACATTTAATCTGCATGAAACTAACAGTAAATTATGGACGACAAGTAACAGCAGCACATCAGTGATCTTTTAAGACAAGCCTTTTAAGTTTTGTCGGTCTTTCACAAGGGCAGATCTCCACAGATGAACCTTGTATCTCTAAGATTATTAATACAACCCTTAGGGAGAACAAACTGCAAGTCTAGCAACTACTTTATTAATCTCTCCTTAAATTAAGGAGCAGTGGTGGGCATCCTTTTCCTGTGGTTTTCCTTCTGCAGGTTTTACACACAGTAGAAGCCTGCATAGGTTCATAAACCCAAATGTCCCGTGGCGATTATTAGACGCACTAACGACAATGCAATTAAGACCCTCGCCTAACTAAAAACAACTGAGTATGCAAAAAAGTAAACTGTGCAGGAGTGTTTTTATTTGCCTTAATTCATAGACAGGTCCTGAGTCTGCCTTACAGGTAAGTTTGAATTTCATTTGGCTCTGCTCTCTCTTAACAAACGAGATGAAGAAAAGGGCTTAATTAACATATATTTACAAATTATACTATTCAAACTAATTTAGTTTCTGCAAAATGAATCTCAATTACAAAGGAAATTGAAATGGAGCATTAAA
Source organism: Lates calcarifer (assembly GCF_001640805.2). Taxonomy (NCBI): domain Eukaryota; kingdom Metazoa; phylum Chordata; class Actinopteri; family Centropomidae; genus Lates; species Lates calcarifer. Next base: position 7,007,491 of record NC_066837.1, on the reverse strand, counting down.
ATGGATGAGTGTTGTTTTATGAGAGAGTCTTTTGCATCACTGATCTTTTATTAAAGTTATTCAGTAGCCTTTTGCAGGATTTGAATGAACAGTGCTTATAGAAGATCACACGATGGAGTGTTTCCAAATTATGTATGAATTCATACTCGGCATGCAGCATTCATGGAAAAAAAAATACCACTGGGAAATTCTGAAAGCGGTCACTTTATTAATCTGATACTTTTTGACCATTTGCAAGCAAGGTATCACACTAAATTAGCTACAGGATTATAATTGATTTAACATTTTCACGTGGAAGAGAGAAAATCTATTCAGTGTCTGAATTACTGTATTTTACAAAAAATCACCAAATTAAATTTCTGGTCCAAACAATATGTCTGTATTAATTATTCTATTAAATTAGATTTTATTCACGTAGTTGCTATAAGATAATAAACACCTTAGCATCATTCTGATGCAAAGGGTCTATACTTCCATATGTTAAGTTATTTTATTTACACACTCTTGCACACTAACTTAAATCACATCAGTGAAATAGCGTTTTGAATTTAATATTTAAACATATATAAAAGAAGCTCAACTAAGTTCCACTTTCAGAGTTTTAGTCCTTTTAATTTTTTATTTAGTGGCTCTTTCATGAAATACCTTTTGTATCACATCTATTCTTAATCATAAGTGCTCCTAAGTGACAGCAGCAACACAAATTAAAAGATGATTAAAACCTTAATCCTGTGTCATAAAATATTGGTAATATTGCTGATTAATATTTTGATGTGTATTGACATTTATTTCTTAATAGTTCCAACATTAAAATTGCACACAGTGTCCACAGAGTATGACTGAGATGTAGTTGTAACCACAAGCCCCATGATTTTCCACAATATACAAAATTATACATCTTCACAGTGAGCACCCTCAGAGCGACACAATTATGAAGCCGTCACAGCAGATAGCAGCCTCACAGTTATTTTTGTTCTACATATTTCTCCCACATTCCACTTATTATTATTCATTTCAACAATGAATATACATATCATGATTTGATAATGCGGCCGTAAAGAAAGATTTTCTTTCCCAACCATAAAGCAAACCATTTGTTCGCGAGTTCCATTTTTTTGTTCCTTTGACTCTGTCATACACAATTTATTATTTATCCCAGTCTTCTGTATTACAAATGGTCTCAGGATTAGGACAAATCAGGGCTCTCCTAACTATCAGGAGGGAAATGGATTCCTGAACAATATGTGTCAACGTAGAAATTGGCAAAGGAGTGACAGTGGCCCTGGAGAGGGGCCAAACAATGCCTGTAAGTCACAGGAGGAAATCACACTGTTCCACTTGAGACAAACACAATTTCATATTAATGAATAATTGAGAAAGTTTAGAACTGGGTTGGGATAAATGTGCGTGAGCGTTACATGTATCTGTGTCACAGTAATACTCGGATTGTTTCCAGCAGCGCAGCCGTATAGAGCAGGGTGTCTTTTGTGAGATTAAGTGGATTGATCACATAAGGTCATGAAAAGACAGGTACTGGGAAATGTTTTGCATACTTTCCTCAAGAATCTAAATTTTGAATTGCATTCCAGGTTCAGACTGTGTGATTTCACAAAAACGTTGAAGTTTAGGATTTATTTCAATCAATCAAATTCAATCAAATAATTTACATTACCTGTATTTCAAATTCATTTAGATACAACTGTCATTTTATTTAATTGGCTGTAACATGTCTTATCCGATATTATCCTACATGTATTTACGGCTCATCAGCATGAACTTACTGTGCTGGTGCTTGTTAACCTGTGCCTCGGTAACAAGGCCAGGGCTCGTTTGTTACATGAGAAGAGAGGGAGGAGAGAGGAGGGGGTGGTCGACTTAGAGCACAGTGCCTTGACTGGAGACGAGGACGCTCCATACTGCACCCCCATCCATGCTAATGATCCGAGCTCTGCACATAATTAAAGCCTTGGTACCCCTCTCCTGTGAAACGTAAGGGGGGATTCATGTACGTCTCCCAATGTAGCTAGAGGAGGTTTGGAAAACTTCTGAACATCTATGGTCCATTATGTATAATTTCAAAACACATCCCAAGTATGAGGAAAAGAAACTTTTCATTTTTAATGACAAAATCATGAATTATTCTATTTATTGTATACACTCACTCTTTCAAAGGTAGCTGGTCCATAAAAGGTGAAACTGAAACAGGAAAGTCTTTTTGCCGTTAAGTAGGACTTACGGTAGCAAACGACACCTGTTGAGCGCCTTGGAAATAAGCAGAAGCTAAGTGAGTGCAACATTAAAGGGAAATATTTTAGTTTTAACATTTTTCCTGCTTTTCTTTTGTTTTACTTATGATTTCTCCACTCCATTCTCCACCATTTTATATAAATCCAGAAAGATGAGGATAAAGTAATGTGGCACAAACAAAACACAGTAACTGCTGGTCCCACACTACACAGGAATGATCCGAACACTGCTTACTAATTTAGAAACTAAGATTTAGGCTCAGTTAATTTTTGATATTTCATAAAAGTATCCTTAAAAATCAAAAAGTGCATCTGTAATGAATTAAATAAACAAAACAAAACAATATGATTCTCAAGTTTCCATTAAAAAAGGCTAAAATTCATCCATGTGTTCTTGGACATTTTAGACAGACAATGTAGAGGTTTGCCGATACTTATGCTTTTCATGCAGTTGAGAGATGTTGTAATATTGTGTTATTTGATGTCTGAGAATTTCAGCCATGTTTCTAGTTTTAATTACAATATTACTAGTTGTTGCATATCCTGGGACTGAACTGTGTGCTTGTGGCTTGTGAGACGGTTGCGTTTATAAACCAATAATGATTATCTTTTATACATGATTCATTAGTATGTCCTAAGGAAGCGCTGCTTTTTTATTCCTAACAGGCTGACTTGACTGCTCAGTATGTGACTGCGCTGTGCATTAAAAGTCGGAAAACTCTTGCCCCCTTTATTTTCTTCTGGTTTTAAGGAAAGGAGATACGAGTATGCCTTGCACTTTAATTGTTATCCATTACGTATGCCAAATCTTGTTTGTTATTCAACGGTAATGAACTACACAAATTAGAAGCAATGCACTCTTGATTGGTGGGACAATTTCATCTTGTGTGCATCTGTGATGCACAGTGTAGTGTTCACAGTTAGCCAATAGGTGTCCCTGCAAACCATATAAACACTGCTCAGTGCTGGTCCTGCCTGCAGCATGGCACTGTTGTAACTGCAAACATAACAATCATCACCATCTCTTTAACTATTCTAGAACCAGAGGCCACAGTGACAAAAATATTGGTAATTAGAGAGTAATTTAACTTTTTCTATATGTTCCTTGACTTTTTATTGTATTTGTTAAACCTATTAACTCAATCTAAGACCTTTTTTTATGATTTCTGCATAGATATCTTTGGATTGAATTATTAAATGATCAAATATACATATAGATCATGAACACAATTTTATCACATTTCTTAAGAGATGAAATGAAAATGTTTATTTATTGCATACATTTACATGACATGACAGTGATTCTGAACTGTGAAACAAATATGGATGCTCACAAGAATTCACAGTTTTCAGCATAGAAAGTAAAATAAAAGGCTTGTCACTCCAAAAAACAAAAAGTGGTGGTAACTTCTTGGGTTGCTTCACTCATAATTACCCAGACTAACTTTACAGACAGACATTAGCTGAGTTCAGATACTCATAAAATAAAACTCTTCAGTGTAAATGTTCTAGCAACTATATTATGAGTACACAAAGTGATTTTCCTATACATTGAAAACCGCTCCTGATAGTGTCATTTGATGACAGCAGAGATTATATTACAAACCTAAGCATGCTACAAATCTCATCTGTCAGTTATAATACCCGATTTGCCCGTCAGTTAACAGTCCCCTGAGCTAACGCCTCCATCAGGCTCTCCTCATTACAATTTACTGTTCCCAGCAACTGGAATGAGCTGCAAAGCAATACTGAAGTGGACATTTTTATGTCAACAGCTCCATGCTTTTACTGATGTTCTCACTGATAATTGCTTTTTGCCTCCAAAGCCAGCAATAACCCAGCAATAACTGAAACCTGATGTTCCTCTATGCGCTGTCTCCTTTGTTCTGTGAGAGCTTTTAACTGTCTTGAGTCTGTTTTTGTCTCTGCACTGGTACATTTGGGCTGTAATTGTATTCATGTCTTATTGTCTGATATACTGACTCTGGAGTGGTTCTGCCTTGTTGGAATATTAGTTGGCTTCCCATGATTTGCCCCTCTTGCCATTGAGTGCTATATATTAAGCATATTGTTATCATGAATTTATTTTACTTATTGAGAAATTAAGCCATGCATGCTATATATGTAAATGTACATTGCTTCAATTCAGAACTCTTGCTTTTTGATACTTCCATGCTGTTACACTATTCTTCATACTGACCAACCTACTCAATCAAATAAGAGGCAAAAATATCACTATGTAAAGGTCAGATAGCCAAAATGAGTGGCTTTATTGATTCAAATTAGTTAATATAAGTTTAATGATATTTTTGTACATAAACATCCAAAGAATTAATTGTCCCTAAGTTACTGAATCATTCTTTATGCAACACATGTTCAAACACATACTGCCTACACTATATAAGCAGCCCTGGTGTACTCAAACATGTAAATGACATCTTCATATTCCCACAGGCAACCAGCGCACATGGCACATAAATAAACACAAATTAGATAACAAGGTAGCCACAACAAGGCCTTTGTAAGTCTTTGATAGCAAAGCACTATACTACAGAGGATTCTAATAGGTTGGCCTTTTTTGCCTCTTGTTGATATACCATCTGGCCCATGCAACATCTACATCCCTTTAGGCCTGCAAATAATGACTCTCCATATCCTTGCATGTAACCTGTGTGTTGCTCATTGTGCTTTAGGGGAATATGTGACACTTGACGTCCCTCCCCTATGCTTTCCTTGTCTTTACTACACCTCTACAGTTGATGTTTTTGACTATGGAGAGAGGCAGACCTTCGCTTGCAGGATAAAAGGCAGGGGTAGCGCCCCTCAATCATTCTGCCCTCCAGGAGGCGAGAGGAACGAGGGATGAGAGAGATGGGAGGCCTAGCAGGGTGCAGAGATGTAAGACACATTTAGATACAGCTTTGGCTGGTGTAAAAACTGTTGACTTTTTTCCCTTCTATCTCTTCTCTATCCTCTTTTGTTGCTTTTGGGGACAAAAGGCATGCAAATATTGGTGCAGGACCATTGAAACCACTGCTGAAAGCACATTTGAAATGTCAGGGCACTGCCTTGAAAAGTGAAACAGCCTGGAAATTGCATCTCCCACATGGTGATGTGAGTATTGTGGTAAATACGGCCACAGGTAGAGCATTCTGTCCATTTGCCAGTTATTACAAGTGCTGTGTTTTTGCATCCAAGTACAGAAAAAGAAAACCTCACTTACTAATATCTCCCATATCAGATATCAGCTGGGAAATAAGGCATGTAGAAAGGTTGGTGCATCCAAATTAACCTCTTTGCATGTAACCCTGCTTCTTTTTCATCTCTCTGCTATAGCTCATGTTTTCAGGAATTTGCTGAAACAACATCTGTATAGTCATGCTGGGGGTAGAGGGGTAACGTGGAGAGCCGTATAGTTAGAATCGTTACTCTGATCCAGACGCGAGTTACCCCTGGGGAGGCTGCAGGGCCTGGGTCAGCCATATGGTGGCAGAAGCCCCTGGAGGAGCCAGCCCAATAAGCTGGATCAGCTTCAGCACTTCCTGACCGAGGCTTGGGCCACACCACCAAGCAGGTAAATGAGGGGGGTGGTGGCAGCTACCCCTCAGCAGCAGGAACCACAGCAGCACCATTAGGAGCCTGAGGGCAGAGAAATGGAAATGGTTTCATCCATGGCATCTGCAGTGCTAAGGGAAATTAAAGTCAATGCTCTTAAAACTTACACTGAAGCTGCTGAGCCTCTCTGATAAAATACTCTTAAGTGATAACTTGTTGAATGATATGACTGCTTTTATTTTCAAAATAAAATCTGTAATGGGCAATATCTAAAATCTGCAGTTATTTTACAGAGGTAGATTATACTTAGGACAAATCTATAGTCTTGTAGATAATGAGAACATTTATAAAAAATATAAAATTGAAAAAGAAAAAAAAACATACAGAAGCTTTTTAGTGCAATGATATGATGTCAGGGCCACTGAACAGTTTTCATACAGATATACTGAATATATGTGTTACGCTGTCCTTAAGTATATTTTAAAAACAAACTTAATCAGTATGTGTCAGAAAGGACTTAAATTAAGTGTGTTTGTGTTTTGAATATGTTAATCAGAGGAATTGCATTTCTCTCATTTTTATAGAAATATACCTAACATCACTAGCCTAATAAATATGTTGTCAGTAAAAAGGCCAGCATTTTATTGAAACTTGAATAGTTATATCTGGCAACTGGTTTATGTGTCCAGTGTAACAGAACAGTAAGCCCCCAGGACTTGTGCATGGTGAGAAACACACTCCATTTGTCTGCTGGCAGGTACACGAGTCTCCACTGTCAGAGTGGACCATACCATTCTTTGGACTGAACTAGAAAGTTTGCTCCCCTGTAATACAAAGACTAGTGGTGGATGTGGTGTAACATGTCCTCAGAGATATCAACAAAATGAGACACCCAGTTTATGGTCGTGTAAGACATGGAGCTGAACACATGAAAGAATCCTGGGCTACTCAGTTAAATGTGGAGCATTTTGGAATTATGAGGAGCTAACAGCATTTCTAGATAGTTCTTAATATCTATTCATTATTTTGCTTTGTTTAGTAGATAGGTCTGCAGAGGGTAGTTTGTTTTATTTTGAGAAAATCATAGCATTTTCTCAAGGGTTCTATATAAACTAAATGTGAATTGATTTGCACAGTAATCTATATGATGAAGTATTTTGCATTGTGGCATTTCTGTGGCTCAAAATATTATGCTGAGTAGCCACATCTCCCTCAAAATGTGCTTTCCCTTCAACATTCCTGACTGCAAGGCCTTCCTGCTTTTGCTGCTCACTTGCACTTGTGTGCTTTTGAATTTTAACCAGTGGTGTCAGCTAAGAAAAAATCACAGAACATGTGTAAAGTATCTTAACCACTCATGTTTCAGATGCCAGAGTTAAACACTGAATCTTCTGAGTTTATTATATTGTTTCCATTCAGCTGAAAGAGGAAATCCAGATTTAATTGTTTTCTGCGCTGGACATACAATCACATAGAATTCTTTTCTTCATATTTCAATAGAAAACATACTGTGTGTAAAACGCACTTTTACTGCTCAATATTAGCTCCACTCAATTAAATGACAGAATACATAGTTTTTCCCAGACCTCCACAACAACATAGAAGCATTTTCTCTATTGGCAGGACAGCAACATTTGTCTGTTTTTATGTGCCTTCCAAAACCATTACAAATCATTGTTTAAAAATAAATCTGTTAAAATCTGTGCTTATGGTTTAGGCACAAAAACATCGTGTTAGGTTCATGGAAAATCATGGATTGTGTTAAAATAAGTACTTTGCTAAGGTTAGGAGAGCCTTGGCATCATGGTCGTCAATAATACACTTAAATTGATCGGGGTCACGCTTAAATAAACAATGCCGACTTTTGTTTGGAAACTGGAAAGAGTGGTCTCCTGTGTGAAAGTCCAATGTTTTGTTGACCCATCCACCCCAGCCTCCTCCCTGCGCAGTCTTTGCCACTGTATAACAACATCACCTTACTTAATCTTTTGCTCCTGTCATAATTACTGCAGCAGCTTGAGGGCTCTGTCACTAGAATGTAAACGTGCCGTTTTTGGGCACTGAAACAACTGATGCTGTTCTTCTTGGGTCTACAGTCTCCCTCAACATTGGTGGCAGCTGCTGCACCAATAAAAGTCAGATTACTTGGTGACCCATTCTTTACCACAGGAAATATATTGACAGTCATCATGATAGCTAACACCAAAATGTTTTTGTTGATGGAATTCCTTTTATGTTAAGTAACTAATTACTCTGTCATCAGCTAAGCTAGGGAGTACCAGTTTTTGCATACTTGCTAACTTAGACCATAATGCACTTGGCACGAAGAAAACCTGCCCTTCATGCCCTCCATGAGGTGCAAAACAGGCCAGAGGGTTAAAGCTCTGGGCCTTTGTGATCCTCTAGTTTGTTATTGTTGAAGGGGTTGGAGGATTTTGACTGCAGTGGACATTGGTCCTCTACCCTTACATGACGAAAGTGCCTTGAGATTTGAGATCTATGCTAGCTAAAAGTGGCTGATGGAATAGTAATGGTTATGTTTGTCAGTAATCTGTCAGTGTTCCTTGTCCTCCCATCATCATCCAACCTTGCATGTTCACATTCTACATTGGCCTCAGAGATTAAGGACTTTTAAACCTAAAATGTTTGGTGGACTACATTATAATATGCAACCTTCATCTACAAACTGACCTATTTCTAAATCTATGGTCTCAAGAAATAGGATATACATTCATTGTCATATGAAGAAATTTTCAACTTTGCTCATCATTAATCAAATAAAGCAAATTTTAGAAATACAGCCTGGGGCAGAGGAATTGGTATGCTGTGTGTCTTCAGCTTCCCCAAATTTCACGAGAATTAGTGGTAATTACACTGATAGGATTCAACTCTAACTCTAAATGCCACAATTTAAAGCAACCTATAGACATGCTATACATGCAGGTACTGTCCAGTTTATCTTAATATACAATTTTCAAATTTAACCTCAGTGTTAACTCCCACCCAGTCTTTGTTTGGCTTAGGCGAAATTCACTACTACAGCAATGCTTGATCTCTATTTTCATTCACTAATTACTATATCAAAATGATGTTACAAGCTTGACACAATAAAAGCCTATTCTCCTCCCAGTGAACAGTATAGATAGATTAGCTGCAGTTTACTGTCAAAGTCTAAAAAGAGACAACTGAGTCCTTTGAGAAAAGCATTGTTGAAAGTTTTCACTCAGTGCCAAGTTTCTGAGCCGGAGCATGTCATTTTCATTTTGTTTGGCATTTTTGAGACGTCTGAGGGAGTTGGTGTGCACTTTAAGAGATGCTGACATGTTATTGTCTGAGTGCCTTTTGGTCTTCATCTCTAATAGAGGATGGCTTGGCTTTTGTATTTATAATGCATGCTCTCTTTGAGGTTGTTACAGGTGCCACTGAGAGACTCCTTATCAGTCTCTCCTTGTTGATATTCACACCAATGTAATTGTTTTGCCTTCTTAACAATATATTCTGAGTAGTGTATGTAACATATTAGCTAATTATGGATTCTCTCAGCAGTGAGGCCTTACCCAGCCTCACCTGGTTTCTAATTAATTAGCTATGTTTATGCTAGCCATTATAACCTTGACAGCTCGTTACCTTCATCCCAGGAAAGGGTTCTTTCATGACAAATTACTAGGCTGGATGTGTGACACCTCTCTGACTTGCCTGTGGTGTCCCGTGCTGGGGACAAAAGCCCAGATGACTCTAACTGAGCTGTGTCTTGAAGATATGAGATATTCAAATGAGATGCTAACAGAGAGGGACTTTGTGATGCCGGATGTCTAATGTTAATGTTCTCATTTGAATATAAAAGAATCTTTGCCATTTTTTGTGGATCAAAAAGTGAGAATAAGAGATGTGAATCTGAGTTCTTCAGGCATGACTGACAAGACAATGGGAAAGTTTTACAGTGTTGCTGCCTTTGTCAAGCTAGTATTCAGCTAGCACTCAAACAGAAGAGATTGTATGGGTTAAATACAGGGCACTTGCTGGAGAAAAAGATTTATATCTTGTTTCAGCTATTGAAAGAAAAGCCCATGTTGGTTGATGCAGCATTGGAAAGACTGAAACATGCACACACCCAAACACAAACATACCAGAAAAATTGTATTCACTGTCTGGGACTTGTCTGATAATTTGTCTATGATGGGTCTATGATCTTCTTGATAAACAATTCACAAACTCACATTTGCGTTCAGATAACTAGTGAGCACATTTACTGGCTATTGGCAGATATTGCTGTTTTATGTGCAGAATCAATGTTACTGCCGATACATGGATTTATATTTGCTTATTTCAAGTATTTTGGTATCAACATCATATATTGGTAACAAGAGATTGCAGCACAGAAAAGGCAAAGATATGTTTGATATATTTTAGAAATGATGCTGCAGTTACACAGTTTGTCCACTAGAGAGCACTGACAAGTTCATTTTTCAGCTATAAATGTGCTCGGCACATAACTTAGTCACAATTCTGAACAAATTTCTTACCAGAAATGTTTATGTTATGTGTTGCAATTAAAAACGTGAAAATATTGTTATTAACAAACTTTATGAAAATCTCAAAAATCCAGCATTGGTCAGGCTATGATTTAATTACTACCCTCATAAATAATCAGATATAATATCAGACATAGTCTAAGTTTGTGAACAAATACCATGGTCAATCTCTGGGAGTCAGTTTAGTTCCTGCAGCCTCATATACTCAGGTTTGATGATATAGCTTATAATACTGAAGCTTTCTGCATGTCCTGAGAAAGCAATTACAGCTTACTTAGACAAATAGGCCTATTCAAGTGGGGTTCATGATTTCCCTGAACCCAACAGAATGTCCTTCAGTGAGACACAGACAATAATTCATGCTCAGAGGCTTGAGATATGCCAACAGGTCTTATCAACTATTCCTTATTCACCTCCATTGCTCAATATACTGTATTGTCAAAGGCAAATTGAGGATGTATAATTCAATAAGCAATGTACTAAAGAATTAATATATTCAAGTTAATTATGCCACCGTGTGAGGGAACTGTTGTACATCGGATTACCAAAATGATTTTTACTTTTGACCTTGGTCTCTGCGGATCAGCTTCATTATAAGGTTTTAGTTATAGCTTAACATTTTAAAACAACTGGCATGGAACGGCCCCTTTATTTACGATTCAAGGATTGATGTCCTTTGTTTAAATAAAATATGGCTGAAAGGTGGGAGTGTGAATGAATCTTTTCAACTGAGTGATTAGATGAGAAATTTATTTATTCATGTTTATGTTAGGTATTGCTATTCTTAAGACAGCTGCTCCACAGAGGAAAAGCTGCAGTGGAGATGGGAAGGAAGTGGCGTGGTGTGAAGTGCTAGAAGAAGTAATGATATCTGATCTTTTAATGAGAGGTTCTGCTTCTCTCAACCTTCACAGTGCCAATATGCAAACCACCCTGCAGGTCCTGTACCTGCTCAGAGCTGAACAACTTGTTCAGCGGAAAATGAGTGGCCTCATTGTGTATCCTCCCAACTTTGACAGCTGGGAGTCGCCTAAGGCTCATCCTGAAGCTACTACCTCGGTTTTTGAGAGCAGAGCTGCTGCAGAGAGGCTTTGGTTTTTTGCAGTATTCCATTAATAGCAATGCAATGTCAGTGACACTGTTTGTCCTGATACTGTATGCCTTTATAGTCCTGATTGACAGTATGAATGTAAAAATGAAAAAGGCACTACTGAAAAAAAGTATTAGTTATTCCTTGCTGGTCAATGGCAGTTAATAATGATGATTTAAAGAAAGAGAAAAGGTTCTTGTGAGGTTGAGGTCTGAACGTCAGCCTCAGAGGATCATAGCAACTTCTGTAAATTGCATTAACTTTTTACAATGTAGGCTAGGTTCTTTATGTCTGCTAGCCTCATCTCATTAGATTTTCCAATTATTATTCCTTTTCACTGTGTTACTACCGGGCAAAAATGCACACCCCTGACACAGTAAAAATAATTAGCTACTCCCAATAATGCAGCAGTGTGTTTGGAGCAGAGTAAGGTCTCAGGGTTTTTTTCTGGGGATCATGACACTCTGAATTACCTGAAGAATACCTGGAGCAATCTATGAACCTAATTAACTTCCCACAGAGATCAAATCTACACATCATTTTGAAATATATGGGAAATCAAAACGAGTGTTTGCCAAGGTTGTCCGTCCCTTTCGCTCCTTTTTGTCTGGCAAATGTTACTTTCCCTGGAATCTATTGCATGTAAGCAGAACTGAAGAATGACAGGCAAATGTGGTGGGAAGGACCCATTTATTCCATCAAGTAATCAATGTGCAGTTTGAATTCATTTGAATGCACTCAATCATGCCCCTAATGTTGATGGCTCACGGGTGTGAGCATCAGTTATGCAGGAGTGTTATATAGCTTTGGTTTGGACCCATTTCATCAAATATTTATGGGGTAAAAAAAGTGCATCAAAATAGGAGCGAACAGAATTACACTTAAGTTTCTCATGTGTTGAGAGCCCTTGACTTGTATTGTTCTGAATACTGAGAGTTCTTTTGTCCAGGTTTCTTTGTTTTTTGGGTTGTAGAGGGTATTGGAGGAATCAGACATGTCATGAAACTTTTTTTCTCACACTTTTTTTTGCTTATTTACTTAGATGAACTCATCAAACCCTTACTTTCATGCCATAAAAGGCTCGTCTGAATGGACATATAGTACAAAAGCAAGTGATGCAAAAAGGTGAAATAGGGGTATATCTCTCTAGCTCAATTGAGCCTGCCTTTTCTCCTCACTCTTCATCAGCCTTGCCTGCCTCGCCTTTGTCTGCCAGTGTGTTTGGCTTTTAGATGTGATGTGAGCGTAGTATTCTCTCAGACCCAGGCAGTTACTTTGTGAACAGTCGCTGCCTGCACACTGATGGTATTTCACTGCTGCATCCCCCAAGTTATATTAAATTTGCAACTGGCCCTCTTTAAGTCTTTTTCATGAGATGTATGTTTTAAAGAGTGTGTCAATTCTTAAAGATGCCCTTGGCTTTTATCAGTCGTTTTTAAGAAAGCTTTCAATAAAGAGTGAGGCGAGAACTCGATGTGGCGCTGGCCCATTTTGCTTGCATAAACTGCATATAAAATCTTAAACTCAGATCTTAAAGGCTGATACGATCTGACTTAAAACCGTCTCAACAAAGCTGGGGCTTCAATATTAATGAATTTAACTTAACATCGTTTTAACAATGATTCAATGTTTGCTCTTTTCAATTTAAAGCACTTTTCTTGTTTCTAAGCTATAACTATGCATTCCTTTTCACCGATAGCTTCAACTGCTTAGTTCCAACTGCAATTAGATATTTAAAGCCTGACTTTTCCTGTGAAGATCCCTCTTAAAGCCTTGCGAGAAATCAGCAATGCCTTTTATTTCATGCTGAAGCTGATGTACAAATAAATCCCAAGCAACCATGTTTGTTTTTAACAATCTCTAGGTTCCAGCTGTTCTGCTGACCTCTATCCCTTGTAGGGTGCCAGGGTAAAGCAGGGCCACAATTACTTCTTATTAGAGCTCTGACTCCTGATACACCTCTGCTAGGAGGGGTGAGCCATCAATTTTAGACTTGCTAAACCTCTTGCAGCAGGAGACAGGGGAGGCCAGCAAATGTGAGTTTATGTCTACGGCTGATATGATAGTAGAGTCAGTGGTAGTGTCCTGCTGAGTTCCCGCACAGATCAGAGATCACAGATCCACAGTGCTCACTCCTGAGACTGGCCTTCTGCAGTATTTACCCACTACATGGGCTCTTCGAGCTGTCATTTATACACCTAAGCACATACACACATGCAGGTGCACACACATGCAAGACAGGAATTACAGTTGGTCTTAATTATGTACATATCAGCCTGCAACAAATCAGGTCTTTTGACAGTCTTACATTAAGAAATTATTAAGTGTTTACTCAGTAGCTTGAATTAATCATGTCTTGGTTTGCATTTTTGCCAAGATGTTTTTTTTCCTTAATTGATCATGCATCTACCTTTTCTTATAAAGAGTGTATTTTTATATCAGCAGAACTAATGTGTTTAACTAAAGGTGACGTCTGAGACTGTCTGCCCATATGTGTTTATTCCAGGTGTGGTCATAGATATTTTGGATAAAGGATGAGAATGTGGCCACTTTACCTTCTGAAAACCTGCTGTCATCCCTCATGAAATACTGGTAGGTTATACAATATGCAACTCTCATACAGTGGTTTCCAACCTTGGTATCATGAAATCTTTGAAGGGGTCACAAGAAAACCTTAGTGGTCACCAAATCATTAACAGGATTTTTCTTCCCTTTTCTTCCTATTACATCTTGTACCTTTTATTTGATGAAATTTTGTTACTGGCTTAGTTACTTATAGCTCATTAACCCATGCGGCTTATGATAAAAAGTCACAAGTTTTTACACTTCTTTATATGCTTTGTACTGCTTAATTTTGAGGTTTCAAAAGACATAAAAGTTGGGAACCACTGCTACTCTAATGTAAAGCACTGCACTTTTCACACTAGTTTATATAAAATTTTAGGTCATAAAATTCTGAGTATATGATATAAAGAATTTCATTTTTAAAGCCTCTCTGCTTCATAAAGATTTGGTTATTGCAATGAAACAAGGCTCTGGTATAGGGGTTGCATTATTCAGCACTTGAAGGTCGTATCTCAGTGCATTATTATTATTATTATTATTATTATTATTATTATTATTCATTTCTCATCAGCTTGACAATTATGGATATAAGTGCTGTTTATTCACACAGCACAAAAGAATATTGATCCTCTTTCATTTCATCATAGACGGTCTGAATTTTCCACATAAGGTTGACCTGTACTTGACTTGTCACATTGATCCACACACGGTCTATACTGACCAGAGGAGAGAGAGGCCAAGACCATCAATACAAAATAGGGTCCCTGTTGACTCAACCAACAGCTAATTATGCCTAAACTTTCATATAGACCAATTAGCAGACTAAAAAACTGTCACCAATCAATTTAAGCTGTTATTCACACCATGATAGGTTTTTCTCTCCATGATCTGCACCTTCAAAAGATGTTAGAGAGGAGACTTGTGGAAAGGTTACAGAAAAAAGGAACATAAAGAGAGGAGTGTGTGAGGAGGAGCGAAGCTTATGCAATACAGATGTACAGTTACTAAACTAATTGCAGTTATGTGTATTAGATATATAGTGCTGATAAATGTGATAGCTTAATGGTATGTAAGGTAAGTCCAGAGCACTCACTGCTGAGAACAGCATGTACAGAACACAGAGTTGAAATCAAATATAAAAGTGTCACAGCCCGTTTCTGAAATCCAAATATGTTTTATAGTCTTAGATAAAGGTTGTTAAAGGTGAGCACATGAGCACTTCCTTAGTTGACAGACCACGCAAATATTAGAACAATAAAAAAATCCTTTCAACCTTAACATTATATGAGTTATCTTTATCTATTAGCACTAGCTCATTTTCAGATCTGGAATCTATACCAGTATACGGTGGCTGATTTAAGGTTCAGGGATCTGCTTGCCTCGGGCAAGTTATTCTAAGAGCCCCCTGATGTCAGTGGGACTGCCTGGCAGAATAAAAGGCAAGGCAATAAACTGGGGGAAAAAGTAGCACACACGCATTGAAATGGGGGCCTCCCCGAGGCGATGGCCCAACTGGCCCGTGGTTAAATCCTCCACTGAAAGTGTAATAATCACACCAGAGCCCCACAGAGGGAAGGGAAGAGAAAGAGAAAGAGTGGGGGAAGACACAGAGGTACCAAAACAAAAGCCACCCCTCTCCGTCCTGTTCTCTTTGTGCCTTCTATCTAAGGGGAAAAAAGACAGAAAATCTTGGCACTAAGAAAGGGAATTATAGGGGCTATGATGGTGACTGATGGGAAAGTGGAACAAGATCAGAACCAGATCACAAGGGTTTATTGTAGCTGTGGCAGTTATTCTGATGTGTTTGCAGATAGAAGCATTAGACTTGTACTCTAATCCTGTCCATAGGCTGTCATTGGCTTACCCTGGCTGCAGACAAATGGTTAATAATACTTTGAGTACCCTAAGTAATGGGCTTTGCGCTTGTAAGACACTACAAATATTTGTATCCCAGCAGAATGTATTAGTGATGATTATGTTATCTGTGTTTTCTTGTCTTTGGCTATGTTGAATTTACTTTTTTGCTCCTCAAAAAAGCAACAAAAAAGAAGCAAAAAAGCATTTGTTTAGATAGTAATATTAAGTCCTCCGCCTTGGATTCTTGAACGCCTCTCAATTCTTTCCCCTTTTAGAGTGCCCAGCAGGAACTCCCACTATAAATCACATTTAGTACCTCTGACATGTTAGAAGAAGTGATATAGCTGCCAGGGCTCTAATTGCCTTACCCTGCATGTCTTGTCTTTGTGCTCCTGTCTTACATTTTAACACTTGCCCAACTTGAGTACTTCTGCGTGTGTATTTTAGATCTGCATCCGTGTTAAGAATTGTGCAAATGAGGGGAATGTGGAACAAAACACAGTGTCATGTATTGTTTGAAAACATCAATTAAAAGAATGTTTTCTATCCAGAAACACAGCGTGAGTGTTACCTCTTTTGTTCTTGCTGGTTAATTGTGGGAGGTTGACTGGGCATGCTAATTATGACAGGAAAGGTCAATCTAATTAGTGCTCCCTTTGAACTTGCCATTGAAAGTTCTTGATATCTCTATGCAGACTTGACAGAGTTCAAATTAATCAAGAGATGTCCTAGCTGCAGAAAATATCAACTTTTTGCAAAAATGGTCATTTAAAAAGTGATGTATTTTAAGTATAAATAAATAGCTTTTTTATGTTGTATTCTCAGTAGTGTTTTGTGGGAAGGTGTTGTATCGATAATGCACAAATAATTCTGAACAGGAGGCTTTTATTTGCAGAGGGTTTGGTAACAACACATTCACATGTGCAAATAGGCCCCTTTATCAAGTGGAAGGAGAGCACTTTGTGCACCATTAAACCTGCACAATGCTGTAATCGTCTTTGTTTAGATATGTTAAATAAAGCATATCATTATGCTCTACTGGGTGCTAAGTGGTATTTTAAAGGTCCATAAATTCAATTAGACAATGTTTAATGCTGCCCCTAGACCATGTTAGTGCAGTGACGCACGTGATCCGGTGGAGGGTCGCGTCAACCATTTTTAAGAATTATTACTTAGGATTTACATTTATATTGTCATTTTAATAGTACGCCCCTCTTCAACCGATAGGGGCCTCAGATGCTTCCAGGGCCTCAGCTCATTCCCCCTCCCTCAGGACTGCATCCCATTTGTCATTATACATAGCTAGGAAAAAATCTCTCCTCAGTCTCAGTCTGTCATTAGAACAGTCCCGTTAGCCTGGTGCTGATGCACAGTTTAGCAGCCACCGCGGAAAATGCTAAAGAGGTCCTGACAACTCCTGGGGGTCGGCTAAGTGTGGGCCAAGGGTTTCTGTGTGTGCGTGTGTGCGAGTGCGCACTCGCATTAGTGTTTGAAGGGGGGTAGGAAGGGGTCCCAGTGGTTGTTTGCCTGTTTTCCATCAAGAGCCCTCATCTCCTTTATCCCCTTTGTGGCGGAGGCCCTCCTCGGGCAGTTCCCTCTGAGGGGGATCTAAAAAGAGCAGCTGCTGGGGAATGAGTGCCATTTCCTCCTGCTGTCACCAGCACACTGGCAACCCTTAGTCCTCCTGTCCCCCTCCACCCGCAACCCCCCTATTAATATGCATATGAACTTGTTTCTCTTAGTTCTGAACTCCAATGACAAAGTGGGAAAGCATATGTCTGAAATATTCATGATCGCATGCAGTAATTAAGCGGTGGAGAAGGGAACTCTACGAGGGAGAGTCACTACCCCTCTGCTGGAGTTAAAAATGGCCTTTTTTAACTCCAGTACTAAAAAGCACGTTGTCCTCTTTCTCAGTAATTCTTCGAAGCCTTTCCCTCATCGTGTGTGCTGTGTGCAACACAGAGCCATTTACCATGTAAGAGTTAATGAGGCTTAAAAGAAGTGCAGTTTTGTTTAGTGAGTTAACTCTAGTTAAGTGCCAGAGCGAACCAGCAGTGTTACATCAGGACTGTTTTTCATTCCACCATGTCCATCATTAACTACCCTTTTACTGTTTTTTTCCATATAAACACAATTGGGAACACATTTTGAGATTAATACTTGGAAATGTAATTGTTCATATTACTGAAACAGAATTACAGACTCTCCTACCTCACACTTTTTAAAAACTTGTAAGTGGTAGCAACAACCTACTGAGTAACATTAAATATAGGTTCAGATATAGAATATTTTAACATCGATTTAATTTGAAGAACTAAAGAGTTGAAACGTTAGTTGTATAACTTACTTTAAGAATTGCTCTTGGAAATAAAAATGTGAAGTGGTGTAATGCTCCATAATTTACTCTTCAAAAAAATATTCATATTAATATTTATTAATATTATTATTACATTACATAACAATTTTATTTTCTGTCATGTCAGAATCCTTTGTTTCAGCTTACTACTTATTCTTACTATCTATCTCTGGATACAGCATTTGAAAATACACTAATACACAACATATTCCATGGAAGTAGTGCAGTATTCTAAAACAGTGCAGGTACAATACTATGCTTTAGCCTGGGACAAAATGCATTTAGTAATCAGTTTTATGAATTAATTTTGCATTGCACTGTGGTAATCTTTTTGTAAGGTTTCCAGTTGTATGTGGGAAATGCATTTACTTGATGGTTTGAAAAGACAGAGACTTTGAAGTCAGAGAATAAAGCATGCTGCAGACCATTCAGAGATTTAGCCAGGAGAATCAGAGGACACAGAGGTGGACGCCTCTGTACAGCCACCAGAGAGGTGGAGAGAGAGGGAGAGAGCGAGCGAGGGAGGGGGTGTGGGGGCAGTTAGTTATAGAAGGTGAGAGGGAGGAAGAGGGAGAGAGGGCTGTGAGATGGTTGCAGAGGCTTGACAGCCAGGTAGATTGTATCTGACATAAAGCCCAGAGATGAAAGAAGAGCGGACAGCTGGCCCACTGCACACTCCATGCAGTTGCACTCACCTCGCCATGCCGCTCGCAGCACCCCCCTCCTCGTTCCTCCCCCCTCTTCGCTCTCATTCTCCTCATGTTTACGCTCTCCTGACGGCTCCTCGCGGGTGTGTCTGCCACTTTCCACCAGGGGATGATCTCTGCTCTCTGGGCCCTGTCTGGCCCCTGCTGGCCCATCTGAGGAGCAGTGGTCCATATTTCAACCTCGCTCTCCTGCCTCCTGCCTCCTGCCTCCTGCCTTGTCTCCACGCTTCTCCTTTCCACTCCGCTCCGTGCCTGTCATCTCACAGCCCACTCAGTGCCACACTGGCTTGTTTTGTCAATAACCATTTATTTGTTGCTGGAATGGCAGCAGCCATTACATCTGACCTCCCTGTTTCATCAATTATGGATAGATTATTGGATGTGAACATCTGCAAGAGCTTGCTGTTGGACTCACCTCCTGGCAGGGATTAGATAAAGTATTAAACTGTTGTTTATTGTCAGGCCAAAACTCTACTGGGAAGCCAGAGAATTTCTACAACCCCACAGCAAAAAATAACTCCCATCAACAAGGCACCTTAAATAGTTTAGCAGTGCTGCCGAGGCCCCCTCATGGTAAGATATGGGCCATTTATTATTTACACTTATTACTGGTTGTTATAACACTCATGGTAAAAGCTCCTGGCAGATGGGGCTTAGTCATTGTTTGTCACCTTTGTAAATGTGTGAACCAGAGGCCAAACACACACACACACACACACACACACACACACACACACACACCACACACACACACACAAATGTTTGTCTCTAAAGCAACTTTCTACTGGGACAAGTCTTTCTTTTCTGCTTAGAGAAATGACCACTGTTAAACTGGTAATGATTGAGAGGACAAGCTCATGGCCAGGCTGCATACATACACACAGATGCATGCACACACACACAGTCTCAGGGGTCATAGAGATATTTAAAAAACACTTTTAGGTTATTTATTTTTAAAACATGCCAAATAAAATGTTTAACACATGAATTATAGATTTTAATTGGATGTCTTCTGGCTGATTATGTAACACTGGCATCGTATTTAAGTAATATGGACAGAAAGGGGGAAATGGGAAACTCTGGGGCTAAAAAAAGATTGGTGTGATGCATGACCTGTGACTCAAGTTGTTCCACAATATTTTCCGATACTGTCAGAGATTAATTTCAGTTTTACAGTGACATTCTTAATGCCACACTTTTACAGCACTGTCTCATAATGTTTCTGATGTCTGATAAAGAGGATAATCTGCCTGGTTATTTATAGTTGAATTGTAGTTGAGGCTTTATTTTTAGATGTCTTTATTTACTTTAAACATAGAAGATATAGTTAAAATGTAAGTGAGTTATCAAAAGCATAAATATTCCAGTACACACAGTTCCTAGAAAAAAAATGAAAACTCTTTGTTTGTCATTATAATACAATTGCCTTGGTGTTTGTACCTTCATCAGTGAATAAATGCTGAGAGTTGTGAAACACGGTTTATATCAATAAGATGTATGATATTACTATGATTTTTGTCCCTCAATATCAGTCTTCTATAAATCATGGTATGGAAGGTGTTTGCAAAATCATAATTTTATCAGACAAAACTCTTTCAATGTGTGATGGTCTGGACTGTTTGCAATTGGTATCATATCTATTACGACAAGAATATTTTTTTATAAAAATGTACATGCAACAAAGTTGTTGTATGTTTGCTGATTTTGCTTCATGTCTTTCCCACATCGACATTGTGCTCATGTTAAATACAAGACATAAAATTCCTTGTGCGCCTCAGCCATGCTCGATCGCTCCTTTCAAAAACGAAATTTATTCACAGACATCTTTATTTATATAGATGACCTGAACTTAAACTAACAAGCTTTTGTTGGCTGCTTAGTATCTTCCTCATACTGCAGTGAAGAAGAGGTCGCTGCGCTGCCTTTTTAGTCCCCTGTCAAAGCCTCTCACAGTTCACCTTCAAGGCATCTGCTCAGCTGTCAACACTAGTTGTCAAACCGACACTTAACATTCACATTGTTTCTGTGAAAATAAAGATATGTATTTCCACAGTGTATCCAAAAAAATAGCACGTGGCCTCAGCATTTTCGTTAATGTCTTTAGGTGGTTTAGACAGTGATGTAACCACTGTCAAACAGGAAGTGTCTTTTTTTTCCAGGCTTTGAACAAAGAGCGTGAAAACCTCCTGTGTGCTAGAGAGTAGTGGGGCACTGTGCATCAAAATATCAGCGCAGGTTGAAAGGCACAAAATAAGGTCAGTGTCACCGCACTGCATTATTAATACCACACTGTTTATCTCCTTGCCCATTGAATCTGTGCACAAGAAAATGCTGCCTTCTATGAAATATTGATGCAATTTCCTAGCTTTACATGTAGGAAAAGCAATCGAAAAACTAGGTGTTACACACTGGCAGCAGGTTGCTGAATGGCATGTCACTTGGTAACATAAATTGTCAAACACAGCAAAACACTGGTGAAATGCTGGTAAAACAAGCCATCACACTGTAAGCTGCAGGTCAAGTGGATATGTTGTCACATTTATTGGAGAGCGTATATTTATTTTAACACAGGCCACTCCAGAAATTAGAATAAAATTTGTGAATATTGTTTTATTTTAAGGATCAAAATAACTTCTTCTTTCACAATGTAAATATGATAATGCTATTTTAATAACAATGATCACACACAAGCCATTCAGAGGTAACATCTCAAATCATAAAATTTTCAGCAACTGAAGGCTAATTAGTGTTTGTTTGGCTTTTGTCAGGTCCAATATAAGCACTACATCTATATCTCAAATCTCCATTAATTTCTTTTTCAATTGATTGCACTGGTAGCTATTTCATTACACTGCATCTCAAAGTATAGAAAAGATGTTTATCAGAAAGCATTTATAGGTATAGCAGGTGCTCTTTTAGGGATAAACCAAATTAAATGGTTGCCTGTTTGACCTTCAAGTCAAGCTTTTAAAAAATAACTATTTAAAAAAAAAATTGCATTTCACACAATTCTATGTTGTAGCAACTGTAATCACACATACAGGTATTAGTGGTAAACACGGCACCACTATAAAGCCCAACATGTTTTCTCCCTTTTGTCTCTTTCATGTTAAAATCGCTTACTAATTAAGCCAAATGCCACTGCATCCAGAGTGCATGCTTCCACACACACAAACACAGAGAGAGAGAGAGAGAGAGAGAGAGGGAGCTCTCTAATGATCAACACACGCCAGTGTCTTTATTATCCCAGCCAGCCAGCCTGTGTCTCTATAGCGGCTCATGTGCTGTTTAAGTGATTGTAAATCATCTCACAGTAATGGCTGAGATTAGCATACTATCAAAAAGCTTTCTTCATGCATGATGTGGTAGCATCTTGGGGCCCTAAGTGTTTTATGGTGAGTGAGACCGCATCACCCACTGTCATTAACAATCTAGTGGTGGCCAAGCAGGCAGCTGTACTCAGGCTGCTGCTGTTAGTGTTACCAGATGCGCGAGGAAGATGCAGGCTTGGACTGCAGCCCATTATGGGCGCTGCCTGTCAGGAGCCATTAGGCACATGCTTTTTGATTAATGCTCTAAGTGATGGTGTGAGTACTACTCAGAGACCAGCGCAGGGAAAGAGGGGAAAGAAAAGGTTATCGCCTCACTGAGGAATGCCTGAATGGCTGCTGTAGTGTCAGTGATGATGATCATGAATATGGTATACCTTTTGCCAAAATTGTGGCTGGGTGTGAGGGATGCATTGTGATGTTTTTTTTTCCTGCGCGGAGAGGCTTTAGGCTCTGATTTCTTCTTCCTGTTTTTGAGGGGATCCTACTTAGGGAGAGGATCTCAGGGTGTCCCTCCCCCCGACACGCACTGCCTGCTATTGTGACCCATGAATTATTGATTAACCTTGGTAGTAGAAAAGATATAACTGTGCTGTGCTTTGACCTGCCTCTTCTGTGGTGGATAAGTGTTAATGCCAAATAGATATACATGTGTGCAGATGATCACGTAAGATTTCTTTAAAATGGGATTACAAATTGTACTTTCTATGATTGCTGTTTAGGGAATACAGCTAACAAATCTTAGAATCTATAAAAAGAAACATTATAATTGAATCATATTTGAGTTGGGAATCAGCACTCTTGAGATTTTATAGAAATTTTACATATTTTTTTAACAGAATAAGTGATCTATTGAATGTATCTGACAAAATACAGAATCTCAGATTGTGAAGTTCTTAGAAAAATGGGAAGCCATAGTATTTATCTGATCACTGCCATTTAAAATTATATTTGGGCTTCCATCCCTGTGTAACAAGTCATTCTCTGGAGCAACAAGACCCATGTGTTCTCATGACATGTTCAAATGAATTCATCTGCTCAGGTCGTGTTCCTGTGATGATCTCACCTTCCACAGAGGATCAATAAACGAAACGTTATGTTTAAACTGAATCAAATTTTCCAGTTGTAGGGTTAGGCTTTCAACCGCAACAAGCCGCCACAGTCCTCACTCTTAGCTTTACCATATATACAATTAAACGCCCCAGTAACCTGCGCGTTTTCATTAGATTGGACCTGCAGGGATGTAGCCACACGTTTACCCCCACTGCAACCTAAAAGAGATGACCAGCCGCAGTAATTGCATGGTGCTGTGTTTACATTTATTCATGAAATGGAGGACCGCCTTCTCATCCCCGTTTCCACCTGTCACCCATTCCATTTGCCGCGTCAGGAGAGAAACCCTCCCCACCCACACCCCATCAAACTTGGAGCTACAATCACTAATCAGTCCCTCCCCTCATGAAGAACCACTGCCTACTTGTTCCCTACCGATATTTGATTCCCCGCCAGCCTGAGCGAATGATTAAGTTTTCATGCATTTGGTTTCACCAAAATGTATGTGCATTCAGCCACATCCTTTATTGATTACTTCTAGTGCAAACAGTAGCCAGGGTGTGATATACATAATTGGACAGTTGTCAGGGGAGGTCGAGCAGTGATAACCAGCATCTTATTTCCCCTCCCTGATGGATATAGGATACACCTTGACAGCGATCACTTGTTCCTTATGTAGCAAAAAGATAAATATATTGAGATGGCTCCAACAATGTAAAGCAACATGCACACTGAGCTAACAATAGTAAGAATGTGCTGATGGCCTGATGTTGATCTCAACATGAAATGTGTTTACCGCTTGCTTCAGTGATGAAATACACCAGTTTCTGACTGATGTTAAAATGATGATACACCATGGTGTAGAATGCAGCACTGTCTTTGAACCATTGTACCTAAAGGAAAAAAGAAGACTCCAGAGAGCAGACAGAGGCGCCTTGTACTTAATATACACAACATGTGCTTGGCTAATTACTTTCCTGAATGCTTATAACCACAATAAACTGGCAGCATATTGTTGGAACAAAAGCTGTCTCACCAAGCCAAAATACTTTCTCAGCTTCTAAAATTACATTTTCAGAGGCACAGTAGAAATAATAACACTCTAATCATCGCAAGAGTAAACACTGTTCTGTTAAGAAAAACAAAAAGACATCCTTTAAGTTTGTATTTTAGTAATGAAAAGCAAACAGTGGCTGCTGCAATTGCCTGACCCGTGACACTGAGGTGATGAAATGTCCCAACAGAATCTCAGCTTAGCCCTGTCTCTCTCATGATAATAGATTCAGCCGCACAAATGGTAGAAGCACAGATGTGTAATAACTCTATCAAACTCACGTCTCAGTGTTTTCACAAGGTTAGATACACACAGAGACACCCACTGGAATTTCACATTTTACTCCTCTTCACCCTTCATCCATTCCAAAGAATAATTCTGGGTGGTCAAGGTTACAACCACTGTTTGTGTTTGCTGGGCAATCATACAGCCTTTCCAAGGTAAGCCTCCCTCCACTCTCGAGCCTTCACATTACAAAAACATCCACTTACATGGATTCATACATGGAGACATTGACACTGGTTGGGAGTTTGGCAGGAGCGGGGAGGCAACTGAAGTGGGACCCAAACAGAATCCATATTTAATAATGTGTTCCCACTTGGACATGTAGTCTTTCAAGTCAGCATAAAAGAAGCTACAGAGACTTTGCTCTCTTTGACCAAGGCATTGTGGCATCAGAGATGAGCTGGTACCCTTTATAAGAAAATGTAAATCTGCAGTGGAATCCCACATATTACACATAAAAACAAAACAAAAAACAAAAACGACAATATCCCACTGATATCTTGGCACACAGTGGTCACACTGATATGTCCAAACATTTCACTGTACCTGCAGTGTACCAGCATGTACGTGTAGTGGAAATGACATGTTCAGTGATCCAAACTCATCCAAGCAGTCAGCGGTCACAGAACACATTAGTGCTGCTTTTTACTGCCTACCTATAGCTGCCTTTGCTTTGATATTGTTTTTGAAAGATGATTATACTTTATTACAACTTGTGCCTTATTCACCTGTTGTTCTTCAGGTAGTCATTTGTAGTTTTTTGGTGCAATGAGGGAATATTACCAATATTTCAGATACAACCCCTTTTTGTTTTACCTTCAAATTGTGGTTTCAATTTTCTAACTCAGCTGACTTGTCTACTGCCTGTTCGATTGAGCAATCCTCTAGTTATAATAGATTCAAACTGAGAAGATAATAAAAAGACTTGCTTTCACTTTTTAATGTTCTCCACATGCCTTCATTCACATCATCTCTTTCTTTACTTGTACTGCTAAGCCTCCATGACCTGCCCTGTGTCATCTAGGCTGCATGTAATTATCCTGCCATCAAAGCAAAGCTGCTGTGCCAATCAGCCTATCAAGGGTTAAGGGGACACACTTGTCTGCAGCAGTACCCTGCGCACATCTCTGGCCCTGGTGCATCTCAGCAGTCTTTGCTAATGACTTGTAGCCAACAAATTCCTAAGACTCTCAGGTGGCTTCCTCCAACCAGGCTCTGTGCGATGATGAAAAGCCTGAGATAAAATAAACTGACAGTTGCAACTCATTGCGAGGAGCAGGCAGCACCCTAGCAGCAGCTGAGACCCCGGGAGCCCAGCACTCCCTCTCTTTTTTTTCATCCTTCCCTCCTTCACCCCCTCCATTCTCCTCTGCCCTCCTCCTGTGTGTCTCAGTGTGTGTGTGTTAGTGTGGGTGCGCATGGGTGGTAGACTGCAAGTGTGTACGTTTGTTTGTGTATGTGTGAATGCATTGGTAGTGGAATCGCGTGAGTGTGTCTGTGAATATCTGCATATGAAAATGCATGGGTGGATGAGTGTGTTCTGCCAGAGGGTGCAGGGTAACTACTGGGAGGGGAAACTAGATGCCCCTGCCATTGCTCCCTAATTAAAGCCCATTCCCGCCTCTTTTATTTCAGTCCATTAAGCAAAAAACTGCGGCCACCCCTCTCTCGCTTCCACACATGACACATTCCAATCAATACACTCCCACTGGCTGCCTCGCTGGGTGCCTCAAATGAATAGATTGCAGTGCAACATTATGTCTAATTGAATTTTGCAGAAGGCACCATGCAGTGCACTGTTGCAAGGTTTCAGATTTGTTTTTAAGTTTAAAAGAAAAAGGTTTTCCAAAAAAAAAAAAATCTAATGAACAGATTTAGAAAAAAATCCAAGTTTTTCTGAATCTATTTGTCAGATCAAATGAATAACAGATTCAAGACCATAATAATACATAGAAATTATTTGCTGATATGTTTTTTGACTTCAAAATGTACATTAAGTACTCTATGTACATCACCTTAATATGAGATGAATTAATGCCTGATTTATTTTACCAGTTTATTATACACTTTATCACACCATAGCTAAACTACAGATGCTGTTCAACCACCTATCCATCCACTTAGCTCAGCACCACAAAGGTTCACATTAGCACATCAGGCCCCGAGAGAGAGCCTCCTCCTGGCTGGTGGCTGTGGGGGTTCAGCGAGGGATGAGGGAGGCTGGCAGATGGTTCAGTGGTATGTCTGACTAACTGATTGACTGATGGATGGATGGCGCTGACTCTGTCATTCTTCTGTTGTATGTATGGTCACCATCTCCACAGTCTTTTTGTATGACATTTGCATGGACTGCCATCTCTCTTTTGGAATGTTCTTATCTTCAGTGCCCTGATGCAACAATAAACATGAAATTAACATTTAATAGAATATCATCCAGACAAAGGGATTCATTTTATGTGAAATTAATGGCAAAAAAAAGAAAGAAAAAAAATGTAAAAATGTAATGACATGTTCAAGTTAAAAATTCACAATATGTCAGGAAAATTTCGACTTGTATGGCACCATACTAGTTGTTCAATCTGAAGTCGCATGTCATGAATTAACTTCGATGCCCAACATTCTCTGTGTATAAGTGCAGCAGGACACCAGACCATCCAAGAAGTAATATAGCGATTGGGTTTGACATCATACATATGATAAATTAAATAAAATAAAAAATTCTTGGAAAGTCTTGAGGTTGTTTCTTGAATGACAATGATGTTAGCATGGCCACATATCTTGAGTCAGAAACTGATACAAAAACAATATCTAATTTGATACTTTCTTTTATTAAGAAATATACAAATCTACAAAACCCAAAACCATTTCACAAACGAAGCCAAGCATCTCAAATCTCAGCACAAGCAGCTGTACAAGAACTTCCATTAAGCACAATGTTATATCTACAATTGGCAAAGTAATGATTTAAATCAGGATCTTTTTGACCAAAGATGAGTACTAATCCAAGCACACATTTGATACCAGCTTGGGTTACTTGACTTTACAATTCTTTGTTGGTACCAAAAAAGATATTATGGTTTCATTCACGAGTCATGTCATAAAACTCCAGAGAGAGGACTTCAAATTTCACAGCATTTTTTGATAACTTTAAAAATGAGACAATATCCAGATGTTAACAGCCACCAGTCATATCCTCTGGATGTCACAGTTTCATCTCTCTAATTGATTTGTTCGCCTCTGTCAGTGAGTTTCAGTGAGTGTCTCATTGTGTGTCTTCAGTGACCACTGCAGCTGTTCCCATGCCAATTAGCACAGTGGCTCAAAGCAGGTGCCAAGGCAAATATTTAGCTAATTATCAATTTTTAATAGCGTTTCTACACTGGCTCCTTTCCTAAGGTCCAGCAGATGCTATTAAATCTCACCCCATAGATACACAGTTATGACATGTAATAACTACTTGAATATAAAAGAGATTAATAATTTAAAGTGAGCCAACAAATTAGGACCATCATTAAAAAAAACTAGGCTTGAAACCATTTTGCATAAAACCAGCCCGGTTCAAGGTAATGCCAAGGCTCTCCTGATAAAGAATTACAGCATTAATTCAGCAAAGTGAACTTATTGCTCCTACTCCTTCTCAAAGATCCCTGGAGCATTCAGAGTAGAGGAATGAAATGATAGCATTCATGGGCACAGAGGCGCTTATTTCCATTCCCCCCATCAAATCTAGTGAGTTTTGAGTGCGTGTATATCTGTGTGTGTGTGTGTGTGTGTGTGTGTGTGTGTGTGTGTGTGTTGTGGTGAAAGGGGAAAGATTGGTCCCTTTCTCCTTGTACAATTGCTTAGGTCCCTGTGAATAGTGTGCTTTTATACTGAAGGTTCCCTCCCAAGAGGGGCTGAGGTGGCCTGTCTCTACCAGAGGTCTATTGTGTGTATACACAAACAGAAACAGACACACAAACACACACACTGTGACCTCTCTGGGTCATCGCTGGAATAACATAGACATATCCCACCTTTGATGTGGAGATCTTGACTGGCATCTTAATTGACTCTCTGAGCTGTGTCAAATGAATACTATCAACAGGAGTTATTTGGTCTTTACACTAAAGATCCACCTCTGCTTACAAATTGAGCTTGACTGTCAGTGTATAATTATGCTTTGATATAATACAGCACGTTTATACAACTGATACTGATATGACAGACACATAATAGGCTTACTTTTACATGTATGTTGTCTCGAAAATATGCATTGAGAGAGTGTTTTCAACATTAAAGTGTGTTTTCAGAATTGCAGTTCAATTCCCACTGAGCAAACACTTTTAATGGAGCATGTTGCTGGAGGCACCCTTGCTTGCTTGTGTGATATTACCATTTACCTGCTGTTTTGAATTTTATTTGAATTGGGATGAAAAGATCAGGAAAAGGTATGTGCTGGCAGACATATCTTAACCCCAGTTTTTTTTCCTCCCTCCACATTCTACTTTCAGACATGCAAAATGACTTGACATAGTGTTTTATACCTCTGCCTGCCTTTTGGGATTTAACCTGCTTTAGGAGCGAGGGAGAGAGTCTACAGTATTTCCCCAAGGATATGCATGCAGAGGGCAGAAAACATCAATCGGCCAGCTGATGCCTTACACATATCATCTTTGTTGATATGACAAGGTCTTGTTAAATATTTTGAATCAGAGGTAAATATAATCAAATGGAGCACTCTCTAGAAAAGAATAGTTAACCTGGGGTTAATATTTAAAGATGCATTCATGAGGAAAAAGACTAATCATGTTTTCCAATATATACATCTGTATTTAATGTTCAATCAAACTGGCCACTCTAAATCTTAATTTTTAGCAGGCTTTTACTTGGTCAGTTGGTCCACCACTTTACCAATATCTCAACAACTGTTGGATGGTTAGGTATTTGATGAAATTCTGTACAGACATTCATGGTTCCCAGAGGATAAACCCTAATGACTTTGGTGAGCCCCTGGCTTTATCTCTAGCACCATCAGCAGGTCTAAACTTCACTTTAATACTTTAGTTTTTGATTTGATGCTAATGATATTAGCAAATGTTAGCTTTCCATTACATTAAGCTAAGCAGGTGAACATCATAGACCTCAGCACCTTGCATTTTGGTGAGTACAGCCTCACAGAACTGTCCACAGACACAACTGTAGACTCTTAGTCTTGTCATGTTATAAAATGTTATAACTTACATACAATACTGCTCAACTGAGGTGTTAAAGTATAAACAGGGCCTGAAATTCTTGTCTTCAGGCATGATGATATAACAACCCTGTCTCCTAGAAATTCTGTTACTAATTTGCAACTGCAGATACATTTCTAGAAATGTAACTGCGTCTGAATTACGTTTTCACTTGTAATGAGGATGTGTTGTAAATGTATCTACTTGTACTGATTAAAGCATTATTTAACTTTTATCATATGTTTAGGCTATGGTTATGTTGTAGCACCTGGTTAAGGTTAGGGTTTAGGGTTAGAGTTAGGGTTTATTTACATTTAACCAAAATTTTAAGCATGATAATCTTACACCCACCATCCTTCAAAACCACCTCCTAGTGTGCAGCTTCATTAATTAAGTGGTATCAGTGTAATTTCCAGGAGACAGGGCTGCGTCTACCACAACCACCTCCTGGTGACCCCTCTGCTGTTAGTAAATATAGTGCGTCATTCATTAAATAAGAGCTGCCTCGGAACGTGAGCCCCTCAGTAATTACGTTGCCACCATAATGTTATTGGGAAGGCAGTGTATATGAATGTAATATCTGGGAGACAGTGTTTGTTATAACAGTAGACAAACTTTAACTCTGTTGTGACGAGAGCTAAAAGGTGACATAAAAATGTAGTACATTATCTTCTAGAAGAGAGTTAAAGGTAATGTCAGTGGTATGGTATCATATATTCAAAGAAACTCGTTTTTGACATTTATTTTTGCTTGACATGAGCAACAAACAGTTGACAGTTACCTGCTTAGCACATACTGTAGCACCTTTGTTTGTATATTGTATGTGTTGTAAATAAATGTAATAAATAAATGTAATAGTAATAAATGTAAAGTAAATGTTGTAAATATTTTTAAACACATAGGTACTTGAAAATTGACCATATTTATATTGGGATTCTCCTTGCCCAATACCAGTCTTAAACTCTAGTTGAATTTGTGGTCCGTGAACAGTAAATATACTTGAAACATAAGGGCATCAAAAGAGACCTTCCCAAGGACACACATCTACAGGTAAAAAGGTTTTTTAAAAAAAAAGCTGTTTTGAATTTAAGTATTAAAATGAACTGTGTGTGAGACCTTAATGAGAAAGAAAAAAAAATCACACAAGGTCGTCTTTCGTAAGAACAGAAATTCCATCCCTGTGGGGCAGAAAAGACAGAACTTTTTGTTTTAGCAAACTGCCCATCAAATAAGCATAATCACCATCAGAATTCATAGGGTGTTCTGAGACTCCTGGAGGCAAGCGGCCCCACTCAAATTAGCAGCACTGATAAATCACCATTAATTAGCTAATAAAAGCCAGCAGGTGGTTCGGAGCCCAAAGACATTCCCCAGTTGTCTGAATTATGTATATTACAGCAGTGCACTGATAAGTAAATGAGTAGGGGGAACAACAGATAGGAGTTCTGGAGGGCCCTCGTGTAGGGATAATGCTCCAATCAAATCTCCTGCAATTCCACAATCCCACCCACAGGAATACAGGTGGCTCTGACCCCCACTCAAATCACATAACACACAGGGCTCTGGTGTGAGGCATATTTATACATGGATTATGTATGCAGAATACAGAGTTTGCCTTAGCCCACCCCGTGAATGAAGAGCTTGTAAAGATGTTATACTTTGATTATAGAAACATAAGGCAATTATTTGGAGAACATAGAAATGTGGATTGATTGAGGCACAATGACCTCTCTGCATCAGGGTGGCAAGGCCAGCATGTTATTGTCTTCATCATCATACATATTTAGAAAAAAAAAAAAACCAAAACAAAACAAAAAACCTCTGTCAGGACCCAGATATATAGAAATGGTTAATTAATGTGTTCTTACTCTTTAAACATCCGGCACACAATATGGTAATTAGCATATGTCAACAATCTCAGCATTATGAGCACAATAATGTAGATTAAGTCCTTATCAAATATGTTTTATACATTTACACATTTACAGTCTACAAACATCCATTATATGCATGCATTCAAGCATAATAGCACATGCATTTCAGACTTTAACTAAATAACCAAAAGATGGTGAATAAGAGAATATGCCAGGCAATATGCACTGTTTATTTCATGTAAAATGCTCTAATTAGGGAAACAGTTTACTAAATTGATTGTATAAGTAAAACAAAACAAAAAACTTAGAGGTTCCCTGTGAGGTTTTCTTGCAAACAAACATTTTTTTTCATATTTATGTTCACAATGCATTGTGTGTATTCTGAAAAACTAACATTTGCGAAGCAAATTTCAAAAATATTTGAAAAACCCACAATATTTACACTGTATAGGCTTGCTAGCACTTTTCCTCTCCCCTGACTTTACTGATTCACCTGATTTACCTTTTTAGTATGTTTCTGCTATCAACTGTCGATTAGTTGAATAACATGAAACTGGAATTAAGAATGTGTGTCCTTGCAGTCATGCACAGTACAAATAGAACAGTGACTCAAAAACATTGCTTCATAGTGCTACTTGTGGTCAAAAACTCATCAGGATACCTTTTAAATTAGTGCCTATATTTCAGTACAAAAATATTACAATATAATAGTCTTGTCATGAAAAATTATCAGTATCAGTATGCAGGCTCTTGTTACTCATAGAAAAGAGCAGTCACATCACTCACCTTTGAAGTCTATGTAGCTCAAGTGCTCTCTTCAAATAATCCCTGTGAAGCATCATTAGCCTGAATAGGGGTTAATAGAGGTTAAATCAACACGTAATAGCTGCTTTGATAGTAGATTAGTTGCAAGATCTTAGTTGAACACTGATTTTTCTTTTACATTAATTTATAACAAAACCTATGATTTGTATGCAGTTTGATGGACCTTTTTTGTGAAGTGGTAGATTTTGCATGTTATAACCCATCTGAATGCTGCCACAACCAAGTTTCCCTGTCAGCAAACACACTCAAAAAATCTAGTTTGCTTCTTTCCTCCTTGGGTAAATGAGCTCTTTTCTCTGGGTTAGATGTCCTGAGGCAGCCACTTGGCAAAGGGTGAAAGAAATGGCAAAAAGGCATCCACACAAGTGGGACATGGGAGCAGATGGGACACTGATTGCAGTGTTGTTTACAGCTGTTGAGGTCCTTCCACACTGCTATATAGAGGTCAGAAACTATGTCTGTCTGCCACATTTCACAGCACAGCCACTGAGATACACAGGCATCTTTCCGGCAAAGCTCACTGTCAATATTAGCAATTTTAAAGAAACATGCTGATGGAATATATTTTTGGGGTTTTTTCGTAACAAGGTTATTTCTTGGGGATGAGTCTTATTCTTCTAGTCGATACCAGATTTATGATTTTCCTCAAAATGTTCCCACGGAAAAATGCAATCTGCACATGCTCACACTCTCTGTGCTCTTGGAAAGTGAGAGGGAAATAAAAAGGACAGCAGAGAGTGAGAAAGAGAGAGTAACTGGAAGGAAAGCCATCCAACACAAAGGTCTTTGACGATCGTTAACATTTCTTTATGTTCGCATTGAATCACTTTATATGGTTTTACCAGGGACGTTGCCCATTCACGATCGCTCCATCAGGGTTCTGACTATAGTCTGTATCTCAAGCAATAATAGCCTAGAGCGGCAGGAGAAATATATCCAAAGTAATCAACCTTTTGCAAAGGCACCTCAGAAGCACACATTTCAACAGCACAGTGTAATCTAATATAGTGGGTGGCATCAACTTGCTTTGCTGAGACATTACTTCCAACAGAGTATTTGCATGGCAAGATCATGTAACTTTTGTCACTAGCAATAAAAATGCTATATACCTCTCATTTCCATTAAAGTAATTGACATACCGCCTGAGATGTTCTCTTGATGGTCAAGCAGAAATATGAGATTTTCTGAGAGATATTCTGATTCACATTGTTGTTGTTTTTTTTACATATTATGTACATCATAATTTCAGATTTAAAAAATATAATAATAATAATACTTCTGTGCAGGAAATCCTTTCTGTCTATACTTACTGCATATTTGTGTCAAGTACGTGTTTTTTTTTTTTGATAGCAGTCCTTAGATGGGAATGTCTGCCTGAAAATCTTCTGATGGCTCATTTCCAGCAAGATTGGCAGCTAACAGTCTGTACCCAGGATAAGGCCATTAAAGGCTGCCTTCAAGTGCTGTCAGAAATACTGCAATTACAGTTTGAGTACACACAAACAACCCAGTAAAGTCATAAATGTGAGACTGGAAAAATTAGAAAATTTCTGTAAGTGATTGGGTAAAATACTGGTATGTCTACCACTATGTCTGAGCAGTTCTGTTAATGTTCTGCATTGCTTGGATGCTATAGTTGTCTTCTGAGTTTTTTCATCTCAATGAAAACACTTGATTTAAAACATACTATTGTTAATTTTGCAAACAAATAGCATTATAGCATTGGTTATATAAAATGATGAAACTTGTCAGCCAGCAGTCATTTTTCTACGCTGTTTATACTGAGGTGTTTTTCCCTTTGATAGCTCTGGTTTGGTTATGCAGGACTGTTTTATTGCATCACTGAATTTCATAGAATTTCTGTATTAATGTGATAAAGTACCTTGATTTGTCAGTTGTCTAATTGATTGGATGAGTTGAAAATAGACATTCACATACAATAAAAGTTATTTTATCTATTTAAAAAAGTCAATTGAATTTCCAGAAAATGTACAGGACTCACAGTGCATCAATATCCTGATTGCACCAAAAAGATTTTATCCATGTCACTCTACAGCCTCTGTCTCTGTATCATAAAAGAAGTTCACATCAACTACAATGACTCGACGAGTCGATTTTATTTTCTTTGGATATCTTGATGAGTCGTGGTCAGTCTGTATGATTTATATTTTCCTCCTGAAATCATCATCTCCAAGATACAACAGTTCTCACACATGATTCAAGATGCTGTTTCAATGTCTTCAGCTCTGCGCCATGACACACAAGAATACAAAACTACAGTGGAGAAGTGGTAACAGTGATACAATGAAAAATTACTGGAATTCCCCTTGAAGCCCAGTACAAAGAGGGGTCTATTTCATCACCAAAAGTTGCCTAATTTATTAATGTCTCATGTTGTTAGATATGATGGCATTCTAGTAGTTAATGTATTTTTAATAATGCAAATATTTTAATTAGCCCAACCCCCTCACCATGTATGTAATCTCTAGTGTATAGTGTTTAGTGTTGATGTTTGCTGGGGTCTGCCTACACACACTCAGACACTACTTCTCTTATTCATCTAGTATGATTCTAATCCAGTAAGTGTCGTCTTATTTTCCAAATTGTACATAAATAAATAAATAAGTAGAATACTAGTGAAAGCCTCAGACTATGCCAGAATGAGATCTGGTATTCATTTAGTACTCCTATATTGCTTGACAGAAGTTTCAAAAATGGTAGTCCATAACCTAAATGGATTTCTCTATGGGGAGCATCAAAAGGCAGCCAATTAACACTGTTGCTATGGGGTGTGACTTCTGAATCATACTGTTTGATAGTAGCATATTGTTTTGATGCGGTATGCTGTATAATGTGAATACATTACGCAATGCTTTACATTTAATCCAAGCATACAGTAGATCTGTGTTTGGGGGTTGTGTGTGTGTGTGTGTCTGTGTGTGTGTGTGTGTGTGTGTATATGTATGTGTGTGTGTCCTTATTGGTGCTTTGAGATGCATAGCCATTGAGGCCATAATTTAGTCCATTATGTCCTCTGGTTTGCAGTCGTAGCCCCAGGCCTCTGGCACTGAACGTTGTGTCATTTGCTACCAACTGGGTTTTTGATGAGAGTGTGTGACCTAGACGCCTCATCCCTCACCACTGTCTCATTCCCTTTATTTACATCTGTCTTTAGCATTCTAATTACTCTCTTTATTGCTTTAGCCTGGAGGAATCTGTTATACTGGAGGAAAAAAAAGACTAAGGACACCGGAGTTTTAACCAATAATAAAGCAGCATAACTCCCATTACCCATAGGCAAAGATTGGGCCTGTGAGGGTCTCCTGTTATGGGCTGTGGGCAAGACAACTATAGACAGACGACTTAGTTC
This sequence comes from Lates calcarifer, assembly GCF_001640805.2. Lineage (NCBI taxonomy): Eukaryota > Metazoa > Chordata > Actinopteri > Centropomidae > Lates > Lates calcarifer. The sequence goes on along the minus strand of NC_066837.1, from coordinate 6,971,577 downwards.
AGGGTTTATATGCAGAGGTCCATTTGCTTTTCTCATGTGTGAATTTCAAAACAATTTGTTTTCACTTCCAAGTCTTACATGGGCAAAAGAGATAATAATAGGCAGTTTTACAGATGTTTTCAGGTGGTGTGATCATATTGTACGCAAATGTTTAATTAGACTCTAGTCAATTGATAGTTTTGCCTAAATGTGTTTGGTGTTTATAATTTGAAACACATTTTCCCCACACAAAAACTGTACATTTTGTCTTTCAGTTTCTGAATCATACGTAAAACAAGCAGGATGCACATACACTATTATCATTTATTCTTTTTTTGGACAATGTCAATGCAAAAAAACTTTTAAATGGTCTGTCCCTTCCCACAGAATTTTATGAAATAGCATCAAGAGCAGGCACAGCAGTCTTTAATGAGCTCTCAACTTTAAAGACTTGAAGGATATTAACAAGCTGCTTGACAAATGGTGCTTAGAAGCACATTAAAGACGCAGCTAATGGTGCGCATAATGACGGCTAATTTTCGATCAGATATAAATTAGAGCCCCCAACAGTTATTTGCCTTAAGGACTTTATGTAAATGATTCTGTTCTGTATAAACTGAAAACTGAGAGAGTGAGTGAGAGTGAGTGAGTGAGTGAGTGAGTGAGGGGGAGAGAGAGAGAGAGAGAATGAGAGAGAGAGAGAAAGAGAGAGAGAGACTTGCACTCCTTGTGGGTATGATTAATAGATCTGCAACAGAGCACGGCTGTCAAAGCCCAATGAACACACATCCACTAGACAGCTCTACCACCTTCTCATTAAGGTCCAATCTCTACGAGGTTTACAGCTTACTCATTCGGAACACCAAAACAGCCTCTGAGAACGAGCGAGTCTAACACTTGCTGGTTTGCAAAAAAGAAGATCATGTAAAAAGGGAACGTAAGGAAGAGACCTAGCTGTTCATAAACGTGTATACCCATCCGATGTTGTTAAATATTTGATAGCTGTAGGCACTTTGATGCCATCAATTTACACATTAGGTCATAATACATAACTGAGTAGACATGGTGAGGCTGAATTAAATGATGTGCACATTTAGTTAATAGCTTATATATTCATACACATTGTAAGGAGCCAGCAATTTAAGATCTGCCATTCAGATGTCAAAGGTCCTGGTGTGTGCCTATCTACATGTATTGTTATGTACAGTGTGAGGGATTGAAGATGTTTTAGTGCTGTGATCCATACATATTTTGTATATGGTCATGGATACCCTCAGTTTTTCTTGTTCAATGTAAAATGTGATGTGCAGCAGTCATTAAAATAAGTACTTGACATATTCTTTAGGGTGACACAAATAACTTATGCAAAGATTGCCTAATAAATTAAGCAACTTAAGTTAATGAGGGAGTGACATTATTCGTAAAACACATGACAGCAATGAGCTACAATAAGTGCAGAAAGAACAAAAAGTTTTAAGACTAAAGTATCAATTATGCAAAGATGTTGGGCAGATGATTGCCTATTGCCTAAATGGAAATGAATTTTTTGTTGTTTTTTTTTGTTGTTGTTGTTGTTGTTTTAACTGGTGTCCCTCACAACCCCCTATCTGTAAGAAAAAGTAATGCAGGTTAGTGGTAGTGGTAATACTGGGGGCAGGGAGAGAGGTCAGTTTTTTTCACAATGTGCAGAAACAATCCTCATTACACTAATCTTAATTTGCAGCACAATGGATCCCAGCTCATACACATGCTCACATTGGTTGACTTCTCTTATTTATCATCATCTATGTTGATAAACCCCGCTGGCTTCCAAATTGCTGAATTAACTGAACACATATATTCTGTCCTTGATAAAGTCCAAAGTATCAAACATTTGCTTCTTGTTCGAGATAGTTGTATTTCAACAGTTTAGGCCTGGGTGTAGACAGTATTTCCCTGAAGCAAAAACATTTAAATATTCATTTAGATTCTTGTCAAAAAATAAAATTCACAAATTCACACAACAGCAAACTGTATGGTAAAAAAATCTACAAAACCAAGAATTATCATGCTGGAGCTTAAAAAAATTAAAAGTACGTTTGTGTTTCCATTCATAACAAATAGATGAAAGCTCTGGGGAAAAAGTAGAAACTTGGTTTTGCATCCAAATCATTATTTTGGTGGCAGCCACATGTCAGGGGTGACTGTGGCCTCTCAGCAGCCACCCTCTAATCACGCCCCTGAGCTATTTTAGTTATGAAGGCTGTGAACGTTTCCAGTGGCATTAAATTAAGAGGGACATTTTTTCTTGGCAAAGGTCTATTTTTTCCCTCATTTTTAATGAAAATTTGAAAATGTTGGTAATTCAGAATTTTTTTGGTACATCCAAGTTTTAATTTGACACAAGTGTTATTGCACTGTGTGCATAAAAGAAAAAAATCCTTTAATTTCTCACATTAAAAAAATATGAAATGACTTAAAATAAAGGTGATGCGTTTAAATAAATCGGGATAATTAATTTTTGATAAAGAACTCTTGTCTACGCATGTCTGGACTGCATCCAATGTTTGCAACACCATCTACGTTTCTGTGCTGAGATTTCAAAATAAAGGTTAGGCCTTTTCTATACGTATTGCCTATTTCTCAGTTAAACTCATAAATAACTTGTTTGGCATCTGTTTCTGGCCAAAATGCGTTTGATCTTTGATCTCACATCACTGGAAATATCACCGTATCCGACCCCATACAACAAAATTTCACATTTCTAAAAGTAAAGCGGGTCACGTCTAAATCAGCTTTTATTTTTCCAGTTCAGGTTCCAACTTTGGTCGTGTGGATTTATCCTGTAGCCTCTTACTAACCCATGTGATGAACAACACACTAACTTCCCATCTAAGCTAGTTAAATTAAACTGAATCAACAATTTAGTTGTAAAATGTTTTTCATTGGTCAAATCGTATTTGAACAAGTCTACAACTGGGCATCAACTCTTCTGTTTATGGGCGTGTGCGTGGCTTAAACGTGTGCGCGCGTGTGATCACATTAGAGAGAGAGAGAGAGAGAGAGAGAGAGAGAGAGAGAGATTTCATTGGCAGATACAGTGTGGCTTCCCCTCCTTTGCATGCCGTCCTAGATCAAAAAGTATCCCACCAACCTCCTCCTAGCCATCCAATGCTGCGCCATCGATTAGTTTCTGGAAAACACTTAACAAACTAATGACTATTGATGGCTGATTAATATTGCATCAACAACAACTGATTGGCGACAATATCAAATGGCGATTGCCGCTTTCGCATTCAGGCAGCCATCTGACGGGTGGCTGCACAATATTTTTGGTGCAAAAGAGCCAACAGATGATAAATAAAGGGTTATACAGTGTGTAGCGCGTTCAATTTATGGCTTACAGTTCGTCTAATTCGAGAGCAGTCGCGTCTTTGAAGGCAGACACTTGGCGTAAATGTACAGTTAAAATATTCTACTCTCAGGTCCCCAGGCGGAGCTCCGACAGTCCCTGGCTTCATTAAATTTTCATCAGTATCCCTGTGAAAGGGGGGAAATGTTCAGGGGAAAGAGAAAAATAAAACAGAGGGCGTAATTATAACAAAAGGAAACAGCGCTGCCCTTTTCGTTTTGTAGAAAGCTCCCACAGTGTCTTTCTGTATGTACGTTTCAGTGTATGGAGCCTATGATGTGAGCAGATGTGTCTGTGGCTTTAAGGTAAACTGTTTGGTTCACATATTTATTATATATTTTTAAAAAAATCTTCGATTTTCTTTATTGTGCTGAGGCCCTTTTTTTGCTCTGTGTGATTTTTGTGTTCAGTTTTTTTTTCCAGTGCTGGGGCCCCACATTGATTCGCTATCAAAGAATCTAAATCGATTTTCTCCCAATATGTGAATGCAGGCAGCAGCAGTATGGTGAGAAGCTGCTTGTCTGCTCGTCTGCCTGCCTGCCTGTCTGTCTGTGCTTGTCAAGCAGTAGCAGCAGCAGCGAGCCTCACTGCATAAAGTTAATTTCAATTCCCGATGAGACACTCACTCGGCAGCCCTCCCTGACCAGCGGTAATTAACAGGGATAGCTAATGACTACTTAACTCGCTCTTCATAATTATCTGGTTTTCATAATTCGATGTGTAATTTAATAATTCGCTCTTATTAACGTATTAAGTGAATGGCTCATTTAGGGGAAATTAGAAGCACTCACCAGGAGCATCTTTTAATTGATGAACCATCATGGCTGTCTCATTAATAAGGGTCGTTTTGATACTCTTAATTTGTCACGAGGATGGCGGCTGGAGATGTTTGGTTTATGGATTAATGAAATGTGGTCGTTGTTTTCCAGTTAGGAGTCATTTTTATTAAGGGGTTTGTTGGATAAATATTAAAGAAGAATATATGTGACACTACTGAATTAATTAAGGTGTTTGTAGATTAAAATAAAAACATTTTTTGGTGGAAATTAAACCAATACTTTCGTCATATGACACTTTTTTAAAGCCTGTAGGCGCATAATAATGTTTTTATAGTTATAAAACTATAAAATCACATGACAGCATTTTTGAGGTTCAAAACTCACATTGGAACATTATTAAATATTTTTTATCAGTTATATTTTTGTGTTGCAAGTATAGCGAAATCACCTTGCTTCCTCCTTTTGGCATAAGATTTACTTGTTCTAATCAATTTGAAATTTATCCAAAATTAATCCCATGCAAATGTATTCCAGGTGCTGTAAATAATCAGTGTAAACGTGGAGGACAGGTTTCAGAAATGCTAATGTTTGGCTCATGCAGCCTCTCAGGTATCTGTCCATGGTGCTGAAACGCTTGCTCAGCGCTCAGCCAGCCAGTCAGCCCCTGAAGCCCCAAAACAGCAACTCTGCTATGGACATGACATTCAAAATGCTCCCCTCTTTTATTTTTTAACCCTCCTCCTCCTCCTCCTCCTCCTCCTCCACCTCATATCTAACCATAACTTCGAACTAAAGCTTTTGCTTCAAAGCCTGTGTTGCCCGCACGCACGAGTGAAGCATGTTTGAGTGTGTATTTAAATAGAGACGGGCACGTTGGCAGGCGAGCTGTTTTTCTGGCGGGCTGACATCTGGCAAGTCTGCGCTCCAGGGACCCATCCAGCTCTCCATAGACCCCCTGATTAGACTCTAATAGAATATTAGCATTTGCTCTCAGGTAAGGCAACAGTGAGCTGCATAAGCTGGCAGCAAGTCAGTGAGAAAGCCACGTGTGTCTTTAACATTGATAGGATAGAGAGAAAGGGGGACTCCTGTAAGGCCTGCTTTATGATGAGGCCCGGAGGAGGACGGTCTAATCAGGAGTTAGAGGCGAAAAAGCAATTTCTAATTACACTTTACACTTTCGTTTTAGTTATCCATCTCTTACCCAGACAGTGTAGGAGAACATATTGGGTGGGGGAGGGGTTGGTGTGGCTGTCTTGCTCATGAGCACTGTGACACAGGGCTCGTGGCTTTTTCTAAGATCAAACCTGACACCTTTTGGTAACGGCAAAGTCACGTTACCTTTAAAAAAAAAGCTTTTTTTCGTGAAATAAGCCCTAAAGAATCCACAAAATATCCTTTACAAGCCGTGCAGCCCACAGCTAAACCGTTTCCCTCCTCATCATCAATAAATAAATAGATGAATAAATAAAAGCATATTAATATGTCTGGTTGAGCCATATTACACAGTGCAGTCATGTAAAACGTCCGATTAAATGTTAAAGTTTGTTCTTTAATGAAACACATATTGCAGTTCAATAATTAAATAAATTAAAATTACATGGATGTAAATAAATTAATAGAATTATTTAACCAGGAACCTAAAGCAACATACAATACAGAAATAAGTTACCTCAGCTAAAACAGCAATACAGCAAAAACCTGTACGGATATATTTATGTGCATCGACTGGTTCCAATGAAATATTTACATTGTACACGTATACTTCCATGAAGCTGTTTCTTTTCTCTTCAAGAAAAAACATTACTTAAACAAGGTGATTTTTAACAAGCAACGACTTCATAATGATGCGCGTATATTTATACAAATAAATAGCAGAAAAACATACATAAAATAATTTAAAAAGAGAATACTATCTCATATATATCTCGATTGTACCATCTCAAACGTTAGAAATCGTAAATTAAAATTTTGTGACTGTATATTTCACAGTCGTTTCCCTTTAAACCAGAACAACACGCTTAACTTGCTCTCACAATTTGATTTTCTCAAGCAAAACGAGGAGGGGGGGAATCCCAATAAATATATAATGAAGTAAACATGACCTCACTCAATAAATAGTTCATAAGATACAGGCCCACGCTGGATTGTAAACTTATTGCAGCCGGCAAGAAATCATATTTTTTTAATTTGGAGATTCTGTGAAATCCTTACAAGTGAGTCCCTACTTCGATATTTCCACATAACTGAGGCCTAATAATAAACAACCCTACCTTAATCCAAACCCCAGGTTATCTTGAAAATATATCCCTGACTTAGATCACACATGGTAACAAAATAAGTGGAATTAATTACACATTTAGACACAAAATGAAGTGTGTGACAAGTAAATTATTCATTTACAGAGGGTTATTTGGCAGTAATCTAATATTAGCTTTCAAGACCAAGTCGTGTGTTGTCCTCTTAATCCCCTCATGGACCCTGAATAAATGTCAGACTGCATCGTCATGAACTCGGAGGGAAAAATGTAGCTTATCCTATAAGCCAAAAATATAAACACCAATAGTCACCAACCAAGTGCTTTGAGTTACGTGTAAATAACAACACTATTTTCATTTGGGGTCTAAAGCAAACTATAGTCCTCATTTGAAATTAATCATAAATAAAATTAAAGCATATAGAGTCCTGTAAGTCATACTGCGTTGACATTAAAAAGGTGAAGCATAGTAAGTGTGGAAACAGTGGTCTTACTTGCTCTTTCAAACGACGCTTTACTTGACTCCACATCTCCCTCTCAGCGAGTAAAAGATGTGACTGTGGGGGGGGGTTCGAGTTTGTTCAGTCATTGTTCAATTTTAGGAATTTTTCGAAGTTCAAAGCACAAAGTCATCGATGATTGAAAAAAGGGTGTGAGATAGGACATATGATACAAATCGTCTCTAAACAGTTCCAAGTCTTTTCGAGGGTGGTGGTTTAAAGCGATTTTAGACGCATGCAGAGTATTTCATTCGTTTCTGTTTCTGCCGCTGGTTGCAAAACCAGACCCGAACCACGTTCTTTTTGAGGTCCAGCTTTTCCGCGATTGCTGCGATTTTCTCCGAGGAGGGACGCGGCTGAATGGCAAAATAGGCCTCCAGTGATCTCTTCTCTGGTGCGGCTATCGACGTGCGCTTCCTCTTTTTCTCCGCGCCGTTGAACAACTCGGGTTTATTAAGTTTCTCCCTGTGTGATTTCTCGGCTTCTTCTAGCCACGCTTGCAGGATGGGCTTCAAAGCAATCATGTTGTTGTGAGAGAGCGTGAGGGACTCGAATCGGCATATGGTGCTTTGGCTGAGGGAGCCCACCCCAGGAATCTTCAGGCTGGCTAAAGCTGACCCTACATCCGCCTGGGTAACCCCGAGTTTGATCCGTCTCTGCTTAAACCTCTCTGCGAAGGCTTCCAAGTCCCTTGGATCGGCGTCCACGTCGTTCATGCCCATGTGCGGTGGTAGCCCGTGGGCATGAGCCATGTTGATGGCTGCCTGGTGCATGTGGTTCATGCCCGCCATGTGGGCAGGGTGCGCAGGCGTGGAAACCACCGAGCCATCCGGCCCAGCCATGGCTCCTAGTGCCAGTCCCGGGGTGATGTGGTCCAGCAGGTCCCCCTCCAGTGCCTGGTGAGGCTGGTGGTGGTGGTGATGGTGGTGGTGATGGTGGTGGCCAGCCAAAGCGGACGGATGAGAAATAGGCACCGAGGAAGAGGAGGAGGAAGACGAGGTGCAGGGGAGAGTGTTCATGGTGTGGTAGGTTGCGTCCGGCTTGAAGGGACTGTGATGTGGAGGGTGATGGTGGCTCTTGGTCTGCGAGACTATATCCACCGCCGCTAGAGCTTCAGCCCGGGCCAACAAACTCTCATCCAAGCCTCCGAATATATTGCTCTGCAATTGCAAATAGAATGCACACATAACTGTCAGCAGGGAATTCTCCCTCCACTCCTCGGTTTAAAACATTTCCAGAATGTGAAAAAAAGAAATCCTAAAAAAGGAGCACACAAAACAAGACACATGCAACATCCCAGGTCATAAAAATTAATACGAAAGGCAAAGCCGACTGAATACATAAGTTGAGCAGAGGAAAAAAATATGGAGGTGTTGGGTGATTTGCTGTGCAGACATGAAAAAAACATCAAGCAAAAAAGTGGGCTGTCAAAATGTGCCTTTAAGCAGTGATTATGCAGAATACGTACCGGTGGGGTTGGGAGACAGGCTCGGCGCATCGCCTCCGAGCTGCTGCTGCCGCTGCTGCTGATGATGGTGCTGCTGTGTCGGGAGGACGAGCAGGAGGATGAAGGTGCATTGGAAGTCAGAGTGGATGATGAGGAGGAATGCAACGAGTACTTGGGTTCGGGCAAGCTGGTGTGGGCCATGGCAAAAGGCTGCTTGCTGTTCAGAGACATCATCATCATATTTGCTGGCGTCCAAGCCTCAGCAAGTTCCTTTTAATAAGTTAAGACTCCGCCTCCTCGTCGGGAGTTGAAGCCCAATTGCTTCGCAGGAATCTCAAGTCACTGTCGAATAAAGTGTAGGCAGAAGACGGTCGTCCAACACTGAAGTTATCACATCTATTTATTATTACTAGCGGAGGTATGGAGGTGTCTCGTCTTTTTGGCAAATGAGATATCGCAGGCACCAACAAGCCATGCAAGTGAGCGCAGCCGATACCTTTTCCTTTGTGGACTTGTGGCGCGATTGTTCAAAAATAACCTCTCTCTTTTTTCTCCTTCAACTGTCTCCACCTTGTATCATATGATTTTTTTGCCTTGGATTTTTTTTGGCAGAGCTCCTCAGACGACGCCAGAAAAAAATTAAAAAGTTTCTCTCCGTCTCTTAGGATTTCCAAAATACTTCAAGTTTAAAACTGTTGCCGCTTTCGTTGACCTGTTTGGTTTTTTGTGTCAAAAGTTTCCGTCTTGAAATGACCGTAAGTGAGAAGTAATGGCGGTGACAGTCTCTGTATTGTACCTCTTCGACTACGTTGAATGCTGCGGGGACCCGAACTGCCTCTGCTCTGAGGCGAAGGGCAGACTGAGTCTCTCTCCGCCTCTCTCTCTTTCTCTCCCTCTCCCCCTTCTCTCTCTCTCTCTCTCTCTCTCTCTCTCTCTCTCTCTCACTCACACACACACCCTCTCTCTCTCTCTTTGCTTCTCTCTCTGTAGCTCTCCCAGTCTCTCACCCACTCGCTCTCTCTCTCTCACACACACACACACACACACACACTCTTTTCAGCTGTACCTGAAAACCCTTTCATGATTTATTATTCTTCATTAGCCACAGCACCACCACCGCCGCCGCCGCTGGGGACTTTGCGCATGGGCAGTCTGCGACAGGGCATTTATTTCAAATGACTCTTACTTCTCACCACCAACATCTCGTTACCAACACCACGTCTTATTAAGTCCAGAGACTTTTTTTTTATATCAGTTCCGATTTATTACACCTGAAAATATTTAATTGTTGAATATTGTAAACAAAATTCAACTTATGCCAAATGGACAGTTGCGTCCCCGAGGGAACAGAGAAAGTGAATTAACACCATGGACAGCTCCACTCCACCTGCAGAGGTCAAAATAAAAAAGTTATCATCGTAACGTGAAAAACGTATAACAATGATTTTATTTTGACACCTAATGCAAAAAATAAACGTTGTTAAAAAAAAACACACACATTCGTATCTGCTCCTATTGTTATATTTCTATCTAAATTTAAAGCAATGGAAAGCTTTCATATTATCGCCTGCATTTTTTCTTACTTTTGTTGCTATAACAAATTTCTTATTATTAATAAAACCGGTGTAAAATACCGGAAATGAATTTGTAAACTTTGTGAGAAAATTCTAACGCGTTGTGCTATTTTCACAATTGTTTTGTGCATGGAGTTTTGCATGCCAAAAAGGACACTAGTTACTTAAATGAATGACGATAAAACTGGATTTTAAAAATAATTAGCACTATTTAATTGCAAATCTATATACTTGTCATAGCAGGCTATTATCTTATCTCCCTGCTAATTAAGCCACATCATCGGTAATGTAATTAAAACATCCAATCACGTTGTAATTAACAAGGGGCGTCTGATTTGTTTAATACGGTCACGTCTATAGGAAGAGGTAATTGTTATGATGTAACGAAGCTCTTGGAGGTTAGAAAGTATGGAAAACACTGCCTGGATTTTGTTTTTCTTTTCCTGTATGGCTCTGATTTTCAAAACACACTCTCTCTCTACACACACACATTCGCGCATACACCACACACTCATGGAAATGTGACATCCTGAAGCAGGTGTGAAGCGGTGATCAGTGTCATTGACAGATCGAGGAATTGTTCCTCAATCTGCTTAAATATGTTAATAATATATAATGTTAAGGAATCTACCTTAAATTCTCCCCGTTTCACCGGTGATTGTTGAATGTGTTATCATCCTAATTATAGGCTGCACTTCCTCGCCTTGGTATGTGGCCACAGCCTGTGCACCGCTTCAATAAAGTCTGAATGCATTTTAATCGAGGCTACACATGTTACAGCAGCGTTAACGTGGCAGTAGACGCGTTCTTTCGTACGGCGGGTCTTTGTTAAGGACTAGATGTCAGCTCCCGTTTTTTTTTTGTTGTTTTGATGCACATAGACATTTAGTCTGTCCCCACGGCTGCAACAGAAAGCCTGTTGGCATTGCTGCGCAGCAGTTTTACACTGCGAGAGAGCCATCAAGCTGCAGAAATATATTTCTCCCCAGCGGGACAACAGGCGCTGCTGGAGCCACCTCCAGACATCAGGAGACAGAGATCAGGCTCAGGAGACATCAAGGAGCAATCAGTGTCTGCTCACATATACCGACAGACTGATTTATGATGAAACTTTAAAGAAATCATTTATATTTCACCACCTCTAAATCGGTGTATGAAATTTTCATCCACAATGAAACACACAAAAAAGTATATCTTAAGTCAAATAAATCAGCCCGAGCTGCTCCCAAGCAATTGACTTTGAAGTACATTTTCAACACTTTTCGTGAGTGCATTCACTGTACCTAAGACTTTTACTTCCTATGCCAACAGCTTTCTCACGTTTGAGGGAGGACAGTATGTCAGACTGTTAAACAGAATTACCTTTGAAGGGTCTGTCATGGCAAACAGAAGCACAATTAGGGGGCAATACCAGATATTTTAGTAGGGATCACAAATCCTTTTACACTTATAATGGTTAGGAATAATATATAATGTAGTTGTACTTTTTGTAATATTTAATTAGCATTTTTTGGTGCATATAGGCTACAATAACACCCTTATATGCAAAATTATAATTTTATCTTGAATAATTCATTAGTAAGAATAAATAAATAAATAAATCTTAACTCATAACAAGGGTTTATTGAGGAATGCAAATATACCCATTATAATGGCATTTCAGAATTATTTTACTATATAACAAGTATTTTAAAATATAAAAAGGCCTCCAAATGAGGAAAAAATCTTACACCCTTGAGGTTGGGTTTGTTTTGTTGTGTCATTTATTAAAATTCTACCATAAAGTCAGCTAAATGCTCTTCCAATTTTAAATAGTTTTTGCCTCAATTTTTGTCATCACACTGATACAGTAATTGGAGGGAATGTTGTCATCATAAAAAGACTTGTCTCAACGCTGGAAGGTGCAGTCACACCTTGCCTTTAAAAACATAAACCCTCAGTGGAATTGTGCAAGAAAAGATTTCTCTCACTTCAAGGAGCTTTACTACATATAAATAAATCTGCACTGTCTAAAAATAAAAGTAAAGCCAAAATAAAATAGAGGAGTGCATGCAGCAAGGCTTGATATAACTCAGGTGACTTGTTTGCTTTTTTTCCTCCTCACTCTCTTACTTACATCCGAATCAAGGAGTGCTGCAGAGGTGTCTGTGTGCTTTACACAAAGACATACTCTTCTCAGCCTCCCTCAGGAGCTCTCCACGTTAACAATCCCAATTACACCGAGACCACCAGAGACAGCTGTTTTTATTACAGAACCGCTCCTTTGTGCCGCCAACAAGGTATCTCCGCTCCTAGACTGAACACAGAGATAAAGCTACACTGAGAGACAGAGGAGAGGGAGAGAGAAGTGTGGAGTGAAGTGGATGAAGTCTCTTGGCTGCTCGCAGTGGTGATGCCTTTATTCACAGCTTCCCCCTCCCTTTTCTGATCTCGTGGAGCTCTTTACATGTCGGAGCAGAAGGTCAATGCTTGTTGGGAGAGGGCCTACAAAGAGATCAGGATCTAACTCAAGGCAACAGCAAATCACACAAAGAAGGGGGTGTTTCAGCCACTAACAGTGGTGCTTTATTTATTCATCTGCTTTACCTGGGAAATGTGACAGGTTCCACAAGGAGCATTCTGGCTTTAATGTGTTGTTTAAATGCATACAACAAAAGGTAGAAGCCTTCAGGATTTACTAAATGTCACACACTGTACTGTAGCTCTCAGAGGGAACAAGTGGCTCACCACTTGAGATAATGAAAGAGGTTTCAAAAACTGCATTTGAATTGCAGCTCAACCGGAATACAATGTGTGATGGTTTCCACTTGATCTTTTCATGAGGTTAAATACGAGCATCAGCAATTATCAGGATATTCTAATTACTTTTTAGAAGAACTGCCTGTTTGTCTGTGACATCTTATTAGACCCACTTTTCTTAAAATAGTCAATAAGATCTAAAACTTTGGACTTCTAGTGTTGAGGCAGATTATGATGACATATTGTCAATTAGACTTTTGTGCTGATAAAATAATGATTTATTTCATAATAACAACTGTAAAAACTAATTCTTTATATCACAGTTTTAACTTGCATCTCAAACTGTTCATCACTAGTCTATACAATATTACAATGAAGGTCAAGATCATCATTGGAAAGGGTTATGCATTAATCAAACAGCCCATAATTATCATAATAATCATACAAAAGACCTTCATATGTTACAATTTACAGCCATAAAATTGTCCTATAAAAGATAAATCTTATCACCTCTGTGAGGTGCTCTTTGCATAGTGAAGTGGAAAGCAAGGGGTGGTGGCTGGACATACAGTGCATCCCATCATCATGAAGAAGACCAGAGTTTGCATCTCTTTGCCTAATCTTAAAGCTCCATTCCTATTTCTTTTTTTTCTTTCTTTTTTTGGCCACTTGGGGGCACTGGAACACGATGTAAGCACAGCACTGACATATTATCACATAACAAAGTTACATGGCAAACCAGTTAGCCAACAGCATTAATTTAAGCTATGGCTGTGCGCTGACAAATGTAAGTCCACGATTCCCTCTTTATTTAGCTCTTTTTAGATAACCACAAACTCATGAGAGAAATTTTGTCCTCCTTAGTGGCTAAATGTGCCACTGTCCCACTGTAAACAGCTGCCTGCTGAGTGAACCAGGACAGTAAAGTTACAGGCCATAAAACTGAAGGAGCTGAAGGGAATAGCGGCACCTTTCACATAATAATTGGGTTCATTTTTAATATAAAGATATTCATTAGTTTACCATAACCACAGTCTTTATCTAACCTCAACCAATACTACAGTTGCCATGTGCAGATAGTGTAAAAAGAATACATACAAAGAAATACAGTAGTCTCACAATAGGGTTGATCATCTCACTGTTGTTGTGGCTGACTATCATTTAGGCCAGTATCATCACTAATGTTGCCTATAGTACAGTGAGCAAAAGCAAAGCCAGCTAACCTGGTCAAGTAGTGAACTCAACCTCAGGCCATGACTGATTAGAGGCCTTGAGAGTGAGGTGTGCCGTGAGGTCAGGAAAACAAATAACACCACCACCAATTTCCCTATAACGCACCAGGTACCAACCTTTGGGGGGGAGCTTTTAAATTCTGGCCCAGTCGTGCCTATAGGCTGCAGGGCAGCAGATGATAAGGTCAAACCTCATAATGATGTCACATACCTTTAGGTACTTCAGATCAATATAGAGGGAGGCGCGTTATACCTGACAGCCAGTCAAATAAAGCCTGTCTGGCAAAGGAAAAAAAAAAACTTGCTTTGAGACTGTCTCGTCTGATAAAATGAGATCCTCTCTCTCATGCTGCTTTTGGCAAAGATCATATTGATGGAAGCCTTTGTGATCTTTAAAATATCCCACAGTTTTGACCAGATCTGACTGATCAACCATGAGTAACAGGACAGAAACAACTAAAAGTTAAAATCTAACCATGTAGTAAAGCACAAGTTAACTGTTAACTGCATCCATTTGATGTAGCATTGATGCACATGGTTCTGTATGATAGCATTTGACATGACAGACATTCCTTTGAGTAAATCTGACCTCATATGACAACAAGCATGATGGCAAGGAAGGCGCCGTATATGAGGAGCAACGCTTCAGAGCATGTGACTATAAAGATTGCGTATGTCAAGTGCTATACAAGTGATTAATGTAGCAGGATGATTGCAGAATTCTGTCCAACCTGGATGAACATTTCTGTTGCCTCTCTCATTAGTTTGACTGTCCCACACGGTAATATATTGCTTGTCACTGGGTTGTCTAATGGTTGATGCTAATTGACCTCCTTTCCCCCTTTCTTCTGCACAAATGAAAAGATTTCCTCCATCCTGTGATGGAGCATGTCACAATCTGATCCGACAAATTAAAAAGCTCTCTGCTGTCACACTGTCATCATTCGAAGCCCTTGCCTCATCAGCTATAATGATCATTTTTCTTCACTGGAACCACTGCAGAGCACTGCCAAACACAATACTTAAGAGGGCTCACTGCTGCAGATGTATGGTGTGTGTGTGTGTGTATTTGTGTGCGACATATATGATTGTCTGTCATCTCTGAAATCTTCAGTACTGGTAATCTTGAACTTATATATACATTAGAATATTTGTTTTCTATGGAGAGGGAAGTTTTATTCCATGCTTTATTTATGATTGGAATCCAAAAAATGTATGTAAATTTAATGTGTGCATATTTTTTTAGGAAATGTATCTATATGTGGAAAATAAGCAACATTTATTATTTATTACAACTTTAAATTTACACTATATTATATTTTATTCAAAGGCTTAAAAACATTACTAGTGTAACCTCCTCTATAACAGCCTCAGATTATTTACAATTTGTCACATTTACCTGCCTCAGACTGTCAACTGTAAAAGCATAGTAAACCAAAAAAAGTGTATTAAAAATACACAGATCGTACTCATACACATTTAGAAAATACCAATATCTTTTCTGTGCAGATTTTTTTCTTTTTCTTCTGCTTGAAACATGTGAGTGCCATTCTGAGAAGCCATTGGTCTGAACATGATAGCAACATAGAGCTCGGCCACCGCACATTATTGGCTGCAGAGAGATGATGACGCTCATTACTTGCAATCAGTTGCCCCATCTGTGGCCGAAACAGAAATTGAGTGTGGCATTTTACCTGCTGACTTTGTGTGTATAACTTTATAATTTATGCGGTGTACCCATACTATTGACAAAAACGCAGTGCTGTGATCAAAGCAAGGCATTCAGGAGGTTGGACAGGGCCACGAAGACAGGGCCTGTAACACTAATGATCTTCAAACGCTCGTCTATTTCACTGGGAGCTTTGCGCAACTCCCTAGCAAGTCCCCTGTCCTCCCCCTGGAGGTAATTGTGCCTGGCTGGTTAGGTGACAGGTGTCAAGTGGCCCCTCCTCAACCGATTCATCATGCTAAGCAGAGAGGAAAAGCTGATCTCAGTCTCTCCTTCTCTCTCTCCCTCTCTCTCTATCTGTCTTTGTATTTTTCTGCTTGTCTGTCTCTTTCTTGTATCCTCATATAACTACTGTGTCATTACCTCAGAGTCTCCCCCCCCCCGTCACATGTTAGTTGTGTCTTATGACAATGTTTACAATGCAGTATGCAATCAGATCTTGGTTCACAACTTGGTTCATGCTGTCAAATGACAAACTGTTCATGTACATTTGTGCACAACAGAGGGAGCGGGGCTGCAGCTAATGATTATTTTTGCTATGGTTTAAACTCACAATCATATTCTTGAGTGAGAAATGACCATCAGAACTCTCTAACGCCTGAAGTGATGTCTTCAGGTTGTTTGTTTTGTCCATACAACAGTCCAAAACTAAAAAATATTCAGTTTATTGAATGATGCAGAAAAGCAGCAAATCCTCACTCAACTGACAATCCAGAACCAGACGATGCAGTTTTACTTGAAAATGACTAAACCAATTAATCAATCATGAGACTGAAACAGTTACATTTCTGTCATTTTTGCTTGATAAATGACCTAAATGATTAATTTGTATAAAAATTACCAACATTTTTTGTTGATTAATTAATTGAATATTCAACTCAATGTTTCAGCGCTAACAAAATGTAAAACAAAGCAGCTTTGAAGCTGCACTTGTCTTTCTGTGCGGAATAACTGCTAAGAGTTTAGTGAGTAACCAAGTGAACATACAGAGTAATGCAATCATAGAGGTTCAGACAGGTAGGTTAGCACACTGGCCAAAAAAACTGCAGCCCAGCAGTGAAGATGTGCAGAAAAAAATACAGTCTACACTGTGTGTGTGTGTGTAAGGGAGACAGAGAGAGAGAGAGAGAGAGAGAGAGAGAGAGAGAGAGAGAGAGAGAGAGAGACCACACCCTCACCATGCCTGCCTGTCTAAGCAGAATCCCATAGGGACCTGCCATACACACGCTCTCTCACACACACCCCAGTCATTAATTCCTGCTTTGCATCTCCACACCATGTAATATTTATGGGTCACCGCAGCTTTGTATTCACAAATGGAAACGCCGAGAGAAAAAAGGGAGAAGACACGATACCTCAATCAATCCGGTGAATAAGGTTCAGATTGTCACATCATGGCTTTTTTTCCCCTCCACTAAGCCAGTGCTTAGGCAGCATTCTTTTCTTTGACCTCTAAACAAGTGTTTTGTATGACGGATTGTCAGACACAACCTTTGAGATGGAGTCATATTTAACTCCTTTAGAGTTAAAAAAGCTCAAGGCAAAGGTATTATGAATGTGACTGAAAATTTCATAGCTGCAGAATTTGAAGAACAACAAAACTGCATTAGTCAGTAAAAACAAATGCAGACTTAATACATTTTTGCCAGATATGACACTACGGTATAAACGACACACAGTACTCTACAGTACAAACATTTGCTGCTACTCACAATCTCCACACTAATCAAGGGAAGTCTTTGGTGCATTTCCCCCTTCTACATCTGACAGATCATAATTGGTGGCCTTTTTTCCACTTCCTAAGATGTTCCCTGAAACCTGTGATGCAGCAGTGGGAGCCATACCCTCGCTGCCTTTCAAATCAACAGTGGTGTCAAAACAGAGCCCTGAGGAACCCCCAGTAGAGCATGGCTCACCAGACCCCTGTAGAGATTTGAAGACCACTTTGGAACTCTAATCCACTCAAAATGTGCTGATAATTTTCCTTGCCAGGACACTCTCTGCCTGGTGTCACAAGAGTGGCCTCCCGGGAGCAGATCAGCCAATGATAACAAAGTAGCCAGATGTCTGGCGCTGGCAGAGTCCCAGAAGCCAGACAGCGGCACGCAGCAGCATCCGCTGTGGGCCACAGATCAAAGATACCTGAGAATTACTTATGGGCACAAAATATGTGTTGCTTACTCTACAGTTCCCATTAATAACAATCTGGGAGAATTTGTATTTCTAATTAACTCTTTTCTTTCGGCATACAAAGTGCTGTAGGTTGTCTTAGGCTGCAGCAGCAATTTTTCTGTGGCAACTGCGAGTCGACAACAGGAAGTCGGATGCAGCACTGTCTGAAGGAGCCAGATCAGCTTTAAATGCAGTTCTGAGGCTCAGAACACCCCCTGACTTGCCTCAATAAACAAACAAACAGTGTGAGAGTCAGCGTATTTAGATTTAATCATGCTGCATGGTACCTCCTTAGACTGGCCCTTGATGCATACTTCGAAAGCTGTAAGTGTTGACACTGACTTGATTCAACTGAGGTGTAATGGTTTAATTATAAATGCTCTGCTTGTGTTTTGTTCCTTAAATGAGAGAAAATTATATCTGTAAAGACCAGGCCAGTTATACCAAGCATATCCAGTTCACTTCCGAATTGTAGCCAACAAGCATCTGAATTGCGTTGATTTACACTTTCTACAAGATTTGCAGCCAGGGCTTGTTTTTCACCATGGTTGTTTGTGTTAGTCAGACTGACATTAAGAAGCATTACAGTTCCATGTTGTTTTCTCCTGCAGGCCGTACACTTCTTTTAGAGTCCTCCATTTATTCCATCTTATGTGTTATGTTTAATACACAAATATTTAGAGTAGACCCCTGACTTTGAACTGAGAAGAATAGTTAAGCTTTCTCTGCCTAGGGAAGGCGTTTGTTGCCTTTTTTCATCTTTATGGGGGGAAGAGGCGTATATTTCATCTCACACGCATTTGTGCATATTTTGTCAGGCTTGCTATGTTCTAGTGCACTTAAAAGTCATTGTTCAATGGATGGATGATATGCATCCCATGCAATGTGAGTGTGCACTGTATTATATTAATTATTAAGTACAGAAAGTGTTGCTTCGTGTCCGTATTTGATGGAGAATCCCCCCCATCACACCCTGCCACCCCTTCCCCAATTATGCATATTACCTTTGCTAGTGCATGGTTCATGCAAATTCTCATTTGCATCGCTGTCTTGAATGTGCTATCTGCTGGCTGGGATCCCTTAAAGCCTACAGTCAACACTGCCCTTCATCAGATCTTGGGTGTGACCTTTTCTCTTTTTATCTGTTATTCTACTTATGACTCACTGTTTGAAGTGCACAGATGAACAACCAACAAAAAAGAGAATTTTCTATAGAGCCGTATTAACGTTTCATTGTTTTTGGCTCTTAATGGAGGTATGTATTTCTTTTCTGTCTTGCTTTGAGTATGCTAACTAAACCTTACATGAGCCTACCTCTCTTTCATTGAAGCTGAACCTTATTGTAGTGGCTAAAATATGCCAACATTTAACAAATGAACCAAAATTCATCTGTTGTTATTAAATGAGTCATTTCTGTTCACATTAAACTTTTCACAGAGAAGTTGTTCAACAGAAAGACATTTTTTATGAGTGTATTTAAAAGACCTGCTCCAAGATCCAATCCTAGTACCTCTCAGGGTTACTCTGGGTCATTTTTTAATGTCGTTTACTTGAAAATGTAACTTTAAAACGAGACTTAAAACTGCCTTAGTGAGATCCTGTCTCCCAGCTCCGGCAGCTCATCACTCCTAAAACAGCCGCTCTCGTCCACCCCGGCCCCGACCGTTATTAATGTGCGCTGAATAATTTAACAGGGTAAAATTACCATGCTCTTTTGAAAAGATTTTTGCCTACACAATTAAAGAGCATTATAGTGATTTTTAGTTGAATGAGAATTATGACTGTTTTCCCTCCTCTCTGCTACACTTTCTGGCTTCGTTGTTATAAGCCGTGGGTGAGCGAAGTTATAAAGGCCCACTGTTCTCTGCTTATGTCTGACTGCTAGGAGAAGCTGTGCTCCAGCTTTGACCTATACCATGATGAGCAGCTAATGGATAATGGATGAAGTAAGTATATGTTCAACTTCCTCAGAGAAGACCCCCATAATGGTCTGCTGGCCCCACTAAACATGGGCTATATTTGGGCTGTTAAAAAGTACGGGCTAAGTCAGATGGTGTTAAAGACGCCTGGCTTGAAATAGCTGATTATGCTTCACATGGCTGCAGATGTTGAGAGGTGGATTGTGTTTAATTTCTTTCACTTTTTTGGACTTTACTCTTGAACCAACATGCTAAATCAAAAAGATCTTCCTAAAGACGATAGTAATTGCTTATTTTCTGAAAGTTTGTGGGCTAACAGTGCCATATTATATTGCTGTTATACAATATCAGCATCAGCGGGAGCGTTTGCCAGGCCTTCACTCTTATTCCATGCGGACAACTGTCCACATCTCAACCACAGGCCAACAATTGGCAGTAATTGGCACGTTGCCTTGGCTGTCCTGGGAGAGATCTGAGAGCGCATACGGCCACGGACAGGCTGCCCTTTCCACCAATTAGAGAGTTGTCTCCTCGTGGGGCGGGGGCTGGGGGAGGTCTACCTCACTGCTACCTTGTCTCTTGATCAAAATGATTTGTGGAGATCCTTTTCCTCTTCACTCCTCTCTTCGTCTTGCCTGCCTCTTTCTCACCACTGAGGCACTACTGTGTGTGAACTGCTAGTGAGAGTCTTCAGTCAAAGACCCCAACCAGCGACTGACAGCCTTACAGTAGCAGTCAGTGGGACATTCACATTAGAGGTGCTCTGACAGTCAGGCTGTGCTAGACAGGCCTCCCAATGAAAATGCTCCACACAGCTCTTTGCTGCTGGTTTCCTAATACACTACTTGCTGGCTCTCTTCTCTATATGAACTTTATTTTTTTCTATCAGTGGATGTGATGCTGAATTGGGCTTGGCAGAAGCTGAAGTTTCTACCAAATAGCTGAACTTAAGTCTTTTCTTTCACTCTTCTCTTGCTGGTGTATTGGCTTTTTGTTGTTGTGTCTCCAGGCATAAGCAGCATGTTATAGCTGCATGGCTTCATTATGATGGCTTTGACGCAATGATAGCAAGTGTCTTGTGTGGTTAGAAATGTGCAGGCCACACAAGGTACCAGGGGACCCCAGTGCAAAGGATCACAGGCCTCAGTGCATGCTGCTAACGCTACCCAGTTTATGCCACAGGGAAGGCTGCGGAACCAACACCCAACCCCCTTATTTTCTCCCCTCTCAGTCTCTCTTGTCCTCAAAGCCTATGTCTCTCTGCATTTCACTTCAGTAAATTTGAGGAGGCGAGGAGATGCTTCCTATACTCAGAAAAATGTGTCAGGCTACTGGGTTATGTTGTGTTGCAATGTGAATGTAGAAGGCAACAAAGCAAGTGTGCACAGAGAGGGAGAGAAAGAAACAGCCTTACTTATTCTCTTTAATCCATCGTGAGATATTCAGAACTAGGTTAAGTTATACCTCACATTACCCAACACTTAGCCTTTTTCAGCATGTAACAAGATCACTGTTTACACATGTGGGGCTAGTAGTGCCATGTTTTTTTTCCAGTCAACAATTAGCACAGGTAAATCCTCACCTTCACCACAGGTTGACAGGCTCACAGTAAAGCCGCTTTATTTCTCTGCAAGGACCTTCACGAGGGGGGCCTACCTAATATGCTGTCTGGCCCCGGGGCCTGTGGGAGTGTGGTTGGATTATTATGTTAATGCATGTGCCTCCTGCCCTCTCCTCAGTCCCAGCTGGCCTCCCTGTCGTTAGGAAGTGCTTTGCTCTGACAGAGGAGTAATATGCTCCATGATTGAGGGGCCAAAAGATCGAGCTCTATAAGAGAGGGGCCACCACTGATAAGCATATGATAAAAGTGCCATTGTACGTGAATGCCTTAGAGACATGGAAGATGACTTAGCAATTCCTATGGATTTCAGTGGGAGAGTGAATATGTATAAGAGCTGTGTGGTCTTTTTTTGTGTGGCTGGATTTAATTGCCCATAGCATTATATCTCATACCATGTACTTCATTGTACTTTTATTGCATGGACTTTTCGTTATGTGCCCATGACACATCCACCTGTAAATATGATGACTCCCACTGAACAAGCAAGGTGTGATGCTTTTGATCATCCTGTAGGAATCAATGTGAAACTAAGTGAAGATTTGGTTTAATGCAGTTCCTAATGTAAATGAAGCAGTTACGTGAGTTCTAATTTTGAGTGCTTTCACTGAAAACATTCAATCTAACCCATTTTTGAAAGATATCAGAAATGTAGCAGACAAGCTTCAGTGGGTGTTTGTGTATCATTTAGGTGGAGTAACGCATAACAGTCATAATATTAATTGAGGGAGAGTTGGTTAAGTCAGTAAAACTCCATCAAAAAAAATGATGACACTGTTCTGCCAGATGGCATTACCCTGCAGATCTATGTCACACACTCTCATTTAATCAACTTGACATGAAAGTAAAAAGGGAGGTGAGGAAAAAAAAACCCAACTAAACTTCTTGTGACTTGTCGAGAAGGAGGAACGCCGGTTGCACTGCTTTGGATCCTGCACATAATTGTGTAAATATGTCAGCCAAACAGAGGAAGATCTCTCTTTTTAAACACTTGTCTTTTTCATCTCACCTCCCCAGGAGCACTGGGATAGCTACATATTAGCTTTGTGCGGGCCCATTCACAAAGTGTGTGGAGTGTTTGTGTTTTGTAGGGGGTTTGTTTTGTTTGCTTTTTAATCAAGTTCAATTTCATCTCCATCAATACAAGCTCCCTCCACACCCCTCTTTCTCACGTCTGCCCGGATTATAATGCGTCTCTTTTTGCTGAGGAGCCTTCACTGTTGTTATTGTTTGTTCCCTTTTATGGAACCTCAGCTGTAACGAGAGGAAAGGTATCTGTGGGTAATTGGTGGGTAAATACTTTGCTGTGACTAAACGTCAGAGCAAGGGAGGTTGTTACACAAGCAGGTTGTGCTGCTTTTGAGGAGAAAGCAAAGAAAAGCAAAGACTAAATGGAGAGGCCCTTTAGATGCGTCTTTACCTGATTTTCTTATTTTGAATCTTTGTTTTTCTGGCTTCTCTTATATCAGGATCTGACTGTGTTTGACTTATTTTAAAAGTTAACAACATATTTTGTAACACCAAGCTCATGATTTGGTGATGTGTCTGATTCGGGCTAAGACCACTTTGTTGACTGAACTGAAATAATTAGACAATGAATCAGCCTTTTAACAGAAAACTGTCGTCTATCTTTATGAATGATTCATTGTTTAATTAATTTTAGTATGAAATATAATCCCCAAACATTCTTTAGTTTAAGTTTCTCAGATGCAAGTATTTGTAGCTTCTCCCTGCTATGAAAGATTATTTTCATAATCAGTTAATTGTTTAGTCTAAAACACCCATCCCAGTTTCCCAGAGTCAAAGGTAACATCTCCACATATCTTGTTTTGTAGGACCAGCTGTCAAAAAGCCCAAAGATATTCAGTTTTCAGTGATATAAAACAGGGAACTTGCGTTTAAGAAGCTGTAACTGCAAAGTTTTGGCATTTTTGCTTGAAAAAAAAAAAAGACTGGATTGATTAATGGGTTACTAACTGATTTTGGGTTTTGGACTGTTGGTCAGACAAAACAAGACATCTGGCAATTTTCTATCTGTCACTTTGGGCTTCATAGAATTTATGATGGGTATTTTTGCAATTTTTTCATGTTTTATAGACCAAACATTATCAAGAAAATAACTTTAACAGTAATGGAAAATAAGAGTAACTGTTGTCTGCAGCCCTACTTTTTATATTTCTTTTTTCTTTTCTTACTTGTGTACAGTTATCAAAATATTTTGATCCCTTGAAGTCCTTAAAAAATACTTTAGAACACCTCAACATAAAATCCAACATGTCCGGTATAACAGCGTAGAGTAAAAGTAGAGAAAAAGTGCAGACTGTTATTTGTTTATCATAAATGTTTTCACCAAGTTTTTTTGACCAAACACTGTAAATGTAATAAATGCAGAAAAACCTCACAGGGCTGAAGCTTGAACAACCAGTGTAAAATTTGTGTTCAGCGGCATGCCTTTGGTCATGATACTTTACTGAACCCACTGAGGCACAATTATGTTGCCTTCACTTTTCACTTATATCCATTTACTGCCTTTTGGGATTCTCCAGTTGTCATGTAAAGTGTCGTTTTTATGAGCTGGCAACTTTTCACTCAAGTTTGGCAAAAGTGGAACAGGGGCACTTTGATTGTTACCCTCTCCTTTGTTGTTTGTTAAAGGCCTTGAGGTTTGGCAGCCATTGTCTTTATAAACTCAAAGCTGTGTTAAATGCAGCCCCAGCCCAGCTAATGAGGGGGAGCCTTCAAAACCTCCATGAGATGATGCTGTCAAATGGGTGACATAAAAACGTTGCCTGTAATCCCCCTGTGCAGACCCTGGGTGTAAATATGCCAGCTCCACCATTTTCACAGCGTTTACTCCCAGTTCAAACAATGCCCCCCCCCTCCCTGAAAACACAGTGACAGCTCTGCGATATTCTCAGCCAGAATCCTTGGCTGCCTGCGACCAATGAAACAACCAGGAACAGCTCTGATAGTCTCCTTCATCCACATTGTGGGTAAGACATCTCTCTCTTTTTCTTTGTGTCTGTGGACTGAAACTTGTGCCACTCACACATTTTGTACTGAGCGTGCTCAGAGTCTGGGGGTGATGTTGGGGAATTAATTCAGTGATTTTGGAACCAGCAAGAATTGGTGCTATTTGTTTGCATGGTTGTATGTTTGTTCATATACAGTGTTAGATACTTACTGTTGACTTAAAGATGAAACCAAAAGAAGCACAATATAACCATGTGATAGGCCTATGTAAGGTTTATAGTCACTGTGAACATCATAAATTATGTCTGAAATGTCTTCAACAAAATTTTGATGGAAAACCCCTTAAAGCAGCATATATACAAAATGCTATGCTGTTAATGTCATAGCTGAGTTCCTCTGAGTTTCCCTAAGAAGGAAACGTAAATGGTAGTAAATGGTGATAAATGTACATCATTTATCACCTTCATTCTACAGAGAAACATACTGTGATGTTTCTATCCTGGTAGAGCTGGCTGCTTCTGGGATCTACCAATCTGTACTCACTTGACAAAAGTAGTCAGTGACTAAGTTTGATAAGTATAATTACCATGTTGATATGAAGTTGTAATTAAAAAAATGATGAAAAAAAAGTATTGTCAAAAGGACAATATTTATTGCTATAGCAGAGCCTCTAGAGCTCAATTTTCAACTGCAGTTTGTCTAAAAATGCAGCATTATTACATTTTTCAGTTCACATTATTTTGTCTGTTACCTGTAGCTGCTTGAACAACAAAGTCCTCATACCTGAATGACAAAATAAGTCACATGGTAGAGTCAAGAACTGGCCATTCCAAAAAGCTGATCTCTCATTCCTCTGGTTAAAGGTACTATGTAGAGTGTTTGACCACTAGCAGCACAACAAATCTGTATTTTATATTGTGGATGGGTATGAGAATGCACATTTTTGTGCTGATCCACTTTCTGTTGTTTTACACTGTTGTTCTGACAGACAGTTGGTGGCAGTAATGCTTGTAGCAGTCTGCCAGCAAAGGCAATGGTGGAAGAAAACTGCTAGTAAATATGGAAATTTTAAAAAATGCTGGATTTAAGACATCAACAAATCAGATTTACAAATATTTTATGTCGAAGGAAATGAATTCAGCAGTGAAACAGTGAATATTGGTGAGCAATACTGTGTGTAAACATAACTTTTGTTTGTTTAAAAGAAAACTCCAAAGTGTACCGTTACGTTAAGTGTCCGCAATTACAAAATGAGGGGAAGCTCACGGTCATGGTTGAGGTGAGGAAAACATTACCATCATGGTTAAAAGAGACCAGTGTTGACTGTTGATACAAGACACAACATGAACTGTGGTTAATCGATGATCTAACCATCCACCCCGACCTCCTCTCTAAGATGTTTTGCAGTGACATAAAAATGTCACACTGCTCTCACCTTTCCTACTTAGAGATGACAGAAAATACTGTCATGACCTCAGGGGGTCACCTGTCAGGACAGTGTTGGTAGGTTGTTTTTAGTGATTGGATAAGCAACCAATGCTGTTGTTTGATGTGATATGTGATTATAATACACAACATAGTATGTAACGATTAAGGAGGTAGGTCCTCAGCTACTGCCGGAAAGATGCTCCTTTTATGATAAGACATATTAGAGGCAGCAAACCTGCCTGTAGGGCAATCTTTATTTGGTGGAGAGGAGTTATTATTTTTCCAGTCTTCTGCTTTTCTTACATACCTGGATTTTACCTTTGCAGTTTTGAAAATTGTATCTCGTTCTACATTCAAACGGCTTTCAAGATGAAAATACCCAGTCTGAAATACTAAAATAGTTTTTGAAGCAAATGGGAATTAAACACTTTAAAAAATGGATTTCAAACAGATACCATCACTAATAATCAAGTACTAACAATATCAAACAATGGAATTCACTCGCGAAAGTCAAACACTCAGTACACTTAATTACAATTCCATTAAAATTCATGGTGTAGTTTATGTTTCAGTAGCTTTCAGTCTTTAACACCACCCAAGCAGAAAGCACATACTCGTCCTCACACTATTTTACTGTCCTTGTGGACATGACCCACACATGTTCCTCATCCATCCCTTGTCTCTGTCTAGTTTGGCTGCTCATCACGCAGTAATCCATACTGTGCCTTCTCATTTGCAGGCTCTGTGTTTTGTGTGGTCCCTCTTTTGCTTCCTGTGGATCTCTCTGCAGGGAGCTGAGCTGACAGACTTGTCTGATTGATGTATTGGGGGGCGTCTCGTCAGCTATTGTTTTCCTCGCAAGTGTTCAGCAGCTTCACTCACCAGCCTTATCTGTCCTTCCACTGTGGATATAGATGTGTCAGATTCACTGCAGGGAGAAATGGTTCATATGTTGACCCAAGAATGTCCATAACGTATGAGGAGTAACTGAAGCACAGTTTACTTTTCTTTTGTCTAATGTGAATATTTTTAGACTGAAATCATGATGTGCTGTGAATTTGTTAGTTTGAGTTTTAGCCACTGCACAACTTTGCCCTGTGCAACTTTTCTTCGGATGACTTTCCCCACTTCTAAATCAAAATAGTCATGACTTCATGCAAGTAGAGTACTCACCTTAAGACCATGAATAGTTTTCTTCTAGTTTGAGCGTGTACCTGAAAACTTTCCCACAGAACTTTCCTGGATGTCAGTGTTCGCTCCCCATCTACCCCTGCACCCTTTGATAATCCTGCCCAAAACTCCTTAAATTCACAAGAGAATTCTTAAGAATTCTTGAAAAACTCCTCTCTGGCAGTAGATGTGTTACTGCCCACCTGTTCACCTGCTTGATGAAGTGGGCAAGGCTGGAAGGTTGGAGAGGCTGGATGTCCGATCACGGCACAGGCCATTAAAGATGAAGGACTGGTGTGTGGTCAGAGGTAGAGGGGAAAACCAAGCCAGGCATGCGGACAGTGGGCGCTCGCACCCTCCCTCATAGCATCACAAACCAGGCCGACACTTCCCCCAGTAATGAGCAGGGGCCCAGACTATGGGGTCAATTATTCATACCCAGTCAGCTGGGAGAGAGGGAGCGAGAGAGGAGGGGTGTTGAAGCCTCATT
Source organism: Lates calcarifer (assembly GCF_001640805.2). Lineage (NCBI taxonomy): Eukaryota > Metazoa > Chordata > Actinopteri > Centropomidae > Lates > Lates calcarifer. The sequence goes on along the minus strand of NC_066837.1, from coordinate 6,944,180 downwards.
GAATCCAACAATTCTACCACACTCCGCAGTGATGTTTTTTTGTTGCAGTGCTGCCTACATCCACACAACTAAATCTAAGCCCAAGTCTTGTCTGGATGGATAGAGTGTAACTTTAAAAGGCATACATGAGTGGCCACTCACTCCAGTGGCCATCCTGCAGCAGCAGCCTTGGCTACTCAACCATTCTCTGGCCTCACAATTACTGTGTTGAAAGGACAGACATTGATCATCAACACACTACAGCTGTTTCCAAGTACTGCCATTATGCATACAGTAGACCATGTTGGGTCAGTTATCAAAGAGAATTACTCAACGTGTGGAGCCTCAGTGTCAAGCATTGGCCCTGTCTGTTTTGTGCTACACATAGATTATGTTACCGAATTAGCATTGTAGATGCTTCTGTAGGCGTAGTCTCTGCTGAAAATAAGGGGGAGGTCAAACACAAAAGGGAAATGCATCTTAATACTCTAGATCCTTCTCAAGAGCAGACCCTGTCACGGGGGATTGTAATGGTTTTCTCATTTTTGTCAGAAACAAATGAGCACTTTATCACTAGCAACGCAGCACAGAAGGATCAAATCTATTGAGATGCTCCCCTTCACTTCCATTTAAGACAGGATTGAAGACATTGATGGAGCAACTCATGGGAATGAGAATGACTCCTCCTTTCAAGGCCATTTTACCGTGGCAGAAATTTCCATGTCTCCATGTTTAGTGGCAATATCTCTGACATCAGGATAATCCATTTAGGTGACAGATTGCTGAGCTTTTCACTCACAAGTTGCATATGAGTCTGCATTTTAATAGTTCACAAGCTCAAGGGGGAAGAATAACTGTAGTACTTACATACTGTGTGTACATGAATGATCAGTGTATGTGCAGTGATAATATACCAAATGTGTTTTGATCATCAAATACTCAATTATGTGCATACAGGTTTCATAGGTGAATATAAAATGTCTGTTCTGCCTTCTGTACAATGAACTGTAGTTTCAAAACCTTCAAAGAAGCCAATCGTTCAGCATATTCCACTTTTCCAATGTCCACCCATATGTTCAGTATTTATGAAACAGTCCTCTGGTCTGACCCGGTGCCCAAACTTGTAGTATTTGTGAGTTGTCAGGTGTTGACTTCTATTCCTTGCCCAGCTGGCCTTTATGACTGCACTGAAATTGAACTGCATTGAAATTAGAGCTCACTCACTAGATTCTGCCTAGTTCAATGAAGCTATTCAATGGATTGCGCAAATACATGGCTCCGACCCTTTAGTGTTTAGTTAGTTTTGTTGCATAAGTAACAAATAAGGAGGATCAACAATTACAGCCACATGTAAAAACAAATGCACATTCTGATCTTAAAACAGTTCTATCTATTGTAGATAGAAAAGACATAAAATGATGTTAATCTTTAAAGTGTGTGTGTGTGTGTGTGAGAGAGAGAGAGATTCATCGATAATGATCTGCAGAGATTCTACCACCACTGTGCAGTGTTTGGACATGAATAACATAAGTGAAGTTAAATCCAGAACTGCATAAACTTTCAATTATTCGGTGGATTTATTATTGTTAGTCTTAAAACCAGCGTATAAATGCATTCAATAACAAGTGGACTGCTGTGGAGCAGTAGACCGTGGTGAAATGTGGGTAGTTGAGGGTGAACTGTGTGTTGGTATTATTCAGATTTTGAACACACTTGCATACTACCGCATGTTTGGAATATTACAACAACAACTTTGTGGAGTTTTTAAAGATGCTTAAATATATTTGTTTTCTTTTTGTAACTTGTCACCAGTGGAATATATCCCATATTCAAGCTGATCATGGCAACTGACCACACCTTCCAGAGTATTTTATATTCAAAAAACTACATTTTAGTTGGAGCACGATTTTTAAATGAACATACAATGGCAGTTTTTGTATAACATCTGTTTAAAATGATATTGTAACTGAGTCATAATTGCCCATAAATGTTTTATGCATAAAGGTTGAGTAGATAAGATTCTTGGTGTATTCATTTACGAATGCATAATAATGGACCAAATCAAATCATGCAATAAAAATAAACATTACAGTACCTCTCTATTAAAATAGGATTCCTTTCAACTTAATAGTATTGTATATCTCTCTGTTCATACTGGAGGGCATGCTGTGTACGTTCTGCAGCGAGTGACTGTGACTATGGAGAGACATCTATCAAAATCACATAATGGCCACCATCAAGATGCACCATGAAGTAAAAACACATGGAAAGAAGATTCTCCTCTTTATTAGCTGTCATCATTCCCATGAATATATGTGCAAATAAATGGCTAGTATCACACAGGGAGCAAATGTGTCCCCAATGAAGCCCTGGAAATGAGAGGGTGGTGGGAGGTCAGGCAGTGTGTGTGTGTGTGTGTGTGTTTGAGAGAGAGAGAGGGAGAGAAAGAAAGAAAGAAAGAAACAGAATGGTGGGGGGTTCATGGATGAAAAATCATCACCAGTCCAAATGCAGATATTGTGGCGGCCTCACACTCTTGCCAATGTCACCCTCCATTCGTCACTGTCCGCAAGCCTGCCTCTCATTAAGTGGCCCTGCTCCAGCGACAACTTAATTTCCTTAAGAGGACCAGACACCTGATTCAATTGTGCACCCATTACAGATTTGTTTTCCCCGTCTAGGCCTTGCTGGGACCGCATGGCTCTGAACAGAAATACACTCCCACTATATTAAATGTTGTGGACATAATTCCCAGACATATGATTCATGTCTGCCTCCCAGTATCCATCCCTCACAATGCCCTCAGCTAAAATGGTGGTGTAGCTCCAGTCAGCTGGACCAATTCAGCTGTGTCTGCTGCTGAAGACATTATATCATCAGTGTTGCCTTCTATTTTATATGTTCAGATAGCTCTTCTGATAGTACCTTGTGCATTGAATAAACAGTTAATCTCACAAACTGTCCTTTGTCAAGAGGAGGCCTCTTACTTTTTCGTACTATATGATTTCTCTAATAACCACTCAGATCAGATTTTTTGTGTTTGAATACACAGACATGTTTAAGATACTTTTTCTTCACCTGATTATTAAGCTCACTGGTTTGTTATCACGTCATCACAAGACCCGGAGCTCTTCAATAATTCAGAACCACTTTTGAACCATTTCAACATGACTGCTCCTCAGTCCTCTGTCTTTGAAGATCAGACAGTGTAAGATGTTTTTATCTGTACGTCAGTGCAGGTGAGACTTCCATTGTCCATTTGACTGCTGGTCTCCATAGCTTACCTCTCACCTCCACCTGTCAGTCAAACAGCTTTTCCTCTAGTACAGGGTTTAACTGATTGTTGCTGTAATTTTTCTGTCATAGCTTTTATCCGCAAGGTGTGAGTATGTTTGATACCAGGTGCTCACCCAAAACCACACAAAAGCCTCATGTATTCATTTATTTATATGGTTCTCTCTGTTTTTTTACAAGCATCCTGTCAATTACCCAAAAAGTTATCCTTTGAGGAGTCATTTTTGATCTCCCAATCGTCCAAATAGGATTGCACGTCTCTGTGCATTGTTTGGCATTGGCATTGCTCTGAATTTGAAATAAAACCAGAGATTAACACCACCCACCCTCACATTCACACACACACACACACACACACACACCACACACACACACACAGTCAGAGTGCAGGTTTTGCCTTAAACCTATCCAGAAGACACCTCCAAGATATAAAACTGCTGAGTATGGGTCTGTTTTCAACAGCCAATAAAACACAGAGAAAATCTCAAATTTAAAAGAAGGCATTCATTCCCCCCTTACTGCTCCCTTCCTGTGATGCTTTCCCTCTGATCCTGCTGTATATATATGTGTGTGTGTGTGTGTGTGTGTGTGTGTGTGTGTGTGTAGGTGTGTTGTTTAGTTTAGAGCTGATGGGATTCTTCAATTAAGTGATCCACAGGAAATTAATCAGCAGCATTTCTGTGGTTTCAGTTTTGTGAAGATTTGCTGCTCTTTATGTTGAATATAATTGTCAACTAAATGTCTGGATTTTGGATGGTTGATTGGCCAAAACAATTATTTAGAAAATGATTAACACATTAATCAATAAGAAAAATGATAGTGAGTTGCAGAGAGTTGTTAGTTTACTTTTGTATATCTGACATTATAAGGAGGAGGACATTAAATCACACTCAGTTATAGGTATACCAATAAATAAAGATGTCAGGCTGATTACAGTGAAGTCCAACACAGTGATTCTGGATGTACAGATATGAACGATACATGGGTCCAAGTGATATCATACTATGGACAAATCTACACAATGAATTTGTATATCTTTCCCAAAAATCACTTTAAATTCTAACAATCTGACATTTTCTCTCTGGATATGTATTTAGTGTGGCTCAGTTACATCTGCCACATACCAGTCCATTTAATAAGGTTGGTATCAGTGAAGATACCATTCCAGTGGATCAGATCTGTGCATCCACATTATCATCCCATGTGTCCTGTGGTTATTCAGGACAAAAGGTTGTCATGCAAACCCCAGCTGGACAGATACCCTTGGTCCTTGAAAGTCATGAATGTGTGGGAGATGCTGGGTCAGTTAAAGGTTACCACATATTCATACAAAACAACAATAATAATTACACTCAGATTCTCACTTATATACAAGCTGTTTAATGTTCACCCACAGTACCCTGCATGTTCTTGGACTGTGAGAGTAAAATGTAGAGATGGAAGAAATTTTGGCACTCAGTATGAAACTGTAACAACCTTTTGCACTGATCTTCAGTTTCCCTTTGTTGCAGCAGTCTACTTCCTCATTTTCATTTCCTGCTTCTCATACACACTAAGAAAATACCAGCTGATTCGGTAAATTACTATTGCAGTTTTCCTCTCCCTCTTTATTTCCTACACCCCACCCCCATCTGGTCCAATAGTGCTCAGCAGCGTGTGTGGAGGAGTGTCTCCTGTTCCCCCTGCCCTCTCCCTCTCCAGGAGCATCAAAAGGAGGAGGACCCACGCAGGGTGTTTGAAGAGCCCACCGACACTCCCCTATGGGTGGTGAACTGGCAGATGCTCAAACCACACAACTCTATCTAGGCAGGAGGAGCATCCTTCTCATCTGCTTTTGTACCCCTGCCATTGGTTTCCCTTGCAGCCATGAACCAGGCATTAGTTAACTGTATTGTCGTTTGTAGATTTGTTTTCTAGCACATAACACTGTACAATCAATCAATGCCATTCAGTGTTGCGTTTAGAGTGCACCCTTCAGGTTTTATGACTGTTTGTCCTTGGTTTCTTTTTTGATTTGTACTTCTCTCCAGGCTTGTAGTTTGAATATCTTACCTTTAAAGGGCTGATTTATCCTGTTACAAGAGAACATGCAGTATTTCCTCTCTTACTTGTAGCAGTATCTAGAGATGAAGATATTTTAGTTTCATGTTTCCAGTCTCTTGGACAACTAATTTCATTCACAATCTGTAGTACTACAAGCAGTTATTTATTACAGAAATGAAGGATAACTCCCTTAAGATACGTGATCTTGTTTTTTGGGGGGTTCCCATACCAGGGTCAAACCCAGCCCACCTGGGTGAAAACCAGGAATACTAACCAAGAGACTATATGGAAGTGATTGGAAAAAAAGGAACTTAAATCAAATTCTGCAGCAACATCTGTGTTCAGAGACAATGTCCCAGTTACTTTGACTAATCTGCAGAATGTGCTGTGAACCATTTTCATGGAGATTTTTGATGATGTGTTGATGTCAGAAATAGTTAAATGAAAACTGAAAAACTTTTTACAAACTTTCATGGTCCTCAGAGGATAAAGCCTACTGACTTTGGTGATTGTTCTTCTACTGCCACCATAAGTTTCAGATTCAAGGTCTTGACTAAAATGTCTTGACAACTAGAGAATGGATTTGCATGTAATTTCATGTCTTCTACTGGATGAATTGTAATAACTTTGGTGAATCCTTTTAGTGCCATCGCTAGGTCAAAATACTGTGGATGTCTTCTAGTGTATTGGGGCAGCAGCAGAAATCTCAGAGAAGGCTATTTCAAAACCTGGACAAACTAAAATAAAACTAGCTGTATGGCCAGAAATCTCTATGGGTACATGAGAAATTGTTTTATTGTGAACTACTCCTCTAACAAGATGCGTTGAGCATATCCGGTGGACACACATGTAGGCCTAAATGAGGTTTCTTCTCTCAATACCTGTATGTCATACTGGCTTTTTCCCCCTCAAGAACATGAGCTGCAATGCTGCTTGCTGACAACACAGAGCGGTACAGTGTGTTGTCAGTACCTTTTTCAGTAGCTCAGTCTTCATAGCTTCACACAGCTGTGGTCCCTGCCATGCTGATTGTCTGGCCTTTAGCTTCCTGGGTGGCAGCGTTGAAGCTTTGACCCGCTTTGTCTTCCTCTCCCTCACCTGCTCGCTCAGTCTGCCTCTATCTGCTCGACAGCACTCACCTCCTCCGACAGGCCTCCCACAACGTCGACTCCTGAAAGACAAGCCTCTCCCCTCCCTCCCCGCCTCTTTAATTCTTCATCTCTTTCCTTCTCCCAATTTTTCCATTGCTTCTCTATATCTCTTTCACTCTGTCTGTCCATCTATCACAGCCAACTCCTCACCCAACTCCTGTGCTCACATGTCAGCGAGAGGTGAAAGAGGTGTCTTACAGTAAAGAAGAACCTGCAGCTTTGTTTCATATTACACCTTACAGAGAGCTGTAGCTGTCTGTGGCTATCAGCCTCTGCTGCTGCCTCCCACAAAATCTTTTCTCCACTTCACACAAATACTTTTCTTCTTCTTGTTGGCAGACTCCTGATCTTTCTATTCAGTGATTTGAAATTGCAGTGAAAATATGGCATGAATATATTCCCAGTATTCATTCTTGTTTTAGCTTTGTTTTGTTCTCCACCAGCTCCACTGTGTTCACCAGTCCGTGAACTGCGCAAACTTTTTTTTTTTTTTTTTTTTTTTTGTAAGTTGCAGTTGTTAAGAGTTGCAGGGGAACAAACATGGTAGAATTGTAAAGTTTTTTGCCTCACCCATTGTTTTGGGACCTAAAAATGTAATAGTAGAACTGTAGTAACATCTTTTGTGTGGAAAACACTTTGGGGCCATACCCACAAAAATTCTCTGTCAACAGCTATTGCAGTGATATGGGGATCTTAAATGCTTTGCACCAAGCTTTCAAACAATGTACAGTTTGTCAAGATTGTCTGAAGATTGACTGCAGTACAGACAAAAAAAACGACTTAGCAAAGCCAAAGCATCCCACAGGAGTTATGGTGTATTTAAAAAGGTTAAACAAGTATTTTAGTTACATTAAATTTAGGTATATATTGACCAAGAAATGCAAGGTGCACTAAAGGGGCATAGTGAAACACAAAAAGTGATACCACCGTCAAAGTTAACACAAATGCAGATTGGCGCTTCCCAATGTTTGTCATCTGTTGTTTTCACTTTGCAGTTTGACAACTGATCTTTGCTGTATCTTTTGAAAAGTTTACCTATTTTCAGCTTTTTACAACTCATGCTTTTTGGCAACAAAATGCAGCAGCTCCCCTGCCCCCACCTGAATACTATGAGTCACATTCTTCCATTGAAATACATGGATTACATTTGCGTTTCTCCTAAGCAGTGAGTCTGTGCGTGAATGTGCCCTTAATCAGCTGAGGGATGCACTACAAATCCGGACGCTTTGCATCATGTTTGGCTTGTAATTCAGCAGGGAAACAGAAAACACAGCTCTGTTTTTACCCTCTACATTTACAATGATCCTACTTCCCCCGAGCAGGCTATTACAACTCCATGGTCATATTTCATTAAAGATCTGTTTAAAATGCAACATTCTTAATAGGCTCATTGTAACTTTGTATGTGTGTGTGTGTGTGTGTGTGTGTGTGTGTGTGTGTGTGTATGCAGCAGCAGCAGCAGCACATGCCCATTATATTACTGTGTGATTCCTGTGTTGTGTGTGTTCGATCCCTTTATCTAGTGATCAAAAAGGGGCTATGTGCCCATGCTGAAGGGGGCTGGTCCAATGAAGGAAGAGAGAGGGTCTCTACACATGTAATCCTTGTCATTGAATTTAGGCAATCTTTTTTTTTTTTATTAATGAATATTTCAGTAGTTATTGCAGCGAGCTACTCTTGTGAGTCTCTCTTTTCACTGCTCCCTTTGCTCATAAGTGAATCACTCATCTAATGATTTAATTAATAGCATTGTATCCACAGATGAAAAGCTTATATTTAATCAGCAAAATGGAGTGAACTGAGATCAGGGGCCTTGACTGTCATCAAAACGTGCTTGAGGTCCCACTTGCTCACTAAGCCACTCTAAGCCCTGGGACACCCATACTTAATTGAGAGTTAATAAATAAATGTGGTTAGAGTAATCCCTGGATCCAGCCCCTCAGAGCCCCCAATCTAGCTGCATGTGTGTATGTATGTGTGCGTCTGTGTCTGTGTGTGTGCATACATGCATACCCTGGCCAAGCTCCCTGTGTCACTACAACTGTGCCAAGGCAGACTCTACTGTAGTGTGCCAGATACTGGTTTATTTACCTGAGATGCCCCCTGTGTCACCGCAAGTGCCATATGTTAGATCCCAGGATGATTGGTCCCAGAATGCACCCTCTCCTTTTTTATTTTCAGTCTGAGTCAGATATAGTAAATCATGATTTCAAAGCCCTTTTTAACAAAAATATTCATTTTTAAATGTTTCTTGGTTTTACAAAAGTATTAGTGGTAAACAAAAAGCATAAATATAGATAGAAACTGTGTATGTCTTCAAGAGAAATTAGTCAATGAGGGTAGTAAAATTTAAAAAACCTAGTCAAGTAAATTTGTCACACAGTCTTAATGTCATCTTGGCAGGTGTGAATGAAACTGTCTTCACATAATATTTTTTCATTTTTGATCTGCTTTGTGTATTCCACTTGTTATTCAGTTTGTGTGTTTACAAATGTAAATGCCATATATATTTTGTGCTGCTGCTACATTAGCCAACATACTGCTGTTAAAGAGATATTTAATTTACTGGTTAAAAAGGTTACTATGGGGGCACCCTTATAGCTGAATGGTTAGGGTCTCTGGTTTGACTCCCGATCCACCTCCCTGTGTCTCTTCACTATCCACAACAGTAATATGAAGAAATATGAAATATGAAAAAATTATATGAAATCACAGAAGTTTAGTAGTTTCAAGTTAAGTAGATACAAAAAAACAAACAAAAACAAAACAGTATCTAAGTTGTTGGCTTTCCTGTTTTCAACTGTGCCAAAAACTACTGAAATTCATGCAGTTACTTCCCTAACTGGGCAGTTCTTTGAAGAAAGTTCACAGTAGGAGACAGTTAGAAGAAATACACTAGCTATTATGGATGTAACGTGGGAGCTAAACTATATGGAAATCATAATTCCACATTCCAGTGATTTCTGGTGAGATGGGTTGACATTTGTAGATAACAGTAGGCCTTATTTTGATATTTTGAGCGTGCCAACATTCATGATACCTGGACTGTGAGGCTGAAACAGCTAAATGGAATTTAGCCATATTACATACACCTATGTTTTTCCCACTGTGACAAGATGTCCTGTGTGGAAAAGATGACCCACAGAAAAACTTTCACTCTCTCACATCTGTATTCTATCTGTTCAAAAGGTCAGTACTGCTCTTGACTCACTTAGGTTATCAGAGAAGCTTGGTGCTTATTCAGAGTTTGGGTGAGGTCCCCCCTTTTTCTCTGTGCTATACAAATCCACATTTGCTGGTATAAAAGAGAAGGAAAAAGAAAAAAAGAAATGGAGAGAGAGAGAGAAGTGTGTGTTTAGCTAAGCAGGGGCAGCCCCTGGTCCATTGCCCATCATTTATTGATAAAGGCCCTGGAAAATGCGCGGGAAAAAAAACTAATGAAATTATCAACGTTCTTGAATTAATGATGAATGGGAATAAGAAAAGGCTGGGCTCTCTGTGGAGCCAGAGAGGAGCGCTGCTTCATTAGCCATGCAGTCTCATCACATCCTCTTTTGGAGCTGCAGACACTGGGGCTCTCCACTCTCTCCTCTCCTCACCATCAGGACCTGCCATTGGATTCCATTCAAAAAAAACTCCCATCTCCCCTCATTCCCTCAACCCTTACCCCTCTGCTTCTGCTCTTTTTTTTTTTGTCTTTCCTATTACTTCACCTGCCATCTTCCACCCCCACCTTCATCGCTTTCAGGAGACAGGAACTCTGTGGTGGCTAATTTCATTTATCACTTCTTTCACTTTTCCTGAGGATGAAGAGAGAAAAACCTGACCCAATTCTGGAAGCATTCGTGGCCAGAGAGCACACCTCTTTCCCTCTGCCTACTCGTCTTCTTTTTCTTTTCTTTTTTTTTTTTTTGTTCTCCAGCTCTCCCTCCTGACTGGTTCTCTGTGGATATCATTCCTGATTCTGCACATGCAAATGATATGGGAGGGAGGGGGGGCTGCGTTTGGATTCATTGCCCCCTCCTCCTCCTCCTCCTCCTCCTTCACCTCCTCCTCCTCCTCCTCCTCTTCCTTCTCGTCTCCTTCTTCTTCTTTTCCCTGGGTGGAGCAGGAGTGGGCTGGCAAGCCGCAGCACGCTGAGAAATCACGGGCATGGGGTCTCATTAGGTAAGCAGAGGCCAGGGCAGCAGGGCTTCACCCAGACACTGATTATTCTGAGAGCAATATCTTGAGGATCACCTCAGCTACACACCTGATTAGAACTACTGTGTCTTATAGTTCAGCCCTCTTTGACTCAAGAAAATGAATTAATCTTGACTAGTTTTGTGGGATTATGTTTAAGATTTTAAATCTACTGCATTTAAAGAAACTATTTTTGGCTCATTTAAGCATTGTCTGCTGTTATTTTTCTATCTTAATGGCATGAAAGAGGATTTAACTCTCTTCTTTCTTCTCCTAGTCACACCTCTCCTTGAATCCCAGCTGCTGTTATCTGGTGAGGCCTTCTTGTTTCATTTATCTGTAGACAAATGCACTAAATGATTGTTCTCTCAATTTGATAGACACAGTAATTATCGGTCAGTGCTGCTATTTATTTGAATTCCGGTTTATAGCAGAATGAATGACTTTGCCATGATTTTTGGGGCTTCATAATACCCTGAATAGATCACCCATATATGCATGTAGCCCACTCATAAAAATTGATGACATAAAGCAGCGTGCATGACAGACAGCAGTGACACGCATAATATAATGTGCAGTCCTTTACATGGTAATCTGATCTGAGAGGGATTCAATTATTTAATAACAACACGACAGACTATCATTAAAACAAACTGTGTGTGTCAACGCAAACACACAGTCTGAGCTGCATGTCTGAGGTCACAGGTGTAATGTTATGTTTTGAAGTCTTGAGCCCTCACGTACACACACACACACACACACACACACACACACCTTTCTCTCCATCCGCTGGTTCTTTTCTTATGAATTGGCTGAATTGATCCTCATACAAATTAGGTCTGTCCTCAAAGGGCTCCATCAATACATTGACTCCTTTTATGAGGGTCATCAAACAGCCATTACTGGGCATCAGGGGGTCCCGTTTGGGGAGGGACTGCCCAGGGTGACTGATGATCTGGATGGGGATGGTAGCTTGTCTGGGGGCCTTGGAGCTCTGGGCCTGTGGCAAAGAAGAGAAGGGATGGGGGAGTGCTTATTGAGTGTTAGATTCATTAGTTAAGCAAAACCAAATTAATTTGCTGTGCAACAGAGCTGCTGCTGCTACCCAAAAATGTTGTTTGCTGCCTGTGTGATAGGAAAACCTCCAAATGAATTATTCTACTACTTATTCTACAAATGGAACTGAGGCTGCAACTAACCATTATTTTCATTATCAATTCATCTCATAATTCTTTTCTCAGTTCATTGTTTGGTCTCTAAAATGCCAGATAATCTCCAAATGTCTTTTTGTCTGACCTATAGACCAAAACCCAAAGGCATTCAGTGTCTAATCATTAAAAAAAAAGAAAGAGAAATTCTCATATTAGAAAAGCTGACAGTGATTGTTTGGAATTTTTGCTTGAAAAAATAATACATTAAAATCATCAGCCAATCAATTATCAGAATAGTTGCCATAGTTGTCAGTGGACAGCAGCATTGTTTCAGCTCTAGACTGAATACTTCCTCCTTAAGTGTAATTAGGGTGATTTTAGATTATTGTTACAAGGGGAGGTACACATGTACTGAGTTTATTGCTGTCCATTAATAAGTACCTTGGCAGCACAAATTACCAGATAAATTCTTGCATGAAGTTCTAAATTGCATCATTTAAAAGCTGTGTTTATTCTTTTGGCCTGATCCTACTATTTGAATGGCTCTCTCAGAGCATTGTCTTGTGTATGCCTTTATTACGTTTGTGACAGTATGAATGGGTCCTTGCAAGCCTGACATAAGGTTGATTGATTGTTACATTAACAAAGACCAAACTATCCTTTTCCTATTCCCACAAAACAAGAAAAAAAAATCAAACAAACAAAATGCTTAAAATGTTTGACAAGAAAAAATAATATTGAAGTACCAACAATAGACAAGCCAGAGGAAAAAAGCCCTGGAGTATTCCCCATGGTTGCTATCAGGTATTACGAAAGAATCTTTGAAACTGAGCACAGACGCAGCAGGATGTAAACAAACTGTCACTGCTGTCAAACACTTGCTTCAAGAAGTGTTAAAAGTTCAGACCTTTCAATTACAGCAGTTTTAATATGCATGCAAGCCTCCCCTGACTGATTAAAATGCACCATTTTAAGTCTAATTGTTCAAGAAAACTGTGTTTTATGTTGCTGCAATGGTAATAACTAATGATAGATGCATAAAATTAGCATACATTTCCCAGACCAAGAGAATATCTGATCATTGTGCCATAGAGAATTGCTCTAAGTTAGGAAGTTAATTTCATTATCTCCTCCTCCTCATTTAAAGCCCGCCACTTTACAATAATTGGAAAACAGAATAAAAGATTAGCTTTTGACTGGATGACGGGCGTTAATAAAGTGTGATGGAATGTGAGTGTTACAGAGTGGGTACCAATTACAGCAGCCAATCTCAGACAGGCAACCATTGATGATGGTGGTTCAATCTCTTCATCTGCCGTACAGTACCATCAGGGACCCACTGCAGAGACCTCTGCTCCAGCTAGAAGGCTAATTGTCAATTCTGCTTAAGTCATAAGGAGAACTATTTTACCAGGGCTTTGGAGAGGAAGTGAACTGTAAAATTAAAGTAAAAGTAGAGTATGAATGTAGAAATAAAGTTCAAGGAGAAGCACACAGAGATTTTGTGGAATAATTTGGGTTAGATGATGTGAAAAAAAAGTCTTTTGGAAATAATACTGCAAAAAGAATGATGTTATCAATCAACTTTATGAAATGCTGCACAACCTAGTGTGTTAAAATTGCCCAAGTTTAGAATATTAACATCATCTGCATACTGGTTAGAAAGAGATCATCTGAAAACATGTCTTTTTTTTTTTTTTTTTTTTACAATATCAAGCACATTCTTGTCAAATTCCAGTAGGTCTGTGTTAGAGTGAAGTAGAAAATTCATGACATCAGTTTCCTCTCAATTCTCATGGGTCACCCTCATCCCTCATCATGTCACCACTTTAGTCACATTAACCACATCAGTCACAGTGACCCAACACACCATCATTCATTGGCTATTCCAGCTATTCTAAACATATGGTCAGCCCAAATACAATTTTGCTTGAATGGTCATTTGTAAAATTAAAAATGTAATCAAATTGCAGAGGTCAGAACATTTGCAGAATGTAGCGGGTAGCATCTAGTATTAGGAACATCTTTATTTTGTATCCAGACCCAAATATGAAGGCAGAAACGAGGTGAACTGCCTCAGATTAAATATTTGTAGTCCCAAGAATCTGTTATTGTTAATATTTCACCATTAATTTTGAAGCTGTGTGAGATGTGAGCTATAGATTCACTCAATATTAAGTTCATATTAATATATAGTTAGGTTTTATAATTTGTAACTAATTGGTTTATCAATGTTAACAAATCAGTTACTGATGCTTTATTGATAAGAACAACTTTTGGGTCACCAGGTTGTGAATGATCTCTCTGGCTTTTAAATCACTAATAGTCAAATTATTATTAAGTCTTCAATAAAGGGATTTCTCACTCAGATGTATGTATTATAAACATTACAAAGACATTGATAAACAGTAGTAAGGGTTGTAATTATCGGCCATGTCTGCGGTTAGAAATGTTAATGAGTCATTAATAAATGGATTTTGGTCCAGATGGTCTGCAGCACTTTTCAGATGGTAGGTGGTCACATTGGTTTATTGGAAAGGTCCACAACCTGGCAACCTCATAACTGTTCTTATTATGGCTCGTAGCTCATTCATGTGTTAGCAAATGATTAATCATTATTATAGGTATTCTGCTACAACAGAGTTTATTTTCTTTATAAATTTGCCATGTGAACTGAGAGATGGTAATTTTCTGTTCGGCCTACAAAAAGTTATCATCACTAGACTTCTCTTTCCCCATTTATACATTTTACAAAGATTCAATTACAATATATTACATTTAAGATTATTATTACATAGCTGTTCACAAAATACAAAACCTCACTCCCCTGAAAACCAAGGCCTGAATATCCTGATTAGTAATCTAGAATAAAATGTAATTTATTGGTCTTTATATTCGAGATAAGAGCCATTCACCGTGTGTAGGTTACTGTTTTCAGTTTGAAGAAAAAACAAATAGAAGAGACTTCTTTATTTATTTAGTTCTTAATCATGTTGTGGCAAGTTTTCTAAACACCATTCATTTTTCTCTCCCTAATTGGACATTATCAGAGATGTAAGTAGGACAGAATGATAGAAACCTTCCGATCTGTACACACACACACACACATACATACGCTCACAAACACAGACAATCTAGTCTCATCAGAAATGATGTGGTGGGCCCTTTGTTGTCAAACTCTTCATACAGAAATCACATATTCATGGGGGTATATTTAAGCCATTTCTGCTGGCATAAGCATGCAGCACAGCAGCGGCATTCTAAAGTGACTGCCGTTTTCTGCCATTCTTTGCCACTTAACCTACCTCTCTGTTTGAGAACATGGCACCTTGTGTTTTTTGATGCCTTGCACCCCATCACAATAAAGTCTCCAGGTTTAATAGTGGCTCGGAGGCCTGTGGTAACAGAGGACGCCTCTCTATTATACACTAAACAGCAAGATTTGCAGTTATTCAGTTGACATCATTTTGTTGTGGAATGGCAGTGGACAAACAGAACTGCTTTGAATTAGTGGTGAACTGGTGTTTACTGCCTTATCTTACAGATGTTGAATGTAGCTGTTTTCTTTAACAATAAAGAAAATGCTTCACACACAAACCTACCTGCTCACCCTGAACTTAGATATCTATATTTCATCACATCTCTAGACTCCTCAGTACCTTTATTTTAGTCAACACCATGCTAAATGAAATGCTTGCATCATGAAATTGTTAATTTTCTTCTTCTTCTTTTGGTGAAGAGAATTTGTGTTGTCAAGTGGAAATTTGTTTACTAGATGTCCATATGACTTACATGATTTAAAATGGACAATGTTTTTGATAAACTTGTCGAGTTGAAAAGGAGGAGACATTTTCCAAAGTGAAAACATTAAAACTCTATATGTACTATCATGTAGGGTACACATAACATATCTCTTCCCCTTTGTTGACCATTAGAGGCCTGAGTTTTTGTTTCTCTGGTGAAGAATCAGTCAAGCCTCTTTGATCCTCAGTAGGTCCAGTGTTCACCGTTTCCATTAAATCTCATCTTTCTAAGCGCCGCCAATAAAAATATGGGGCTTTCCAGGAGTGATGTCCTAGACTGCAGATGGCAGCCTTAACATTCAGACACAAATACACTTCCTCTCACTGAGTGTTTTTGACCTGACAGTGAGATTTACACTAGGTTTCTATATGTTACAGTTCAAGGAAATAATGTGAAATTTTGGTAAATAAGCTTACACCAAATATGAAGCTAAAGCAGACAGCTGGTTAGCTTTGCTTAGCATTATGACTGGGAACAGCTAAGAGTGGTATCAATCCTCTCATCTAACGCTCGACAAGAAGTTGTTGAACTATTCCTTAGAAAAAATTTTGAGGGCTTAAACTTCTGGGTTTTGGCTGGAGATAGACAAACAGGTGTAGAGATGCAGCATAGTGAACAGACTTGAGAATAGTTAGATTACAGTCTTGCTCTACAATTCAAGTTCCATATACAAGAAACATAAAAACAACAAACTCAACTTAATTGATGAGTTTCACATGATGTCTATCTACATGTGCAAAGCAATTTGTAATTTACCCATATCAGCCAGACCATGAATTACCTTAATTAGAAACACCACCCCGAGCTCTTTCTATTGATCGCCCAGCACGCTAAATCAAAAGTAATGTCGGACAGTTACCCGAGAAAGCCATCGCTGATTAATCAGGCACGGTTCAATCATTACTCTTTCCTCTTCTTTTAACACGTCTTCCATTTCACCCCAGCGTTTTGTATTTTTAATTTTCTTTTCCCAGTGCCTTATTTGATGTTTTGTAACTTTTCATGTGTTGCCAGTGGATTGCTGCCTTTAAAAAGGAGTTGCTTCCCTTCCAGGGTGGCAAGGGTGTATATGCATATGAATATTTTCCATTGATGAATATGATACACCACCGCGGCGCCTTTGATAGTCTCCTGCTCGGGTCCTGAGTGATGTCATAATGGTGGGACGCCGACCCTGGGCAAAACATCCCAATCCACAGCAGAGTGGAGCAAACATTAGAGCCCTTTGACATCCTCTGTATTTAATATTACAGGGCTGTTTACTGAGGAGGGAGTTGGTTCTTGTGTCCACTGGGGAACCCAAGTATGTTTAAGGTCAAGCCACATCAGTTCCTCTTCAGTCAACTTCAGGATCTTTGATCACTTGTTGTTTTTGACTGTGCTGTTTTCAATCGTGGCCAGGTCTTTATAATGCATGAGGACATTACATAGTTATGAACAGCTTGGCAGGCAAGTCAAGGCAGTGATGGAACTTATTAAACACTTTCAGAAAGAACTTTATGTTCTTCACCGTACCTTGAGCTGAAAGGAATAGTTTGACATTTTGGGACAGAGCCTTATTTGCGTTTTCTTTGAGAGTTAGATGAGAAGATTGAGAACACTCTCATATCTGAAAAGACTCCAGGAAGTCACTACACTCAGCAATGAAATAGTCCCACCCACAGCCAACTAAAAATTCATAACTTTTTGTTTTCACATTTTGCTTTTTGTACAAATTAAACAATTATTGCATTAATTATTGAGCTTTAGAGGTTTTGTTGTTAATTTTGTTAACTTTGGACAAAGCCAGGCTAGCTGTTTCCCTTTGTTTCCAGCCTTTATGCAAAGCTAAGCTAACCAGTATCTGTCTTCTCATCTAACTCACAAAATAATTCATTATTATTATTTTGTGAGTTAGATAAGAAGTGAATAAGTGAATAAGTATATTTCCCAAAATATTTTACTATTACTTCAGCATTTCATAATGTATTAACCTAAGATGCTTTTAACCCTTTGTGGCTTTTTAATTTATAAGGGTCCCCCCTTTTGAGTTGGGGTTATCATCTTTGGGTTATCACCTTTGAATGTTACTTGTGTTATGTCAGATACATGTTATATCTTTACTCTTCAGTATCTCAGGTGGTATATTAGAATTCTAAGTTAACAGCTTATTAAAAGCTAAACATGATACTCTAAGCATTTCACATATGTTATTGAAAAATGAGCACCAAACAAGCAGTTTTGAAGGATAAAATACATACTTGCCAAAATAAATTTTTAGACATTTTTAACTTATTGCATAGGAAGAGAAGACACCAAAAGTAGGAACACAGAAAAAAGCACAGACTTTCAAAGGGTTCAGAAAGGTTGTCTGTGAAACACAGATGGTTTGGTCGACTCTTGGTTGGTTTGGCAGAGTAAAGATTTAGAGTTTTTAATCGCTTAATGTATAATGCATATGAACTCAATTGGGCTTATTGCTTATTCAGGGATTTCCTCTTTTCAGTAAGGATAAAAATGTGGAGGGGCAACATTAAAGTCAAAAGCATAAGCTTGTGTTGATTGTTTTCTTTTTCATGCCACTTTTAAAAGCTGGAACATGCCTCCCTCAGTTCTGAAACATGTCAGTGTGTTTAGAAGTTAAAAACTTGAGGGTGCTCATTTGCTGTAGCTCTTTTCAACCACATGTAGGTGTTTGTTGAGAAAATTTGCACACATTATATATTTTTTCTTGCTTTGCATCACACTATATTGTTTATTTATCATTATATAACCTCTTGAGAACATAGAAAAAACACTTCCCAGATTTTTGTCTCTCATTATAGCCAAGCTAGAAACTTTCATGAAGAAAATTGTGTTTCTTTCCTGATAATAGATGGCAAATAAACAGTGCTGTCTCTGAAGGTAAGAGTAAGCTCTCAGTCCGCTTATTGACATAATGCCTCAGAACTTTACTTTCAGGCACTAAGCATAGCAAAGCCCATACAGTTCTCAACAAACGGTGACAAAAGTCAGTAGTTCTGCGAATATGAGAAATATCAACCATTTACCCCTTCTTAAGTCAAGTTAAGTTTTTCAAAAATGAACTCTGATACTGCCACTTGAACAGTAATGTGATTTTGCTGTCTTACTTTTTGTTCAGGAGTTAGAGGAAAAACTAGCTTTCCCACCATCAGTTTCTAATCATTTTTGTCAAAGTATCTAAGATCCAGTAACATAATTAATACTTTGTGTGTTACCTCATAATAATAACTTAACAACAATTTCAAAAGTTCACATGCAGTGACAATTTAAGCATTATGGACCTTTCTGATGTGTTTTTTTTTTCAGCAGTGGGTTATTTTTATTTTTTTTACTTGTAATAGCACTTTTAAAATCTGATGTTTAGACATGAAATACTCCTCGCATTGTTTTACAGTTAAGGTGTAAAATCTTTGCAAGTGAGAAGCCTATTTTCTGTTTTGAAAAATGTTGCAGGTGTTGAAATGATCTAACAAAGGTTACTGCCGGTGGAGGCGGGAGGAAAGAGGGAAGCTATCGAACTTGTGTCCTGGTTTCCCTGCTAGATAATGATCTCTTGAAAGTGTGTGTTTTTTCCTCTTCTTCCAGTAACAGTGTGTGCCAGATGAAAGATAGTTCCGGGGCTAGTGCACCAGCGCACATCTGACTGAGGCAGGTGTTAGAAATGTAGATGGCTGGCGGAGACTAAAGACAATACAAATTTGAAAGTGAAAACGCTACTGGCACGCCTCCTCTGTTCTTAACACGTAAGCCCCAGGCCGATCAATTATTCATCCTATTGTGCGTGCGCGTGGCATAGTGTTAGTTCTGTAGTCGGAGAGGAGGTGTCTGTTGCACTTAAAGAGTGAGCGCCACGTCGCTTGGCAGGCCCAGGTCTGTCAGCCTGTCTCTGTCTGTCTCTCTCTGCCTCTTTCTTACACACACACTCACACACAGACACACACACGCCCACAGACACACACACACACACGTAAAAAGCCCTTGTTCTGCCTGAGCCTTTTTAATGATGGGATCAGGGGCGAGAATTGGTGGCTAAAGTGCAGCTCCAGTTATTTGAAAAAAGGAGAAAAGAAAGAGAAACACAGAGCAAGAAGAGTGTGAAAGAGAGAAAGATGGAGTGGGTGAAAAAAAAGAGGGGGGGTGGGGGTGGGGGGTGCTTTGTACACTGGGGGTATTTTTCAAAGCAGTGCAGACTTGAAGCCATTGGGAGACTCCTTTGACTTTAATCTTGGCTGCTTCTTTGAAAATTATGACCGAGGACCACGGTTGCTTCATTAAAAGACATGTTCTGTTTCTTGTGTAGTTTCAGCCAGATTTTCTTTTTGTGCATGCAGTGCTGATTTCAGCTTTCCACCCTCGATGCTTCCAGCAGCCTCCTGAGCACCTTGCTGTGTTAAGGGCCACTCACTTTGGATGTGTATATGTAAATAGACCAGTGAATGATAATTGAGCGGATGCCATTGATTTCCCCTCACCTCTTACCTCTTGAAGTACCCATCTTACTGTGCTGTACTTGATATCATCTGTTTTTCTGCAACCTATTGATCAGGCATTGTGTCTCATGTAACAAATGAGAAATGTGTTACTTTTGGTGGGATGGGGCATAATTCTTTGTGTAAATTCCCATGTGAATTTGGTAACCATCCTTTCAATAAAAACTGAGCTAAAAGTCTGGAGGAGGTCAGGGTGGATGGATGGGCATGTGGCAAAGCATTTGACTTAGACACTGGAGACCAGGATCTATGTCCCTAAAGGTAGTGCTATGCTTGATCAGAACTAGTTTGTAGTACGTGTTGTTTGACCCAGTCAGAAGGCATTTATAAGGCAAAAGTGCTTTTGTATGGCCAAAATAAAAGAAAAGTCAGAGTGAAACGCCAACCATCGTAGACAGGGGAGATGTGATATCATTCAAGTACGAGGATAGCGGCACACATTTTCTTCCCTGGAAGGTATTCAGTGCTGCACTCTGTTGTTCCCATGAAAAGTAGCAGAAATAGTTCCATCAAGAATGAAAAGTGATAGCTAGACAGAGAAGTTCAATACCTGGCTCAGTACAGCTGGCCAATCACAGCGTGAAGTGTATATAATGCCGGATTGTTGGTTTTGGGAAGTTATAGAAATGGTCAGACATAGACCTTCAATACCAGCATCAGCAAGGTGTTGGGGAAGGGGGTTTCTGAGATTATTCAATCATCCCACAAGCACTTCTTATTGAGGACACTGGTGTCAAAGTTGACTTAGTTAAAAGATGACTATGATTTTTTCCAAAGCTTAACCAAGTAGTTTTTGTCACCTAAAGTTAAATGTATCTTAACCACAGTGTTTTGCAAAAGAGGAATAACACAAATATAAAATGATAAGTTTTAAAATAATGTTCATTTCCTCAAGCACCATGGTGTAGCAAAAAAGACTGTATTGTGACATTTCATGTCAAAGAATTTGGTGCAAATTACAGAGAATCTTTGGTTAAATCATTTTTTGGCAAATTTACAGACAGAGAACTACTTTGTTGTTTTGAAAAGTGTGGTACCCAAAGGCAGCGACACAACAAATGTGGTGACTCATCTTTATCGCCATCATTGCACTGCACTGAGAAGATTAAAGTATATTTTGGTACTGTTCAATAGCAAAACATTTGTGGAATGTAACTTTGAGTGATGTAACTGCAATACTGGCATCTTTCATATTATCTTGCATCTCTTTATATCACTGCATACCTGTATTTGTTTAAATGTCATGTTTTGTCCAAACAGAAGTGCAAATTTGGTTTAGAACTGTACATAGTATGGTAGAACCACAGATAGACAGGTATTAAATGTTACATTTCTGTTTTATTGTTGAAACAATGACACCCTCATTTATTCATTCAAAATGTTAAAATGTTTAAATTGACAGTTAATATGAAAATTTGCCAATTGCTTTCTGGAACAGGCTTTTTTTTGTCTCTACAACAACACAGCACATTTGTAAGAGAAAATACACTCCAGCTCCATTTAGCCACTGACACTGGCTGGTTGCTTCTCAACTGGTTTGTGGCACTAATCTTAACACAAAAAAGGTCACTGCCTCTCTCACTCTCTCTGCATCCCTCTCTCAATCTCTCTCTCTCTCTCTCTGTCACACACATACACTCACACACACATACACACAACACAAATTGTAGATTTGATCCAGTGGCAGTAGGAAATGAAGGCAGAGAGATGAGACCTGTGTGAAATGCCACACAAAGTACTAATCGATCCCTTGCTGTGTTCACATACTGTGAATGCACAAATCAGGGCACAGCAAGTTGCCTCTAATGACCTGGACCAGGACACACACACACACACACACACACACACACACACACACACACACACACACACACACACAAACGCAC
Source organism: Lates calcarifer (assembly GCF_001640805.2). Classification (NCBI taxonomy): domain Eukaryota; kingdom Metazoa; phylum Chordata; class Actinopteri; family Centropomidae; genus Lates; species Lates calcarifer. The sequence goes on along the minus strand of NC_066837.1, from coordinate 6,922,197 downwards.
ACACTAACAGCTATAACCCACAAAATATATATGTCTGAATAAATACACAAACAGAACTTACCTATAAACAAACCCAGCTGTGCCAGTTGTAAGCAGCTGAGCCAGGATCTACTGCTCTTTGCTCCTTCATCATCACCCCCTCTAACCCCACTATCTGTCCATCAAGTGCTCTCTCCCTTCACACAAATGTTGAGTGGTAAATGCTTTATGAAGAGCCAGTTGTACAAACCATGCCATGGCAGTTCCCTAAAGCCCTGCCAGCAGGAAGTGTCTGTAGGTTGTGATCCTCTGTAAACAGTTTGTCTTTTAAGTATACTGTACATGCAGTATTCATGCTATACAAGTGCAAACATCTGCTTAAAGACCGAATGTACAGCATGCATGTGTGTATGTCAGAAACCGACAGTTTGTCTACTTCTGTGTTCAAGCATGCCTGTTTGTCTGTGTGTGGGATAATGGAGCTAAAAATAATGTCCCCACTTCAGAACTTCAGTATAAAACAACTGTAAATAGTCATTACCAAATACACTTTTTACTCCTGTTCGAGCAACAAATGCTAAAATCTACAGTTCCCAGTTCTCTCAGGAGATCATTTAGACTTAGTTGAAAATGTGTGAATATATTTGTGACATTTCAAAAAGGAACAAATGAGCTTAGGGTTGAAAGCAACAGACTTAGATCAGGGAAATCAAAAAGTATTGTGTGACTATTTTGGTTTACATATACACAACAAAGTCAGCCTCATCCTTCAATATGAGTATTTTATGTTGTGAATTACCCATAGATAATTATGCTTGGATATACAACTTGGATCATAGGTTTGTAGTTTTGGCCATCGTTCCTATTAGCTGTGATAACACTGACTTTTGACAATCTGACTGAGCTATTGGTTGGTTTACAACTTGTCTGATAATCTGACTTCTCATGTTTGTTGCCCTGTTTGACTTGTCACAGTGTTTCCAGATTTTAGCAATTAAATATTATCATAACCAATAGAAACAATAGCTTAGGCTTTAAAAATAAGAGTTTTAATATTATTGTAATTAAAACACACATGAACACATGATGATTCCTCAGTTCACAGTGTGAACTAAAACTCTGTACAGTGCAGTAAGTCATACAAAGCTCACCTACCTTTTAAAAAAAAATCCATTCACTCTTTATCAAATGGACTCAAAAATTACAATTTTTGCACTATGGTAATAAAAGCCAAACTGTCCCTCTGTATTCATACATGAAACAAACAAAAAGACATGCGGGGGCTCTTTGATCAATCAATCCGTAAACAAACCCCGATGCAGAAGCCCTGCAATTGGGTATGTGCAGATCAAACTGTGTCAAATCATCAACGAGCGAATAATAAGCTCTTGTTCTCTGAAGGGCAGCAGTCACAGCAGCACCATCAATTAGACTCCAGAGTTTGCGTCTTTTTCCTTTCTATTCATCGTGAGCTGAGCAAGTCAGACTTGGCTTTGTCTTGTACCATACCTTCAAACTTTGCTGTTTACATTATTGTGAAGATGACGGAGAAATGATTTGTGGCTGTTTTTGAAAAGTGTTGAATTTTGAAGGGGTTAAATCACAAATACTGCCATGTTGATGGGTGGAAATTGTGCCTGATTTTTATTTTTCAATTTTTTGAATTATTATCTGAAGTTTGTGACCATGTTGTTAGCAATCGAGACTTTCTTGGTGAGACAACTCTGTATGGCATATTTTAAGATACGGCTGTCCTGTCATTGTTTGAATTGTTTATATTTTGTCCCTGATTGTGGGGCCACATAGGTAGGAGCTTCACAACTATGGATGAAGTTTGCAACATCTTTTTTTTTTTTCCAGTCTGCTCCTTCTTGTTAGTGCATGCCTCACGCTGTGCACAAGAGTATTACCCTCAAACAAGTCTGTCCTCTTTGTTTTGAGCTCTATGGGGACCCCCCTTGCAAAAAATAATGTTTTGGAAGGCAAGCCAAACCAATGTGCGGGAGAGAGCATGGAATCAATAGTGTCTTCTTTTCTTACTTGATTTAAATGAGGGCTACCAGCTCTGAAGTTCCTTCTTGCCATGTTCATCTTGAAAGAATGTGCGCTGGTTGCACCGACTCCAAAGCCCAGCACAGTTACCATTGGCATATTAATAATTTAATGCAAATAATCATTGAGTATGCAGTTTGTGTGTGAATTTGAGCTGAAAGACAAAAGTAGAAAGTGGGGCCTCACATTGCGTTGAGGAAAATAAAGTGAGATGTTACATAGGCCTCTTTCTAGCGTCTCCGCGGGCGAATGCTGGAATGAATCCCCTCAAGAGCCATACCATCTCATCTAGCGTTCTCTGATTTAGATCCTATCAACCCTTCTCATTTCACACTGCTGTAATATGAGATGTCAAAGTGTAATTTGACAAGGTTTTCTCAGAGTAAACAGGCACTGAGTTTCACTCACTGTTTTAATTGTGCCCCAAAAGTCCCCTGGCCAGCTGTTAACTCAACCTGGGGTGATTTATATTTATGGTAAGGATGCTCGCTGGGTTTGGATGTGCTGGTGTGTACTTGCTCGTTATTGTTATGTATGGAGAGGTGGTCGTTATGATGCTGGTTTGTCAGGGGGTGTGTGGAGGTTGGTTGGAGGGGGAGGGTTACACGTCACACAGACACAGAAATAGATATTATATTAAAGCTTCTCACCGTGGTTGCTCTCAGGCTCCAACTCCAGCACCATTCTCTCAGTCCCATTAGACTGTCAATAATTCATGTCAGGCATTTCATGGGATTCAGCAGATACTTTTGCCCGTATTGATGGTGAATTTCTTTTATTTACACAGGGCCTATAATGAAATAAGAAGCCTCACATAACTCTGTACTTAGTCTGTAGGCTAATTTCTGAAGGAAAAAACAGGGGATTGGTGGTGTTGGTGGAGGTGGTGTTGTTGAGGGGAGGAAAGCCAGTGGGGCTTTGTTGTAAGAAGGGTCCCAGAGCTGCTTTCCACAGCCTCCCTGTTTATCACTCACTACAGGTCACTATTTTCTTCTTCATACTTGTCCTTGTCTATGTGGTGGCGGGAACTTGAGGTTTATTTGTCTACAGTATGGTTTTCAGCGATTCTGCAAAAAAAAAAAAAAAAAAGAAAAGAAAAAAAAAAGGATGTTGGATTGGAAAATTGGATTTCTCTACATTTACAAGTATGTTTGGCTTAGGTCAGGGTGGATGATTGGATATACAAAAGATGCGTTTTGCTTTCCATGTGTTGTAATACTACAGCTAATAACACTTATTTAGAGAACCCCTGTGCAGTAACACTCTGGGAAACAGCAATTTGCTGGCAAAGTAGGGGAAAAGTCAGATTGCTAGCCGATATAAACAATGAGGGTTTCAAGTATCTTCAAATAGTTTATGAGGAAGAAAATCCACTCAGTGTGTTTTTGGGGCTGTAAGAATCCAAGAAAAAAAGAAAACCTCCAAATGGTACACTTTAGGTTAAGAGATTATGGTTTTGGTTAAATATTGAAAAGTCAGCGTTCCCATCCTGTGCTTCAAGACATCTCTTCCTAACCTTAATCAAGCACTTTGATTTGCCTAAAAACATCAATGATGCTTGGTTGCTGTGAACAGATACTGTAGGAATTAAGGACCACGTTGAGTTGGTAGGTAGCCTTTTGCCAGATATCTACAATATGAATGTTTCATCATTATGTTCATAAAAACTCAGGTGTGCCCAGTTGCACCCCTTTCTCTTAAAAATGATAAGTGTATAATAATAATGTAGAAACAAATAGACCTGAAAGAAATTTAACACTGCCTGAGTTTTTAAAAAAAAATCCAGATAATGTGGAAATGTTCTGCAAAGTTGCAACACCAAACGTATTTACAAATAACTGGATAACAACACATTTACATTTTCCTGCTCATGTTGCTCATAGCAGCTAAAGCATGATCTCTGTTTGTATGGTTATGTTTAGGCAGCTCAAAGCAATTTGTCAAGGTTAAAGAAAGATTATGGTCTTGGTTAAATGTTATATATTGTATGATTTTCAGTGAGGTTTTCCTCGTCTGATTGAGGACAATGTAATTGTTCTCATGGCAAAAGCAACATTATGGGCTCATCAAACCATCATTAAGTCTTTCTTTAGGTACCAGAGTTCAATTGCTCTGTGTTTTGCACCTTTCCACAACACTAAGTAAAAATAATTAAAATGTAAATGTATAAGCCCTCATAATTCCAAATGATCAAAAGGTACTCGCACCAAGCATGAAAACAGTCATGAAGTGGTTTCATCACCTGCTATAACAATCAATTAAAATACAATATGCAAAGAACGTGTGTGTATGTGCTCGCCATGATGGCGTGGAATGAATCAGCGAGTGCCTGTGGACATTGTCATATGGACATATTAGCAGCAGCACTGGATTCTTAGTGTTTTATGTGTATAATTTCCCCCTGATAGTGGTGGTGGTTATGGTGTTTTGTGTGTGTGTGTGTGTGTGTGTGTGTGTGTGTGAAACAGAGAGAAATAGAAGGAGAGAGAGAGAGAGAATGAGAGAGTGAGAGAGGTGATGTGGAAGGATGAGGGAGGCTGAGACAGGAGAGCTGCCCCCAGTAATGAGGCCCTTTTATGGGCTTTAATTTGTCCCGCTCCCCCGGGAGACTGATGGATGGCTCTCTTTATGCTCACTCTCTTTCTTTCCCCCATCTGTGATACAGAGGATTTATTTATACCCTGATATTACCTCTCTAACAAGTGCTGCCTTGCCATTACAACTGCCTAGCTCTTCCTGCACAGATAGATAGATAGATAGATAGATAGATAGATAGATAGATAGATAGATACTGCAGATAGACCTTTATGTGAGTCTGTTTCTTGTGTAAAAGAACAGCAGCATGTTATGTTTGTGTGTTTGGATGTCTGTAGGCTCGCCTTGCTGTCTGTGTACAATTCTTCCCGTTTTTTTTTTTCCCCACTATTTGTTTCTTTTCCGTGTGAGTGGGTGTGGGTGAAAAAAACAAAACATTTTTGCCCCTGGGCAATTCATTGCAAATTCTGGCTGACTTCTGCTCAGTTTGACTCTAGGGAAATGAAATTTAAAAACTAACTTAAAAGTTTATCACCAGTTGGCAGTTTTGGCAAGTGATAAAAATGACCAGTTGGAGAGGCAGATTTAGGTTGACAGCCACGGAGGGATGAAAATAGCATGCCGCATACGTTTACCTTGGCTGTTTCAAAGGAATGGGCACCACGCTGGCAGGGCTGCCGATGCCCATGTTCATCCATTCATCCACAGCTCAGGGGCTTGTCACCGCACAAAACTTCAAAGGAGAGTTTCAAGTCACAACAGTTATTCTGCATCAACAAACAATGTACCAACATACATATATGCATATATACAGTATATATAGTTTTGTTTTGAACAGTGCTGGGTATTGATCATTCAGATGCTCTCGAACATTAACAAGCAGAGAACATAATGACTATACATAATGTTACACAAGTAAACTCAGTGAACTAATATCGCATGAAGGCATTTAAGGCGTAATCTGTAATCTGAATGTAAACAACAGATTTACCCTGCTATCAAAACCTAAATGTGTTCACTCCCAAATTAAAAGACAAATTTCTTTTATTCAGGGATTAAAGCTGCACACTGCATTTATTTAAATATGTAATATGTGAATATACCTGTAATAGTTTTGTAGTTCTGACCATGTGACATCTTAGGCAAGCAAAGAAGTCACATGGTCATTATATCATCCTAGTCGTGTGTCCATGTCCTATCCTCAGAAATTCTTCTGGGAATTACAACGCAATAGCTAAATTAATTAATTAATAAAGAAGTTACAATTAAAGGGATTTAGTGTTCACCATGCAGTGTCGAGAAGCCATAATGTGATCAGACATAATCAAAAAGTTAAGTATAATGTCAGATTCACTGATTTTCTAAGTAGATATTTTCCTTTGTTTTGATTGGCTAGTCTGGGTTTAGTTGGATTGGGTTGCATTGGGGCAATTTGGACTTACATTATGACCTCAGTATTTCTAAAATCCTGGGTACTGTCCTATGCTATCTGTAAAAGTAGCTAGTCCATATAAAGTTTTCCCCTACCTCCTCATGTTGACTTCAGGAATAGTCTTATCTCAAACTCGCTCCAGTTTTATCCAGAGTATCACATTTGTAAAGACACACAGCCAAACTACTATGTGTATTATTGTTAGAATAAATGGTTTAAATCTCAATGTGATCATCTTGGCTGAAGTGATGGTTTGGGCTAACATATTAAAACTGAGAGCTACAAGAGAAAACTTTAAATGATAATGCATGTAAAGTAAGTATGCTAAGTTCAATGCACTTTATTTTCCATATTTGTTTCCACCTATTTTATCCTTGTATTGACAAATTAGTCTTTTTTTAACACTAGAGTGTGAATAAAAAAATAGCCAGTGGCAATCGACACTATTTTATCTGTGCCATACTACCATTCAAACAAACAAACAAACAAACAAAAAAAAATTACAGTCCCAGCTCAGTTTCCTTGAAGATGAATCGCTGCACTTCACCTGTTTCTATCCATCTTCCATTCATCCCGCCTCCCTTCAACTCACATAAATGAAACGGCAACACAGGAGAAGAAGAAGAGCGCTGAGAGCAAACAGAACAAAAATACTGGTTTGCTTTCTTTACTGCTTGCTCTACCCCTCTGGATATGTGATCACTAACATCTATTGCATGTATTGAGGGCTGGGTGATGGTTTGGCACGTAGATTGTCAAATCACACCTCTGAGTAACTCTCAGCACACTTAGCTCAAGGCCCCTCCAGCTTACATAATCCTCTGATCTGTCTGCTGCTGGAGCAGGGCCAGTTGAGGATTGACAAACACACTGAGCTAGAAATGAGACACGCCATGCTATCTTACAGGGCTGAGAGGGAGCAGTGACGACAGCCATTGTGAGTGGTAACACTGTCTACATGGATGCGTGTTCTAACCAAGAATCCCACAGCATCCTGAACTCCCTGGTCAGAGATTTAGACAAAACAATATCAAACTTGTCCATGTCCTGAATGCCTTTTTTTTTATTTCTTTTTTTTTTTTACAGACCCCTTAATATTTATCATCAATCCTTGAACACACCTCCCCTTAAAGATGCTTTTTCCCTCAGTGAAAAAAGCGGGGTGGTCTTCTTTTTTTATACCTCACCAACACACCATTTCCATCCTCCCCTCGACCCTCCACCCGTTTGGCTGGTGAAGAGGAAAGCCCACTTGCAGTGCCCCCTTTGGCAGTTCTTTTCAACTTCACAGTGTCCTGTGGTTGAGCTTGGATCCACTACAGAAAGCCATCTGCCCACTGTGATCGCTCGCTAAAGTGTCTTAATTAAGCCTCATTGCCTTTGTGTTATATGCCCCCTTTCAAATGGACCTCAGAATACGCCCAGAGAACACTGCCTGGCAAAAGAAATGCTGTGTGAGAGGAAGGAAAGCGAGAGCTGGCCCTAACATTGCATATATCTCAGTGAGTCACGTCACAGTCTCTGACAGATATTGTCATTCTATGAAATAGCTGTGCTGTAGGGATTTTGTTTTTGTTCGGTTGCTCACAGGAGAGTGCACAGGCGGTGACTGGCCTCACTGATCTGCTATCATTTGCATGTTGAACACACCCATGGCTCCTTGATGTTGACGTGGAACACTGGCTCTGCGATGTGCCACAGCTGCAAGGTCCAGAGTGCCAAAGTTACCCTGCACACAGACACACACACACATGCACATACCAAGGGAGCCTCTGTCAACCAGTGTCCTGTTCCATGTCTTCATTTCGAGGCTGCTGATGAGACGTGTTGTGTCGGGGATACTCTCAGGACCATCAGATCTGTCAGTGGATGTTCAGCCTTTGTCACCTTTTGATTTGAAAAGGACCGAACTGCTGACGGCTGTTGTCTTAACATACTCACTCATAGCAAGTCCAACACGACACATACACTTGCTTCTAGATTTCGGTTTACATCTGTATAGAGATCTTCTGGCAGCTACCTACTAGAGAGAGATAATCCATCAGATGTTATGTTGCCTCTTTTATACAGTTGTATACTAATGATAGTGAAAATGATACGTTTTTTGTGCTTACTGTCCATACGAATTATGCCCATACAGGACAATTTCACACCTCGAAATTTCATTCCAGGACTAACATCCAGTGCCCCTACAGGAAGTTTGGTGTTTAAAATAGCTCAAAATACTGCACTTCCACTGAAAAGATTTGTACAGCTTTGCTGAGAGCAAATGTTCAGAGCTTCAGATTCAGATTTCTTGCATTAAAAAGGTCAAATATTTGAATGCCTTAAGCACCTAAATGCACCAATGTAAACAGTTTCTTCTCACAGCTGTGTTGCTGTGCTTTAAAAATAAAGATAATCTGATGTTTGCAGTGATGGATTGTGTATCTCAAGCAAGTTTCAAGTACCTAAATGGTCATTTTGCTAAAATTACTAAACTTACAGCTGTGGAAAATTATTTACAATATAGTAAATGAAGCAGGATTTGTTGTAATGGGATAAAAGATTAATTCCAAAGTTTGGTTTAAAAACTCATCTAGCTACTAGTGTGCAAATGAACTACAACTCCAGTAAACAAAAGAAAAATAGGTGAAAGTACTACAATATTTCTGATTCTGTGTTGTTTTTGTGTATATTTTTAAAACAGATGCACTGCTGTCATCTTAGTTCTAATGTCTATAGGCCTGATTGATCCCTCATTTGTCACAGTCACAGAAAAAAAAATCCAAAAGTAGCTCTAACTGCTCTTTTTTTGTTCACTTCCTCCCCCTTTCTTTTCTTCACAGTCTTTCTTTCACCATCCATTACAAGTGTGTGACAGGTTTCAGACGGGTTGAGAGGGGAGAACAATGTGTTGTGACCCTCAGTACCGCCCTCCAGCTCAGCGCCTGGCTCCAACTCCTTCTCCCAGCAGGCCGTGGGGGGCCTGGCCGCCGCCCCTCTGCCCGCCTCCCCCTCCCTCCTTCCACCCATCCACCACCACCAGAATCAATCCCTCTGCGACACCCATACAAACGATCCGCTGAAGTCCATGCATCACAGAACAGCGCACCACCAACAATGACCAGCCATGTGGCCCGGGACTGAGAGAGAGGGATTGAGAATAAGATGGAGAGTTATTACAGGTAAATATAAAAATGAAATGGCAGAGAAAAGTGAAAAGGAATACAGTAGAGGCAGAAAAAGAAAGAAATTGAAAACAGAAAAGAACATTCTGCGCATACTAGGGCTGAACATTTTCAGGAAAATATCTACTTGTAATTTTTCCATCAACCTCTAAGTAAACTTTCCCAGTTTTCAATAAAACCTACCAATTTAGCTCACATTTACTAAGACACTAAGGCATTATTGGTACTATGTAGCTAACACTACTCAATAATAATCAATCGTTACATTTGAAATATGTATAAAGTTAAAACATTACTTTATATTTAGTGGTAACATTTGCATAATTGTCCATTTATGACAGCAATGACCGCTGGTGTGTTAATATTATGTTATGACACAGTAACTATGACATAATGACACATCTGATAATATCTGATATGTGATTGATACTGAATGATGCTGATGGCAGCTCTGCAGCTTCACAGGCAGATTGGGCAGACTGCCTCACAACTCTAAACTCTGGAGGTTCAGATTCAAACATAAATTAAATAAAATGCTGCAGCCAACAACCATTTAGCTTATCTTAGTATAAAGACAACAAACAGGGGTAACAGCTGGCCTGGCTCTGTCCAAAGGAAACCAAATCCACTAAACAGGACCTTTAAAACTCACTAATTAACATGTTATAGTGCATTTGTTTAATCTGCACAAAAATACAAGTAAACGCAACAGAGTCTCTTCTGGTTGCCTGGCAACTGTTAAAATTGCAAATTATTGTTTACACATGTTTTTTTTTTTTTGTGGAGAAAACAAATGAGATAAAACATGTTAATAAGTGAGCTTTAGAGACCTCTGGACGGTACCAAGCTAGCTGTTGCCCCATTTCCATTTGTGCTAAGCTAAGCTAACCGACTGCCAGTTGTATACGTGGATAAAATGGAAGAAAATAGAACTGAAGCATGAAGCACGAGGGAAATGAACCATTATTCAACCTGTGTCGACGGCAGGATTTATTAGCATTACGAATAATAGCATACCTGTTCCATCAGGCTGCGTATTTAACAGATATAAGAGTGGTTAGATTGTCTCATTTAATCCTTTGCCAGAAAGTGAATAAATGTATTTCACAAAATGTCAAACACTCACAGTAGGTAAGAAAATGTGGCGGAGACTGCCAGTCAAAATCAGGGGTCGCTGACTAAACCTTTCACCTCCTAAGGCCTGTTAAAACTGTTGATGGTGCAAGTTATGGTGAAAATAGAAGCTCTTGCGATTAGAAAATTGAAGCTCCTTTTGAATCGTAATAACGATTAATTCTGCGGCTTGTGCACAGTCTGTAGAACAAGTGCAAATTTGTCTTAGCTTTAATTATACCGTGGTAGATTCAGTGAGCATCTGAGGTCCTCTCTGGTCAGCCACTGCTATTGTTTACTTCAAGTGTTGTATTACTCTGACTCCCAGAGGTCCTCTGGGAGCCCAGCAGTGCCCTCCCTCAAACCTCCCCCTTACCCTCTCACACACATACACACACACATACACACACACTAGTCTGCTATGGCAAAATTGTGTTAATTTACCCAGCCAGCAGTATTAACCATATTATATCAAATAACTGCCACAGACAATTGGGCAGCCAGCTCCGTGACTTCATTTTAATTGATTTTCTTACATGCTCTCAGCCGCGGATGATTTGGTTTCCCTCTGACACTATGTTTATTAAAGGCATATTGCATAAAGGAATAAATAGATATTGTTGGTTGGATTTATATGAGCTTTGAGGGAATGCAGAGATTCACCCCTTGTTTTAATATAAGCCTGACTTTAAGTGTTTAGTTTGATTAAAGTCAATATCTTTGTTTAACCTTCGGGCCAAAGGGACACTGTAGTGAGTGGGTATATAATGGTAGGTACTTAAATGTGTGTGTTTGTGACAGAGAGAGTGAGGGAAATGGAGATATGTTTACATTTATCCCGGCCTGTCCATCACAGTGATACACTCAGCTACCTGGCTGAGTTGACTTCATTGGAATATGTAACGCAGCACATGAATAAAGCTACTGTACATCAGCCAGAAACTGTTTTTATTTTCTGTCTTTTCTTCAAGTGGAATGGCTGCAAGGAGACCCCAGGACCATTTCATCTTGAACATCCTTTACCAGCTGTCTCAGTCTTAAAGGCATGCTGTTCAGCCCACAGAAAATCCCACTAATCATCTTTTTGTGTTTGAGGGCACAATATGCTGAAGCAGGCAGGGAGCACACGCACACACACATATACAGACATAAACACACACACACACATACATGCACTCACACATGCAGACACTGCCAGCCTGCTGCTCTCTTGTCCCCATGCCCTGAGGGGGAGAGAAAGAGGGAGAGAATCGGGAGGGGTTTCAGTATAATCACTTGTTAGAGGTCTGGCTCCGTCCCCCCACTTTCTCTCCTCCTCTCTCAGGAACCTCCGTACTCCTCCTCCACCAGTTCTGTCCATCCACCAATCTGTACCATATCTCTTTCTCTCACTTCTTCCTCTGTGTCTGCTCTTCTTCCTCCTTTGTCTTTAAATGCTTCTTCTCTCTCGCTTGCCTGCCTGCAACTTTCTGCATCATCAAGTATAACTCTCTCCTTCATCTTTAAATACAGTTTGGCAGTAACAGTTTATATACAGTATGAAAAAATTAGATTTTGGTAATCAGATTTGAATTATTTGATTTTTATTTTTTATATTACTGAAAGAAAGAATTATATTAATCACGGGAGACATAATCAAACTTTGATTAAGGACCAATGAAGTAAATCACAATTAGAAAGACTGTACTGATAAGCTGTACTGATGCACAGCTTTAAAAGATGTGTGACAATCACCACTGTGGCTGTAATACTAAGTAACATTTGAGAAACTTGAATCGTCACATTTTTGCTTCAAAATGACTTAAATGAATTATCAATCATCAAGCAGCGAACAGTTAATTTTCTTTATTTTAAGAGGCAGATGCAACAGTCACAGGTTGAATAATGAAGAATAAAAAAGCATTTGAAATTACAGCAGATAAACTTACAGCTCTGAATACCTCACAAAGCATGTAATATAGAGCAGGGTGCTCCTCAGATATATATGAAATTCCATTATTTTGGGGTATTTCTGATGGTTTGTCTAATTGTATACACCGCTGGCTGAAATTTTAAAAGATTATCCTAAGTGTACTGAGTTTACACTAAAATTTGACCAGTGTGCTCCCTTGGTCCATGAGGATTCCTAATTTCAAGGCAATTTGTGAAATAAACTAAACTTTTGAATCTCGTGTGAAATTTGTAATAGTTCCTCATAAAAAGACAACATATTTACATAATTTGCATCAAGTTCTGCGTTACTTTTTCCATTCTATTCAGTTTTTAAATGTATTTATTTTAGTTTTTTACATTAAACTAATATTTACGTCATCCACTTAAAGTAATTTAAATGCAGGTTTGTTATATGGTCTGTACTGATACTAATGTTGTGTCTTAAGCTGACGGAACATGTGCTGTCCTGACAGTATTAATGTATTTAAACAGTGACAGAGGAAGGAGACCATGAACATCTTCTGACATCAGGAGGAGGCAATAAACTGGTGACAGGAGTCTTCATTTGGGTGAAGGATAACAAAACTCTAAGGTAAGTCAGTGTTTTCATCCTTGGTCAGAATATGTTAATGTTAACACTCAAGGTGATAAATTGTTTTGATATTTGATGGAAAGCCACAGATTAATGTTGACATTCTTAGATATTAATAAATGATTAGAAATGATGGTAGAGTTTGCAGTTAGTAGCACTTACTTTTATATTTTGTATAATTTAGGAAACATTAATATCAACTGAGTAATTTGTACTTTGTGCAAACACTATAACTCTAAAAATTTGCCAAAATCTTCCACACTTTTTAAAAACAATATTAGAGAAAATAAACATGCTCATTTTACTAGTAGTAAACAAGGCCATTTGTGTCTCACCATCTAATTTTGTTTTACGGTAGTTTAACACTTACACAAGGAGTCTAAGTCATGTGAACAATAAAGTCCTTTCTCTAATTTCCCCACTCAGTGACTTTATGAGTGAACAGGTAATGCATCATTCTTCTCATTGACTAATGTCCTGGTTCATTTTGTCCTTTCCGCTTTGCCATCGCCCGCCGTGCAACACTGATTAATGCCATCACAGCAAATTAGATAGCCAAGGAACAACATGTTTATCATTTTCAAGCATTAAGAGAAGTACTTTCTTGCTTCATTTCCTTCCATGCATTCAAGGCACTGGGTACATCAAGGTGATGTATGTATATACAGTGTGGAGGGGAAAATATTAATTGAAATATAGCCAGAGATGTGGCCTTTCTTCTAAAGGTTGTGAGACAGAGGACAAGCGCTCAGGGTAAGGTACCTCCGAGTAATGATGTCATTCTTTACTGTACACACACACACACTGAAACTGATTTGAAACGTGAAAGGTTTTCATAAAATCTCTGTTGAAGCCCTTGAAAGCTGAGAATTGTAAGTGTCCAAATGCTATCATCCTCTACCCACAACAAGAGGTCATTTTAATCATGTTTGAACTACAACAAAGATGGCAGAACATCCAGAGCTGTGTTTGTGACATTGTTTCTACAGTTTAGCAAACTCATATTGTTATTACTGTATCTACATGGCATACATAAAGTGCAAAGAACAGAACTGATTTGCTGGAAAAAGCCTTGGTGCAACCTCTGTTTAGTGAACTCACACATCGTAAGGACATTTGTTGGCCGATAAGTTTAAGTGGCTAGCACACCTGTATTATACAAATACAGATGCCGCTGGATGAAAGTTTTATTCATTAAGTAATCTCTGCCATCATTTTTTCAATCCTTTGTCTTCCTTGGCTGATTGCTTTCACCCTGCAAAGGTTTCTGAAACCAGTTTTCACTGCTGTCCTTCTTTTGGCTGATTTAGTGCCTCACATTTCTTTTTTTTTTTTTTTTTTTTTAAATTTTGTGGCCATTCGGAGGAAGCAGAACAAGCTTTAAATACAACATTTACATATTCTCACTATAAAATGTCACCAAACACTTAGCTATTTACACATTCAGCAGACACAGAGCAACATTATTATTCATTTAGAGCTGTATCACTGGTCACCTGCTAAATGTAAGTCCAGTATTCACTCTCTCATCCTTTTGGTAACACTGGCTGTTTTGGCCTCTACCTGAGGAAAATATTTGGCTTTTTAGATGCTAAATGCTCCACAATGTTCGTCAACTAGTCACTGACTTTGACTATCTGCTGTTTGCACATGAGGTTGTCACCATGGTAAGACTGCATCAAAACAGAAAAGATGCAAGCTGTAAACCAAAACAATAAGCTGAAAGACGATAAAACTTTCTGTTGAGCTGAGGGGAACTGGACAGAGGTGGTTGTCATTTTTGTTTTATTTTTTCACTAAATAAGCAAATCTGAAAATGTACAATAGCACCTTGAAAATCTCGATAGCCTAGTGAGTTACAATAGCAGCTTCAGGTATTGACAGAAAGAGAGCAATCGCTCAGATACCCTCATATCATTTTCATCCTCATATCATGCTGTGAACGTAGCCTGGCATTGGTATGTTCTTACCCAATGTTCCCTCTCCCAGGCTGTATATCACATCATAAAGAATACATAAACCCTTTCTCCAAAAAAAAAAAAAAAACTACCCAGTCTCCAAGGCATCACTGCCTAGCCCTGTTCTCTAACTCTGAATAGAAAAAGAGCCGAAACAAAGAACTTTCCTTAGAAAGAAAAAGAAGAAAAACAACATCGCTCAAAAAAAGGAGAGACAATGCTAATAACTGTAAAATATGAATGGTGACTTGACATATTTACAAATGCGCTGAGAGGCGCCCTACTAAATGCGAAGAAATGGGAAACCAATGGCATGGAAGAAAGCGATTGTGGGCCCCCATCTCTTGCCATTAGATGTTCAGTGGAAGCTGTCAACAGAAGGCACATTTGCCTGCCAAGCTCCCTCTCTGACTGAGCTCTCTGCCTGCAGCATGCCCCAAGCTCCTCTTTGACTCAAAGGGTTCATTTCACTTCTTTTAGCCTCATTCGCATGTGGTGCTACACAAAAACCCGGCTTGCTTGCAGCCTGCCTCTTGTGTGTGTGTGTCTGAGTAAACCCATGTCTGTGTGTGAGTGTGTCTGTTTGTGTGTGTGTGTGTATATGGGTGCATGTGTTTCAAATTCTCCTTGTATTTGCTTGCGTGCATGTGTGTGTGTATATGTGTATGCATGCCTATGTGTGGGTGGGTGAGTGCATGAGCGCACGTGTACATGCAGGTGTATAAATCACAAGGTAATGCCAGGATCCTCACTATTGCACTGATGGCCAAAAAGCAACAATGACAGGAACAGGGAAAGAGACCAGAGGACTCAGTCCATCATCACACATTTTAGGCCTTTTTACTGAAACACAGTCCTCTACTTTTCCCCAGAATATCTTCATAATTTTATCAGTTTTAAAAAAAAGTGCATATGGGTATCTTTATACTGTGTTCACATATCTTCATCTGTATGGACTGGTGGTTCCCAGCATGGGGCTTGAGACTCAAAGGATTGCAACATAAATTTGAAAGGAAATTTGATGATAGGAAAATTCTTCATTACACTGATAAAATTAAATGTAATTCGGGAGTTACGACATTTCTTTCCAAATGTCATACAAATTAGAGTTGCATAAATATGGCCTCTAGGAGCCAGTGTTGCATATTCAGAGTTTTTCATTCCCACACATAGAAAAGTAGTATTTTCTACTGCAAGAGAATGCAGATTGCTGTAGATGACACTGTAAAATCACACAAACCTTTATGATGAGCTCCGCACAGAAAATGTTGCTGATAATGTGTGAAGTCCAGAACCATGAGCTGCTGATCATGTGCCAGATTCCCTTTGTAGAGATGCCATTATACCATTTTTATTCTAAAAATACCAGCTAATGAGCTCTAATCTTTGGCAATGAAGCAACATTTTTAAGTGTATGACTTCATAACACTGTGGCTGTCCTCTGGCCAGTCTCTTTGGCTAGCAGCCCAAGGGTTGGACCAGTGGAGTGGAAGTTGAAGAGGGCTGTTTGAATCGTAATAGGTTTTGACTGGCATGTGTTATGTGCTTCACTGCACCATTGATTGAGCGCTTGTTTGCTAAATCACTGCTGGTTTCCCCTGTCTGGTAGGCCTGTGACACGTGTGGTGTGTGGTCACTTCAGCTCAGGGAGAGAGAAAGAGAGAGAAAGCAGCAATTCAGGCGCAACCCTGGTGACCAAAAAGGGACATAAGTCAAAAATGACAGTATGAAAGACTTAAAATAAAGAACTTTTAGTCCTCTTATGATGACACTCACCAACAGAGGAATCAATCCCTTAATTCATTCACAAATCTTAGCACTTTGGTCTTTCCTCCATGGACACTCAACATAACACCCCTCCTCCTCCTACTCTTCTTCCTCTGGCCCACTTCACTCCCCTTCTGCCCCCACCCTCCTTGTTTCAGACATGCTTTTTACAGCTTGGAGGATGTGGTAGTGGAGGGAGGTTGGTGTCATGGGTCAATGTCATTCAGCCAGCTGTCTGCTCAACGGATGTGGATTGCTGAGACCTCCCAGTTTTCCCTCAGTTACTTCCGCACAATGTTTTTCATTACATTTACATATTTGAGCATGGTTGGTTTTGACCCACTGCAGATGATAATCATGGTCTTTAGAGGATGAATCCCAATGACTTCTAGTATTCCCTTTGCTCACATCTAGTGACACCAGCAAGTCAAAATTGTAATTTATCCTGTGAAGTATGTCAACTGCTCAACTACCATCTACTGGATGGACTGACACAAGAATTTGATATCATATATATGTCATACATATATTCATGATTCCTAATGACTTTGGTGAACCCCCGATTCTTCCTCTAGCACCACAAAGAGGTTCACAGTTGTGGTTTTTATTTAAACACCTCAGCAACAATTGGCATAGATCACCATGAATTTCAGTATACATGCTCATGCCCCCTCAAGATGTAGTGGCACCATTTCTCTTCTTCCTCCTTTTCTTGTTCTTTTTCGTTTTTTGGCTAATACTTTGTTTTATGACCAAATACCTGCAAAACTACTGGCCATTTCATCAGCTTCAGCTGTACTTTGTATTTACTGTTAATTAGCATTTGGTAGCATGCTAACAAGCTAAAGTAAGATGGTGAATATGGTAAACATTGTACCAGCTTAATCTCAACATGTTAGCATTATTATTGGCATGTTACCATGGTTACGTTAGCATTTACTTCAAAGCACTGCTGTGCTTCAGTATAGCTTAGCAGTGCCACTAGTGTAGCTGCAGACTCATTTGCCATTGACAGGTCAATATAAGGTAGCAGTAGCTTTTTAGGATGGATAAAGTACACCATTTTGAATTCAGAACCACATGTTAAAATATACATTATAGTCAAGTAAACATGTTAAATAAAAAAATCTGTCATGCTCTGTAAAAAGCAAGCAACATAAACCAGCTCATTATTTTACATTATTCTCTTCTATTTCCCTCTCTAATTTCAGATAGGTTGTTGAAAGTACCACAGCTAGACTACCCAGCGCCTGGAGTCCTCCCCTCCGCCTTGGGAAGGCTTGGCGAGTAAACAGTGTCTTTGCTGATTACAACGCCTTACTCTCACTGCAGCCCAAGGTAAGCTAAAACACTTTGATCTGCTATTGATTGTCTCCCTCCTCCTCCTCATCCCTCCGCCTTCTTTCCTCGCTGCTGTTAAAACATAGGTGAGTCAGCCAGCGGCCTGAGGCAGTGAGGCAGCAACCAGCGGCACGCTGCTGTGCTTCTAATGCTGACCACTGAGGTTAATTGATATCCTCTCTGTGGTGCAAAAATTATAATTATATTTAAGGAAAGCTGAGGTGCTGTTTACAGAGGAGAATACAGATATGGCCTTAGATTCAGAGGAACACAAAATGAGAGCACTGACTCTATTTATTAAACATTAGATTCTAGATTATTATATTCAAATGTAGAGTGTGGAACGATGCACAGGTCAGGGCAAGGGCAAAATAATTGAAACACCAAAACAAACTTGGACATCAACACTTTTGAGTCATGTTAATCATGAGCCAATTAGCAGACTGTATATGTTTTTAGAAGAAAATGTGTCAATCAGTGCTTACAAGCACAGTGCAAATGGGCAAATAGTCAGTGCCAGGTGCATGCAACAAAAACTGCTGAATTATTCATCAGGCCAAGTCAAAACAACAATAATTGTTTAATATTTTTTAACAATGTTTTAATAATTAAAAAAAAATTCAGGACTGTTTTTGTAGCGCTGATAAAATTTTCCAGTTCACCCAAATGGCTTCTGCGGGTTGTATATCAACAAGGAAACCTTGGCTTTTATCCCTGTAGAGATGCCATGCTGCTTCCAGATTGATGAGAAAGTAGTTAAGGACAACAAGCTCAGAAAAGCCACTTTACTGTTAGTTTCATCATTTACAACTCGACTGCATACAGTCACACAGGATGACAGCTTTAGTTTAGTAACAGGTGTTACACTCACAGCCCAGAATTAAACGGAAAAAAGGGGTCAAAACATTTAAAATGTCCTTAGAAACACCTCAGACTACTGCCACAGCATCACCCACACCGTTGACCTGTGTGTTCAGTATGTTCCAAACACTCGATTATTTCTCTACAACAGTGTTTTCCAAGGGTAATGCAAGAAAAACCAGAGAGGAAACCTTTCTGTTAAACAAAATTCTCTATCTTGTTTGTTCTCCATGTTTGTGTGTTTTGTTGAATCACTGGATAATTTTACATCTTCAGGCCCCCAAAATTTTTTCTCAAAACAATACTTAAGACAATATCATATAATTTTCAGAAGATATATAGATTTAAGTCAAATCTTAAACTTAAAATCATGTGGCACACTTTCACCATTTTTGCATAAGTCATGTACATTGTTTTGAAAGATACCGAGGAACAGCCTGGTTTGTGGTTTAGGTATTTCAAGTCAAAGCTTGGTGCCCAGACTACCTCGACAGGAGAGTGGTTACTAATCACAGGAAAACTTCAGACATACACCATAAGAATAATAAAATTGCAGCAACCAAGTCCTTATTTGTACTTCATGTCCATGTGCTGTTAGACGCTCCCATCATTTTGACCAGCCCTTGTAGCTATGCAATGGAAACATAGTGCAGGACCCCAAAGGACCGGGCCAGATGAAGGAATTGAGGAATCAATCAAAGCACCGGTAGCAATGAGCTGAGGCCGAGATCTAGCCAATATTTTGGTTCTGCTTGACGTTGGAGAGTGATTTAGTGGCTTCAGAGTGCTAAGTGTCATGTTCCCACACTCTCCTAACCTTAATGAGATAGTGTGGAAAAGAAGTCACTATCTGGTTAGTCTGTTTTCATTTTTTCTCTTGTGTAGCATGTCTGTTTCATTTCTCTTTCACACCTCTTCGTGTTAGAGGGGGTGCAGCTGTGAGATGATGAAGTTTCAGGGAAAGGTGGATGTGCCATCCATTACAGGAGGTGGAAAGGTGCAGATAAATCACCTTATCAGCCCTGCCTTCTCCCCACTGAGCTGAGGGAGCCGAGCAAGGGGGAAATCCATCAACCTCCACAAATGGGACATGACTCAGAGATCACTCTGCCTCTATACTGGGCTCTGTACATACCTTACACTAGCTTTAACATTGTATTATAACTCAGCCCAACTTCCATCCAAGCTCGAGTGGACATCATTGCACAAGATGTAAAAACATCCAGTGAAAATTCCATATCCACAAAAAAGTACACTCCAGTCTGTGGCAAGGCATAGTGCATTAGTGGAAAAATTGATGTTTTCCAATTGTACAAATGTTAAATGAATCAGCAAATCAGCAAAGTTCCACAGGCAGATTTGGTGACACCACGGCTCATGGTCACCATCTTCAAATCCAAACTAACCATGGGCTGAGAGGATTCATCTCATTCACATTAATGAGGGAAAAACAGTCAACAATGATGTTTGACATTGTAATACTGAACTCATTATCAAATACTGTCCACATTACAGGAAATGTGCACATTTGTTTTTGGCATTACAGCTTAACCCTGTCACAAGACAAAAACGGCAGTATTGGAACATTTTGCAAAATCCAGGATTAAGTTTGAAACAGTTAAATGTTCGATGCCAACATTTTAAAATATCTTGCTTTATACGATATCTGCGTGTGGCAACTACAGTATGATTAAGCTTATGACAAATAAACTTTAGTTAACTGGCTATGGTTAAGCAAATATCTTGATTTCATTTTTTAAAAATAGGTAAATGTTATAGTAATTGCAACGCTAAAGTGGGACAGACCTCTGATCTCCTGAATAAAATTCAAATGTGCTACTCACCCATCCACCATCAACTCGACCTCCACACCTTTCCACATTCTGCATCCCTGAACGTACAGCTTCTGTGAAGTGCAAATTATCCAGTGTGGACATAATTTATGGGGATTCGCTGTGTGTCCAGTATGTCCATGTGTCTCTTTGTCTGGATACACAACTTGAATCCTGCACAGGAACAAGAGAACATTGTTCATTACAATGAAAACCACTATAATGAGAGGTAATTACAGAATGCAAATACTTTGAAGAGCAATTAATGCAAAAATCCAGACCACAAACTAAACCAAATTATAATGAAAATCTAAGTTTTAACTCTAAATATCTCCAGTAACTAAAATAGGACATGTAACTGCTGTTTCCCACCTCAATATGGCGCATGTGTTACTTTCATGATTTTTTTTTCTTGTATGTAGATGTTTCCCCTATCTACACATACATGTTTTTTTCCTGCCATTTTGATATGTTTTTGTGTTGGGGCTTTTTGGTGGAACAGAGAAGTAAAACAGTGGTTGGCAGCAATACATCGATCCTGCATCTACACGAGTGCCAAAAATCTGAGGCAGAAGCAGATTCTGCAACATCATCATTTATTTGAAAAATCTCTTTCTCTCACACTTTATCAAAACTTCTTTTGCTCTTTTTTATCTTTTCCAACTCAGCCGCGTGAAAAAAAAAAAAAAAACTTTTTTAAATCTGTAGGCATTGTGTTTTTTTTTTTCTTCTTTTCTTTCTTTCTCACATTTCAGACTGCTCATACAAACAGGCAGATGGAAACATTCTTAGACATAAGAAAAAATACATTCAGCAGCATGCATTTAATGTGCATAAGAAAATAGATCAATGACATCTATCTGGTCCAGCATACACTCATCTTATTTTTCCATGATCTTCCACACCTCAGCAGACACACATCCACAATTACTGTACAGTGTACACCTATGGCTCCCCATACAAGGTTGCTAAGCAACAATAATGACAGTGACCTTTTAGAAATCAGTGGGATATGTCCCACTAGTCGAAAGGACTACAGCATACACTACAGTACACTTGTGGGGTCTCAGTGTTTACCTCAGCTCATAGCCTGAATAGGCTGAAAGAATAAGCCACACATGCTCAAGACACACCTTCATACAACATTGTGCAAAGGCATTAAGCACATTTTTGCCCTTGAGGAAACCAAAGGAGTTAGCATTTCCCCGCCAGCTCTGAATGTAGTACCTTGTCACTACCCCCCTCTTAATGTAAGAGCAGTCTATTGGTATTCAGCTGCACAGGTATCTAAGAAAGCAAAGCCTTTTAAACATCTTAACCGCTGTTTGTTCTGTCTCTAGAGGGCATGTGCAGTACACTGGGGTTTTGGGAATAGACAAGGAGAATTGCAAATTTGTTTTGCCAGCTACATGTGCTCTGTAATTTCATGCCTGATGCATGGAAACCAAGTGTGTTAGATTTTTTTACATAAACACGCACAAAGGTGGGATGTTTTGTTTAATTCTTAGAAGATTTGGGATGTTTAGTTATGATTAATGACTTCTCCACAGGAGAAACATTATGCAGACAAGAGATATGATGTACCATTGTTTTGTTGTTGCTGTTGTTGTTTTTCCCTCTGAACAGCTACAGAGCAACAAGACAAAACACACGTAACAGGCTTTTATTTCGATTTGGATTGACACCAGGTAGTGCATTCAAAAGGTGGTCATGATTTTGATGCCAACAAAAAATGTAACCAGACAGTTGAGGCCTGTAAGCCATGTAGGTCTGTATCATGACATCATTATGTATGTCTGGCTTAACTCTCAATACAGTAGCTGTTAGTATTTTACAGGACAAGTTTCTGATGCCTCACTTAAGTTCAGCAGAACAGGGAACAGCGTAAATGAGAGCAGATGGAAAGTTCCCCAGGCAGGAAGTGTAAGAAAACAGGAAACCTTCTCTGTGTCTGTCTCTTAAGTCCCAGGCATGCATCTGAATGACAAACCTGTGTGTCTGTCCCCCTTTTAAGAAATCCTTTACAAGTGGTGAGACACCAGGGCCTGGGCTGTGGAGGCTGTATATTTCTATTCATAATTGATGACCCGGACCCAGACAGACAGCACACTACACATGTAATATGGATTCACTCTTGGTTTCAGATGCATGCCCTCGTCTGGACTTGACTCTGAGCCATCATTGTGTGTTGAGAGGGGATGGTGTATGTGTATGTGATAGTGTGTGTGTCTGTATGAGCAACTGTGTGTACATGCATCTGTGTGGGTGATGTGCTTGTTGCAGCCAAAAATGTAATGGACCAACCTTGTGTTTTCCAGCTCCAGTTTGGCTTATGTTTTGACCGCTGATTCCTGGTTTGGTTTTCCAATTTTCTGTTTTTTTGAAGTATTACTTTGATTTCTTACAAGTTGTTTTTTGTTTTACGCTTTTTGGTCCCTGTGCACCTAAGCACCTTCACAATAAATAGAAGCACAGTGGGTTAGCTGCTACCTTTGTGGATTCCTGGGGACTAATTGATCAGGTATCCAAGTCCTGGGGCGTTTGTTTGGTCTTACCTTACTGCTTTCCCCCGATTTCAGTGAAGGTTCATTTGAGAACATCTTGTTTTTTCAAATCCCTGGGGATTTGTTGGCCTTGATGTAATCCACTAGGTGTATGAGTCCTTATCTGTAAGACTTACCTTATATGATATT
Organism: Lates calcarifer; assembly: GCF_001640805.2. Lineage (NCBI taxonomy): Eukaryota > Metazoa > Chordata > Actinopteri > Centropomidae > Lates > Lates calcarifer. Next base: position 6,898,940 of record NC_066837.1, on the reverse strand, counting down.
TCCATGGTGCTATCTTCTTGAGGGAGATGAGGCTAAATGTTTGGCATACAGTTTTTCAGCATGGTTGGTCAGGCTAATTTCTAATTAAACAGACAAGGATCAGTGTGTGTAGCTGGTTTTTGGGGGTTTCCTAAAAAGGTGGATGACTCACCAGAAAAAGGGAACACCTTAGCAATTGACATTAGCCTAGCTAACTGCCAGGCAGGTCTTATGTGTTGTTAATTGCATGAGAATGCTTGGGCAATAGAAACAAACAGAAATATGAAATAGAAAGAAATATGTCTAGTAAATAATGACAACCAAACAGAACAAACAGAACCTGTTCCATAACTGCTGGTGTTTCAAATCTCCATAGTCATATCATTTTCAGTTTAGCCATGTAGTCACAACAGTCATTTTCCACTAGTTTATACTCTGGTGCAAAGTTATTGCACTTCATTGCAGCAATAGAGAGCTGCAGGTCTTCTCACTCATTTGTATCCCATAAAAAACCTTTAAATGACATTACGGACACACTGTATGTTCATGTTTTTCAATTTTCTGTGATTTGTACCTGAACTTGTCAGGCTAAACACAGCATAAATCCTGAGCCCTGCTGCTTCTGCTGACTGAGTCACAGCTGAATAACTATTTCAGATTTAAAACCTACTTGTGTTTAGTAATACAGTTAAGTGTATGAGCTCAGAACCACAATCATACTTAGATCTCATCATAATATGGTAGCAGGTAGTGCTTTTACAATAAAATGTATAGTATTCAGGTACAGATTAATACTTAAGTGACACATTTCACAACAATGAATGGAGGGCACTACATCTGTGATTTCAGGAGCCACCTGCATAACACCACTGAACCAACACAAACAACAAGAATCACCATTAACAGAGGCACACTGCAACTAGTTTGATTCTTCTGTCTTTTTTTTTTATCTTAAGTTCAACTTTCTATGTGACTGTTAAGTGCTGAGATAAATCAGCAGTAATGATAAAATAGAAGTGTCACAAAATTCCATGCCACATTAAAGATATGCTCTTTGATTTTGTGATAGTGCCAGACAGTTGCCCCAAATTTCTTTCCAGCTCACTGTTGAAGTGTTGATGCTCAACTGTGAAACTGTGCTGACGCTGAGACTTCCATCACTGAGCTATGATGAGGTATTTGGGATTCACGTGTGTTGTTTTTTATTAATATTTGTGATCAATTTAATCACTCAGTTTTTGTCCACTAGTTGAATAATGAGTAATTTCCTCTATCTGACTGTCACTCCTCCTCGCATCCTGATTGATTCAGTGGTTTAATGGACTCGTGTGGTTGCCCCTGAGTCTCACTCTCTCCTCTGGTCTCAGCTGAAGTTCACAGAGGGCAGAGTTCATACCCCACGTTCCCATAGCAACATATGACATGTCACCCTCAAACAGAAACTCCCTCTCAATCCTCCGTAATAGATTTGGCCTCTGAACTCTGTCACCCCACTGCCTCTCAAACTGACATATAGCCAAGTGTGAAGCCCTACTGGCTGTAGCCTGCAGCCCTGTCAACCACATTACACTCCTCATCCCTGCCACACAAGGGTTAATGATCAGCTCTGCGGTGACATACGTCATTTAAGTGAACAGGCTCACATGTAAAGGTTAATTAATACCTTCATAACTCTCAACAATTACACAAAGTAACTGAGGAGTTCTTTTATTGCTGTCATGCTTTTGGTTGAATCATAAGCTTTATCAGCACAGCCTGACTCAGTCTGACCTCACACTGGTCCCCTGTCATCGTTATGCAGCTTCACCTCGCCGCAGCCAATCCCGTTCTCCAACCAGCCTCGCCTGTTGCATTATTTATGAGCACTAATCAGGACCCCAGCTCTGGTGTGCTAGCCACCCTACCGGTAACATCACTTCCCTGACCCGACCCTGCCTGTTTCCCCACAGCATTAACGCGTGTTTACGCTAACGCCTGCTCATTAGGCCTAACTATGCTAGGCCAGGGCCTGCTGCCTGAGATGGAGCTGGGGGCCTTTTTAACATGCTCTAACCAGCCCAGCCGTCCCCCTAATGGGATACAGAGAACAGTTACGTGCTAATCTCAAACAACAGGAAAAAGCAGCATCGGTAGCTAGTATATATAGAGGTATTTTACTGGGAGACATGGCCTGCGAGGACCTGCGATCAGGCTCCATTATTGTTGTAATTAGCGTGCCTCGGCGGAGCCCGGGCTCCCAGGCAGTGTGCCTCGACCTCCCTGCCTCTCAGTCTGTTTACAGCCAGCCAAGGCAACAGGGAAAGGGCAGGGGGCTGGCCACACGGCTCGATACCTCTGTTCAGCTCCAGCAGCAACACAGCTGTTTGTTCATTTGAAGCATGGACACAGGAGGGATTTCATTTCTCTGCTGTCCTACGCTATTCAAATGTTTATTCTACCTGTAGTATAGGCGAAGGCAAACTAATTGCCCAAGGAGGAGCAGGGGGGTCACATATAAAGTTTATGTTTTTGATCAGCTATTCAAGGAGACTGCAGCAATTTGCCGAAGGTACATCAATCAATGTCAGGATCAAGCCTGTACAAACATCAACTAAGCATCTAAATCACCCAGTATCATTTGAAGTCTGTATGCAGCTAAAGGTGTGTGCACACATGTGAAGTCATGCACATCTGTGTTGTGCTGCAAATGTTTGGTCTAAACCCCCTCTTTCAGACTTCTCATTCACATTCAGCTTCAACCTTTTCAGCAACCGCCTGTGCCCCTCACACTTACCCCAACCCTTTGGCCCCCACCATCATTAAGAGGGCATCCCCTAGTATGGCACCCATCCCCTGATCACTAATTAGCAGGGCTGGTTCCTTTCCCTGCATGGATGCAGAGGTGGAAGCGTGGAGAGGCAGAAAGGTAGAGAGGCGCTATCAGGGCAGTGTGAGGTGGAGGTCCCATGAAGGACACGGCTCCCTGGGTGGCTGAGTGATGAGCAGGGGAGCGTGAAGGGCTGAGGCAGGTCTTTCCCACAGACCATCAGTCCTTCAGTCAGCCAGCCAGTGTTGCAATGCTGAAGCATAAACTGTAATCAGACAGCCTCTTACACAAGAATTCTCCCCTTTTTGATCCATTTTTTAAAATCCTTTTTGAATTATTTTTTTCTAATTGAGGCATTGTAATGATGAGCTTTTCTTTGGGTGGATGTCTGTTCTTACATGTGTGTGGTAGTTTTATTCTGTCTGTCTCCATTTAAACCCAGTTGCTCTGACATAATTTCAATTAAGATAAAACATTGTTTTCCACGTGGACCTAGAGAGGGATCAACCTTGCCTTTCAGTGGCCTCCCCTAGTGTTTCTCCTTGTTGTCTCACTTCATTCCCTCTCTTATTGTATCTGATAAGAGACCCCGTGTTGCAGTGTGGTAATGAAGCCTGTGTTAGAAGAGCAGCACCGCTGGGCATTCAGGCCCCGCACACCTCGGGGAGAGGCAGAGAGGCGCGTGCATATCGATCTTATATTGTTTCCTTGAACCCAACTGCCTCAGCGTGCGTTGTGCTCCCGCTGCACTGCATCTCAGTTCACTGTAGTCTAATGTGCTGTCATGAAAAGCAGCAAGTGAAGTGTTGCTGTGTGTGCATGTGTGCATGTGCTTTCACGTGTGTACATACAGCTGTGTTTTGTATTTGTCTGTTGTCCAGTTCTCTTTTAAATTCTGTAACTATTTTAGACCTTGTATTAATTTGATATGTAACAATGATAATGATAATTTATAAAATAATCTGACATTATAGTATTTATAGAAAAGGCATATGATTTAATTTAGATTTTGACTAAGAATATAATTTGTTAATGTTGCTGTACAGGCAGCATTAAAGCAGAAGCATACATAATTTTACATAAAACATAACTATGCAGAGAAGCCTACACCAAACCCAATAAATAAAGTATAATGCTAAATATTTGACAGAATACTAATAATTGTAATATGAATTCATTAGAAACCAGAGACATCCTTATAAATAAATGAATGGGAGGTCCAGTAACATCATGCCAGAGCTTCTCATATAAATCTAATGTTATTCTGGATGCAGCCTGTTTACATGAGGCCTAATCTGTTCATTCATACAGGCTGTGTGTGTTTTTGTGTGTGTCTCTTGCATGGAAAGTAAGAAAGATCTACAGGGCTAAAGCGCCATCTGGTGGAGATGTAACATGGTCGTGTGCACTGAAATGAGTACCCATCTGTACATTGATGATCCTTCCAGCACCAGGTTAAAATATAACTGCAGAGATGTAGCATGAAACTTCATTCTGAAACTTTGAAAACTACACTGAAAACTAGAGTTTAACTGTTTTGTATGGCAGATTTTCCCACATGTACAGTTGCTTCATGAGGGAAAGCTGACACTGTCTTTAGAGGTGATATTAGGTCAGAGAACAGGCCTTTGTTTCATGTTCATTGTTTAACATATTGTAAAATACTGATTTCATATGGTTTTAATGCAGTGGCTCGTAGACTGCATTATACTGAGAAAAGAATTCAGTGTACTGTTCAGGTTGTTTATTTTTTTATGTCTCTATAACACGAATATCTGTGTATTTAAACTCTACACTGATACTGGTACTGGTACTATTTAAATGTGAATTATCTTTAGAGTACATTTCTTGAACTGAGTGCAAAGCAAACCTGTCATGTTCTGGCATCACAACAAGAACTGAAACTCATTTGTTTGCAAAATAGCCGATGAAGCGTTCCTTGTCCACGCTTTTTACTGCAATTCTTTGTACACAAAAGACTTATTTGGCATAATGCATGTAGAAAGGGCTCACTGTTCTGTCCTCTCTAATTGGCGCTGTCAGGCGTCCCTTCGCTGGCTTGTTTCACAGTCTGATCGGATAACCCAGTCCACATGAAGAGAGGAGTGAAAGACAGTCTGAGCAAAGTAAAAAAGAAAAAAAAAACAAAAAGGAGAAGAAGGCAGAATGAAAGGAGATGCAGGTTGTTAAGAGGTGGTGAGCTGCTTAAGAATGATCAACTGCCAAGTAGACGACAGGCTGCGCTCTCTTTTATACATAAATAGTTGTCTTTCACCCGGTATTTCGGCAAACAATCGCTGATCAGAGGTGTGTAAGCAGGTAGAGGAGGAGGGACTCTAATGCAACATGACAAAAGTGCTACTTTGATATTACTGATATCATTACCCTCGTTAGGAGGTAAATGCCACTGATAAGATAGAATGGGAAAATAGACATGGAAGGCCTGCTTTTAAGTGCAGGGAGGAGCATGATGTTTAAGTGAAGAGAAGAATGCAAAAAAGCCAACTGATGTTATTCTCTTTTATTCTGTCTTTCTCACTAACTCTTCAGTCTCTCTCAGTCCAATTTACTTACTGAACATAACCTGTTTTAATTTTTTTTTCATGCATCTTCCACTTAATTGTGAGTGTATTCATGCATGTGTTCTGTTCTATACCAGCTGCGCTTCACTGTCTGTGTGCGTGTGTGCGCAGGTGTGTGCGTGTACAATTTGTGTGTTTGTGTGTGCCTGCGCGTGCGTGTATGTGTGTGACAGTAATACCTGTGTTACAGTCAAAAGTAAGTAACTTCAGAAGTCAAGTGTATCATGTTGCCAGGATCTTCTTTGTGGTGACAACAGTGATTAATAATGGAAAGCAGATGTTGGCATCTTGATCTGAAATTTTCATGAAACTTCGCTAACGTGATTAAAGTGTATGTCTTCCTCAGTCACTCTGAGTCTTTTAACTCTTCTCTCTGGGGAGTGGCAACAAATCATGGTTGAGACAACATGTCAAATCATAGAGAATCTTATGCATGTTAGAAACAAACTCCCTTTTTCCTTTCTAACATTTGAACTCCCTCTCTGTTCATTGAAGCCAACAAAGATGGACAAAGTTTTGATTGTTTAACAGCATTTTACACTTTTTATAATTTGATTTTCATATTTTAATTGTTTGATTTTAGGTATTTGCAGCATTTCAGCAAACTATGCCTTGTAAATGTAATTCATTTTACTTTTTAAGCTTATTTTTGCCAGTTAAATTAGTATACAGTTTATGTTTTATTTTTCATTTATTTGTATGGTCACATGTCAAAATAGCAAGCAAATTAGCATTTCTATTATATATATATATACCTTATCAAATCATTTCAGCTCTATGTTGAGATGAATAAAGCTGACTTCCAGCGTGCCAAGTGTCTTTTTCTGTGAAAAGTGATCTATATTTCAGAAGAATTTAATGACATTTCTATTTTTCTCCTCTTGGAGAGACTTCAGGATTCATCTTTATATTTTTTTGTAGGGGTGGATAAATGCATTTGCAGCTTCCGCTCAGCAAAGTTTATTTATATCTTAGGATGCATTTAAAAGCCCGGGCTGCTGTCACAACGAGATGGCTCTGCTCACTTTGGATTGCGAGGTGCAAATGTATGAAAAAAGGCTCGAGCTGGAGATTCAGCGCAAAGTAGCCAGGAGTGTTGTGGCAGCAGAAATATCAGATCACTTAAATGCTTTCTCAAACATTTCTTGAAGAGGCACCAAGATCATCTTTTATCTCTTTTTCACTGTCTCCCAATTTCCTCTCCCTCTCTCTCCTTCATCCCTAAAATTACAACACCTCACCTACAGTGCATCTGTACAGTTGTGCACATTTTCCCTCTGCACTCTACTGAGTGATGAGACTTGTAATGCCTTTTTCTTAGTGTTTTATTTCTCTTATTTCTTCTCTTTTACATGCTCACTTCAGAAATATTTATCATTACCTTTTTATTGTGGATTGGTTCATATTTTGTTTTTTTATTTGAGATGGAAAAATTAAAATAAATTTATATCCTCAACTTCAGGATAATCTGCTGATGTTTTATTTATTATCATACAACATGATGATCAACATATCAGGCGATGTTGATCCCACAAACATCGTTCTACTCACAACTGCACGAAATATGTATTATCCACAGCTGAAAATAGTCAATGCAATAATCACATTATTTACTACTGTTTGAGTAATATTCACTAAAACCTACAGTGCCCAGAAATGAACCTGCATAGATTTTAAACCCTTTTTTAAACATCTTCATTAAACCACAGTCAGAAAGTTTTGGTCTTTTCATTGGATTTGTTAAGAAAAAGATACATAAACCTTAATAGCAGCCTCATCATACAGCTGATTTTGATATAAGTGAGATGAAGAAGGGTTTCACATTTCAGCTCTGACCTTAGTTGCCCTCTTTGTGAGTGAGCACTGAACAGTAGAAAATATTATGTGGGTTACACAATCAGAGCTTCACCATTGTTCATGTAATGCTTGGGATAAGTTAACCACTCTGACAGCTGATGACTTTCCAACTCATTCTCCTTTCCTTTCCTCCGACAGTTGCTCGACTTTTAAACTAGGAAAGACACCGGCCTACTACTGATAAATTCGGCACACTGTACCCCCCTGAATTATAATGTAATACAACAATTTGTGCTGTAATTCGAACAGAGGAGGAGGACTTCTGCTGACTCAAATTTCTTTTGTCATTTGACTCTCCCTACTTCAAATTCACTCTATTTGGGCTCTAAAGAGCAAGCACCATAAATTGCATAAAAGAATGTGTGTAAATGAATATGAAAAGCAATGTTCTTTTCAGCAAGGCAATGATAGCTGTTTTCACATTCCATCTCATTTTTGTGTTTTCTCTCCTACCTTTCCCACTCTTCCCTGAGGCCATAAAACAGTACTTTTACATATATTACCTTTTGATTAATGGAGCTGTATTCATTATTCTGCCCTATTGCTAATTAGAAAACGCACCCCGCTAATGATATACAGTTGGAATAATACTTGCCCACGAGGCACGCTATCACATCAGGTTTCATGCTTGTGCGCTCCTGGTATGAGCCTTTACTTCATAGATCCAGAACTGGCTCCTTCTTCCCCGCTCGCCTTGTCCATTAGCAAAAGAGTCACGGCTAGCACTGGGTGTCATTGTTTTTGTTCTGGCATAATGAGGCCTGTTTTCTCTGGGGAGTTGTCGCTGAGGGTTGATGAGGTGTGCAAGCACTGAGTCAGTCTTAATCAGGAGATCTGTGAGAGAGAGGAGAGAGAGAGAGTGTGATGTGTGTGTGTGTGTGTATGTGTCTGTACCTGTGTGTGGTCTTGATTGATTATTTTATTATGTGTGTGTGTGTGTGTGTGGATGTCCTCATTTTGTCTCTGATTTACTGCTGTTAAAGAAAAGATTGCATTTTAATAAAAGCAAATATGATCAACCAGATCATATTTAAGGGTTAATACAGTAGAGTGGTAGCAGTGTATCAGGTGATTCCACTGCTCTGAAAATGCTCCTGTGTGACTGTCTGTCATGGTCCAAACAACTGATGGCAGTGACAACCATCAATATCACACCAGCACACTTGTCTGTACTAATGCAGGCTTATTCCCCTGGCCGTGCCCTAACTGCATTAATGGCTGGAGGGGTGTGATGGAGGCGTAGTGGGGAAGGGGGAGTAGGTCACAACATATTGGTGACAAGGTAACACCAACTTTTGACTTGACATCTGTCATTTGTCCTCTTTAGACCAGTCTACTGATACTTTGCATCATTCCTGATTCATTTTCCTTGGCAGCATTTTTTGTGATACAACATATACAATAATTTTTAAATATGTGCATTCCCCCAAACTTACTGTAATTTCTAGTTGTGGTGTAAACAACTAGAATTACAGTAAAGTCTCTCTACTGAAGTGATGTAAGTTAAATTGTTAGGTTATGGCACTTTTACTCAAGTGTTTTTTTGTTTTGTTTTGTTTTGGTTTTTTTTTTTTGTTATTTTACTATACTACATTTGAGAACTGTGCCTGATACTAGGATTTTATAGGAAAACCTATGAGAACATCATAAAATTTCAAGCATTTCTGTATTTTAAGTGATCCTATATATGACTTGTACCACAAGCAACACTATAAATATTGCTTATCTGTTAATTAGTAAGTAATTTAACTCTCTGCATGGAGCCATTCTTCAGAGAATGTTTACACATACAATTTGATGCAAGATGTTTAATTTTAGTGGCATATTTTACAGTATTATGCTGTAATACTGCTCGTAAATAAAGCATTTGAATCCTTGTTTCTTCATTGTGGAGAGGCCTGGTGTCGAGAACAGTTTTTATCATTTGCGTGTGCAGATGGCATCTGAACCTTCACAGTATTAAAAAAAAGGTGAAAACACACACTTGATCATTTGGGCCATAATTTCAGTCCACAGATGATCATACTGATTCATCATGTGACTATTTTGCTTGAAACTGACTCCATTTTCCTTTAGCTTGGGAAAATCTTAAATTAAACTTGCTTCTCTAGTATTTCCACCAGAATTTCAACACTTTTTCCAGTTTTGATACACACACAGACACATGCCCAGATAAAATTACTGTACTAGAAATTAAGCCTCTGGTCAGAGGAAAACAAAGAGCTTATCTAAAGAAGATTTATCTTTAGTTTCATTTGACCCTAAAATAAGGGCAGTGAAAAGGCCATAGTTACTACAGGAGCTGGAAACAAGGAGGTCTGCTCTCTAGAGTCTTCAGAGAGAAAAAGGCCAAAGGTTATAAAGGAAACCTTGGAGTAGTGCCAAGCAGCCGTTAACACTTCTCACCTACTTTTTGTGGCTCAGAGGTCAGCATTTTCTGAGATTACCTCTTCTTATTTTCTCTATGCCACTCTCTCCGAGCACCATTACAGCCCAGCGCACAGCCATTAGAGATCAACAGCCCATACAGTTGTAATAGCACCCTCACATAGCTCTAGGGTCTACTAACCCATAGCCTCTCTGTGTAGTGTATGATCCTGCTGCTGAAGTTCTCACTAAGGTCAAGTAGGTTAGTAGTGAGGTTGGACAGCTACAGGAGTACAGTCTATGTTACATTCATGTTACCAGTCTGTCCAGGCTCTAGTTAAATAATAATGATAATGTGGTGCTTTATTGATCCCTGTGGGGAAAATTGTTTATTCCTCCAAAGGGAGTTCAAAGTGCACAGTCAGCTACACAACAATGTATCCAGTGCTGCAGTTATTTTCACTGTCTTGCTCAAGGGCTCTTCAGCAGGGTGGATGCTTTTTGACACAAGGCTCAAATCCAATTTTAGTTTAAATTCATTATCTTCACTAGTCACTCATCAAAATTAATTTGTTGCAACATGTGATTTAGGTTAGGAAATTGCAGCTCAGAATTTATTTATTTCTTTTTTTCTTTTCAGTTTCTTGGTTACATTGCATCATTAGCATCCAGTACCAAGGAATGGCCCACTTTGTTATTTAGGTGTAAGAACGGTGTAAGGTTCTAAAGTATCTTAATGGTAAAACATGAGACTTGATAGATAGGATAAGAAGGCATCTGTTGGTTTATGGGTTTTTCATAACAACCAAAACTTATTTTATACAGCTTTAATAAATGGTTAGCATATTATCATCTGATTAGGTTTATACTGTATGATGCAGTCATTTCAGCCAGGGGTGTATGATTCTTTTCTTAGGATTGAAGCAAAACTCCCAACCTTGTCATTTAAAAATTTAAAAGTGTCTCGTACCATATTCAGATGAATCCGGATTGTTTGGGAAGAAGCTCTGTGCTACCTGGTGTGGGAAATGCAGTATAATCATTCTGGATTGACACAGAATTGGGAGTCGAAATGACAGAATCAAGACAGGATGGGACTGTCAACTAAAACAGATCTGCCATTGGACAGGAAGACATAAATTGGTACCAGACAAGGAATATTTTGCTCCTCTGTCCCTCCAGACCCTCCAGGTTGAATCTCACTTTTCCATTTTGATAGCTTCGCAGACACAGTACTTACCGTGCCCTCCAGAGGCGGTGACGTGTCTGTCAGAATGACACGAAGGCGATGAAGTCAAAACATAATCTCAGATAGAGAAAGTAGATGGCAGGATGAATTTCATCAATCAGTCATCATATTTGCTGTAAGGCTGAATCATTTGGCAAAAACTACAGATGTATTCCAGTTTCTTTTTTATCACAAATCTAATGCAAATTATTAAATGGTGTGAGACCTCTGTCAGCTTGTATTGCCCACTTGCTGAAATTCAAAACATTTGTGGTACAGCCCCATCCTCACTTGTCCCTCTGTGGTATGTCAACCTGTAACTGACTAGAATCACAAGACACTGGCAGTCCTGCTAATGAGAGCTGAAAAGCAGCACAAATGTGTACATCATGATACTGCTCTGTATGGACAAACAAAAACTATGCATTATACTGCTCTCACAATATTATCTGGGCCAACATGCCACAGCATTTCCAAGATCCTTTGGAAAAGAGAAAAAAGTAATGACACAAGCACAAATGCTGCTGAGGCTACACACTGTGTTTGTAATGTTGAAGCTAGTAGGCCTGGTTTAATTAACTTGTATTCCAGGTTTCTGGCTGAGAATAAAATCACAATGCAGCTCTGCTTTTGTAGAAAAAAACATTTACATTTTTTAAAATAAAAACAAATTAAGCCCATGAACATTTAAACTTAAAATACATTAAGTACATGTCTTGTGTTTCCTGTTGAAAAAGATGTTTTAGCATATCAGCAGCCATTTTACAGTATGTCCCCTAATAGTCCATTTACCAGCTGTTAATAGTCACCTTTCTTTTTCTGAGGTGATGGTGACATTCTAATTAAAAATTGACGATAGTTATTGATGAGGTTTGTGTGATTTTGAACATATGCTTTTGAAACGTCTTAATGTCAGAGTTCCTTATTTAATCCTGAGAAGTTGATGATAAAAGACTGCACAGAGTGTGAGCATTACTAACTCCAAATCTCATCATATTTCACTTCAACCTATTTTTGGTCTTTCAAAGCTCCTGTGATATTTTGCAATAGAGTAGCAATTTGTCAATAGTGTAATAGCACAAACACATGACTGCTTACCTACAATATCAGAAATATTTAGATGATTCACATGCAGTGGGACATTTTCATATTTTGTGATTCTGGTAGAAGCCAGACAGAGGTCACTGAGTCTAATACTCTGCTGTGAATAAATAATTCTTCCTGTAAAACATTATTTTAAATGCTGCACCCATGCTTTGTGTGTTTTTGAAAGCTCAAAGTGAGTACACTACAAATTGTACACTCCAAAAAAATCACTTAATAGTCTGTTTATCAGCGCAAACTTGGCAGTGTTGTATATTTATATATTTGAACTAAATTCATAGTTCAAAATCTGGGAGATGAGGAAAAAGAGATTTTTGAAATGAAAGCAATTAGGAATGTAGCCATAAGGAGAAGAATTCATATGAAATTTTCCGGAGAAAATGTAGAGATGTATGTACAATGTTATAATTGATGTCTTTCTTTTAGTTTTGTTACGGGAAGACCACATATTTCTGATATTTGACTTACAACATGTGACATGGACAAAACAAAACAAAAAAGTGAGAGTGAAGTGCCAAAATACATTTAAAAAACATCAGTATAAAACAATATTCTTTTTTGGTCATCGCCCTGTAGAACAGTAGCATCTCCGTCCTTTGGGTGATGTTCTATTTCGTTAACTTTTCATAGCTGTCATAATTAAACACTGTGTCCTAAACTTTCAACTTTTTTTCCCCTCTGAACTAAGCTTTATGCCTTTTTCCTGCTTAGTAGCACTCTACCGCTTCCCTGCTCCTAAACCCTCATCATCTTCATCACTGATCCTCGCTCTGCATCTCTGCCACCAATCTTTACACAGGGGCCAACCCCAGGCTTTCAAAGAGTTGAGTTGAAGGTGTAGGCAAGAGTACTGGCATGGATCCCTGGGACAGCAGGCCAATTATAAAATTATGAGTGAAGAGTTCCTCTAGATCCCCCGTTGCCCCCCAAAGAACCCCATTACCCAGAAGCCTTGGCTTTGAACGCCTCTCCCACACCAAAAGATGACACAACCTCCAGTGCTGGCTCCTGTCAGGCAAAGGTTCTGCAACAGAAGCCTTTTTTTTCTTCTTTTCCCCCTTCTTCCATATCTCCCCGAGTATTTTAAAGCAGCACTGCGGAGCTGCATTTCCTAACAGTGTCGGTTTAAAGGCAGCACTGGCAATATGACAGCCAGAAGAAACAGTGAGTGCCACAATTGACATATTCCCCATCCTTTTGGCATGTCATCTCCCTTTTTCTGGACACCTGATTGATTCTGACAGCCTATATTGGGTATTTCATATGAAAGAGAATTTTGTGATTAAATGTTAATGAGTTGGAATTTCTCTCAGTGCTTTTATTACAGGCCGCCAGTTTTGAACATTTTTCAAAGTAACACACCCAAATTCCACTGTTTGCAATGAATTAATAATACAGTCTTGTCACTGAAGTATCATGCATTCTTTAATCAGGCTCCGGGTCTGAAACAGAAGCTTCTTGAAAGGTATTTCTTTATGATCAGAACAATTAAAAACTTAGCGACAATCATAAAGGGCTGCTCACAAAGTCATGCATGCGAATATACAGTATGTATGTGTATGTCAGAAACAGAGAGAGACTGTGGACTCTGGTGGACTCTGCTGCTTCTTGTAGCTCTGTCTGAATTATATGTCTTGACTGGTTCACATCACTCATGACTGGGGACTTGAGAAGACTGAGGCCAAAGGCTGTGTGAACTGCGAGGACAAAAGAATGGAACTACGCGTCCTCGCTCCATGTTCTCAAAGTGCTCGCCAAGTTGTAAAATAAACATCCGCAAGTTTAGCTCACCCCCTCCACCCCTGCCTCCCCCATCTTCCTGCAGCCAAGTCTGGAATCAGCCTTCCATTTCTGTTCTTGTTGTTGAGGACAAGACACAAATTTGTGTTGGTAGTTTGTGGTGTTTGGTCTCCTTTGTGTTGAACTGTATTGGAGCTGACACATATCTCATGTCTGCGTCTGCCTCCTACCTGAAATCCTCTGCGGCTTTTCTACAACTGCCAGCGAGAGAGGAGATGGGAGCAGCCAGACTGTTTTTATTTCATCATCTCAGATCATGATACTGCCTACCTCACCCACACTCCTCTTTACCACTTTACCACCCTCTGCCAGTCGTGTCTGTACGTGCACTGACATGGGAATAAAGAAAAAAAGGAACAGGTAAAGTGAAAAATACAAGGTACTCAGCAAAATGTCTGAGGTGTACTCGCCATCAAATGCAGTAATCACAGCAGGGAATGTTATTCTCTTAGAAATTTGCTCTAGTATCTGTATTGTAATTCTCTGGCAGTCTCATACGTGTGGTATGTGAACGCTGACTTTCCCTCACAGGGCAGAGCAAGAGACTATGACACCAGGATTTTAGTTTTTGTCAAAAGCCTGAAAAGGCCTTTGAGGAGGGATTGACTTTCTGTCTTTCTGTCTCTTTGGAGTTTCTGTTTCTGTTTTAAGAGTCTCTTCTGTTCTGTTCTGCAAAGTACAAGCTCTCTGAAACAGACCTCTGCGCTCTCAACTCTCCCTCTGTTCCTGAGCAGAAGTTAGAACAGTTGGCGCCCCTCAATAAGTTATACCTACATCATCCCAACTCAGGAACACGCAACAGTCTGGAAGAATTTCAGGTAAAGGCCTGGCTAATTAGTTCCCATCAAAAATGTAATTCTTTTCTGGAATTACGCCGCGAGGGCTGAGTAGCCAAAAGCGAAGATACCTGGTGGAGGAAAAAAAAAATGAAAAAAGATATTCTAACCTCGAGCCATAAGTACATTTATATGCTTGACATGACTCTGCCATCAATGTTGGGTCGAATTCTAATTTAATTTCTGAGATGTATGTGTAATTTTGCCATTAATATGAATGTTACCACCCTAAATATTTTACACTTCTCATGGATATTGTGAGCGTCTCATATATCCTTCAAGAGTGTATTAATTAATAAACTCTTTTCTGATACTTTTTTTGCTGGAAACTTGTAATAAGAGCAAGCAGGTAGGATGATATAGTGAGAGGAGCCAGAACATAGTTGTCTGGTGCCTCATTAACATCCCTAGTTCATTAGGAAGAGGCTTTTTTCCTGTCATCTTTTTACAATGTGCCAGTGTTGTGTGGCCTTTAAGGTAATTAATAATGAATTAATTAACCAAATTAATTCCTAGGTTAGAATTGTTGTTCAGTAGTGGGGCCAGTCAGTTTGGATTTGGGCCCTGATGGGTGAGGCCCTTTACAAGCTGATGTTGTTCATGCTTCTGACAGTGCCAGCCCCCTGTCTAAAAGCCCTAGCAAGTGCCATTTGTCTCCGGGTTAACAGAAAGACGAGATATAGGGCGGGCTGAATTATTTAAGCTCCCACAACACATGCACTTTTGCTTTTCAAGCATGAGTTATAATTTAATTAGAAACTTCTGGTGCGTTGCTGGCTATTTAAATATTAAAATCTTCCGCTGATCACATTGGATTAGCCATCCCTGTGAAATTCCCTGAGATGTCAGTTGTTGTCTTTCTGTCTGCCCCCCCCCCCCCCCCCGCCAAGCCCCTCTCTCTCTCTCTTCTCACCCTCGCTGCTTTCTTGCATTTCCACCAGTGTTGGTCTGAACTCCTGTGCTCACAGATTGTTTGTCGACTCCTCCATTAGAGACATAGGACTCGTCATGGACCTTTGGGAACCTTAATGGGTGCCTGTGTGTGGGAGTGTGTGAACACATAGCTGACCTGATATGAATGAGAAAAGAGAGGTTATGCTCATTATCAGGTCTGGATTCAAAGAACATTACATCAGACTTCTCCACTGACAGTATTAAAACACGATGCAACCTAGATGCAACGTGTAGACTTGTGGTGCTGTTTCTGTATTTGTCACTGTGTTAATTTTTGTACAAATTCATCAGTGTTTACACAGAGAGCTGGGTTCATATGCAGGAGTAATAAAACCACATTAAAAACCTTGTTGTAATAACATCGCTTATGTAAAATTTCTGCCCCACAACATAACCTTGCTGGACAGTATGTCAGATGGTTTATTCCATTTGTCAGGACAGACATGCTAAATAAAACAACAACAACAACAAAACTGATGCAATACCCTTGTTTCTTTTTAGCAACCTTTAAGTCAAGATAGATGATTCTCAGGTAGGAAACTAAGTGTTACAGCAGCATAAGAAACAGACAACAATTATAGTGCCCAAAGGCAAGAGTGTCAGTCAATGGCTATACCTTGGAGGCACAAAGCTATGCCTTTGTCCCCTCCACTGTTCTCAGTGGCAATCAAACCACTTGCAGAGGGCATAAGGTGCACAGATGATATCTTCAGTCTTAGCCTTAGTTGAATTGTTCATAAACTAGCGCTGTATGTAGATGATGTCATTCTCTTCCTCACTAAGCCTAGGAGGTGGGGTGGTCTGATGCAGTGGAGTTGACAGGGAAAATCTCTGTGTGGTTGGCTAACAGAGAGTCAGTATAGGATCCTTCACAGATTGCAACACACACCCCACTCCCTTAATATTTTCTATCCCAGGACTTCTCCCCTCTGTGTCATGTGAAAGAAAGAGGTAGGCTCTTACATACACTGCATCTGGCACTGCCCTCTGATATTTAATTTCTGGGGAAAATTCTCACAGGAATTCTCTCTCTCTGACAAGCTGAACAAGCTTCACCTATTAGCAAGAGGATGCATTTTATTTCAGTGCATTAAACCCCGACCTCCTACTGTTAACCAGTCGTATCGAGAAGTCTTTTCAAGTTTTGCAGATGGAGTGAGTTAGCTCAGTCTTGAGAGGAAATGAGAGGGTTTTTGAACTGTGAGCACCTTTTCTAAACTATCACCCTAATTGCACAGCAAACCTAGTATGCATTGTTCTGTGGTCTGGCATCCTCCCCATGTGTATATAATACTCTCTCCTGGTCTCATATTCCCAATCAAAGTCTAATAGTGAGGTATATATACTGTATATACATCATTTCCTGTAAGCCCAAAATGGTCACAGGTTTAGATCTCACCATGTTGAGAGACCCAGTTAGGTGGCTGGCTTAATGGACACATCAGTCTCCAAACATGGCAGTAACAATAGAAAGATACCGTAGATGTTTTCAGACAGCAGAGGTTACAATTAAAAGTTGGAAAGATGACATTACAGATAAAGAGAGTGTCTATGAAGATTCTCAGTCATCCATGTTGTGGTATTTCTAAGTGTTAGAAAGCAAGTGTGTATGCATAGGCAAGGGAGAGACTGTTGCAATTACCTGATTTTGCATTGGTACAACTTCATGTAGCTGTAGTTTTTTTGAATTGTTTAAAGAACAAGGCTGATGATACTCTTACGTAACACTTTCTAGCTTCCCTACCCTGTTTGCAGCACTCAGCTCCAACCTCATTCATTCCTACTAAAGACATCAATCTTTAAAAACAGGTCACAAATGTGAAAAGGCTAAGTCATTTCCTAAAACAGCTGGGTACTGTAATTTTTAGCAAACATCACTCAAACAGGAGAATTGTGCATTTATTGGGGAATATTTTCAGCTGGGGATTAATACACATTTGTTGCACCAGTGACTAATTAGCAGCACTAACAGCAGCATTAGCAGCAGGATGGTGTGTGTGTGACTGACTCGACGTGCTCGTATTCATGGTAATGAAGGGACTTTTCAGAACAGTGTAGTTCACTGATGTGTTCTGAATACTTTTTTTTTTTGACAACAATGGATGTCTGTTTTGCAGATAATACAATTTGTGAGGCTTTAACAGCGCAGATACTTGTGAGTAGGATAAATTCATTGTTAGTTTTGGTCTTTTCCCTGGATTTTTGACAATAAGCAAGTACACAGTGTTGTCAGGTTTATCCTGCAGCTTTGTTAAAGGCTTTGTTAAAGGCTTTGTTAAAGGCTACTATATATTCATATAGTATAAACTCATTTCAGTGGAACAGTGGCTACTCCAAAAGTGTAGTCATATCTTTGTTCTCTATACATGTGTGATTATTCCATGCATATTCCAAGTGTGTATGAGAGGAACACTGAGATAGAGACTGTGAGAGTGTGCACAGCCTCTGCACGGCCTCGTTGTACAGTTTATGTGTGAATTATGGGTGACAGTTTGTTCAATCCTTCCCCCAGTCAACCCCTGTGACACACACACTCTATCACCAGTGGCAAAGATGTACTAGTGATTCCTAGCTGTGGGCCAGCCAGCTAATTATAAACCAGCATCTACTTTAATCTTCTCCTCCAGACGATGGTTATTTATTCCTTTATACAGTGAAGTTATCTGTTAGCTTTAGCTCCTCTTTCTTCCAGCAGATCAATAGATACAGCACATACAGTAGATACATACGGCAGCCATAGAATACTGTACTTTTCTTCTTCAGCAAATGCCTGTGTGTGTTCATGTCTTCTGTGTATTTCTACCTGTCATTTTGTGTGTCTGAACAGGTGTATTTGTCTGCTCACAGTGGGTGCATATTGTGCTCTGTTTCTCCAAAGTCTGGGAGGGGCCCTGGCAGTAGCTCTACAATTGCATGTCAATCAGGCAGCACTGCAGACGGCCTCTCAGGCCCCCCATCGTGTGGGGTCCTGTTCTTCTCCTGTCTCGTCCTGTCATCCCAAATTCCTTTCATCTCCTTCTCTGTTCGTCCCGCAATCCCTCAATCTTCATCATCAGTTACTCTCAGAGAAACATTTCTCACTTATAGTCTTCTTTATATCAGAGATCTGCTGCAGAATTTTATAGTTAATGGTTATAAAATGGTGTAAAATTAAACACTATTGGCCTGAACAAAAATTTTGCTAGATTAATAAGATTAATCCTATTTCTCTGTTTTTTCCTGTAATATGCAACATGTTGCATGTTGATGCAATACTGTCAGAAATCAATAAATGTGTTAAATTGATATAGTTTTGAGAAATTGTTGCATATCAGTTATTAAGTTATGGATCAATTCACTTATCATGATTCACTTATCAGAATAGTGACTAATGAATAGTTAATATATACTGAATAGAGCATATGTACATTAACTAGTGCTGGATGTATTGTCATAGAGAGTTTGCACAATCAGTCTGATGTAATGCTATACAACCAAACCTCAATGAAATGTTTATTTTGAGTTGTTTGAAATCAAGTTCAGATTCAACTGTGAGACTCAGACTCTGAGATAATTCAAAGTAATCTCCTGACTACTGATGAAGATTGGCTTCGATGAAGGTGCTAATTTGTTTGCTTTTCCTTGACATACTGTCTCAGAAAGTTCACCCCTTACTAAAATTTAAAATGCATTTAGAATGCATCATGGCACTTCAATTTCAACTTAGGTTTTGTTCTTGAATCATATTTTTTTCTTAAAATGAAAGTTACATCATACTGTTTGTATTGAGATTCTTTTAGGTGCCTAGATAAGGGTGCAATAAATATCTCAGCACTCAATGAGCAGTTCAGTTCACTGAATAAATTCCAATTCAAGAAAGACAATGAGCAAATACTTGATCTTCTTTCAGACACCTTTTCATTAGGACATGTAGCTTATTTACTGTTTTTGTATATTTCAGTTTTATTTGGACTTTATCTGACTTAAATTTAATAACTCTTAACACAACTGGCAAATGTTTTTGATATGTCTTTAATACCAAGATACCAGGATACTTGTTATGTTATTGTGTCAATTCTCGCTCTCCTTGCTGTTAAAAAAAAAATTAAGTGAACAATTATGGGGTTTCTTTCTTCCATTTTCAGAACAGTGAACACAGGGAAAATTAGAAATTTCTGAATACTGACAGGTGCTCTTACCTGTTCAGTCCAGAACAGTCAATTACCTCACTCTCACTCTCTCTCCCTCCTCCCCTGTCTCTGTTCCTCTCTGTCTCTCCAGACCCCCACAGATGTTATTTGACTCTTATTTACTTTAATATTTCAGCAGTTTGCACAGCTAGAAGGGCAGGATTCGCTGCATGCCTTAATAATGTTACGTCCCTGTAAACACTGCTGTATTTACTAATGTCTTGTAATCGTGCTGGGATAATGCTGACTAATCAAATGAGAGGTGAAGAGGGACAATTAGAAGTGATGCTTTATTTAAATACACTGCAATATTAAAAATATATGGAATCACAAGTCAGAAACATGTTTTTTGTCTTGGGAAATTCAAATACTATGAACAAGCACTTTAAACAAATTCAACTCAGTGGGGTCAACAGCATTCAGTAGCTTTCAGCATACATTCATAAATGAATAAATTGACCTCCAGCTATGCCAAATGAAGTCATTTGATCTTTTAACCCCGTATTCTTTTAGGTGTATTGATTATTGTAACCTTCTAACATCACTATGAAAACACTCTCAGTACAGACATGTTCAGCCTTGTCTTTTCTGTGTTGTATTTCCACATATCATGAGCTCATCTGCAGCCAAATGTTCAGCTCAAATATGTTAAAGCAACCTCTGAGTCAAAGACCTTTTTTTTTGGAAAGAGAACTATCAGATGACTCTGACGATTAATACTATGGCGAATGGGGCACTTTAATTATTAATTCTGCGTTACATTTGAAGAATGCTCACTAGGCGTGAGATTTAAAAGAAGCTAATGTTTCACTATCAAACCATTTCATCCAATCTTCATAACAGATGTGTGTGCAGGGGAGGGCATTAGTTTCCACAGTAGGCACTGAAAATATGCCTGCTTTCCCCTTATCAAGAAAGAAGTCATGGTTTGTCTTGAGGGGCCAAGTGTCTTCTTGTGACTGGCCATTGGTTTTAAGTGGCTTGTGCATTTTTCATGGGACAGTGGTCGGTGGGAATGTCTTGTCACTCTATTAAGGCCTATTCAAATGGTAGCGGCCATAAAATGAAGCAGGCACTGAAATATTAATTTGATATTGCAACACACCACAGTGTGTGTGTGTTAATTAAGGAAAGAGCTATATGCTTTAGATGGGACAGGGCTTTCAGCGTACCATAATGGTGGAAGATGAGTTAAATGGAAGTGACATTTAGGCGTCCCAGCTTAAGGGTGATGTCAATATGTAGATTTTATTTTATGAGGTGCTTTTATGTCAGTGAGGTGAAGACAAAATTAAGTGCCCAAATGAAAAGGAGATCGTTTAAGAGCTCATTAACAATTGCTGTTAACATCCATTTCATTTCACTGTACTGCTATTATTATTTCATGATGATGTATTTGGTATAGTTTGATGTTGTTTTTTTTTTGGTTTTTTTTTGTTGTTTTTTTATTATTATTTGTTAGACAGACAGAAATGCTCACTGAAAATGAAAAGCAAACCACAGTTAGCCACAGTTAACTGTTGGCCCTGGCTAATTAAAAGAGTAACCAAAAAACTGAAATAACTAAATATCTAAAATTCATATATATATATATGACTTAATAAATGTGTAGATTTGACTGCAGTAACAGATGAGACATTTTATCGAGTACTGTAAAAAAAAAAGAAGACAGTATTTACAGTAGATACTGTATGTTTCAATTTTTGATAGACTGTTATTATTAGTCGGTTAACTGATACAAATACAAAATTTATTGCTATTTCAGTTAACTGTTCAACTTGTTTATCAAGAATGAATGCCAACAGTGTTATTGTAACCTAAATTATTATTATTATTATACAGTTTTTTTGTTTTGGGCTGTTGGTCAGACATAAAATACATTTTTTTGGAAAGGGAAGTGTGAAGGGCTATTTTGTTAATAATAAGATTTTTATTGACTAAATCAGCTAATCAAAAAAATTGGCACACATTACTTGGTAATGAAAATAATCATTACATTGACAAGCATGCTGTAATAAAAGAATGTAAGATTACAGCTGACATTTATTTCTGTATATATATTCTACTTTTTATATACTTCATGAAGCAGTTTAAGTGTCTTTCCTCTTCCTTCTCACTTCCTTCTTTTTGGTACTTTATTACTGCTCCACCATTCTTCCTCTCTCTGTAGGACAGGCCAGCGATTATATACCCTATCCTCCATCTTAGAGCTTATTAACCTTTTTGTTGGAATATCTGGAGCATAAAGACCTCATTAAATATTTACATATGCACTAACCACTATGAAAAATTAAGAAACCCAAAGTTTTATTAACCTGTAGTAATATAATGTCTACTCCTGGCCAACAAAAAAGGTCTTTTTTTGCACATTAAAGCATTCTGTAGTGCATAATAATGTATGGTAAGAAGGTTCCCCTTGCATTGATTAACTCCCCTTTAATATAACATTAGGTTTCCCTAAACTGGCTTTATCATAGAATTATGCTTTTAATACAAGGTGTGGAGTTAAGGGGGGTGGGGGGATGTTTTGCCTGCAGAAATAAAACATTGCGACAATCCTTAATTATCCATGGTTCTGTGTTGTGACGTGAGGACTTCAGAAAAATTCATACGCTCACATTTCATGAATATATTAGAAGCTGTAGCACAAATGCATGTCCCTGCTAGCCACACTGACCCCATGCCTCCATAGGTGTATTTGATCCACAACACTCAACCATTCAAATGGGACTAAGTGGCTTTCAATTATTCAAACATATATTCAAGAAAGGCTGTATAATGCTCGCTATCACCTGCTCCTGGCATTCCCCTCCTCTGTTTCAAGTTGCAATTGATGCTCCACTGCTCACAACTGAGTCATACCTCACTGAAATGTCTGGATTTTTACCAACGGCTCTGTGGACAGTGAATGAGGAAGTAATATCACTCTGTCACTGGTGCCTTCACTGTCCTCTTTAGTCCTCTAACTTCATTCACCTTTACTGTGATAAGTGCTCAAACAGTCTGGTTTCCAGAGACCTGCTGCTTTGATTCTTTCAGCGGTGCATGCAGAGCAGACTGTGCTTTATACCTGTGTACCTGCAGGCACTTACACCTGCATGTCACCAGTGCAGTTCATCTGTGGGAATTATGATTATAATTTCAAAGCAGGAACAGGATCTTATCATCAGTGTCAAGGCCATGATAGATAGATTGACACTTGTACTTTACTTGAGTATACTTGATTTTCTATTCAATACTAATAAAACTGACAAAATTTGATGTATTCTGATAACGTTTGACTCTTATTTCTGTCAAGTTTGAGCAGATATATTGTAAGTTGCTCTGCACAAAGATGTCTGCCAAAAGAATGTAATGTAATTGTATAGATTAAACTACATAACAACAATAATAACAATCTAGTTAAATAATCTATAATGTAACGATGACTGGGGACATTCTGTCTACATAATACAGTCTTTTATATATATATATAATTCTGTGCTTTTACTTGAAACTAAATATTTAATATTGTTTTACTTTGAATATTTTGAATTTGGTTTAAATGCTTCTTCCACCACTACATAGATATTTACTCAAATATTTTGTGTAATAATGTACCTGAGTGATAGCATGTCAAGTTATATTTAGCTACATTTCTTGCTACATGTCACAGGGAAATATTGTACTTTTTACCCTACTACATACAATACAGTTATTAAAGTTACTTTGCAGATGATTTTACACACAAAACCTAGTTTAAAAAAATATGATGCATTGTTAAAGATTTGAATATCTATCAGAATGTGAATTAAATTCATCTCGACCAGTTACAATGTTAAACACTGGCTGCATGTTAAAAAAAAAAAAAAAAACAACTTTACAGAGGCCACTCCAAAATTTGGAAAAGTGGTATTGATCTTTTTACTTTACTGTAATAAATATTTGAATACTTCTTGTTGAAGAAAAGTTGAAGAAAAGAGTCAAAGACAGAGGTCAGAGAAGGACAGAAGTGGAGTAAAAAGTGAAAAAAAAAAAAAAATCACGATTACAACGCATGATGAAAAGCTTGGAGAAACAATCCGAGAGAGAAACATGGAAATATAGAAAGTGAGAGATGAGATGTGACTGAGAGCTGTAAGTTGTAGGTGTTAAACTTTGATGCCTCGAGTGAGTGAAGCAGTAAAGTACAGTGTGCTCTGTGAATAGCAGTAATAGAGAGAGGACCTATCCAGGCAGACATAAGGGAAGAGATGGGGTGAGGTTGGGGGTGGCGGTGGGTTGGGAGGGTGAGGGGAGGGGATAGGGGGTATTGTAAGAGTAAGAGAGAGAAGAAGCGAGCCATACATAGCCTGAGTGAGACAGAGTGTAAGTTAGGGGGTGCGGATAGTTAGATAGCGAGAGAAACGAGAAGGTTATCCATGATTTAACGCCTGTGGGGCTGTGAGATGAGCCTCGCCAGTTCAGGCTGCTGTGATTGCTGGCTAGTGCTGGATAAGGCTGGGGCCTTTCAGCTCATTTCATCATGGAGCTCCTAATGAGGCCTGGGCCGACTCCCCGGGCACCAGGGCTCCAAACACACCTCTGATGGTACTGAGGGGCTCCAGCCTCTACCAGCAACAACACCAGGTCCTTGGTATCTGAAGGGGCCGAGGAGGGACAGTTGCGGTGGGTGTTGCTCCAGGGTGAGTTGGGAGACCCACTTTGTCCCGAGGCTGTGTGAAAAGGTCACTGCCCGTGAGGAGTACCCACAGGCCCCCGCTGCAGGGCGTCTAGAGGGAGAGTTGTTTTTGTTCAAATAGGAAGTGGCAGGTTAAGAGGAGCGTGTCCATCAAAACTATGTCTGCTGTTTGCTCGTACTGAAGTAGCGGCTTTTGTTTTTGGAGTTTGTTCCAGGATACTCTGAAAGCACAGTTTGCCACTGATTCATATATTAATACCTCATTTGTTAAGGTTTTTCTAATAACTAAACATCATAAGACACTTCTTGCTGCATCGTTCCAGTGGTTATTTCATGTAACACCTTAGATCTTTCTCAAATCTAATTCGGGAAATAGTCAGCGACTGAGAGCCGTACCGTATGTGGCAGTATGGGTGCCTCCCTAATGAGAGGCAGCTCTAGGGGATATGAAAGGCATGGCGGTAAGGGGCGGGTGGCAGGGGGTGGGGCAGGAGGTTTGCTGGTGGAGCGACCTGTCTGTTCACCCCAGCTCTGGCCTTTGTGCAGAGTTAATGATGCCACTAATATGTTCTTTAAAGACCACACTGTGATTCATGGCTTTCATTAGCCCCGTGTGCCAGGGTGTCTTTCTCCCTCTCTCTCTCTTTCTCTTTTCTGTCGCCCTTTTAATGATGGCCTGGAGACGAGGTGGCACGCTTGACCCTTAATCATACAAGTGAGAGGAGGCTGGGGTGAGTGAGGGGCGGTGATGAGATTGGAGGTTTTGGGGAAAGGCAGGGGATCGAAGGAGGAGGAAGAAATCAGATGGTTGTTCTTCATAATCCCGCTCCCCAGGGCTGGTTAAGCAAGACTCGCCTTCTTGGGCAGGACAGTGTGACATCCAGAGTGTTGCATAAAACCTATGAACATATGAACAGTATCTTTCTTACCTTTATCTACAGTATTACTTTTTTTTCTTAAAAACACTTCATATTGCAACACTGTTCACCTCTACTGCTACATATACCTCTACACTGTTCACTCTGCTAAACCTGGCCAATATCTCAGTAGGTGTTGATCAGGAAAAGGAGAGTGTCTCCAGGTGAAGCAACATTATACCACTATTTTACCTAAAATTGACAAAATCATTTTGATGGTACACTAACTTGTAATTGGGAGAATCGTGCCACTGTCTAAACAGAATGATTTAGATAGTGTAGCACAACAGTTGTCGTGTTTACCACCTTCGTCTTGTTACCCATTGTAGAGATGACAGCATGTTCCTAGATCTCAGCAATGACTTGTAATAAATACAAGATTTATCACATCTCATTTAAGGTGGTGGCCAAAACTACAAAAATAAGACCCAAGTCGCAACAAGGCAGAATTATTCTGCAAGAAACTGTCGAAAGCAGTCCCTCACCCTGCCTTTCTAACCTTTAGGCTAGCATTACCACCATTCACATTTTCCTCTTTAAAAACAGGCTTTGGTTTAAGAAAGATTTGGAGTGATCTGTGAGGAGTGTGGAGCTGCAGTTGTGAATCTGACAACTGTGTTTGATAGAGTGTGTGTGTGTGTGTGTGTGTGTGTGTGTGTTTGTTTGTGTCTATACATGCATATGTGGCCTGAGTGTGTGTGTGTGTGTGTGTGTGTGTGTGTGTTTGTTGAGGGATAAAAACACAGTATCTCTCACCTCCAACTGTCTGTTGGGAGGAAAATAAATAAATGATAAATAAATTACGCACAGACATACTGTACTTGAGCTTGCTTTGCAGAGAATTACAGTTGTTTACAAGTGTGTTGGGGGGCCTGGCAGGTACAGCCACATCATGTCTCTGTGTATCATGTTGTGCTGTCTTAGACCACTGACACTGGGGATAATTTAAATAATTTACACCCTGTGTGATTGTAGGAGACGCCTTATGTGTTGCTTTTTAAAAATGTAAAGCAGGCCATGTTAGTCCCTGCCCACCGACCACAACCTCCTAGCGTGCACACACACTCACACAAACACTCGAACACAACATGGCTTTGGACCAGACGAGCACCCAGATGATGAAGAGCAGATGTTTTCCCAACTGGGGGTATACTCCTAATGCTTCTATACCTACCATCCTATAAAACCCTCCCCCCTTCCACTCCTCCTCCCCCTCCCCCTTTTTTCCCTGGTCTCTATCCAAGCCATCCATTTTACTGCAGAGTAAAGACAGATTAGGGCCTAAATCCCCCGCAATTTGGGTCGTGGCCTTTTGTGTGCTCTGTACGGTGAGAGGGGTAGCACACGACTGGGCCCCCATTTGCCAGAGATCAGGGGGTTAGGCCGGTCAGTGATTGAGGGGGAGCCACAGAGTATGGCCATGTTTGGAAAAATAATGAGATTGAATTAACAGCAAGTCTATGGTGGAGACCTGGGTATCAGAGAGAGGAGGAGTTGTGAAAAAATTAGAGCGAAGGTAAGCGATTGTGAGGAGACTTGGCCAGAAGCAGCTCTGTCAGAGCAGTAAGTGAAATCCTATTGTGCCTAGCTATTGTCTTGAAATATTCTCATCATGGAAAGTATGCAAGTAAATCAGCCAGCAACATTTCTTCATAACCTTAGTTTGATGAGTTTACTTTCCATCACTTCGTCTAC
Source organism: Lates calcarifer (assembly GCF_001640805.2). Taxonomy (NCBI): domain Eukaryota; kingdom Metazoa; phylum Chordata; class Actinopteri; family Centropomidae; genus Lates; species Lates calcarifer. The sequence continues at coordinate 6,871,986 of NC_066837.1, read as the reverse complement.
TGATGTTAGCATGCTGATCAGCTAGCCCCTGCCTAACCGGCCTGTCTTATCGCTTTCTGATAGCGACTCACCATAGCATCCAGATTGCCCTGAAGAAGGAGTATCGCTCAGAGAGCATATTCTAACCTCTTGTGTTGTAAACACAACTGACTGAAGCTGAAGCTCTTGGCAAGCAACCATCACCACCACCTGCTTCCTGCAAGAAACCCTGCTCTGCAGCAGAAAAAGCACACAAAAAGCTACTTTAAAGCCATTATGAGATTTTACAATGTAGAAACCGACACTTAAGTCATCTACAACAATACATTTAGGTCTAAAGCTTGTACAAACCTCTCCCATCCATCATCATCCAGAAAGGCAATTGGAGGAGATGCCACTCATAGGTACCAATCAGTGGGTCATGATAATAAACAGTTCAGGGTCTCCATGTCTTCCTCAAAATACCAAGTACAAGCTTGCTATGTATTTTGGGCAGGCTCCTCCTAGTTTGATGTGTAAACTTTTGGTATTGAGAAATTTCTAGACTGTAATGGGGAAAGGTTTGTGGGATTACCCGGAAGCTCCAGCACTTTCCTGAAATATTGTGCAAAAACAGGAAACACCATCAGAGAAAACAGCACATTGCTGCAACAATCCAACACAGCGCGTCTGTCTTTAACTTCAGTTTCATCTGTATTACCATCTCATCCTGAGTTCAAAGCAGCGTGATGTTAATGAAGGTTCCCATGTACAAAGAGAAGCTTATGTAAATGTTACCTCTCCAGATGTTCTATAGCTCTCAGAGCCAGAACTCCAACTAGCCCCAAGCCACATACTACCAGTTAGCATTTAGACAAACCTTTGTACCTTCACTTGCCTATAGGGCCTATCAGATCGTCGCAGCCTGAAAATCAATATCTGCTGCTAATGAAGTTTAGCCACACATTTTAATGAAGGACCCAATTTGCATTTAAAAGTAACAAGAGGGGAAATGGGTTCATTTTCCCCCATATCTTATTTAGTGTGTACATTTGAACAGAAACCAATGCACTGGTTTGTTGTGTGTGGTAACATTTGTCTGTTTGTGAGGAGTTTTAATTGTGTTTTGTACACATGCTGTTATTACATGTCTGAAGAAATTGAGCCGATGTATGCACCAGTGTGTGTGTTCATGTATGTGTGTCATGTATGTAGTTTTACACATACTGAATCTATCATCTTGCTTGAGTGAATATAGAAATTCTTTTTTGAAAATTGCAAACCTAAATTCCATTAAAAAAAAAAAAAAAAAACGAGGGACTATCTCTACACAAACAACAGAGCACTTCTATGCATTTCCATTAGTCCCTCTGAAGATACGAATCCTCAACATTACTTACCTGCTTTTATTAAAACAAAAGTACATATAGTCATATCTTTTTCCTTTCATTTTGAACATGCTACATGTGTATCTAACATTATAAGCTAAACTCACCAGTTCACTTACTTGCTTTTGATGATTTCAGCTGCATCTTGTTATCACATGATGAGGCTGCACCTTTAGGTCACATGGTGACACTCAAGCCAGCTGAATAAAGATCATAAGACCATATTTTCAGCTTTGTTTTAGATAATCCAGTGGATGTATATGTCAAAAATTGTGAGTGAATGAATTGTAATATCTTTTACAATTTACTTTTTTTTTTTTTTTTTTTTTAAAAAAAAAAAAAAAAGGAACACCAGTTTTACTGGTTTCACTTTTTTCCTACTATCTCAATTTTGACTGTTTCAGTTGTGCTGTACAGTTTATATGGTCCCATTGATACTTTATAATCTTGGTATATGAGATGCTTTTATGTGTGTAGCTCTTTAACATCTATCCCAAATCTGACATATGGGGACACTGACTGGTTACCATCATGGAGCTGTATGTTAATGGTGTTAACAGTCAGGCTGTCTTTTTGGCCTTCCTGTCTTCCCCTACTTACCTTTTTCTTTTTCTGTTCCATTGTCATGTCTGCTGTTATATCTCCCATTCACTATAGCAAGCAGCCTCTGTACATCTCTTAAATAAACTAAGCTTTAATTCATGTTTACTTTACTGTTCTACATGGATCACACACCCAACCTGTGTGTTTTTTGTTAGAAGTTAAATTTCAACAGTAGAAAGGCTGAGGGCATATTTTCTCTTTCTTTTTTTTTAAGTAAAGCTCAAATCCCACATTTGAGAGAGGGATAAATGGTGGTTATGCCTGCAGACTTTAGACTTGATGATATGATTCAGATAAACAACCTGCATGCTGCACAAACTCACACATGTTTTCTGTGTAATCTTCTTGTTGTAACAGGGGCTTTGATTCATATTCTTGTGGGGGCTTCTCTCCTGAACCAGGTAAAACATTTAAAACCTCATCTTCTCGCTAAACATCTGTAGCTCACCCAGGGCATGTTTCTCTTTTTTTTTTTTTTTCCCCTGCACCCATTTTATCCATGATTTTCTATATTTTGACAACATTGTCTTACTCTGAAACAGTATAAGACACACACTATACCCCCATTGAGAGCTTGGTTGTATTTCATGTTCATAAAAGCTAATTACCTTTGAAATATTTATTTTTTTAGTGGCTACAAGGGCAAGCATCAATACGTTTTTTGGACCAACTGAGATATGTCTGTAGCACAGAATATCAACACGTCTGGAACTAAGAGTTGGCATTGAATGTCTGGACAGATTTTAAGTCTTATTTAGTTTATCATTTATCAGGCAGTTTCTTATTTTAACCATGTTTTGCCAACTATGGATTATTTTATATGGTCAGAGTTTAAAAATGAAGGATTAATTGTTGTTAATTGTTGTTAATCGCTGTTCAGTCTTCTGGCTATAACAAAGCTATTGCCAGCAAACATAATTCCAATACAATGTTGATTACAGATCTGTGTTTAAATTTTGTGAAAACAATCACAATATTTGTCAGAAAATCACAATAAGATATTCTCCTCCAATTATTCAAGCTCATTGTGCTTAGACAGTGGTTGCTTATGTAATTGCCTTAAACTGGGGGAGAAAACTTTTGCCTCTGTTCTGCCCAAATGTACATTCTCATCTCTAACAGTAAAAGCTCCCTCTATATGAGCACAGAGCATCTGCACCACTGTGTCATACTGTGCTCCATACTGTGATCCTTCTCTCCTCGAGCAGCCCCGTATACATGAAAGCCAACCTGCTCGTTTTATGTAAATAACAACACAGCAGAGTCTCCTGCCTGCCACACTTGGTGAGAATACTGTGAGATCTTTGCAACAATTTTCGCACTCTCCCCTGCCGGCAAAGTGTGCCACATTACCAGCTGCAGCAGGAAGGCAACTTAGCCTCCAGCAAAACTAAAGTGTGCATCAGAGTAAAACAGTTGTTTACTTTGTTTGAACTGCAGTATCTCACCCACGGGAGACTGTGTGCTTGAAGTTTTGCATCTTTCAGTCTCAACTTGTGACAAAGAGTCAGATGAATAACAATGTCATTTTCTCTAACCCCCCCCTCCTGTTGTCTTTTCTACATTCCATCTATTTCTTTTACCACCCGCGCCACCACCACCGCTGCCGCCACCCTTCTTCCCCTTTGCACTCCTCTCGAATTATTCATCGTCCCTTTTAAAGTTTCAGCATGCAGTAAATTGATGGTGACACACAAACTACATTATGTTTTTTCACTCCTTTTTTAATAAACTAACAGCACTGCTCATCTCTCTTTAATTGCGCAGCAGTTGGGAACGCAGATGCACACAGATGCAAGTGCAGGAGGGTGAGATGAGAGGAGGGAAAGTGGGGATGAAAAGACAGCAGAGCAGAGGATTGTGTAACTTAGTTAAAGTGATGAGGCAGAGGTCCTAAGTGACCCGGCTCAGATGTGAGTGTTGTCTGTGCGCTGATGTGGATACAAGAGAAGAGGAAGAGAGAAAGGGCTGATACTCATTCTCTAGTTTGCTTCTACTTTAAATTCAACTCAAACTACTGCTACGTCTGAATATGGTACTTGTACTTTTTGAAAGTTCCCACAAAACAAACTTGTGTGAAAGGAAGTTATAATTAAACAGTTCGTACAGTTCTAGATATAAATGATGAACTCAAGATGCCTTGAAATTTTTCCTTCACTAACTTTGTACAACATATAGGAGGAGTACAGTGATTAGGTGCAATTCTGCCCTTTTGTTCTGAGGGTGTGCCATCAATATATATTTAAAAACCCTCTGATATATTTAAAGGTAAGACTACAAGGTAGTTGTGTTGTTAGTAGTTCTTAATCACCATTTACCTTGAAAGTATTGCTAAACTCTTAAAACTGACAGAGATCCTTTAAACACGAGTGTTCATTTAATTTTGGAACTATATTATTGTCTGTAATTTACAACTATATAGGAAGACAGATCTTACACTTTTACATGTTCAGCTGACCTGCTATGAACTCTCCACGTCATGCTAGCACCTAATTGAAATGAATTTATTGAAGGAGTGCCAATTTGACACTGTCCCTACTTTCTCTAATTAGCCCTTGTATGTAGTACTGTATGTAGTCCTTTCCAGGACCCTTGTTGATTTGATGATATAAACAACATACATGTATCAGATAGATTTAATCCAATTAATTCAATTAAATAAATTATTCTGAAACTGAGATTTACACTCAGGCAAAAAATAAATAAATGAAATAAACTATGAACACCATGTAACCCAAACAAGGTGTTATGCATAAAACTGAAGGATGTTCTTTTTCAGAGAGTTATTAGTCTAGGGAGCCATAAGATGAAATATTACACATTCAAATTCCTTTATCTCTTGGTTCTTGTTACTAAATTACCTACTTTTGGGAGTTTGTCTTCATTTCTGATGCAAATAGATCCCCAGATTGCAATATTTGGCATCTGGGCAAACAACCCCATAACGGCAGCTAAATATGCACTTACAACTTACAACAACACTTTGTAACTTATAAATGAAGTTCACTTAACTGGAAAAGTACACAGCTTCTTAGACACTCAGTGTTTAGGGGAGGTAATGCAGAACTTTAAATTAAAGTTCACTTCATGGTTCTCCAGAAGAAATTCTAGAAAGCACTATAGAGCAGCCTTTTCTTGTCCTGCAGGCCTGTTGAGTAATGTGTATGTGCACAGTAGAAATACTATGGTACTTGTGTACTTGAAGCAACTTTAATTTAGTGTTCCTTTGTATAGTGTGTATTTGTCTCTTAGTGCTTAATAGAGACATAGCTCAGAAAGAATAGTGTCAGTCTGGGGATATGTAGAGTGTAGCAGAGACGAGATCAAAGCAACAAAAGATTATTGATCGGAGAAACTGCAAAATGTTGTTTTTGCTCCCGATCAGGCTGAGGTGTCCATATCCCTGTCCTCACTCCAGTCTGCTTTCTTATCTTAATTAACATGTCTTTAGGGAAGAGCAAATTCAGCACGGATGTACACTGAGTGTGTTTGTGTGTCTGTGTGTGTGAGTGTGTCAATACACTTCTCAGCAGCTGCTTTTTAACCATATTATAAATCACAGTCATCTGTCCTCAAGAGAAATATGTATTAAAAGACCTGAGACACCAAAACATCTCTCTTTCCTTTTCACTCTATCTCACCCTCTCTCTCCCTCCCTGACACACACACACACACAAATTACTGTGAGATCATAAAATGTCACGTTTTTACTAATGTAAAAGTCAAACAGTGGAAGAGATCAAAGCCTTACAAAATGTGTCAGATTTGTGTGTGAGTGTGTGTTTGTGGCAGGACGGGGCTCCCTTATCGCCTTCCTGTCGCCTCCTCCTCTTCTCAACCTCTGCACCTCTCCAACAGAAAATAAATAAGTAATACTTAATATCATCATATGTGATTGAAGGAGCTCTGAAATGGAGGAGTGAAGAGCATTGCCAGATGAAGTGAAGTGTTGAAAAGAGTGATTATTTTTGCTTCACTGAGGTCTTATTTTTCAAAGTGCCACTAAAAGCATGAGAGACTTATGTCACTTTGTGCAGGGAGGCTGGAGGAGCTGAAGGGTGATTTGATAAGAGATGAAAGAAAGGTAGTGACACCCTCCCCACCTCCCCCACACCCTCATTTTTTTCAGACCTTTGCTCAAAATCTTGATACTTCAAGTGGCTCCAATCATATTGTCCACGAGGCAGTGCGATATTTATCGCCAAGTGCCCACAGCCAAAGCTAATATTATGAGCTTCCACAGTGCCATCCATATTGTTTTACCTCCCGTTGCCTGCGGTGAGGAATAAATAAAGTGCCTGCCGTTGTGGAGTGGCATTGGCAGTCTTTGCTTTCAAAGCACTCTTCTAGCAGGTTGGAGAGCAGGCTGGGCTGCAGAGAGGGAAGAAATGGGAAGAAAGGAGACTGTCACTTTAGGTTGGGTAATTTTTGACGTGCACGTCAAGGCCTTGACAAGGGGAATGTGGCCGGCTTGTACATTAGAGTCGGGCTCACAGGCAGCACAGCACTGGGGACAGGTAGTAATGCAGTCCCAGAGAGTGCTGCTCATCTGCTCACACTATGTACTTGTCTGGTGCCACACAAGGATGCCCCCTGTCGCCCCGACTCCACTCCCCCATCCCTCTGCAGAAATGACTTTAGTCAGTGAGGGAAGAATCCATTTACAATGTGTGCTTTATAACATCTCCTTGACAATGCAGTAGTGGATTAGAGACATTTGTGATGAATCTTTTATAAAGACTTTTTCCCCATCTTTCTTTTCCATGTGCACAGGCTCTCTGGGTCCTGGCGCACCACATGCACATGTGTCTGTTCGGATGTCATCGCAGCAAGATAGGGAGAGGAAATGGCAATGGGTACTCTGGAAAAAAAAGAAAGAAAAAGAAAGAGGGAGAGTGACACAGAATCATCAGAGTGGGGCATTAAAATTTATCTGCAAGTCACAATGGCTGCCATGATAGCGGCGTGAAACTTTCCTTTGAAAATGAACGTCACTTGTCCTCTCAGTCATCCACTTCCCTTGCAACCAAGACAAGCGCTCTCTGTCCTCATCAATTCTTCACTGCCATTTTGACATTTATTTCATTCATTTGCATAACTGCTCCCCATGTCTCTTGTTTCGTCTCGGTTTGAGCGCAGCATTCCCTTTTCCTCAACTTTAAAACGCTGCTTTAAATTTAATGCTGGCCCAAGGAAATATATAAATATATCGTAAAGTTGACATGATGTTGTTTTACATTATTCCCTTTGAAAAGCGATTTTGTTCATACTTAAAGGTACTCAGACGCAGCGGTTGTGGAGGTGCAGGCACACACACTCGGGCTAACAAACACGCACTTGGTTGTCTGGCCTTGCCATCCCTCCTGTCTGTCTTCTCTGTGGTGTTAACATGGAAATATGCATAACGAATGTTACAATCCTGACCAACTGTATGCTGCTTTTTTAATGCACAGGCCTCCAGCGCTCAGTTGAGTTCTCAGCAGAGAACTTTGCTTGGAGTTTGTGACTGAGGCTGTTGGGTATGGGTATTTGTGGACACATTTCTAAAAGTGGGCTGTGGTTTTCCACAATCTCACTGATATTAAACAAAAGTATAGAAAACATGAAACTGAATAATTAACACTATTTGTAATCAGGATGAATTAATTCAACCTCGTATTAATAATTCTTTCATGTAGCAAAGGGGTCAGCATGGAGCAAAGGTTGCACTCTTTCTAGTGTCTTTTTTTCAGAGGCAAAAGGCTGAATAAATACTTTTTCTGCCTGAGTTGGTGTTGTCCAGTTTTCAGGAGGCTACCGTGCAGATGGCTTTTCTCTTTCCTTTTTCCACTTCAGACTCACCTGTCTGTCCCCATTGTCCATTTGAAAGGGGAAGGAGCGGCAGAATCTGAGAGTGAGTCAATGCAAATGCTGCATGTAAAAATATGAAAAATTTATTACCTTTCCATTTGAATTCAAGGTAGGCATCACTCTCCATAAGCAGGCTTGTCTCTTTAAATCAGAGGAACTGTCGCTTCTGTGACTGCCTGTTTACAAAATATGAGGCTGAAAATGAGACCTGCTCCCTGCGGACAAGCTCCTTGTATAAATATAAATAATGAATATTAGATAAATAATTTCTGCCCTTTAATAATGCACAGCTCGACGAAATTCACTTGCACTGTGAAAGTGGAGAATCTAACTAAAAGTAGATAATGCTGTAGTACAATAGGGGTTAGAGTGTTGTGTGTGGCAGAGAGGAACACTACAGGTTAGAGGCCCTGCTGACCCTGTGGTCACCTCAATAAATTCATGCTGTGCAGGTGACAGTGTATAGTCAGGTTCACACTGAACAGTGTATTCTACAGCCGGGCTGGCAGGGTATATAAAATGATTATTCAGTAAGGCTTAATTAACACATCTTGTTAAAAGAGGTCAAATAAAAATGTATTTACAGTCATAAAAAGGTAATCAGGGGAATATGGTGCAAGCTGGAGCCAAGCTTCACTCCCCTGGGGAAAGGTGGACAAGGGAGTCTGGAGGATCAAGAGGCAGGAAAGAGTAAACGCCTTCTCTGCTCTACTAGTGCTGCTGCCTGGGTGTCTTCTGGAGAGAAAGAGGGTGGAGATTTGATAAATGGTTAATTATGAAAACCCTTGTGCCAAAGCTCAAACTGTAATTAGCCTTAATTGGCTAATTGGATAGAATTGGTGGATGGCATAAGCGTAATTGCCCCCTTTTTTCAAAGCATTTAGTGCAAAATTGAGTATGTAGCTGTGGCAATGACAGTGAAGTCAGTTTATTGCTTTTTTTAAAAAAGTGCATGACAACATAACCTGTTGTCACGACGACCGAATATAGTCTTTTTTGGTCTATTTTTCAGTCAAACTCAAATGACTGGTTGCCACGGCTAGGTTTTCTCCTGCAGCATTTCAGCACTGTATTGACCATTGCGCTGCAGCCAAAAGGCTAATAACACCCTCAGTGAAGGAAGCTGGACTTTTTCTCCAACCTGCTGATTCACACCAAAGAGATGGATTGTGCGAAGACCTTCACTGCGGCCTGAGACAGTCAACTAAAACAAGAATTTTCTCTCTCTTCCTCTCACCTCCTTTCTCTTTCTCTCTCCCTGACACACAAACACAAACTCACACTGAGTATTAGAGCAGCTCAACTCAAGGTGCTCAGACTCTCTGCTAATAACACCATCTAGAATTCACGCCCTCCAAATAGGTTAATGTGTTTTTGCCCAGAGGGCCCTATCTACCTCAACAGCAGAACTCTCTCTGCACTTCCATTAAGGTAGAACACTGCTGCCTATTAGTTGCTTTGGTGTGTATGGGGCCAGAAGTGAGAATGTGAGTGGGAGTCTGTACAGACACAGTTTTATGTGGTGTGTGTGTGTGTGTGTGTGTGTGTGTGTGTGTGTGTGTGTGTGTGTGTGTGTGTGTGTGTGTGTGTGTCAGGACCACAAAGGTGCTCTGTAGTGCACTGAGGGTGTCACTACCTGGAGCTGCTCAGTGTGCTGTGTTAACTGTTGGAGGAGAACAATGTTATGGCCCCTGACAGCTTGTTAAAGACTCCACCATGTTGGAGCTGCTCACACTGTGTTGTGTATTAGCACCCTGCAATACACTACACATATATACACTGTAAACTCTCACAGAAACACAGTCTTGTTTGTTAGCATGTGACAGTGTACAGTTGTAAGTGGAGCACAGCTGAAATCCATGCAGGGCTTTTTGTTTGTTTTTGTTTTTTGTTTTTTTTTTGACTGAGTAAACTTACTCATCCTCATAAAAAACTTGCTGTTGCTTCTACTTTTAATGAACTTCTGGTTTGTTAGCTCTCTGTCTTTACAGGCCATACTATTTTGTTCCTGTTCTGTCCTTTGATAGTGTTGGATTAGTATACTTTATTAATCTGGCAGTGTTTGCCTTCAGTAAAAGATTAATAAATAAGTACAAATATGAGGAAAAAGTACATTCCAACTCATTCAAAATTATCCATCACTATTCAATTTACATAGGAAAAAACAATGGCCAGGACAGAATTGTACATGCTGAGAGCTGCAGAGAATACTTTAACCTCATTACAACAGTGAAGACAGAAAGAAAAACTGTGCTACTTCCCCATACAAGATAAACTTTCTCCAGTATACTTAATATGATGTTTCTAAGCTTGAGTTTTGTTTCTTTTCTGTCGTGTGAGATACTACAGTATCTGTTGTCAAGATTCAAACAAACAAGCTGCAAACATCACATTTGACTACCTACCTGTTGGACTTTACCTACAGAATATAAGAGAAAATTATAATAAAACTGCAAATTGGAGGAAAAGTAATGAGACAGTTTGAGTCAGGAGGTGAGGGTCCATCAAAATATAACACAGGAATATTCCAGTAACAGGGTATTGTCGATTCAGTGCATACATATTTTAGATTTGTGATTAAATTTATATTTATAGAAAATGTATATTTTACATGACAGATATTAGAAATCTTGAATGACAGTGCTAATGTTAATGTTCCTCTGTTTATTTAGCTTATTTCACCTTCACCTCTGTGTTACATCTTTCTAACAAATATTAGTTCTAAACTTTTACAGCACTGACTGACATATTTTGAAATAATAACTAATAATATACATTTTTGCTACATTGCAACATTAATTAATATGTGATTATAGCCATGAGGACTGTCATAAGGAGAGCAATCAGTATGTAACACAACACAACATAATTAAAAATATAGCTTACGGTCATTTGTGATAGTATTGCTAATGACACTGCTCTAGGTGAACAGACAGTCTGTATTTAAGATGTGGTCAGTTTATAGATGGCGATCAACATGTAAAAATTGTTTTTATGCTTAACATAAACATATCTATTAAAATCAAACATTTCTTTTCTTTTGTCTCCAGGTCCTTCTAATTTTTTGTATTTCTCTAGCATTTATTACCACAGCAAATATATTTAAAAAACATAATTATATCATGTATATGAATTGCTTTTTATTCCAGTTAAACAAAGTGTGTTTTCAATCAAAATTAATACTTTTCTTATCATCTGTGATCCGACCTTACATTATTTTACAATGCTCAAACATCTTAGCATGTGTGGAGTTATTTCACCCCACGCAGCAGGTACCGAATGTTTTGTGTCATCCTGACCCCTAGTGGACACCGAGTCCACCCACTGATGCACCACTCTCCAATTTATAGAAACATCACATAGAAAACAGTAAAAAGGAAACATCTATAAAACTTGTATAAATTTTGTTAAAATTAATAAATCATCTGTTGAGATGTTTTGATTGCATTTCACAAGCAACACATGTCCTGAATTGTTTTGCAGAAAGTATTCAAGCTAAAACGCCTTAGGCCCCCAGCACTGGTCTGTGTCTGTGAATGTTTATTTGTATGTAGTAAGCCATTATTCATAATGTTTGATGCCAGTGTCAATAATGGGCTGTTCAGAAATGTGAATCAAATTGCTCTCAATTCTCTGAACTGCAGTTCAGTGCGTCTGTCTTTGACAACAATAACTCAGACATTGAATATGCATTAAAGCCTGAATAGTCCTCAGAGATGCAATGCATATATTTGATGAATTCCATGACTGACTGGACCAGCCCGTATCATCGAGGGTGAAATGGATCTGACCAGCTAAGAGACAGCAGAACTAATTAAATGGATAAAAGATATATATGGCCTCCTCAGAGTATGTAAAATTAATACCAGACCAAAGGACTTGCCTCTAAGCCACTTCATCCACTCTACAGCACTGAGCCGCTACAGTGTGCTGAGGTTTGATGGAGGGCAGATGAGGCTGTGTGTGTGTGTGTGTGAATGCGTATGTGTACATTTGCATGTACATCTGATACTTTCTTATTCTGACACGAGAATGACGTTTCTCTCTTGTAAAATTTATTTTCATGTTTTCATTCATCTGCATGTCATGTTGTGAAAGCCAGAATATTATGTTGTCTGTGCATCCAATGGGGACGCTGCCCGCAAACACAAATAACCTCACAGTGTGAGGACAGTATCTATTTTTTTGTTGAGATTACATCAAAGAGTTATTCATTTAATTCAGTTATAATTCTGAACTTGTGGTGGTGACATATTGAATTTTATTATGTTGTACAGTGTTCTTAAAAAAATGAATGAAACCTTTTATGTGCCCAGTAATTTCATGGGTTAACTGACATAATAAAAATAAAATAAAATTTAAAAAAAAACATAAACAATATTTGTTAAGCATGAAAAAGGAGCAGTGGCTGTTTAAAGTAAAGCTGCAACTTATTATTATCCTTGTTGATTAATCTGATGTTTATTGAATTGTTTTGTCCAACCAAGAGTTCCTAACCAGAGGACATTCATTTATAATATCTATATCAAAGAAAAGCAACAAAACCTCACATTTAAGAAAGTGGAATCAATTAACAAATCAATTATTTGAACTATCATTTCAGCTCTAGTCTTAGGTTACGTATGTTATGGATGCATTTGGTTGGACAAATTATTTAAATATTTTTTCTCCATCTCTATCTCTCTGACCTTAGTTTTTCCTGAGAGAGCCAAAAAGCCTGAGGTCATGCCACTACTGGGAATACTCTACACTGACCGACTTTGACTTTTCACTGCCCTCACTTCCACTTCTCTGTCATCCAGTGAGACTTTGGATAAGGAGAGAATATGGGAACAAGAACTTGTCTATTACAGTACGCTTTCATTAAGATACACGATTGGTGTCATACAGGCACAAAACTCTCTTCCAGTCTTGATAAGGAAGAGTCAGATGAAGAATCAGATTAGGACATGTTAAAGAAAGGTTGAGTGTCCATTTGTGAGGCTGCACAATGGAATCTAGCAAAACAGCCCTCATAGTGTAACTTTCAACGTTAAGGTTTTTAAGTCTATTTACACGTGTATTCCATGTATATTTTACTGTCTCATAACCTGTGTGGTGGTTCACAAAGAAAAAAGAAGAGAAATCACACACAATTAAGTTTTCTGTTGCTGTTCACACATGTGTAAGAGAAATAAAGGAGGAGAATGGTCAGACTAGTCAGTATTAATATGGTGATCCTAATACAGTACTTTGTTAGAGTACATGTTACATATGTATCAAATGCATACATATAGCAACTTGGATATACACATAAATACACACATGCAAAATTACCCAGCTTATGTAAGGTTACTAAAAAGCTTTTTGATAAATAGTCTGGAGTTGAGGAAGAAAGTGCTGAAAAGATAACGAGCAAAATCATAAAATTGTGAGCAACAGAGCAGTAATTTTTGGTGTTGTATTATTTTGTCTACCCCCTGTCCCTCATGAAGTGTAATTGTAGTTAACACCATCTACCAGTAGAGGGCACACAAGTGAGAAGTCACTGAAACAGCTCTCGAAGGAGGTCCGGCCTTGCCAACTTGCCTGGCCTTGACCATGCACTTGGGAGGCCATCATTTATTTTTGGAGCCCTAGGCTGCATGGCAGCTGTGAGACTGACGGAGGGTGAGGAGGTGGGAGGGTAAGGAGAGAGAAGAGATGCAAGGAGAAGGAGGGGAAGCAGGGCAACTCACGCCAGCTCCAGTGACACAAAAAGCATTGTCCTGATTTAATGGCTGTGAAGTCTTGCCTCCCCCTGGTCCAAGAAGCTGCTGATGCTTAATTAGGACGAACATTCATTCAAACACACATGCAAATACACAACAAATGCCGTGCACACACACACAAACACGTGCACACCTCAGCCCCAGTCTTGCCAGGCTTTTTCTGCTACCAGCCCCGAGCAAAGATGATTCAATCCAGCTCTGCCATCACAGGAGATGAGTTATGAAGACAGAGAGGTTTCTGTTGTAGGACGGCACAACATATTCAGCCCTCTTCCAATATGGAGGCTATAAAATTGTCACCGGGCTTTAATGTGAAGAGTTAAACCTCTGATGAGTCATCAAGTGTAAAATCAAACAGGCCCATGGTTTATGATTCATAACTGCACAGGGAGTTGTAAGCTAGTCTCTGTAATGACAAGAGGGAAAAAAAAGCCAAAGAGCAGCAGGGGAGAATTCATCCTCAAATATGCTTTTTATGTGGTCTGGTATAACACTGTCAGATGGAGATGGTGATAGGTATGACTGACTAAAATGTTATGATTTATCCATTTTTTACATAATTTTGGTAAGTTATAATCTGGTATGAAACTGTATTTTATTTTAATTGCACATCAGGATTTCAGTTATTAAAAAAGAGAAGTTCCATTAATCTTTTTACTGCAGAGATAATTGTGTTTAATCACACATATATGCAACATTTTGTATTTGTAGTGTATTTTATATATTCATGCATGGACTATGTATCTGTTAAATCACTGTCTAATCTATTAATTACAAAGTTTGATTTTTTTTCATTTCTTTTTGAAACTCATTTTAATGTTTAATTGAATGTTGATTGAATGACCTTGTTCATGATGTAGAATATTGATTGCCTTGTATTGATAATAGGAACCTCTCAGCAGCACACTGATAAGCCGACAGACAACATTAATACTGTATGTATATGTATCAGAATGGTGATGGTACCTCTGTTCATATTCCTTTAGCACAGGACCCAAATGAGCACATGTCCTATTTGTACAGGTTTCTGTTTTTTAAAAAGTGATCCTGCTCGTTCTCTATGTTAGACATAGCCAGAAACTCAATGTGAAATGCTGGATGAATATTTTACTGTCTCTTTACACAGAGAAATAAGGATACAAGACAAACTCATGTACAAGCCCCACACAAATATATGCCAAAGTGTTTCTTCAATGGATTTACATCCAAATGTATTATAATTCCCTTCTCCATTATCTGGAAATGCATATTTCTTAATTATTCATTGCGAGGCATTGAAGCACCCAGGTCTTTTAAATTTTTTATTTCTGCACAGCTTCAAACAGTGGATCTTGTAAAGGGGACCCAGTTTTGGGGTGTGGGAATTGCTGCAGGGCGAAGCTGACAGGATTTTCAGTCTCGAGGCACCTCTCGCTTTTTCATTACAGCAAAGCAAAGGAACAAATCCAGGTCAATTAAAATAAGGAAAGAGAAGGCTGAGGTGCTGGCTCTGAGTGAAGTCACCACCAAAATCTGCCACAAGAGGGCACAAGGGGCTCAAATATGTCTTGAAAATGTGGAAAAAACATCTTGGAGCAATACAGTACAGGGACTGGTGACTGGTCCAGATATCATGTAGATAACCAAAACATAACCATGAACATTTGATTTGAAGGTTACACAAGCTTTTTCTGAGGAGGATATTGCATCAATGGTTACAATAAACAAAAAGAAATATGATGTAAGAATATGTTTCTAGTTGTAATTTGTAGGCCCACTTAAAAGCAGTGGCCCTTCACTTTTTGCACTTCATAAAAGTCTGTCAGATGTCTCCTCTTCCAGGTCTCCCTTTATATGGGCCTTCCTTATAAAAGCTGATCCTCCAATCGTACCAGCGCCTTCTGGCAGAGGTGTGCGTGTGTGTGTGTGTGCGCGCCAGAGAGCATCTCCTCTCCACTTTCCGTGACGGTCGTTAAAAACTCTCAAAGTGACACGCTCACGTAAAGAGCATCAGTGGCTAACCTGGGGAGTGTCACATTGAATTTAATGGCCTCTTGTTCCTGCTCTGTTCTGTGTGGGAAATCATATCTTGATGTGAAAGGTGCTCTCCCTCGTCTGCCTTTTAATATGTTGTGACGCAACTGCTCACATACATTCTCTCTCTCTCTTCATCAGCGTCCCTCACACACACATGCAGTCAGAGGAGAGACCTAGCTCAGGCCCGCAACTGAAAGGCTGTAATTGCATTTATGACAGAGCCCTGACTCTGATACTGGCCTTAGTCCAGTATGCAAGTGCGTGTGTGTTCGTGTATGTGTGTATTTGTGATGAATTAGGTAGCTTACTATGTGTTCCTGAGTGTTAGGTAAATGTGTGTGTGGTTGAGTCTGTAGCCTCCTTATGACCTCCCTGATGGCCAGAGATGGGCTCAAGTCATAACTCTCCTGTCTGGCTTTACCCTTGAGCAATATCACAGGCACTCTGAGTGCAGCAAGTCAAACCACTGACTCTTCTCTCCACAACTGTGGATGCACAAACTAGACAAACACACATAGAAAGGCATTTTATTGTGGCGCTCACAGTCAGACACTGGCATTTCAATTCAACTGAGAGGAAAGTTTCATTAAAGGCTAATTAAAGTTTATAATAGCATGGGTCCTACTTTCATAGTTTTGACCATCATCCTTCCTTTTGGTTATAATACCATTGTTCTTACCAAAATAATTGTTGCAATCAAGGAATGATGTAAAAACACAACAGTAAAGACTTAAGGGGCAAGAAACATCAACAGTCACATAATCAGTCATTATCTTTGTTTTCTCTGCAAAGTAGGTCTGGATAACTTCTCTTTAGCAATGATGGTGTGTCCCCAGATTTAGCAGATAACTTTTTGACCACAGTTTTATCCCAAGCACTTAAAATAACAGTCAAAATTACAAAAATAAGATCCAAGTTGTAATAAACCAAAATTATCCTTTAAAACCTGCAAGGACTGGTTTTTGGCCACTTGGGGGCAGAGGAACCAATGTGTAAACACATCACTATATACGATCACCTTTTAAGTTGATGTAGAAAACTTTTTTTGCAAAGAGCTGCTTATTCACACATCAAGCAGATACAGAGCAAAGTGTGAATATTTGTAGTCAAATATTCACTCTCTGTCTGTCCCGTTTTGCACTATAACTCATGAGGGAGGTATCTGCCTCTTAAACTGCTGAAGACCATGTTCACTACTTAATTTTTTCCTGTCATTAGGTGCTGGGCAGGTACATTGGGATTACATATCTCATCTGGCCTGGGAACACCTCAGGATCGCCGAGGAGGAGCTGGAGAAGGTTTCTGGAGAGAAGAACGTACTCTTGGAATACCCTGGTTAGCCTGTTGCCACCACGACCCGACCCCAGATAATCGGAAGTAAAATGGAAGGAAGGTACATTTGGTTGTTAGAGCTTTTCAGTGGTCTGCTGTGGATGGAAAAGGCACTATCAGAGCAGTAAAGGACAAACCTAAACAGTAAAGTTGCAGGTCTCAAAACCAAAACAATGAACTAAAACTATCTACAGGACTGAGGAGAGTTGCACAATTTGGTGATAATTATCCACAGATTCGTCAGAGCAGCTTTAATTTTTTCCTCCAAAGGCGAAGGTTCCTGAGTGTCGCACAAACATTTCCACTTCCTCAACATTTCATCTAGTGACAGGCCAGCCGCCTGTGGCTGTTAGACTGAGAGGAAACAACAACAAAAGACTCTTGCAATACCATTATTACCATTTTGGGTGCTTGCCAGCGACACTCCGGATTACCTTGCATGGCAGACAAATTGGCAATCGTAACGCCAGCGTAATGGAGGCTAATTGCCTGAGTGCAGGGCTAGTTTGTATTTCATGCAAATCTCTTGTGCATAGTAGTGACTCCTGGCTGACAAACAGGACAAGCAATAGCCATTCTGAAGTAAAAAGACGACGGAAAATAGCTCTTTGACACAGGCTCTTTACCTCATATTCACTAATTATTGCCCACGAGCACTTATGACCTCATTCTTGAATGTACTATTTATGAAGTGTTTGTAACAGGATGATTTGTTTGGGAATTAACCTGAAATCAAATTAATCCCTTTATGTATCAAAGAGGAAAGTTTAGATTAAGTATATTTTGGTTTGAGCTTTGAGCGGGACGTTAAGGACATTTGAGCATTTTCCTTTAAAAGCTTAGGGTCTTTTGCAAACAGACATAGTCCTCTGAGTGAATAGGTCTAATAATTAAATATTAGATCTGTCTGACTATGCAAGGACAGTCTTGCACTGCCATTTCTTTCCGACAGTTCAGAGATTTTACCAGGTTAAAACTTGACACTTGATTTCAACAAACTTCTCTCACCTCAAGGTCAGTAGTCGCTCTTTTGATTGTTATGACCAGTGTTCCCTCTAAGCTGCGCGCCTGCGCAATCAGGCACTGCTCCTGCTTGTAGCGCATAAAATTACCGTGTGTGACAGTGTGCACAGTCTCATGTTGCTCACAGTGGTCCAAGGAATTCTCATGGAGTTTGTGTGTATGCTCAGACACATGAAAAATTAGGGGAAACATTGGTTATGACATTCATTTCATCAGCAGATGGAGTTGGTTCAGTTGTCATGTCATATTTCTGTAAATGTAGATGCTCAAATTTTATTTAATTTCTTTCTGAGCATTTCAGGGAGTTTTGTTCATTAAAAAGTTTAAAGAGTTTCAAAGCTTGTTTTTAAAATAACATGTAGTTGACAACAGTCTCATTTTAAGGTCCATTTAGTAGCTGTTCCTGAGCTTATCATCATATCACATGATCTTCATCAAGTCTAAGTCTTGTCTCAAGTCTTCATTTTTGAAGCTTGACTCTGTTATAACCCATGAATATCATTCATGTATTGTGTTATAGCCTTTTCCACTACATAAAATAGTGTATATGAAGGAGATTATCTTCTGATAAAGCTGTATCTTTTTTACATTTACAGAACACAGATGTGGATTGAAGATACCACACTTCACTCAAACCCTGAAGCCTCACTTGTTTTCGCTGACAAAGATATGATACAGCTCATTAAGATGTAAAACATACAGTCAACAAAACAGCTTTTGCCTTTTTGTGGTGATGGGAGTGGTGATGATCTGCATTGTATTCACATCTATCCATGTTCTTGGGGTGTAAGTGGGTCAGGTCACAGTCGATAATACGTTGTGGTTAACATGTAGTAAGATTTCAAGCAAATGCGTTTCCAAAATAGACTCTGCTGTTGTGGGACAGCTGGAGAGCCTTTTGGGGTCAAGGTTCAAGGACTCACATGGACCATGTTACTGTACCATGTAATAGTTCTCCTGCCTGGTGTCTGTAAGTCTGTTACTGTTGATGGTATTGGATCCTGTGTAACACATACACAGTAAATGCTCTGAGTGCAACTGTGCTGCTCTCTGGCCTCCTGAAGGGTACCTAGTTACGCTCCCCTAACCTCACCATCTGCATCATGCTGCCATTTGGAGCCAAGATAAATCACAGAAGCCCATGTCCATGCTGGGAATAGCTTCTTCCAGATAAGAAGGTCAAGGGTCACATTTCTGGCCAAGGTTGACTGTCCTCAGGGCTAAATAAAGAGCCTAGGGGTTGCAGAGCGGCACAGGCCCTCACACTCAATTAGGATCAAAACAACCATCAAACTTGAACTTGGATTTAGGTGACTGAAAGACAACAAAGTAGAGCAGGAAATGTCTGGATCGAAACGTCACCAATGCACAGTAACACACATTTCATCTCAATATATTTTGAGTCATAACTGACTAATAATGGATTAACAGACAAACAAGGAGGGTTCAGTTTATTAATCAGTAGCAGCTGTTTACTACATTACCTGCCATTGTTATGCTGTTTCTAAGGTGTTTGTTTATTCTGCGCTAACCTAACAGGACCTCTGACCCAGTCAGTGGAATGTGAGAGCCGCGACACTGTGTAGGAGGTCACCACCATCATTTACATCCTAAACACATGACAGGCTGTCAGACAGAGGTTAAAGCTGGTCAAGTTCACACAGGACAGCACGGTACACTGTGAGGAAGGAGGCCTCTTTACACATGCAAAAACAAAGTGTTACTTAAATCTACACATACAGGCAATGCAGTGACAGTATAATGTAACGCAAGAAACATGATTTTTGTTTAACTTTTAACTTGAGCCAGAGAGGTGTTGCTGAGACCAAATGGTAATTTTTAAGACTGCAATTTATCATATTGCACCATGTTCCTGATGTTTTGTCCGTACCCTGTACATTTACCACAATTTTTTCTCTATGCATGAACATGATACGGTTATCATGTGGCGATTCATCTTGACACCTCTGAACATGAACATGTGCTGCAACAAGAAAAAAAAACAGGGAGGAAAAAAAATAACTTGAATGTTCCTGATGTGTTGTAGACTCTCTGTCAACCCTGGCAAAACCATTCATATGAAAATATCCACACTGAATAGATTTGCATTGA
This sequence comes from Lates calcarifer, assembly GCF_001640805.2. Lineage (NCBI taxonomy): Eukaryota > Metazoa > Chordata > Actinopteri > Centropomidae > Lates > Lates calcarifer. The sequence continues at coordinate 6,851,954 of NC_066837.1, read as the reverse complement.
AACAGAAATTTGTCCTCCAAATGAGAACGTGGTACAGCCAAACATTGAAAAACACTGATTTTCAGGTTGTCCTTGTCATCCTTTGATCCCTTGTGAAAAGGCTAGACAGTCATGCTGCAGTGATCAGTCAGGGTCAAAGTCATACTCCACTTTCCCTCCTCCCTCCCTTTGCTGCTGTGTCTCCACTGTAATTTTATGGCTCTGGCAGCTGGTGGTGCTGTAAGACTTGAGTCCTCCCTTTTGCTTTTCTCCTACATAACGAGGCTGTCACCTATTCTATCCTCCTTTGTCCTCTCCCCTCCATCACTCACCTCCATACGTCAACACTGAACCACTGCAGCATCCTCCGCCAACCCCTGAGCCAGTCTGCTTCGATGGGGTGAGTGGGGACAGTGCCCTACACAAACTAAGATAAAACAGCATTTTGGAAAAAAAAAAACAAAAAAAAAAAACAACTATGAAATAAGGATAGTTGGATTTCATTTCAATGATCCAAAAGAAAAAAATGTGGGTTTGGGAAGGGTTGTGAAGCTGAAATCAATACTCAGATATTGACACACACATGGACATGCAAAATGAAAAAGTGGCCACATCAGTTCAGTGTCTTTTTTTTTTTTAAGCACATGGTTCAATACCACGATGTCTGCCACTAGGTCATTTGTGTGAATGGTATTAATTGGGTTCCCTGCGAGGCCACACAGCCAGCGGCTCAGTTATGATTCCAGTGGGTAAATATTTGCCTGTACTAACCCTCACTAGGTGCCATAATGATTCTTTGTGTGTTGCACTGTGTACAATGCGTTTCTGTGTACACATCACTCAGTGCTTATGTCTGCCTGTGTCTCTCTGTGTGTGTGTCTGTGTTGCAGCTCAACCCCCCCACCCCACCCAACAACATTCCCTCTCTACAGCTGCAGCTCGGCGGAGTTTGATCAATAACGTGTCCTTCATTCTCAAGTCGGGCCTGACCTTGGCAGCCTTTTGTCTCTTTCCAGGGGCCAGAGTGCGCATGTACAGGTTGGAAAACAAGGCTCTCAAAAACCCACCCTTGGAAGGAAAAGAATTCCCCCCACTGCCTCCACACTACAGCATTCTCATTAAGGGCCTAATGAATCATATATTTATAGCGTTCTTATCTTAGCGTAATGAGGTGATGCCCACTTTTGAACTCATTTGCTAAATTATCACAGGCCACACTGGAATGGAATAAACTTCCAATTCCTTGCATATGCCGCTGCGTTCACTTTCGCAGGGCAACGTCAATGGAGACGGCAGAGCCAATCAGGAACCTGACTTAGGAACAAAGAGCATCTGTGCACATTCACAAATGACCCAAGGTAAGTGGTGTGTTCTGAGACATTCAAAAGCACTAAAACATGGAGGACTACTGCAGAGGGCAGTGGGAGTTGATCTGATAAATGTGTTTACATGTTTATGCAGCCTGACATAACCTGCAGGTGGCACCATTTATAGATTAGCCCTGCAGTCACACTGCACATATCTGAGTGGCCAGCAAGTGAAAAATTTTCTTGGACAGGTACATATTGAATCTGTCCATAATGCAGCATTAAAGCAAACAAGAAGTTGCTTTAGTATGCTTGGGTACTCCATCATGCAGTCATATAACACTATGATTTACTCTACCGGATAGCGGCAAAGTTCAGATGCAGTTACATGACCGGATTGAAGTAAACATTCCATCATTACAGACCTATCAAGTGGTGTCATCATACAGAGCTGTGGGATACTTTCAGTAACATTACTCATGCTCAATTTGAAAACAAGAAAAGCCAGAGATAAAAGCTTAATCAGGATCAAAAAGCTTTCATCTAAAAATTTTGTTTTCACATGGAATATTACTTGAACAAAGTTTTATTTTGAACTATTTGATCGCCAAATTACTTGTAATGACGAGGACATTCGTACATGAGCTGTTCAGTAATGGGTTTCTGCAGGCCAGTCGTATCAAGATCAATTACAAAATTAGCACATTAGTTCTAACAAATAACAATATTATGTTCTAATCCTTTTGAAGCCTTGTGGTAAAACAGTGGTAGATTTGGCCATCTTTGCGTGCTCCAGGGATAAACTCTGAGTGATTTAACGAAAGACTGGGAAAAAAAAGTCCACCTTTATTCCACTGCTACCCACTGGCACTGGAGAAGCCTGATAGACATTATTCAAGAATTAAATCACAAGATATTACAATAAGAACTACAAGTCCTCAAAAGAATGAAAGTCTTTTTGAAAATTAAGTTTGTTTTTAGAAAGAACAGCTGAGAGCAGAATAAAAATGAGTTTCCTTATGATGATGACACAAAAAATTTTAACAATCACCAAATCAGACATAGATCAAAACTCAGGATTTATTAACTTATTTCAGTTTACAAAAAAACAAACAATTCTTTAGGACTTCAGGCTTTACAAAACCAAAAACATAGGACCATGGAACAGTTGTCCACTGACGCACTGAATACTGGAAAATAAAAATTAAAACACATAATGATCTTCTCTACACTTTCCTCTTCTGGGTGCTGATGTACAGAACTGTGAAGAGAGAAAAATGAAGCAAAGCATTAAAATCTGTAGTTTTACTGAGCAACACAATGACATCTCTGAGACCAATCTGAAATTTCCTGACACACTTGTTTTATGGTCAGTTGATGTGATCATGCACCAAATGAAAATGTCTCAGCTTTGCAGGGGCAAAGCATTCTGTAATCTCTCTAACAAATGGTTGAGAATATAAAGATCTTAATGTAAGTTATAAAACACTGAGGGGAATTTGTAATCAAATTATTAGTTAAGAGGAGAAAGTGGAAAAGAGCAATTAAAAAGTCAAATAATAAAAACTAATTAGTCACCATAACTCAGACAACTTTCCCCGTGTGTTGTAGCAAATACAGTTGACCTCCAGAGGTTTTTTTGTGTTTTTATATGGAGATCCATATGAAAATACATGTTTATTGCAAAGCCTGCTACTCAATAAACATGTATTCATATTAAATTGGTAGTCAGTCAAGAGAGCCGTGTTCTTTACTGCTTACTTTTGATGCTCAGTGCTGTTTGCAGTCACCCCACCCTCCACTTCCCATGGCTGACCACAAATAAATTCTCTGTGGGGAAACACTGACCCACTGAAGCAGACTTCATCGTGAGCACATTTTTCTTCTTAGAGATAAAATGTTGAATCATTAGTTATTATGGGATCCTCTGTAGCAGAGTAAAACTGCACATTTTATTAAGCAGCAGCTGGGTAAAGTGATTGTTAGTTTAGTTATTATTATTTTTAATTTATCTGTGGCTGTTGGCCCTTTTTATTACACACTGAACACTCCACTGGCCAACATGATTCACACTCAAGAGGGATTCATACAATAGATCTAATACATGGCTGCCTTAAAGTAAATGTTGTGACTGTAGTGCAATCATTAATTCATCAAAGATGAATAGCTGCCCAGTGTTAAAGAAAAAAAAAGTAGGAGAGCTCCCAGTGTCTGTTGCTTTGTGGTTCCCACATTATCAATATTCCAGGACAATGACTATTTCATGGATTTAAAAGGGACAGTTCAAAAAAAGTTTTTAAAGAAATGATACCAGTTATCAGGGGAAAAAAACAAGTTTAACATCTTGTTATTAATGGCATCCTTGAATTTTCTACCTTTCTAGTCTAGACTAGGTTTCTAGAAAAAAGCCTGTTAGAAACTCAATGTATCAACTAATATGTATTTAGTTAGAGGGGGGAGTCACCGTAATATATCCTTCTGGGCTACTCATAATTAAACTGCTCAAATAATAGCTCCTTTTAGTTTGGTATGACCTTGTTGTAGACTAAATAGAATACCAGGTAATTTTAAACTAACACACTCTGCCAGTTTAACATCTCTGCATGCATACACAATATTGCTTATAACTTGGCTTCCCTGCTTTTCTCAACAGAACAAAACCGTACATGTGTTGGATGTAAACTAATTTGGACGTCTGTGTCTACAAACTTTCCTCAGAGAGAGTATGTTTCTACAGCTCACCAAGCAGGTAACTTTTCTCAATTACCTGGCTACTCTAAAATGTTTTTAGAGCACTGGTGTATGTGATAATTGGGCCAAAATTTCACTATAGTAGTAACTGATTTTTGTAGTTTTGTTGTTGTTTACATCACTAACTGAAAAGCTGCTCTCAAAAAGGAATATGTGAAGAAACTAGCTTTATAAACACTAATGTACATTCTCATTTAAAACTAAGACTACACAAATCTTTTTAGTCATGTCTTCATCTTCAGTGAAGTTTGCACAGAAATGATAAAATAATCACTGAGTAATGATGGAGTGTACATGTGGATGTGAGAGAGCACTGCTTACGTATGAGGAGTAAGAGTAAAGCTCAAGTAAGACATGCTATGTTGTGAGAACACAATTGATGTGACATGTAATACGTGTGCACATATGTCAAAGGAAGAAAACAATCACACATTTCAGTTCAAGACAATCACCACCACCTCAAATCTTAAAGCACCACAATGTATATAACAGTAAAATAAACTTGATCATCTTACCATTGTTTCCTCTTAGAAAAGCATCTCCATACTTGTTCTTGAGCTGCCCGTTGACATACTCCTCTGTCTGCTCTATGGCAATGTTCATGTAACCATCCAGGCAGGCCAGGACACCTGCAGACAGACATTAATGAGTTAAAGTAAACTTCATAACTTTTTATGTAGCATTACGGAAACAACTGGTAAAGTTGTGACATGCCGGCTACATTACCTCTATAATCGACACCAGAGTTCAGCTTGACGACCACCGGTCTGCCAATTATCTGCTTCAGAAAGTCACTCGGGGTCTGCTTTCTCAAACTCATCTTGACTGTGATCTGGAGATAAACAATGGATGTTATGTATGGTCGCTGCATGTTTCAGATTGCTACCTTAGCATCATACCAGCTAGCTATCATCATACCAACTAAATAACTAGTGCTCGGTAGCGTTCATGCGTTCAATCAAACGGGTGGGTTTCCTTTACGATGAGCACCGTGTGTTTCTATTTTACCAAACGCAAACACACTGACTAATAATACTGTGCGGACAGGTAGCGTTAGCCGCTAGCTGATTAGTGTAGCTAACCTGCTAAGTTCCAACTTTTCAGTGAATGTGTTTGCACTTAATTACGTACGAGGGTCATTGTCTTTTTAAGTACTTTGTATACGTTTGTTGACGTCGAAGCAGACTGAACTAGCCCCGTAAAGTTTGTTTTTTTTATATAGTTATTAGCAGTAGCTACATGCTTGGTAGCATTTCACTTACCCGGTGGACGTTTTCCGAACGATTGTGTTTGGCATGGACCAATCAGAGACGTGTGTTGTACGGCGGCCGAGTGGGGACGAAAAGATTAGAGAAATACATCAGCCAGACAAGTTACAGAGACAAAGTCACTGCATGTACATTGTACAGTATGTACAGTATGACGTGTCGTTGTGTTTAAAAACATTTTAATTCATCAGATATTCAATTTGGAACACAGTGGCACTGTATCGATGCAGGTTACCGTGAAGCACCGTGAAGTGTTGTCCGTCTATCCAAATCCTAATACAGTAGGCTTTTTCTTCTGTGCCATAGCTTCCCATTGTTGTCCAAAAACTATATATAGAAAAAGAAAGAAAAAAAACATTAGTACTACATCCTTGCACTGGGTGACAATTTCCCTCATTTAAATGACCACGAGCACTGTAGTTTATTTTGACACTTCCACTGTCCTGCTACTGTAAAAACTCACCAAACTGACAAATCTGTGCGGGACCAAAATTCAATATTCATCCAGTATGCCATTTATTATGGTGTCAGGCCGTTATTTAACCTTTAAAAAGAAGAGGGGAAAAAACATATCAACCTAGTTCTACAGATTTACATCCTCGGTAGGAAAAAATGTGGTTCAGGCTCAATACAGAATATTGCAAGCCATTGTCCTTTAAGTATTCTAAAATACAAAAGCAATAGGGTGATCAGCAGTGAACTTGCAGTTGTATTCTTTAAATTTGGTTTATATTTATTGCTTAGTTGTATAGGTTATTGTACACCTCAGCTATTTGAAAATGATCAGGAGAAATGGTTAGAATAAATATTAAGCAAACCAAAAGAGAATGTTGTGTGTTATTATGCACACTTCCATCCTTAGCAATATGTCACCCCTAATTTGACCAGAGCTCAGAGGTCTGTTTGTGCTCAGTTAAGATCTGGCATTCTGACTCTTCCATTCTGTCTCAGGACTGAGGAGGACAGAAAGTGTTGTCTGTGTGATTTGGATGAGGTTGAGAATGAAGTATATATTCTACTGTCCATTTTATTATGATCTTAGAATGAAACCTTTCCTGAAAATGTATTTTGGACATGTTTGATATGTCAGATGAATTTAGATAACAGTGCATGTTCACATATAGGACATCTGATCGGCTTGTGTTAAATACCTATTTACCTATGTAAGCAGTACCATTTTATGTTCTGCCTAAGATGTAGTGTTTTGTAAGTAAGTGTGCATATGACAACACTTTATCACAGCTCCAAATATTGATATCCAGATATTTTAGGGAAAATCTACAATAACAGACTTTTCCTCTCAGTAATTTAGAAGTGTGTGTTTCATATTTCGGAATTTCTCCTCACATAATTAGCCATCTCATGAGATCATGACCACAGCTAGACATTTTTAGCCTCTGGTTGTGTAGAGTCAGTCTTAAAAACAAACAAAATCACAGCTGGAAACAGAATTAGCAAAGTCAATTTCAGCCAAAAACAACAACAAGACCAAAACTGAATAAAAATCAAATAAAAACAGAAACAAAACTGCTGTTGTGGTAAATGACACAACATTATCTTAATTTTAAAAAACCACATAACAAAACTAAAAGCTATGTTTTGTTTTCATGTCGGATGTAACAGAGATCAATTAAATTAACTAATCATTTGTTTAAATTGAAATACAATTCTTATTACGGCAGTATGACAAAACATCTATATGGAGACTTGATTAAAACTAACATTGAATTTTTCCTAGCCTTGTTGTATCTTCATCAAAGCAATTCCTGAAACTGTGGTAGGATTTTGTGCCTGTGTTCCTTTGCTATGCAGAGTTTTTACAGTACAGCCTCCATGGATCTATGCAAACTTTCACAGTTGTGATGGAAACTGGCTGCTGCTGGACAGTGAACTTGTAGCTGGGCACCAGATGTACGTTACTGGGTTGAGGTCTGACCTGCCAGCAAGGAAGGAGAGCAGTGTCTGGATCTTAATACAAACTGTGAGCACAGTAGACCTGCAACTATGAGTGAAGTCATTGATTAGTCGATTTGCTGGTTCCAGCTTCTCAAATGTGAAGATTCAATCTTTTTCTATGTTATTTATGATAGTAAACTGAATATTTTAGGGATTTAGACTGTTGGCTAAATGAAACAGTCAATATGAATGCATCACCTTCATTTTGAGGCATTACAACAAGAATTTTGCACTATTTTCTGACATTTTTAGGCAAGACAGTTAAAAGACAGAACAGTATATTGTTCTTAGTCAGGGAAAAGGAAAGAAAGACATGGATGATATCAGTATAAATATTGTAAAACTACTGAAAATAATTTATTTTTGCCAGATTTGTCCCGACATGGAGAGAACATTTCCACAGCTATTAGGCCCAACTTTAATTAACAGAGGCCTATTAATTCTCATTTGTAGAATTGTTTGCTTCCTTTAGCATAAATCATTATGATTCTACTATGACAGTGTTGCAGATATTTATTTACACTGTGTGTATATATATATATATATATATACACACACACACATTAATCTCTTATGATATTCCTGTTATTTTATGATAAGTGACATCTGATTTGATATGAATACAGTATCATTTAGCTTTGCTGCTTAATTAAGTGTCCTGGAAGTTTTAGATCTTTTCTTTATTTTTTCTGCTGTGTTGTGAAGGATAAGAGAAAGTCTACCATCTGATAAAACTCTGGTTGCTGGGTGCATGACCCAAACACTGCACAGCTTGGGAGGTACATGAAAAATGATGTAGGGGGGAAATAGGGATGAAATGGTGAGGTGAAAGATAGAAGAGGGTAGAGGGAGGGAGGATGTGCCAGTACATGTTAACAGAGACAGAGAGGTTGTGAGAAAGAGCGGGAGGGAAAGAGAGAGGGGGAGAGACAGAGAGAAAGAGGGATTGTGAGAGGTAGAATCATAAAGTACTTCTTGTGTGTCTAGACAGGTTGCTTGTTAGCAGGGCATGGCTAGCCCTGTGGAGGCTAGAGGTTAATTTGGTATCTGCTGCTGTGTTAAACTAAGGTCAGTACTACAAGTCCTTAAGTCATAAACAAGAGTGGTTAAGAGCCATGTATACACCTAGGCACCGGTTAATGAATATTCAATGAAGATTTTTTTTTTTCCCCTTGTCCCCTGTTGCCTTCGTTGTTGCTTGCTTTGAAAGAAATTTTGGAAAGAAAAAAACCCCACAGTTTATCTCTGTGGCCTTCAAAAATGACCTCTGTACACTTAGATTTACTTGTCCTTTGTTATCATAATACACGGCTTTAGTTGTAATAGAAAGTGTCTTTTTGTTATTTGAAATGTGGCAGACTAATTATACAGCTCTGTCCCTCACTGCACCAAACGTAACTACCCATAATGTGATTACTCAATACAGTAAAAACCAATAATGTAATAATAATGTAATAATAAAGTCATAGAGTTTGTGGTTAGAATTAAATTTCAACTTATGACCAAGGCTATGTCCTCACTGGCATTTGATGCAGATGCTTTAATATGCAGCTTGGTAACTTGGCGGGCAATAAGAAAACATGAGTGAGCTGAGCGCTCACAGACGTGGTATCGTGGTATCCAGGGCCCCTGAGATAAGTGTGTTGTGCTTGTAACCTGCAGAAAATTCACAGACGATGGATAATAATTCAGCTGAAATGGGGGTTAATTGTAAACATTGACACTGTGGTCTAAAATCATCGTCAACATCGCATCCCCTTTCACCACAGATTACATGTCAGTGATGGCCACACACTCTGCTGCTTATACATTATTTAGAATTAAAGTGCGTAGGAGTACATCTCTAAAATGCCAAGCCTTTTTTACAGTCCCTGTAATAGCAGGTGAATACGTAAGCATTAGTAGGCTTTGTTTTGCCTCCAGTTTCTAATTGTTGACAGACAGCATTTATAATATTAATTAACAACAAACTGTAAAAACTAATTTCATTATTAATTAGGCTGATTTACTTGTATATCAGTTTATTTCCTCTCCTTTCCTGAGGACCTCACTGTTTGAATTTTTGTTACACTCAGACTTAATCATAATCATTTCAGTTTAATGTAGTAAATGTTCTTGTTTTGTTTTAGGCATTTTTTTCTGGCCTAATGTATTATAATTTTACAATAGTTATATTCTAAACATTTATTTATTATCTATATATCTATCTATACCCCAGCTGACATTGGGTGAGAGGCAGGGTACACCCTGGACAGATCTCCAGTTCATTGCAGGGCCAACATATATTGACAAACATCCATTCACACTCACATTCAGTGTTAACATTAAATTTATTATTAGCATCATTACAATCAGAAGTTATTGAACAAATTATGTAATTATCATATTATCAATTATGTAATTATTTGTAACTGCATTTCTCTCATTTCGGTCTGGTTCTTCTACACATCAGCACTATAAGGCCACATTCCTTAAACATCATGCCAAAAAAAAAAAAAAAAAAAAAAAAAAAAACCCATCTAAAACATCAATGTCTGGCCGAAAAGTGAGTGACGTGACTTTCCATCAAAAATGCTCTGACCATCCAGTACAGGAGTTGTCAGCCAGAAAGCACAACAGCAGTGATGTCAATTTAGAGACAAATCCCGTCTCCATCTTCAGACCCCTTAACCCCAAGGGGCGGGCTAGTGAAATAGAAAGATTATGGCAACTGGAGATGCTATTGTAGGTGGGAAATGGGGGACTGGACCACAGAAGGTAGGGGCTCAAGGTGAGTGGGAATGAGAAGGAGGGAGCGCATCCCTCTTGTATCCAAAAGCAATATGCAGGAAGGGGGTGGGGGAGGGGATCAGTGGTGCAGGATGAGGAGAAAGTCGAGACTGCATTGACCCTTCTGAAGCCAGGTTTTCTCTTCGGGTCAAGCTTGATATGGAGAAGATAATGGAAAAGCTTCGGGGAGTTTTCAAATAAAAAAACAGATTGGTAGACAGAGTATCCCCGGTCTTGCTTCTGTGTAATCCCTAACTGTATGGAGGTAATAGCTTGGAAGTGATGGGAAACCTTTCTTCCATCAAAAAGGGGCCAGGAAACCTTAGTTGCATGGCTTGATGCTTGGATCTGTTGCCTCTGTAGCGGCAAGGGTTGTTTTAGATGACTGACTTGTTCAAAGCTCTCTGACTCTTTCTGTGCCTGCCCTCTGTTCATTTAACTGTACAGCAGCAGAGGTGCTTACCAGAGCAGGTGGTCAGATCTTCACATTGTCTGTACATCCCATATATGAGTCCTGAATCCCTTCGACATAACCTGTAACTGCACAGCAAAGAATGAAAATTTCTAAGCAGCGGTGAATTACCCACAAGGGGAGTGCAACGAGTGTCCCTGTGCTATGGGTTTTGCTCCTTATTATTTCCGTGCCAATGACAACTTCCACTTAATGACTCAGTTGTGAGCACTGACAGTTGACAGCGGTTGGCTGGCCTGGGGGCCCCATGCTGGGAGAAGGGGGTGGCGTGAGGCAGACGAGGTGGGATGTAATCACTCCCTGTAATTTGGAGGAAATCCACTGAGCTGCTCACAGTCAAGATGAAAGCCCTCCTCTTGTTCTGTCTCTCCACAGCTACCAAGCTCCACTGCTTGCAAAAGCCTGAAAAGAGAGGTTCAGAGAACCAATTCTGCCTGGTTGGTGTCCCCCAGGGGTTAGTACTGGGACCATCTCAAATCAGCTACAGCCCTGGAGCCATGTTCTTTCCCCAAGGAGAGGCACCGCAGACAGACAGTCAGACTGCCCATCCTGTGCTGTGTGGCCCAGGCGCAGCCAGCCAGCACACAACTCTCCTGAGATCCTCCTTAGCGGAAAGAGAGTTCAGTGGAGCTTATGCTGAGGGCTCTGCTTGTAACTGGCTGTCTGTCTTTTTGTCTGACACCCTCCCATGTCACATTATCCTCTCCCACTTCCCTTCAATATCTCAATCTGAGGCAAGCAGGGAATGCATTTTAAGTCCAGTGTTCCTTTTTCTCACATTAGGGAGAGAGGGAAAAAAATGATTATACAATGCTTGAAATAAACTAGAGTCAACAATATGACAAGCTTGTGTGGGTAAGTTTACTTGGAAGCACCCTGTCATAAAAATAATTACGTGCACAGTAACTAATAATTACACTTTGTTAACCTCAGCATACTTTATTGTCTAAATGTCAATTTCACAAGAAAATTTGGCTCTGGCCATGAGCAAATTACTCAGTTTTGTCACACGATACCATCCTACCAAGTTGTCAAAGAGACACTGTAGTGGTTTTGCTTGATAGATGGTGAATGGTGCTTATACAAGGAGCCACTCCAGTGCGCCCATAAATATGCATCGTGACATTTGGAACAAAGCCGCTCGTCCTCTCTTTCCTGATGAGCTCTGCCTGCATACTATAACATATTGCCATACTGTCACACCTTGTGTTTCATAGCCAATCTCTCTGTTCATCAACTTGGCAGATAACCTCTAGATGCTGACAGATGATATGGGGGATGGCATTAGGGCTCTGTTGTATGCAAAGCCAGGATGCAATTTTCCAACAGTGATGCCTATACAAGTAATTAATAATTAATCCTTATTATTTCATGATGTATGTATTGTTATATGAATATTTTAAAAGAGTGTTACAAGATCTTCTTTTCTAGACAGTTTGCAAAAAGTCAATCAAATTTCCCTATTGATCAACAACAGGTCAGAGGTGAGGACATGTTCTCACATTGACAGACCATAGTAAGGCAAGTGCAGAAGAATGCTCCCTGTTCTCACTGTAGCATTGAGAACATAGCTGGCCTCTTTCTCCAAACACCTCATTGCTTTAGAAAGGAATAAATATCCAAGACAGCCAGGAGCAGTTCCTTTCAAATCCCACACACACGCATATCTCTCTCTCCTCCATGTCTCTCTCTCACTCTCTCTTTCTGTCATTTGACCAGCAGTGCTTCCTGCCACTGAGGACCTGTGACTCAACAGCCAGAATACAGCAACGTTCTCTTGCCCACCCTCTTGAATATTCATAGAAATAAGAGGACTGAAGCTCAGACCAATCCATCTTGTATCCAACCACATTTATATATATATAAAAAAAGAAGAAGTGTGTATGTGTGAGTCGGAGGGGTGGCAAGCTAGTACTGGATATCTAAATGGGTGCTGTGAGAGAGGGGGCGTGGGGGGCTGTTTTACACTAATTTCTTTATCCCTTTCACAGGAGTGCCATGTTACAAGAGAATTCCTGAGGCGAGCCAATGGCCCGATAAATCTGCCGGAGCCTCTCTCTCAATTTGTCTCCGTGGAATGTCAGCTGGCAAGCGCCCAGACACTGAGAACCTCTTTTCACAATGCGCCAATCTAACAGACGAGATCCCATGTTGGAGCTACAGTACAAGGACTGGCATGGATAAATTGCCACGTGCCTTATCTAGGTCTCTTTATGTCTAACTGTCTGAGGTCTTGCTCCTCACGCGGCCTCTGAAGGCCACTTCCTCACAGAACTGGTGGTTAACCTAAACGGCTGAGTGGATGACATTGACAAAATGCAGGTGTCACCAAAGAGGAACCTGTGATATGACACAGATGCTGTGTCAACCCATCTTACTCCATATGACCCACAGTGTGAACAGAAATTGTCCTGTTTGGTGTCGTTCATCACTGTGTGGCGCAGTCTCCCACATAGCTCGGTCCAGGTGGTGGAATGGCAGAGTGGGAGAACAGACCATGTTTGTGTGAAGATGCAACAACTATCTCTCTTTTTCTTTCTCTTTTATTCCCTCCCTCCTTCCCTCCCTCCCTCCCTCCCTCTTCAAACAGACTGCTGTAGCACTCTTTGTACTCTATTTAAAGGTTGTAGGTTAGCAAACAACAAGATGCCTTCCCACCTGTACCCCTAAATGAGTCACGAGTCATGAATGAATTCATCCATTTATTTATGTACAGTATTTGCAGGAAAAAACACACACATACACATATATATATATATGTGTGTGTGTGTGTGTGTACACAGATGAATAGGAATATAAGATAGTTCCCTATTGAGATATTAAGTTTTAAGCACCGATTTATGAATTATTTCTGTGTACCTCAACATTTTATTAATATTACTGTTAACATCATTGTATTAGGTTACAGAACTGTAGCACAATTTAAGATGGAAGTAAGTTTATGTTTATTTTATTCAGTTGGTAATGACACAGATTATCATTACCGGCTAGTATTATTCTTAAGTTATGTTGCAGTACAATTAGATAATGATAGTGTATGTCTGTTTAAACACAATGTGGTAATCTGGGCATATTAAAATATCTTTATTTTGTAAAACAGAAACTATCAAACATTGCAGGACAAAATAAAAACCCAAATGAATACCATCCCATCCTCTACAACTTTCAACACAGCCAACCACACAAGCGTATTTAAGGGTTCATGTTACTGCATGACAGTTGGCATGACTGTAAAAAAAAGGCATGTGCCAAGTGGAGCTGCCAATGCTCAGCATGGCTGGTTTTAATATTTTAATGTGTTTCATTACAACAGTATGGGCCAGATAGCCTTTCTGACGTCCAGACAATTGTCTGCAAATGAACAAGATTACATGACAAGCCCTGAATGACAGAGATACCCACTGCTGCCTACCCTAGCCACTTATCTGATGGTAGCCTAGCAACAGATCCCTGACCTGGCTTTGACCTCTACCCGATAAGGTCAACACCTGAAGGCTCTCCCATTGGAGGGCTGGCAGAGAGAGAGGTGGAGCTTGGGGATGTAGGGAGACAAAGGACTCACAGAGCAAGGGCAGCCTCCTCTGCATACAGTCCTCTGCTCCCTGCTGACAAAAATTGTTCATACAAAAGCATGCCAGACCTTTTTATGTAGGTTTGTTATACCTGTGTGTGTGTGTGTGTGTGTGTGTGTGTGTGTGTGCGTCAGAGGCAAACCAATCATATAAGACTGGTCAAAGAATGAAAGCATTTGCCAGTGCAGCATCTCCCTTAACAAATACAGACAGCAGTCTTATTTTACACAGGGTCAAAAACACTTTCCCTCTCAACACAGCATCAATGAGAGGAAAAACAGCAGCTGTAACTGCTCATAATGAAAACTATTGTGGTGACAAATAGAAGAGATGCATTATGAAGGAGGTGCTGAATGTGAAATTAATCGACCAGAGCAGCCCACCCTGATAGACATCCCCATTTCTCTATCATTTGTGTGCACACACACATACAAACTCTCTTGGTTTAACAGCAGTGATATGGAAGTTAATCCAAATTGTGATAGTGGCAATATCCTATTAGACTATGGCAATAAAATCAAGCTGAGACTGGTAACACATTACAGATATCAGAACATGTTCAGCACGCTCCATTACAATATGAAGTGACATTAATCAGCAGGGGTCCTCTTACACACACACAGAGGCATAAAACAAACATGCAAATCATACACACAGACGTGCACAAACCTAAAGTACAGCTCAAAAGGAAACATATTCATGTGCTGAAGTGCTCTTTCAGCATTGATATTATTTTAAATGGTAAAAAGAATTTATCTCTGGCCTTTTGCTAGATAAATTCAAACATATTGTAAAGAAAAAAGATAGTCAAGCAGCCAAGGGCAGAGAAGGAGACAAATGAATAGCTGTTCATAACACTTTTTGTAATTATTTTTGCTCACCCAGCTTCTGGAATAAAAAAGTGATTTAGAGGCAGGTGGCAGACAGTGTTACTGTCCTAGTGCTTTGTGACATTCTGTGAAAAATGTTCTGTAATTCAGTATGCAAACTGCTTGAGAAGATAAAAGAGCACATTGTTTTTAGAACTGTGCTTGCAAGGGGTGTGTCACTGATCAGCTCACCGATTCCTTTCAGTTTTTAGTTAGACAGGGGCTGTGTGTTATACTGTACATCTCTCTTTCTTTCTTTCTGATGTGCATATTCACTGAGGTGCTGGCACTGCTGGGGTATGATCATTAGCCTGTCAGGTTTGGCACCGCCAGCTAAAATAACTTGTCCCTGAGTCTGAGGACCCTCACTTCCCTCCAGGCCTTTTGCAAGACCTCTGCCCCAGTTCACCCAGGGCAACCTAGGCTCCTCCTCTGTGTATGTGTGTGTGTCGTTGTGTGTGTTTGCACTGTCTCCTTACTGCGGAAAACTGTTGAAGGTCAGAGGGCAGGAAGTTGGCCACCTGCCTCTGTCACACTAGTAAAAGTAGTAGAGCAGAGAGAGGAAGCAGTAGCAGGAGGGTAAGATATGACAGAAAGAAAGTATGAGTGAATACAGTAAGTAGGTGTGCATGCATTTGTCTGACAGCTGAATTTGCAAGAGGGTCAGGGAAAACCTTGAAGAAGTAAAAATCATTGCCATTTAAGTCACATCCTCTAAACTCTCCTGCTCTTTCTGATGTTTTTTTTTTTTTCACTGAGCATTTTGTTGACCTTTGTGAAACTTAGTTTATCTGATCTGCAGACTTTATGCCTGATTAAAGAAAATGACTGCTATAGGCTTTTGAGTTCCCTTGGACCACCACTGAATAACCTGGTACAGGGATCTCACCATTGGTATTTGCTAGAGGCGACAACCCTTCTCGCTCCCTGCATAAATGTGCCAACCGAGGACGAGAGCGTAGAAGGCCAGAGGGCAAAAAGGGAGTGAACCACCTGCTTCTGTCACACTGTCAGGATGAAGGCGGACGAGTGCAAATAGGGTGAAGTGTGTGTGTATGTGTAGGGGTTGGGTTGGGGATATTGTGTAGGAGGGGGACAGGTGGCATGCCGGACAGCGCTGGCACAAGCCACCTCAGGATTTATCACTCAGCGACAGTCACGGCTGGGCAGAGGACAGATGTTTCTGTTTACCCCAGGGCAACATCTGACTGGCCGAGCCTAACGTTAGCCCAACCAGCCCAGCTAGCCCGCACAGGACAGGGCCTGAGAGGATACAGGAGGGGGGAGAAAAAAGAGACAGAGAAAAGGAGAAGAAACTGGAGGATGTTCAGTTTGCCCCCAAGGCACATAAGCAAGTTAGCTCATTTCTCTCCAGTCTGCTCCATCCTCCGCTGTAGCACCTGAAACTCATTTAGCCCCCACTAACTGTTGTGCCACTATAGGGAGCCATTTTAATAAGTAGTAATAATGCCGACTGACAACATGAGCTGTTTTCAAAGCAGGGAACCTGCACCAGTTATTGGGAAGTGAAACAAAACAATTCTAATTGACCTCGAGTATATTCTACATCTTCACTTAGACAGAAAAGCAGTCACAAAATGCACAGCACTGATTGTGGTGTTATTTAAGGGGTTATTCAGTGAAAGTATTTTTGCATTAGTGTATGTGTGTATAGCGTGTAGTGAGTGTTCTACCCGGGAAATTTGAGAGCTGTCACTGGTAATATAGCTGGAGCACTCATCCCTGGAGCAATGAGGAATGACCTTTAGGTTCAACCCTGAGTGAGGTCATGTCAGTGTTGCCATGGCTACTATCAGCAGACTGTCCTGTTGCCAGCATTACCTCAGCTGCCTGGCATTGTCGGGGTCAGGGAACAGGCTGTGACCTCCCCATGGTGATCAAACTCAACCGAGAACAAAAACACCACCAAGGGAAACACTAGAAGTCTAGTGCAGCTTAATTGTTGTTGCTGTAAATGTTTAGCAGAAATCGTGACACTGGATGTAAAAGTTTGAATGAGTTATGTCCTGGAATAAGTTGGCCTGTTAAATTGAGTTTGATATTACATGAGATTTGCTGTCATTAATTACCACTAATGAGGTGTAATAAGCAGAGGGTTGATACACAGAGGAAGATTTAGCACTGATTAAACCATCCAGCATGAAAAAAAAGTGTAAAGGAGAATTTCAGCTGCACTGGGGTTGTTAATTCACAATATCTCTCTAACAAATGTAGAAACCCACAGAACAAAGACATTCATCTGTGATTTCATCAAGCCGCACAAACCAGAGCTGCCGCATTACACTGATTTAGTGGAATTATAAAAGAATTGTTTGCACTGCACTGCATTTTATAGACATGGTAACTGGTGTGAACCAGAAATGCCTGTGTGCTCTTAAAGTCACCTTTTCCATCTCTTACAACTAGTTTCTGGCATAAAATCAACAAACATGTATATTTATTTATATATATGTATATATATATATATATATATATATATATATATATATATATAGGACAAACTCTTAAATTTCTCTCAAAGTAGAATGTTCTATGAGCAGAACTATTACATATCCTGAGGAATGAATAAGTAGATATGAGTGGTTTAATTGAGAACTTTTCCCCCGAGGTAGTTCAAGAAATCATCTAGAGGTCTTGCCATATGCATATTTAGTGCTGTACAAAAACATACAGAGTCTGCGAAGCACAGAAACCTGAAGGATTTTAACCTTTTTTCTTCTGCTCTCATGGTTAGAGCACCTGTCCATAGACTGTCCATCTGCAGGTGCAGGTGAGAAACACAGCTGTCTACACAGACAGAACACACTCATTCAAGTCTGTTAAAAATTGTAATGTAAATCACTGTAATATTCACAACCAAACATTATCCTCTCCTCAGATGAAAAACCTAATGGGATGTCTTAATCATTTCATGCAGGAGATGCAATAATATAGGACTCTTTTCTATTTGTGGAACATGTTTGTCCACTCTCCTCCTGATAGGCCCCATTTAATCATGTTGTTCTGTTTCCTAATTAGCAGAAATGCAAAGTGTCTTTGTCACCTGTGGACAGCCAAGAGGGCTAATTTGGGCTTTTCACTAATTGCCACGGTAACGAGCCTCCTGCGCCTCCGCTGGGGGTGGGTGGAAGGCATGGCAGGAGGAGGACTGGAGGATGGAAGGATGGAGGGATGAAGACACAGCTCTCCTCACACACGGCCGAGGTGTGAAAGAACGCGGCAGGCCAACAGAACGCAGCCTGGAGGAGTCCAACAGCAGGGAGTGGGGGACAGCCTGCGCTGTGAAAAAGCCCCAACACCCAGCTGAGAGGGAGGAGGATTCAGCTCTGGCCAGTTTTGGTCTCTCAACATTGATGAGGAGATGACTACATTGGGTTAGGATAATTGCTGGACATTTTTCTGACACTGACACCTGTTATTGCCCCCACCTGATTTAATACTGTTTCCCACACAATGTACTTTTTTTTTTAGTAGACAAATTCTAGGTATAACTCAGCAGGCATTTTTTAAATTAGTGGCTTGACGTGCGAGAAAAGGGGGTAGGTGGAGATGATGATGATGAAGAAAATATACCAAATTCAGATGTATAATATTTGATAGTGTGATAATGAGAAGGGTTACTCTATAGTTAAAACTGTAGATTTTTATTATTACTTCTTTTCATGCAACTTTTATATACTGAATTGGTAAGCCGGTAAAAAAAAACCTTAGCAATAACCCAAGACTTTAAATGTCCTCCTCTCTGAATACCATGCAACACCCTGGATGTACTTTGTTGCTTTTGATATTAATATACTAAATAATCCATATGTTGAATATATACATCTGCTAAATCTCTGTCAAAACTAAATAATATAGTCAATATGAATCCACCAATATTTATTTTCAGTTTTTGAATTCTGCCATGCTGCTATTGGGGTGATTATTATTATTATTATAATTATTATTATTATTATCTTTTATCATAATAAAGGTTTGGTTATAGTGATAAATTGTCTGTTTTGGCATATGAAGCTTAATTCATGTTTTACATTCCTCTGCTCTATATATTCCACAGCGGTCAAACCTGTGATGTACATTCACGTGTGCATCATTCGCATAAATTACTATCGTCACTCACTATTTTATTATTATCATCAGAATTATTGAGGGAAATTAAATGGATTCCGCTAATGTAATTCGACTCCATCAATATGGTGTCTCTGTTGAATTATACCCTCTTTTGCTTTTTTCTAATACATTTTCTTTTCAGCAATACACCCTGAAAGCTTGGGGGCACCTTGTCCGTACGCTGCTCTCGGGGGCGAGCTCCTCGAATGTGTGCGTGCACGCAATAGTGTGTGTGAGTGTGTGCGTGAGTGTGTGTGTGTGTGTGTGCGCGCGTGCGCGCGTGTGTGAGTGAGTGAGTGAGTGAGAGAGAGAGAGCGTGTGAATGTGTGTGAGTGAGTGAGTGTGTGTGTGTGTGTGTGCGTGCGTGCGCGCGTGTGTCTGCTCTGCTGTTGCTGCCCTTTGATCCCTGCATTAGTGTTAGTTAGGGGCTCGGAGACACACTTGCACCGAGAGCAGCCATAGTCAAGACACGGCAACAACAACAGCGGCACCTCCTCCGCCTGTGTTCCCATTCCCCAACAATACACTTTAAACCGAGCAAAGCCAGGTGCACGACCAAGTCCCTGCCATCACTGGCGCCTCCAGTCTCAATGGGAAAAACCTTTTTTCTTCTTATCCCTAAACAAGGACGAGAATGTGATTAAAAACGGGGGAAAATGCCAAGGAGGAAGCAGGAGCAACCCAAGCGCCTGCCTTCACGTAAGTCGTTCACTCGATTTGTGCAATTTTAACGGCTCTCCGTGTGTTTTGCGCAGTAGTTTAGGGTTAAAGAGGTGAAACAGACAAAAGACTCGGCGTAGGTTATTTCTCCCTTTTTAGGTCCGAGCGAGGCAGCCATGTTGTTGGCGATGGGTAACGTTAGCTAGGGCAGTGAGTGGATAAATGATACGTGGCTTTATTAAGAGTATAATCGATAAAGGTCCGGTTCCGCTAAAGGTTGCGGTCAGTTGGCATATGTGTCGGTTGTGTGTGTGAGGGAATAACGGCCGAGCGTTTTCGGTTAAGGGGTTCGCCTCTGCTAGGTCGCTTTTCGGGTAGAAAGGGGAGGATCTGGGAGTCTGGCCGCAATAAAATGAAGGGTCAGTCGGATCAGACAAGCCAGAGTCTGGCTACCCATACCCTAGTGTTCCTAGTTAGCAATAGCGCTATCTAGCAACGCTCGGTAAACTTCATTTCCTCGGCAATAAAACGTCCAACTTTCACCTCGTAGTTTTTGCTGCTCCAAATCGCGGAACCGAATTTGTTCGCGCTTGTTTGTCGTCGACTTTAAAAAAGTGTGAAGAGGTTTTTCCTTTTTCTTTTTTTTCCCTCAAGCCAATGTATTTTTTCTACCCCTCCCAGTCTGCATGCAGGCTATGTCAGAGCCATGGTCGGTCACCTGAAGTTCAGGGTTTTTCCCCCCTTCCCTTTGCAGCCATTCATTGCAGACAGACTACGATCAATAACGCGGTTAGAAAAGGGAAACGACAGTTTTGCGCTACTACGTTCCTTAAAATAACGTTGACTCGCAGCAGAAACCCATTTCAATTCCCGTGTTGTTGATTTTGGTAGGAGGTTGGTTTACTTTTGTACATTTGACCCTCCGTATCTTGGATGTTCAGTATTGTGCCTTTATCAGTCCAGATAATGAAAAGCTGCAGTAACACACTCCGACCGCTAGAGGATTGCTTAGATGGTAGTGGGCAATGACAGAGATTATTAAAGGAATTATCCGAGAGTGACATTTTTTTTCTTGCTCTTGATCATCTCTGCTCAATACATGCGTAAGCAAGCAGCTCAGTTAGTCACATTGGTATGCAAATGTAATGAATAATTGAGTGATTCATCTTTAAATCAATGATGGCTTGATACATTTATCTTATGACACTGTCTTCTTCATTTTTTAAATGTCAGACCATGCCAGCTGTTCAGAATTACCAGCCATGATCTAAAGACACTTTAAGTGGTTTCTTTTACTTAGTTTACTGACATATAGTCCTCTTTCAGTGTCCAAGGCTTTGAGGAATGAATGAGGTCCTGCACCTGTCACTGGTCTAACATTTCTGACACATTAAATCAAATGTACATCAGTGATTCCTGTAGCTTCGTAAAATATACACAAATGCTGTTTTTTTTTTAAGTGGTTAGATCCACTGATCTACATCTACAACTGCTCAGGTGTTTGACCTAGGCTTGAACTTGGGAAATTGCAGAGGTTTGCTGGGAGGCATAGAGGTGGAGACTGGGTGACAGTGGGTGCAGTGAGTGACTGTGAGTGTATCTGTGTGTGTGTGTGTGTGTGTGTGTGTGTGTGTGTGTGTGTGTGTAAGACTGACTGAGTGACAGGGAGATATTTGGACAGTGAGCCCTCACTGATATGCTGCATAAGGAATATGCAAGCCACATGGTCTACTGCACAGAGCAGGGTCATGATATATAACCGAATATAACCCATTGCAGCCCTTTCACTAACACAGTGCATATCAAGGTTTTTTTCTTTTTAGGCGCTTGTCCGCTCTTTGAGTTTTCCTCATCGTTCACCAAAGGCTGTGTTTAAGGAGTGTATTTAGTGTACAGTGAAATCATGAAATGCAAGCAGTAGCTTTTTATTACAGTGCCAGAAACAAGGTGTGCGCTCCTGAATTTCCCTTCTTAATTAGTGACATTCATCTACTCTGTTTGTGAGTGATTTACTCTTTAAAACTATTCCCGGCATGTCTGCACACTCCTGTAGAATTAGTCTATGAATACAGTATGGATACTTTGATAAGTTGTCATTTATCCTCGGAATAAGATAGTGTCTGGTTTTGGTCAATTGGAGTGACTCATTGTGTAGGATTTTATGACATGTCACTCTGTTAACAGGGACACATGTATATTAATAGGTTTTGAATATTTTTATGATATGAGTCAGTGGTCACAAAATGTAGCAGAATTCATACCGATTGCATGTTATTTGTGAAGCAGAACATAAAAACATGTTTTAGCACCTAGTTGCCACCTCGGGTAATAACAGTTGATTGTCCATTACAACTTCCAAATGTACCCTGGAGATTAATTTTCACAAGTAGGATTTTCTTTTAAAAAAGAAGTTCTGCATTATAATGACAAAAATATTTAAGGGCATACTTTGATTATATTTTTAAAAAATTTTTAAATTGAAAATGCATGTGGTGTGTTTGCTAAAGCATCTTGATTTTGGACAACTCGTGTTTCAAAAGCTACACAGTTGAAGGGGTGAAAGATGTATTTGGCACAGCGTCATTATTCTACAGTCTAGATCAGTCAAACATGAAGTCCAATATTTTCCATCTTTTGGACATGAAAACCAAAGTGAGCCCATGTCAACCTTTCAATTAAGTTGCTTCGTAATTGGTCTGCAACAGAAATACTCCTCACCCACGTATCTGAAATCATGTACTCCTGTGTAGGCACTGTACTGGAGCACTGCTGTGCCTGTGTTCCTGGGTTTAAATGAAAGCCTTTTCTGATTTAGGAGTTGTTTCCCTCCTCAGTCAACAAACTGTCAAAGAAAAGTATGAATTTGTCAGAAGCTTTTTGCGCTTTGTTTTGGATCTTCCCACTCAAGAATGGAAGTGTCACCTCATGCCATTCGCTGTCAGTCTGTGTGTTTTCATTATTCAGCCAACAACACCCTGGTGGTGTGCCAGCCAACAAGCACAATATCGAGCTTCAAATCTCTTCATCTGTGGTGAAAAAGGGCAAGCTAATACACTGGCTTTAATGCTGGAGGTGCTTTATCTTAGCACAGACCCAGATATATGGGTTGTGTAGCCCAGTGTGCACTGTCCTATTGTCTGTGGCACAGCTTGTGAGAGGAGACTATTCTTTAAGTGTGTGTGCACGGCACGCACATGTGAAAGTGAACAGGCAACCCTTCTGTGTGTGTGTGTGTGTGTGTTTGTGTTTGTGTGTTGTGTGTCTGTGGGTACATAAGCCGGCTATGGAGGTCACAGTACAGTATGGCGCCTTCACTCTGACAAGTAAACATGACCTTTGGTGCCACAATGAAAACTCCCATTCTTTATGACCTTGCAGGGAGTTATTGTTTGTGTAATTTTGCTGCCTTATTACGCTCTCTTAAAAGTTAGGGTTGGTTAAAATGTTTATTAGGTCTCATATTTTGTGCATGTCCCTTTGTGATTTCAAAAATGTTAGTAAGTTAGTCAGAATAGGCCTAAATATTCACCATTGTTTTGGCACAATCTCTGCCAAAATGTACATATTATACGTTGTGTTGTCATCAGATCAAACAAGTCCCCTTAACGTGTCTCATATTCTTTTAATGTAAGTGGGTGAGACTGAGAGACGGTCCATATCACAAAGAGCATGAACTGAACTGTGTATTAGGAGGAACACCTGTATTCTTCTCCCTCTTCTCCTGGTTATCTGCATTTGAAATGGAGAGATTTGAAACATTTCTAGACCGAATTCTGCTCCTCTTCGTCAGCTAATAGCTGACTGACTGGGTGGCTCTCTACCTTACCGTAATGGCGGGTCACTGGCTCTCTTCCACTTGCTATGATTATAATGACCTTGGTGGGGCTGGGGCTTGAAAACATTGGATTAAGGGGAAAGGAAAATGAGGGGAGGTTTCCATTTCGCTCTTGGCATAAAATTTGTGGGGGAATTTCTGCCAAGAACCCACCCCCCACCCCCCTCACCACCACCGCCACGTCCCCCCCTCAAGTTGATGGGGCTTGGGTGCTCTGGCAGTGTCGGGTGAGTGGAGCTCAAGCGAATAATGATACACAGGCTTTAACTTAGAAATGAATTAAAGGGCAGGGGAAAGGTGGTGGATACTTCACTCACAGTACACTGTCATAGAGAGCATGAAAACCTGCTCTCAGTGAACATTCATATTCAGTGGACAAACTAGACTCTGGCTTTTTGTGTTTTACTTGATATTACCAGACAACACTGAGACTGATGTGAATAAACAGTTAGCTGGGCATGGTTTAATGGGCCAGGTTTCAAAGAAGTAGCTAAGCCTCGGGGTGTGGATCAATACTTGACTAACATACACGAATGTTAACCTTATTTGCTACTTTAGACAATTGGCAAGGCACATAGGCAGCAGGCTGCTTTATTATCATGTCAGTGATACATTTCAGGCTTTATACAACTTAAAAATAAATGTCTTTTAACCTCTTTGTGGGTCTGAATGTTACCCAAGAATAACGTGAAATAAGAATGTTCTCAAAATAACTTCTTTCACGTTGCCATTGAATAATTCATTTGAATTTGTGTTTTACGTACTTTATAGTGGCTCTAAGTTAATGCTATTTAGTAATTCTCTTCAATATCATTGCAGACCCTTATTTGCTGGCAAGTGTCACATTTATTTTTGGTAAGTTTTGGTTAAATTTGAATTTGTCATTTAATAATTGTCATACCCATTTTTTAAGGCCCCTACCCATGCATAGGACAGTGACAGCGAGGATGCACAGCTGTGTTCGTTTCAGTTGGTAGTTTTTGTCAGGTTAGTAACGGTACCCTCACCAGTGAATAAATGCGCTCTTTGTCTTGGCACACGGAAAGCTTTGTTAGTATTTTGATTGTTGACTGTTAACTAAAGTATGCCTGTCAGTTAAGTCAGTATAATCTTGAATATGAGCTTAAAAGACCCTCACTTATTATTTAGCTCCCCTGTTTAGGAGCAGTGTGGATTCATAGTAATTTAATGCATCACAGGGCCATGAGTGGTGGATCAGACAAAATCTGTGTGCCTACATTGTTCAGACCAAGTTATTGTAAGTTATGTCTCTGCAAATAGGCATAGTATAAAAAAACAAGTATAGCAAAGTCATTTAACTTGGTTTTAAGTCCTTTTCCAAGTGCTGTTTTAGCCACCTCCTGCTGCATATTTGAACATGGCTGTAATGATAACAAATGCCAGTGTCTATCGATGTGAATATGGGACCATGACAGAATATGGGATTCACACATATGATCAAAGATCCTACTATAATGTCCCTTCACATACACCTGGTATCATAATTAAGTTGGAGTAGTAGTAATATATTTAGCTTATTGGCTGTGTGCAAATCTTTGTGTGACTTAATTTCTAATGTTGAGAGTAAGGCTTGTTATGTTAGTTTCAGAGCAGAGTGTCCACAGTTTCACCCATTTTTCACCTATTTTTGTTTATTAAAAAAACACACATACAGTTCAGTATTTTTAAAAAACAGTTATGCCCACCTAATTATGAATTAAAGCCCACATCTTTGTTTTCTCTCTGTACTGAAAACATGCGTAACCTTGGCCTTAAAACTGTGGTACATATTAAACTCTGAATTTTGCATACCACTGCATCACTTAAGTGTTGCTCTCATCTTGTCCTAAACAACAAATTTTCTTTATTAGAAAATATTTGAAGTCACTGGAAGGAGACCTGAGAGTTTTAATAATTTAGTAACACAAATACATTTTCAGCAGAAGAGCTGATAAAGCGTTTGTATATGCAAGTAGAGACAGGCTGTGTCTCAGAAGTCTAAAGTAGCTTACCCAAAGTTGACCACTTATTTAATGGCAACAAAAAAGGGACTAAGCGTCTTTTATTGAAAGAAGAATAATGTCGTTTTGACCTCTTTCAATATAGGTATTTGATTGTCATGCGTAATTATGGCACATAACAACACTTATTTACAGTGGGAGTTATTCTCGGAAGGTTTCATTTATCCTGGCTTGGGTGTTGAGCTTGGATATTTCTTGAGAACCAGCTGAAATGTGATTGTATCTTTGTATTAAAGATGCTTATTTGTACTTTTTTCAACTTTTGCCAGATTTCAAACATTATTTTGTTAACTTGGGTTTATGTAAGTGTGCAGCTGCAAACAGTAAATATTTATCCCATTAGGTTTAGGTTATTTAATGAATAATAAAGAAGTAAATATATTCATACTTTATCATTGGTATGGTCGGTGCCAGTCTGCTGAAATCTTTAAAAATACATTCTGATACCATACACCAGTTTAGTTCAAATTGTAACATAAAAAAAGTGAAATGGTAACCTTTTTTAAAATGTTGAATCACAAATGAAAACATCTGTTTATAAATTGCTTAATTCAGTCTCAATGACTTAAGTTGGAATTCACTATAAAAAATACCTGTTATCTAATAATTTCAAAGTGCTTTCTCTGAGCAGAGTATCCTCTGCAGCACAAAGTCAGCTAACAGTAGTTGTCCTAATACCTCCAGTACAGTACCTGCCTGTCTGCCTGGTCTCAATCAGAACCCCCTCTGTGTGGAATGGAAGTGCCTCAGCCTTGGTAACGATTTTTCCCGTGTTGACAAGTCACAACATGGAGATCTACAGCTCGGAGAGCAGCCCTTTGGCTACGCAGAGCCCTGCTTGCACTGAGTAATAGCAATCTCACAGGAGTAGCAGGCTTTCAGCTGGCAGCAGTTCATACGGAACAGCTCGCCGGTGCAGCTGGGAAAGACAGAGCAGAGTGGAGAGGGAGAGAGGAGCTGGTGGTGGTAGCAGTGGAGATGGAGGGAGGGAGGAAGTGGAGAGGAAGAGCTGTTAAGAGCTTTGGGCGGTTTCTCTGTTGTTGTACCACACAAGTGCATCCAGGCCCTGCAGGACAAGCCTTTAACAGGCATGAGGGATGGAGAGCATGAGAGGAGAGGAGGAGGAGGAGGAGGCGGCGGCGGTGGAGGAGGTGGTGGTCTGGGGAGCTGAAGCCGGCCAGTCGTGCCAGACGCCCGCTCTAAACAGGGATGTGATTTATTGCTGGACTCTATCTCACGTTTCACTCCTAGAAAGACACTAAAATTACATTGTAGAGAGATAAAGAACTTCCTCAATTGTCTTAGAATAAAGACGATTGCCTGTGGGCTGTGAAGAAATTTTGGAGCATGTGGTATATCTTTAACTAGTTCATGAAATTGGGAAGCTTTTTTTGGCATGAGGTGGTATCTGATTTTAGCTTTTTGGCTATGGATTCTGCATTGATTATTGCATTTGGACTGTCCTCATAAACTTACTGTTGTAGAATATTATACACTGACTTTCCATAAAGCTGCTTATCGAAAACATAGTAATACAGACTAGGTCATCAGCATATGTATATTTTTCTAAGGGGCTTAAAATGGCTTCTGGCCAGCACGTTGATCTTTGTCGCCCTCGCTGAATGCACTCTGCACAGCACAGTGCTATGAGATGACCTCACTTCCTGTGTGGGTAGAGGAGGGCAGGAGGCCTCTTACACATGCACATAGACGTTGTCTCTCTCAAGCACAGCCTGACTCTAGTTAGCCTTTGGTGCACCAGCCAGGCTAACCCCACTCTCCTCTTGGTGTGGAAGTGTTTCCACATTGCACATTTAGGCAGTCAAGAGCAAGGCACAGGCTAATGTCTTTAACTAGCCGGGCTAACAGCTGTGTGTCTGCAGCTTTCTGGGACGTAGGATCAGTTTTATAGGGAGATTAAAAGTACAGCGAGGGAGGGGGGCTGCTACAGACACAGGATAGCAGGACCATAAGGCAGTGACAGCTCTCTAGGGAAACAATATATCACCTCTAAAAGGAGAGTGGAAGTGTTTGGCTGCTGGACAAAAATCTTGAGAAGTTAAAATCATTGATGTGATGTCATCTCTGAGAAAGCCATTGTCAGTGTGGTGTGAGGTTATTTATGATGCTGGAAATGCAGGTGAGCATCTAGACTAATTCAGTGTTGTAGCAGAGGCTTCCCCATTTGCACAATGTAGTCATAGCATTAAAAGAGCAATGTGACTCCAGTCCCATTCTTTCATTGTTTACCAAGGGTAATTGGTCATTAGGCCACTTGATTTTTTTGTGATGCTAATGAAAATTAGCTAATCAGTGGATATTTCATTCTGTGTGCGAGGAGCCCTGTAGCCTATGTTACCTCTAAGAGCCATAACCATAAATAGAAACAAATGAAGCTGGACAAATTAGCAGTGGAGCATAATGAATGAATCAATGTAGGTAGCAAGCTACTCAAAAAGCTCATGATTGCCCGTATGTTCCCACTCCCCACGAGTGTTTTGAATGGTGGCCATGTTGGTTCAGATTGCCATGTCATTAATCCCTCGTACTCTACAGGGGAGTGGTCAGCGGCAGATGTATTTGCACTTCCTCCAGAAGGTTTTCTAGATTAGCACAAATCCTCCCAGAAAAACCGTTTAAAAACCTCATTTGGCACGCACAGCCAGACTTTGTGCTCATAGCTGGCCAAAGACAGCCATCCTCTCCCTCTACATCTCATTCTCTGACTCCCCTGATTTTTATTTTTTTTATCCCCCACCTTGTGGTTCTCAGAGCTTAGCCCCATGTCGATTTGGACAGGGCAGTGTAATTGTTTGGAAACTCAGTTCTGTCATTTGCATGTAGCAAGCAGCCACTTTTCCAGTTTCAGTGGTTTGACCTTGTTGTACCTGCCAGCCAGAAATGAGATCATCAGAAGAGTAGACGAGAAGCTGACATCTCTCCTCCACCTACCCGTGGCTTTAAGTGATGGTTGTCATAGCAATCATTATGCCACAGAACAGACTCAGTGGGTGAAGGATGGCTTTGAATGCGGCAGCCTCAGGTCACAACCTGGTTATGACAGAACAGATAGACCTATGAGGGTTGGTTGCAGTACCCTGTCTGCACAAAGTAAACAGCCACATACATAGCATGTCAGGTTCATATAGATTTCAGGTTGAGATTGAAATTACTGAGGCAATGTCTCCTTTTTAAACCTTGAAGAAAGCGAGGCAGGTATTGGTATAACAGAGAAGGAAAGAGCAGCATGGGGCGAACAATGCCTCTCATTCCCATCAGCTGCCCTGGCCAGCATTTAACATGGAGATTGGAAACGGAATAAGCTCTCCCCCCATTCTCCCTGGACCTGCATGTAAATGAGGTTAGCGGTTAGCATTTCCTGCTGTGCCACAGCAATTCTTCTCCCTCTCTTGCTCCTTCTTTTTCCTTTTTTTTAAATAATGGCCTGAAAGTGCTCCCCCTTTCCTGGGGTAGGGACCGGGACCAATCCTGATTAGTGTCCCTGTCCTAAGTGACAGGCTAAAATCCAAGCAGGCACTGCCTTGGGCGCCTCTGCCAAACAGCCGTCAAACCAATACCACCATAAAAAAAGCACCCCTTCCCCTCCTCTTCAATTCTCAAGAAACCCCCCCCCCATCTTCATCGCTCCTCCGCTCATTCTCCCCTGCCGTCCTTTCTGAGCGTCTCTAAAAGACACTGCCTCCGCCGCTCTAACACACTGTCCCCTTACATACATACATGCACATATAGAATTATCTCTCACTCTCCCCCCACCTCCCACCGGACCTTGCTTTGTATCCCTGGGTGGACTGGCTGCTATAGAACCGAGTGTCCCTTTTGCCAGTAGGGTGATTTACAAACAATACATGGACGCTGTACACACTCCCACCTTCCACCCTCCTACTCTCTCTCACTTCTCTTCCACAGCCTCACAATCACCTCTGTGAGGAGCTTCAGTATGCCAGAAAACTACGCAGCAGGGTGATGGCCTGTTCTTTTCGCACTTGTTTTAAAGAATGTACCCTGTCTTCTTGAGAATGCTAGCGCGACGGCCACATCTTGGTTGAATGAGGTTACTTTGTCAACTGGAAGAAAAATTGATCTCACTAGTGTGTCAAGTGGCTTATAATTAGTAGTTTTCAAAACCACATGAAATGATAATCTGAGCTGTATTCATGACAGTTTTGCCTGATACAAAGCAAATACACGAGGGAGTTATGCCTGTTGAAGAGGGGACATGTTAATTACTCAGTATTTGAAAAGATAAAAATGTGAAAAGTAAATAAGCACTGAAAAATATTACTGTTATGTCTAGTAGCTATAAAAAACTGCTGAATACCATGTTGTCTTTTGGATGTTACTGTGTCAGTGTGTAGGAAACACAGTGTATGTGATTCCCCGTTAGGCAACCACTGCAGCACAGCTAATTGATCTGGTTATTTCAATCAAAATGTAATGCTACCAAGTACATGTTAAGTAAACTAGCACAAGAATTCATTGGAATTACATGTTTTGGTTACAATCTTAAATACATTTGTGCTTCTGTAAGCACAAATATGTCATAGGCACAATTTCTTTTATTTTTCACACATGTGCATGTATCAGCTAAAGTTTTTATTTCTACCATATGTGGTCTGTTAAAATGTGCTGCATGTGTTTGCCTGTGTTCGTTTCACAAAGAAGGATGCCACCCACATATGCCTATCCCTATGAGACACAATGGGAGAAGTCTTTATGAATATGAGCAGCTCTTTCTCACAGAATCAAGAGATTGGTCTGTGATGTAAAGTGTTTAGACACCACACGGGTATTCAGCCCTGTGCATTAGTGAGCCTATGAATTAATTTCCCCCCTAACTTTAAGGCATTTATTGGAAATTCTACAAAAGCCAATTATTTTTTTAAACCTCACAGGTCTTATTGGAAGGGGAACTTTCTCATATTTACTTATTAAAGTGTCTACTACATGCATGTAGATGATGTGCATCAGCTGCAATTATACATGGATTCCTATGTCTATGTGTGGTTTTTGTATTTCTTTTCAGTAATTAGGTCAGTTAGGTCAGCCATCTCTACAAGGGAATATGTCCTCTCAACAGCATCCTTCAGAATAGCCTGCTGCTCTTTAAAAAATGAAAGGATTGTGTTTTGGCTGGATACAAAGAGACTTGGCATCTGGCTTTTATCCACAATAATTGGAGCGATATAATATGACTCATGGTAGCAATGCAAATTATTACAAATTTTGGAAAGACAATATTTGGATTGAAATTAAAGCAATATTGTATTGTGTCTTTATCTCACAAGCAATGTTAAAATAAAGCAGTTAAACCTCACCCAGAGGAATACTTAAAGTGGACTAGCAATGGAAATTAATAATAGATAAAATGAAACATGAAAATATTTAAATAAGTTTGGCTCAGTAGTATCAAATGGTCAGCAGTTTCAAATGTTGGGATTAGATTTACGCTCCTGGAAGAATACTTCTTACTGACACCTCGCTGTTGAAGACCCCAACCTGCTCTATTTCTATTTCAGGGTTATTTCCTTACACTCCTTGGGTGAAAATCTGTGGCCCCCATTCATTTTCTTAATCCATGAGAATTTGTTTTATTCTAAAATTATACCAATATCTGCACTTACCAACAAACCAGTAAATGATGTGCCAGTGAGTGGGTGAGCACTACAATATACATTTGACCTTTGACATGTACTACTTTTTAAATGACTTTTACTGAATTTTAAAATGATATATATATAGTTCTTTATCAATTTTGGACCACACTGTAGTATATATAATGATGAATCACAGTTAGACAGTTGTAGCTTTGATTATGAAATTATCTTGTTGCTTTTCTTATGCACTTAATAGAGAGCTTCACATAGAAATGCTTTTGGAGATAAGATTTGTGCCCAGCTTTTTTGGACATGCATCCCCTTTTTCAAAGTGTCGCCCTTAGATTATTTACCAGCGTTGTAAAGCACATTTAAGAAATAAAAAACATGACTCATCGTTACCTAAAACACTGCAAGCAGTGAATAAGTCATTCATAATAAAAAAAAAATTGGCACAGAGTTTGACAGTACAGATTATTCAGTGGCCCAAGGCCAGGAAGAAATTGACCCAGGCCAGTTTATTGGTCAAACCAGAGTCATAGGAATACCAGTATGCTGGTTTAAGTATTTCTCACACGATATCCATGACCACTTGCAGCTAATTCACCCATGACTACAAGAAGTGAGTCACTCTTGTGTATTTGTTGATTATTATGTTGTTATGTTGATTTGATGATAGTCATGTTTTCTGGAGTCAAAAATCATTGCCATCTTGTAGGGATGTGATTTGATGATGTATATATTGTTGTCAATTTTATGGCGATATTATGTTATTATATGATTTTTGCATTGATATAATGCAAAACTTTCTATTTGTCAGTCACTGGATTAGCCAAAAAACTGACATTCTTGCCTCATTATTTTATGCATTGATAATTTGTTGATTGACTGATAGCTGCCACTGACAGTTTTGATGACAGTTTGCTATGTTTTGGCTTATCATTCTGAAGGGGATGTCCTGGATGTCACTATACACAGAGGCTCCCACAATCACCCCTGTGATTGGCAGTCAGTGTTTGCTTCAGGCATATTGTCACAGACTACTGAAGGCTAAACAGAGGAATATGTGAGACAGTCTCTATATTTTGGACTCTCCTATGGTGAATCCAATGTTGCAGAAGCCATTTCCATCATGTATTGCTGCCATCGATGATCTTTAGACACATGTAAACAAATGCCTGATTATTATGGGGGGTATGTAGAGGTCACCACAGTTACTGCCCCAAGTGATAGTCACCTATTTTCATTTTACATTCTCAACTGAAAGCAACTGCACAAACAGGTTAAGAAAGATTTCAGACGCGCTGTTTAGAGACTGCCAAAGGCAAGAGAAGAGTGGCAATGTGAAGCCATACATTTGCCAGGGCTGTATAACCTTAACTACGCCCTTAGTTTTCTGAATGAAACGTGATAGAATTTAATAATTTTGCAAACCCGTCCACAGATGAACATAATTTATATTAAAGTCCTTTTCAATTTGATGAGGCTGACATGTCAGTGTCTTTTGACTAGTACATTGCACAGATAATTGTTTATTCTTAAATTTTTTTTTTAAGTTTTTACTTTTTTGTGTGTGTCACAGTTCTCACCATTCATAGCAGCCTGTGGTGTGTTTGTTTTTCATCTGCTGGCTGGTTTTCCACAAGTTGTGAACTGGTGGGTAGTGTGCTCTACCAACCAGTGCTTCCAACACATTCAAGACTAATTTCTCATTATGTAATCTGTATGAAGGCACATGAATGCGTCATTGTGCTTTTTCATTTGCATTTCTTTGTAGACTTTTGAGGACAGAGAAATAATATATACACAAACATAACCTTGAAAGTCTCTTGTAATACAGTGCAGTGACTAGAAAGTGACTGCCCTTTGTCCTCTCAGTTGAAATGGGGATTGGTAGACGGAGATGAGATTTGACCGTGTGTAATGGATGTTTCAAACATTCTGATGCTGTTTTTGGGACAGTGACAGAGAATGTTGGCCTGTTTTCACTCAGCAATTAGTGTCATTAGCCAGTTAATGCAGTTTGATTTCAAGCCTGAGCTGGCAATTACCACTAGAATGATAATCCTAAACATTTAGTGAGATGCTTTCTCTGTTTAACTATGGATGGTGGATGGTGTATACAGTATGTCTATTTCTTCTTCTGATTAGTTCAGTCTTTACTGTAATGGTCTCACACCATATTCACACATTTGCATGTTGTATTGCATTGATGTTGTATATGCAGTAGAAATTGACTTTAGGTTTTCAGGAATGTGGCAAACTTATTCACAACTACAGGAACCACATTAACTGCACAACTCCCTGCAATTGAACTTGTAGCTACATGGCTACAAATAAATCCATGTACAGCTGTCACATACTGGTCTGTCTAAAGCATTTTTGGAGATGTGACTGGCATACTTACTTCAAGTCCAGGTGGATTTTTTCAGGGTGGGACAATAAAGTGACCAACATTTAGTTAATAATGAAAAAATCAGTTTATGCTGCAAAGATGCAATAGACATACCACTTCTCTCCCTCCAGCAGTTTAAGCCCATAGCTTTGATGACACATCTGAGGTTATGAGCAAGATATTTTTTTTTTTTGTAACATGAGATGCTAAAAATGGAAGGGAAAAATAAACCAGGGGGTAAAGTGCACTTCATCTGCAATGAGGAATTTCAGAGGTCTGGGGCTCTCAGTCGTCTCATTCTCTTCCAAGAACACTTCTCCTTCCTGTTTCACCTCTGGCATGCCGCCCAAAGTACCCACAAACCACGGAGGCCAAGGCTGAAAATACACAGATGGTAATTTGCACTACATTTCAATACGACTCAACCACCATTATATATAGCCCTGCTGCCTGAACCCTGATCCTCACTGAGAGTATTGTCTCACCTCAGATTCCAACTAAAAGATTGGCTCTTTATGTCTTTGTCACAAACTACTAGTTGGACAGGATAACAGGTATAGCTGGAGTTGAAATAGAGGAGTAGATTCTGAGTTTTCATAATGTTTGAATGTCTTAACATGAACCTTGATCAATATGCGAAGGATTTTTTTCTTCCCCTGGATCACGACATTGTGTCAACATAATTAATTGCAAGAAGGATTTTAATGGTTTAGTTTATTCTTGCATGGAAGAAAAATAGGTGTCAGGTTTTCAAGTCACTGAAAGGAAAGGCCTTGACCACCTCCTCATAACTGACTACATACAGTATTTAAGTATGTATGTATATAAAAATACTGCCATTAAACTGCTTAATAGAGAAGAGTTGATTTAAAGGAGAGATGTACAGGCCACCTCTACATTACTGAGTTCAACATAAGTAAATAAGTTACAGGCTCCATTGAATGACATTTTGCCTCAGTGATCACGTGTCTTGTCCATTCTCTTGTTGGTTGTCATGTTTCATCAACTTACTAATGGAAATAACGTGATGGATAAACTTTGGAGCAATTATCATGTTGCTCCTGTAAAAGAACAACAGCATTTAACAGATTGATGGCCCATAATTTCATGTGAAGGGGGGAAAATATATGTTTGCTAGCTCCCACACATCCAGCTGGACTTATTTAGAGTGTCTGTGTTTTAATTATTTATTTATGTTTGATATTTGTATTTCTGGTTATGTAGATTGGAGAAACAGGGAATGGGATGAGGGGAGACACGTACAGGAAGAAAAGAGAGCATGTTGGTATGAAAGAGATCAAGCAAGTGAGAGATTATGGAAAAAGGACGGGAAGCAATCCTGATCCAGTGTGTCCCAATTAATGGAATTACCTTCCTCCTCGGGAGGACTGTTAGTCATTTGCAGAGACGTGAGCCCGCCAGTAGAGCGTCTCTCCCACCATATTGTCCAGCAAGCGCTAATAAGGCAGTCCTGACCGCCGGGCGTGCTCATTAGCATAGCCCGCGGCCGTGGCAACCCCCGCCAGGCCCCAGCCGGACACTTAATTACCGCCGCGGCTCCTTCTTCACTACATCCATACTCACCACCTTCCTTCCTATGTCCTCACCCCCGTCCGATCTCCTTAACCCACCCCCTAACACACACACATACACACACTACCATCACACACTCCCAGTCATAGCAGGGACGATGTGAGGCTAATCATTTTTGGTGATGTAAATGTGATGGCTTTAGTCTTGGTATGTTGTGGCAGTCTTTTATGTTATCTCATTTTTTTTATGGCTTTGCGGTCAGCAATCTTTGCGATTTTAGTGATTCCTTGACCTGCACTACCTCTCTCTCTGTCTCCCACTCCCTCTCTCTCATTGCTATATTAGCTCATGGGCATGGCTCTCCTTTTGACATCGGCACAGTATTGATGCACCCCCGTCCAGCCTTAATCGGCTAATGGCCTCCTCTTCTTTCCTGCCCAGCCAAATCAACCCCTCCCTTAACCATCTCTCTATCTGTCCCTTCCTTCCTCAATCCCTCCCGCCTCCTTTCCCCCTATCCTACTCAGGCCTGGGGTCAGTGAGGCCAATTTTCATGCCTGGCTAAGTCACAGAGTAGCTTTGTGTGTGTGTGTGAGAAAGAGAGAGAGAGAGGGAATATGTTCGTCAGCAGCCTCATACAAGTCATGTGGTAGGTGACCTCCTGACCTACCTTTACTCCAGTCCCTTTGCTCTTCTCTTTCCTCACTAAATCACACTATTCCCTTTACCAGCGATGATTCTGTGTGACAAGGTTAGGTGAAGTCTTGCTATACTGAACTTGTATGTGCATACACACACACACACACACACACACACACACACACACACACACACACACACATACATGCACCCCTCACTGACCTAGAAAAGCCGTGGCCAAAATAATCCTGCCAAGTTCACAAATGGAGATTGTTGACTGCACTGCGTGGTGAAACAATGAACAAGTCCACTACCTGAAATGTCCAACTGTTTTTAGCTGTAGTTACAGGCTGTGAGCTCCCTGCCTATTTTTTGTGACAGGTTAACACAACAAATAGATTTCCAACACTGGAAGTTACAGAGGCACTACATCAAAATATGTTTAACTGCTCAGTGTACATCTCTGGTCAAGTCCAAGAGAGTTTATTGTGGCCGGTCTTGAAGCCTTTTGGCCCTCTCTTTATGTACCTTCAGCCTGCACTTTGACTTGTTATGGCTCCCTCTTTGTCTATAATGTGGTGGCGCTATACATCTCTCAGAGAGAAAATCCCCTGCCGCTGCACCACTGAATCACCCGCGTGTGAGTGATAACAGATCCAGACTACTGAGCACCCTGCAGCTGTTTGTCTCAACATGCAAGTCATCCCCGCCATTACACCGCTAAATGGTTCCCTTTCAGTGGCAGACGCTTGCCGCCTCGTCCCGTATCTTCATGCCTCCATCACTGAAGGGGGGGTGGGGGGTGCAGTTACTGTCGCTGAGCCAACCACTGCACCGGAGGCAAAGTGGTTGGAAGAAAAAACGCAGTGGGGGAGGACTTCAGCATTAAATCACATTCCTGGCTGGGTATTTGTAGTTTAAACATGTACGCACGTGCATATGTTTGTCCCCTTGCGTGTGGTGGGCATACAGCAGCACTTGCAAGTACGGAGCTCAGACGAAGCCCCCTCAGAGCTTGGGCCGAAGACCGTGACCTTGGGAAATGTCATTCCGCCCACGGGGGTGGCTCGCCGCTGACACACAAAGCCATGGTAGTGGAGTGCATCAGTGCACTGTAGCACTCTGGCAGGAGCCTGGTGGTGTAGTGTTGCGTTCTGCTGCACCTAACCCTGGGGTTTAAGAGTGAACCTAGGAAGCAAGAGAGTTCAGGCTCAAAGCTGAGACCTTGGGTCAGCAATCTAGTGATTTCCTTCTAACCACATTACAGCCATTAGCGGTTCTTTCTGCTTTTCGCATGTCACATGGAAATGGGTCAAGCCCTGCCCTGCATGACTCATTGGCGCTTTCTCCCTCTCCGACTCTTTCATTCCTGTTAACCCTACCCAGGTGGCAAAATGGCTTCAAGGAGCATGGGAAATTGGGTTCACAATCAGCACATTTTGGCGTTTTCATTCACCTTTAGAAAACTATTAATAAATGTGAAGGGTCATGCATGCTGCGTATGCTCATCAGTCTCTTACATCCTGCTTTGTTTGTGTATGTGTAGTCTATTAGACATGGGTTAGACAGTTTTGAAAGCCCTGAGGCCAATATCATGACATAATCTTTTGCATTGGTTTTTGGCATCTGACATTTTCTGTCAGTGTTTGGTCGTGTTTTTCTGTAAAATGTAAGATGGGAAAGTGTATGTGTTAGAGATGAGAAGATGTTGGGAAGTGTGTAAGCTCTGTTTGATATCTGTTGCAGCAGGAGAGTATCGGTCATAGTGGGATGTGATTGTAGTCACCTTTGTGGACCATGGTGAGCCATGTTGGCCAGATGTCAGCCAACTCTAATGATCCCAACAGGTTGCTGGGCTGGGTTGCTTGGCAACCATTTTGCCTTTGCCTGTAAACAGAGAGCAGACCCTCTAGGCCTCTGTCAGGGTCACGAGGGTGAAGACAGCTTTGGAGTGTGTGGATATACGTATGTTGGTGTGTGAGACATTTTAAATAAGGCTTTCATTGCCTAATGTTTCAGCAACTGTACGAGTGCCCAGTTTTTCTCAGTTGCCAGCTCCTTTTTATCAGATGTTTTATGAGGTTGTGTACAGTAACCCAAAGAGGAAAAAAGAAAAAAAGTCAGTTTTGACATTTTGTTTTGCCCGGGCTTGGGTGCTTTTGACATATTCTTATGGAGGTTTGTTAATATGTATCAGGAATATTCACTTTTCTTTGTTCGCCCTTGTCTGGCAAGCTGTAATGTTTTGCTTATGAATATTGATACATGAAGTGTATATTAATGACCCTTGGTGACCTTAACCCTATCCTTATTGGCTCCCCGGTGGTATCTGCAGGCTCATGAATATTAATCTAGTTCTGTAACCTCCATTACCCTAATCTTTGCTGTCTAGCCTCCCAGAAGGACCTGTTGTCATGGTAACCCCTTTACTAGACTCTTCCAGACCAAGGGTGGGAAAAATATGGTTAAAAAAGGACAGAAAAATCTAAATTACTCAAACATCCTGGATGCGCCTTCTGGAAATCTGCCATTATATAAGAAAGAGGTTGAATTTGTGCTGGAAGTCATTTTAATGGTCTCCTTGCTCAGCACTGAAGTGGTTTTTTGCACTTTAAATGGCTATTTGACTTGGGTTTGGGCAGGTAATTGTGTTATGAATGTTGAAAATTGTAGTCCCAGTTAGGCTTCCACATTTTACAGATCACTAATTGCTCTGAAAGATCAGACAACCAAGCATGGGAAATAATAAAAGTGAATAGTAAATACTAATTTCCAATGTTAAAAGCCATCTGCAGCCAGCCAGAGGCTATGACTATGCCCTCTACTTAACGCTTAGTAATAAGTGTTTGACGTTCACAAGTCTTGCTCAGGATACTCAAGTTTTTAGTTAGAAGATAAAGCCTACTTCACCATAGGAACATTGTAATATATTTGCTATAATACTCACACAGCATTTATTTGCATTCTCTTGGGGTAAATTGTATGTTTTCTCTCCTCTTCCAGATGTGGACAGCAATGAGGAAGGAGGGCCTGACAGCGGTCCTGTGGAGGAGGAGGCCTGGTTTGGGAATGCTTCTGACACACGTTCAGAGTCGTCATCCTATGGAGATACCCAGGATGAGCTCCTTCTGCCCAGAGGCTCCTCTCCTGATGAACGACCTGGAGTCAGCACTGGGTCTGCAGACCACGATACCTGTGGAGGTGAGAGCTCAATGGGTTGCCCCACACCCATCCATCGTGCCTCTTTGGAACTTCTTGGTCTGGATGGAGGTGCATTCTCGGCCCAGGACACACTCTCCTCTGTGGTGTCATCACTGTATGGTGAGGCAGCGTCCCGAGCCCTGGGAAAACCCCTCAGCAGTAACCTACGACGCCTCCTAGAGGCTGGGTCGCTGAAACTTGACACTGGGGACCTCCTGGGCCGGTCATCCAGGGGAGGTGCTGGAGGGGAGTCTCCTCCAATTGGTCTCGCCCCACCCTTGACCCTCTCCCCGTCTTCCCACCATGCCCACCAGTTAAGTGCTCTTGCCCGAAAACTGGCCAGTAACAACAACAGCGGCTCAGCCTCACCAGCCTCCTTGGCACCCTCAGTCACCAATATTAAGCAAGAGCCCCTTGACCCCTTTAACTCTGTCACTCCTAGCAACGGCAGTGGCTTTGTATGGGCAGGTGTTGCAGACAAGTGGCCACCGGCCAGCTGCTCCACACCCTGCGGCTCCAGCCTGTCCCCGGACTCTGCAATCCAGAAGTTAAAAGCAGCAGCAAATGCTGTTCTTCAAGACAAGAATGCCGTGGCCTCATCCTCAACAACTTCTTCCTCCTCCTCCACCTCTGCCTCATCTGCAGTGCCCGCCCTCGGAGGGGGTGGTCGAGGAGACGATGTGGTGCGCTTTGATGCCTTCAACTCTCCATTTAGCCCACAGTCAGCTAGCTCCACCCTCGCTGCACTTTCCAAGAAAGTCAGTGAGCGGAGCCAAGCCTCATCAACGGCAAGTGCTGCTCCTGACCACCAAGCCTCAGCAAGTTCCTTTCTCTCACTTGTGTCAATGACCTCCTCTGCTGCCTTGCTCAAAGAGGTGGCAGCCAGGGCAGCAGGAAACCTGCTGGCCGAGAAGAAGGAAGGTTCCCCTTTGACGACTGCAGGGGTCCTCCAAGAGGATGTGAAGCCCCTGATGGACAAGAACCAGAAGGCCCCCACACCCTCTACACCCACCCAGAGCCTAGAGTTGCTTTTGCCCTCTACTCCAAAGGGCAGAGGCAAACCTAGCAGCCAAGCAGGTAATTTATATTCACAATAAAATAGTAATATATGCATAGCAATCACTGTATGCATACTAATATTATACAATGGTCACACCAATACAGATAGGGACATTTTTGAATATTTTTCCTGTTAAAAGCTGTTTTCTCTTCAGTGACACAGTGACAAAACTCTGAAGCACACTCAGTTGTTGCCTTGTTTTAAACACAGAATTGGGTTACAAACAGACTTGCTACAATGAAATAAAATGACCTTATGTTTGCATAGAAGAGTGAGACCATGAGGTTTCAAGATCATTTCAGCTGCACTTCATTTATGGAAAGTTTTCATCCTCCTTCAGTATGCCCACTTCTTTTGAAAAATAATTATACAAATTTACCTGAAGTTCAGTATAAATCTTCCCCCTATCATTATACTTATTCCCATTCAGCATGTACCAAAGAAAAAACATCACTGGTTCCACGAAATGCAAAATAAAAATGTTACTGCTAATAGATTAGGCCTAATATTGTAATTTAAACACAATGCCAAATAGATTAAATGGCTTTGCTGTCATAGTGTGGGAGAGTAGCAGGTTTACTTGTCACCAAAATACTATCAGAGAAAGCACAATTCTGAACTTCCATGACATGTTTTCTCTAGTTTTGTAATGGTTTTGTTCTCACCTCCCTGGCGCTGAAGTAGTGTGTAGTGTAGCCTGAGCTTAACTGTCAGCCGAGCAGAGAGCACAGCCGAGAGAAAACAGCCCTGGCTGGCCTTCTAGTCTGGGAAATGGTCTGTGGGCTCAACGGGGGGTTCCGACTGAGACCTCACTGCCTTCCCAGACCAGCTCGTTTGTGCTCGGATGTGCGTGCTGCCAAAAGGGGGCCGTCAGTGTGTGCTCGGCACAGTGGGGAGCCCTGGAGTCCATATCCATCTCGGCAGCCTCCTCCTGGCTTCAGCCCCCACTCGCCAGAGCCCTCTGCACTGATCAGCACAGCAGACTTAAGGCCAAACACATCATACTTTCCACTGACTGGATACAGATGCGTGCACACTCTCTCACTCTGTCTTTCTCTCTCCCTCTTATGCTCGCTCTCTCCCTGTTACTCACAAATGGCCATGCAGTACATTCTGTAAGTGTGTACTCAGATGCAGACATATAACCCAAACAAGGGTGCACACAAAGATCTCACTCTTGCACAGGGAGAGAGAAAGCTTCAAAGTGCAGGCTCTAACTAAGCAGCCTTTAGGGAGAACAGAATGTTTTCAAAGAGATGGATGGGCACTTTTGAGGGATTGTGTCGCAACCCCGCCAAATCTAAAATGGCTGGATCAAATTGACTTCAGACAGATGAGGCGGTTGATGTAATATTCTGTGATCTGCATGCTAAAAAGGGGGTCTGCTCTAACCCGTGAGCCGTCAAGGTCGAGCAGTGCTGTAAAAATGCAGGTAGTTGTTTGGTTGCCAGACTGAAAAATGTGACCTTGATTATTGACTGTCATGTCTTGTTTTATTGTTGTCCCCTGCCAATTCCACTATAAACTTGTATTGCACTGTTACGTTCTGCACTTTATATATATATATAATATATAAGGAAAGCTTATTCCCTTTTTCTAAAACATGACTGTGTTACATAGGAAACAGACATGGTAAGTGCTAAGATAAAGGTACCAAACACACACACATTTCCACTCTCCTGTTTTATTTCTGCTTCACTCACCTCAACTTAGTGTAAGCAGAAGTCATTTTTGCATTGTGATCTCTGCTGTGCTTGGAGAGGTTGGGCCGCAGATGGCAGTTTATTGTTGCAAATAGGCAGTCTCGAGGTTTTACACCTCAGGTCAATGAATGGCTGAGCACAGTAATTTCACCAAACACTGATTACCAGATGTTTTTCAAGGAACGGCGCTGGAATACTTATGAAGCCATCCTGACAGGCCCTTGTAGAATTTGTAATGCAATCATGCCTCTTTCTAATAAGACCAATTAAACAGTAATGGATGCCGGATATGAAGCCAACAACAATAATCGAGATACTAAAACATGCTTGAGTTTTTACTTCCATTGTTCCATTGCTTCCAGCTGGCATTTCCCTTGATAGTTTTCACATTAGGTGTGCAAGGAGTTGTCTCTTGCAGATCTGTGAATACTGCAGTCTGAATTTGAATAGGCATGGTTTTTATTTCCTTTCAGCAATTGAGGTATATTTTGGCAACACAATACCTTTTTTTTTCCATACTCTAAAAAAACTAGATGACTACCTTCTGAAACTCCCTAATGTTCTTTGTAAATAGTAACAATGACATGTGGTCCCCTCAAGGCTCTCCTGAGGATGGTGGCAAACCATTCCAGTGTCCTGTGTGCGGACTGGTCATCAAACGCAAGAGCTACTGGAAGAGACACATGGTCATCCACACAGGCTTAAAAAGCCACCAGTGTCCCCTGTGTCCCTTCCGCTGTGCTCGCAAAGACAATCTCAAGTCCCACATGAAGGTGAGATCATATGGATATTTTTCATTTTGTGACCCTGCACCCTTTGTCATCATCTCTAATCAGTGCTTATTACGGCTCTTGGAATATAATTGTTAACATTAAAGGATAAGCATGCTTTAGTTAACATTTTAACATATCCTCTACATCGCATAATTAAACAGTACTGATTGTTTATAGTAGAATCACAGTGATAAATATACCTGAAAAAAAGCACAGAATCTTGTCTTTTTTAGAGAGAAGATGTGATTTGACATTTAAACCTGTCCTCCTTTTCCAGGTACATCAGCACCAGGACCGGGGTGAGACGTTTCAGTGTGAACTTTGCCCCTTCACCTCTTCCCGTCACTTCAGCCTGAAGCTTCACATGCGCTGCCACCAGCACTTCCCCCGCACAGACGTCAAGGTGAAAGAGGAGCTCACCACCGACACAGAGGGCGAGGGCTCCCTGATGGGTGACAGCGGCTCCGCGGACCTGAGGGGGACGGAGGTGTCCCCGCTGCACTCAGACTCTCAGCCGCAGACGTCCCCTCCGGTTGAGGCTTCCTCCAATCATGTCCACATCAAGGAGGAGCCACAGGAGAGAGACCTGTCCGTGCTCTCCCCCTTTAGCATCTGCAGGGAACGTCCCAGCAGCAGCGCCAACTCTCTGGACCTACCTGGAGTTGGGGTTGGAGTCGGGGTCAGATCCAGTCCTAGTGGTCCAACCACAGCCTCCCTCTTCAGCCCTGACATCACAACCAAGACGGCCACTGATCTGCTTATGAAGCTATCAGGTTAGCACTAATTTTATATTAACTATCACAGTATTTGATGTAATGCAATTCATTCTCGGACTCCAACTAACAATTGTTTCAATGATTATTTCAAAATGATGATCTGTTATTGTTAGGTCTATAGAATATCAACAAGGTGTTAAAAAAAATGTCCATGATAATGTCTGAAAATGGCCATTTTGTCCGACCTGCAGTCAGTAATACGGTTTTGAGAAATGCATGAAAAAACAGCTTGCACAGACACACTAAAAACTTGACTCCTGTAATCCATAATTGTTTTGTTTATTGTACTGTTTTCTCAACTTAACTTTGTACCTCCAGTCGTTGCAGTTGCACTTTTATGATAAGTGTTTTCACTTCTTAGAGACTTTAATGTGAAGACATCCATGCTGATCTGATGATGTCTTTGCCTTACGTTTTGTTTTGATTCTTCACTGTCACCAGAAATAACATTCGTAAGAAGTGTAAACAGTTTTATGTTTATCGTTCAGGTCAAGGCCGCGGTTTGTTTCTGTGAGCTGTTTTTAATGGATTTTACAACAATGGGAGTCTAAAATGTCTGGGAGTTAGTTCAAAACTGTAGTGAACAGACAGTTTTAGCTCTTGACTGTGGCAAACACATTAATATGTTTAGACTTTTCATGGGCATCAACGTGAGAAAAAATTTAAAATCCCACTAGTGTTATGGTTTAAACAGTGAATTGAATGAAAATTGTTGGCACAATATGTGCCAAATCCCACTGTGGAGGTTTCAGGTAGATTCAGACACAGACGCATGTTTTAGCCGTTTTTCAGAATTTAACTATTATTGTGCATATTGAGACATGTCTTCACTTGTACACAGGTTTATTCACAAC
The DNA here is from genome assembly GCF_001640805.2 of Lates calcarifer. Lineage (NCBI taxonomy): Eukaryota > Metazoa > Chordata > Actinopteri > Centropomidae > Lates > Lates calcarifer. The sequence continues at coordinate 6,807,815 of NC_066837.1, read as the reverse complement.
CTTTATTTCAGTGTATTTCCCACGAGTAAGATAGAAAAGTAGGCCATGGACTTTTTCACAACTTTCTCTTGAGTCTGAGTCTTGCCTTTAAAATGGTTAGGACAACACCAAAAAGAATTCAAAACTTGCCCCTAGGACACTGATTTGAGGAACAGCTGAACAACCAGCCCAGCTGATGCAGCAATGCAATATATACAAGAAGGATATCACCTACATCATCCAATTTTTGCAAATCTACAATCATAAGATGACACATCTCAATGCTGGGGCCCCAATCCACGTACAAACTGTGGATACTGTTAAGCCAAGCGCAGTTAACTGATTAATTGGCACCCTCCTTGTGTCATGTCACTTCTGTGATGAAGGTGATGTTTGAATAAGCAAAAAAGATGAAACATTCATAGCATTATAACAGATTCCAAGCATACTGTGAAGGAATAAAAAGACTGGGAATGTTCTTTCATTCCTACTTTTTAAAACTAAGGCTTCAGTGGCTTCATGCCTCTAAACATTGCTTTGCTAACGGTCAGCTGGGATGATTTTTTTTTCTAGTATTCATCAGTTAAAGTGCCCCTCATGCAGAAACAGTGTATCATTGTGTGCACCACCATGATTGGTAGCAGCAGAGTAGAACATGCACATAAAAATCAACAATCCAGTGCCACTGCGCAGCACTAAAGGTGTGACCTAAATCAGAGCATGTACACTATGTTCATTTCTAATCTTATGAATAAATGCTCTGTTTTGAATTGTATTTTATTTGCGTCCTAGGCTTCACAATACCCAGTTGCTATTAAAATTTTCTACCATTTTTTAAAATCATTTATCCAGAGTGTTGAGAATGTTAGATTTATTTTCTTTCTTCTTTCCTGGCAGTTTTAAATTGACACTTGGCTGCCCAGTAGTACATCCCCCACCCTCTGCTGTTAGCCTTTGATTAGCTCCACTGAAGCAGTTGGGAACTAAATGATTTGCTCAAGGGCACCTCGACAATACTTGTTGAGGGATTAATTTTCTTCACCCACATCCTTTCAGTTGTCAGAGGAGTTGAAGATCTGTAACCTCTAGGCATATTCCTCCTGCTAACAATTCTCTCTGTCTTTGAGTAAGTATTATTATGACTGACAAAATGGTGGCAGATTTTATTCTGAAGGTTCTGAGAGGATAAACTGAAAATGTCAGGATACAGAAATGGAATAAGGTGATCTGAAACCCTGCATTAAGCACTGTTAACACAGAGCTACTGTACTATGGTGAAAACCCTTGCTTAAAAGTGGAGAAATCTTCCTTTTCTCCATACTTAATACTAGGGTTTTTTTAATATATTATGAAACTCAGGATGCTATTGATGCCATGTACCTGCCATGTCTGTTCCTCAAGACAAAAAGTAGTAACTAGTATTAGTAATATTTCCCAATCACAAGGCCATTTAAAGCAGTTTAAAACTTAAAATCATTTATCCAGTTTATTTAATATAGTATTTTCTACCTTTGGTAAATTAACATGGGATTTTCCTAAGCTTTTTAACATAATGATACAGCATTACTAAATAAACATCCTAAACTAGGTCCAGGTCTTGTTTAGATGCATTTTGCCATGTTGCAAATTATCAAAGAATGAGCTTGGTGACAAAGGCAAGATTGATGGAAAAAGGTTGACCGAGGTTCAGTGCTGGGGTCGAGGCTACGGCTGCCACTCTTCCACTTAATGCTGTGTAATTAGATTGAGATCTTGAGTGAGGATGGGAGGAAAAAACCCTGGGAACATTAGATTAATTAAAAATTTATGCATAATTCATAATTAAAAAGGAATTCATAATTTGAAATGATTAGCGCCCTCAGCGCCATCCTGTGACCCCGCCAGGATGCACAGGGACTGGGCCGGCTTAGTTAACTCCCCCTCGATCTCGCACGCCCTGGCGCCACATGGATGCCCCCTGGGTGCCAGTTGCACTTCACTCCCAGACTGCACAATCAAGCCCAGGCAACTCCCAGAGGAGCCAAGATGGCTCCTCACAATGTCAGTCCAGTGTCAAGTGGCGGACATCTTAGTCAGGGCATCATTCAAGGAGAATGAGGGAGGATATAAAAAGACAGGATAAGAGGATGTTGAACTTGAATGCATGATGATGGGTTTTAATGAATGCTGCTTCTTTGATCACACAGTTCTCCCTTTGTTGGGGGGCGGAGTTAAGGATAGAGGGGTTATGAAACTGAGAAGAACTGGGCTCAGATCTTGGACAGACTTACCTATGCCACAGAGCGGCCAGGGAGGAAGAGGTGAGGAAGTTCCTCCTGGGACCTCTAGACTCTATTTCTTTTGACCTCCCTGCCAACCCAGATTGAGTGTGTACACGAGCAGCTCATCCCTCCTGCTTTTACACTGCTGTCTCAGTGGCTCAATCCCACAAGGCCTAAGAGGAAGGGAGGGGGTTGTATAAAAAGCTGGAGAGGGAAAGACAGAAAAAAGAGACAGAGAAAGTGACAGCAAGTGAGGGAGAGGGAGAGAGAGGTAAAGAGGGAGTTGCATCGAGTTCCCCAGGCATAAAAAGCCACTGAACTCTTCCTGACCTCTGACATAATAAGCATATCATTTTTTGGGCTGCCCTGCTTTCCATTGAGTGTTATACTGATACCCTTTGATTTTTATCCTTGCACGCTGACACAACCGTTAGCTATCCAGTGTGATCCACATTTTGATTCAGAGATGAAAGCCACCGAGGCACTTTGAAATGCACAGCCCCTACCCTGTGCCCAGTGGACCCTGAGTTAATAATGACAGTGGGCACTGCACACCCTCCAAACACCACCCGCACCCCCCGCTGCGGTGACACAGGCACAACGAGCTTGACCCTGGCTGGGTGTGAATAATTGGCATGCAGGGGGTTGTGGGAGGTGTTGCATCTGTCATGATGCTTCTGCAGTTGTCTTATTTATCTTTGTCCTAGGAGAATATCTAGCATGCAATGCTCTGCTACTGTGAGATGAAGCACAGGCAGAATTTTAACAGTGCACATGGAAAACCTGGAGTAAAGACTTTTTTAATGCACATTATTTTTGTGCCACTATATTTGAAAAAAACATAGGGACATCTATTGTATGTTTAAGTGCAGAAATACTTGGGCTTTGTTGCACCATCTCTTAGTTGACACTGAATGTTTTTTTGTCTTTAGTTTTGTCGCTTTGTGAACATCTAGATTTAATCTGCATGTCCCTTGCTTTCCAGCTCTGCATGAGCAGACACAGGCAGGCCTTTTGTGTGTGACCTCTGGTCCATACATCCCCACTGCAGCCATCAGTATCACTGTCCAGTGTCTAGCACACTGTCAGCTATTGTTGGGTTCTCAACCTGCCCCACGTAGCCCTGTGCTTTTTTTTTTCTCTGGGAGAAAACAGCAGCCAATTGTCAGAGGGGGAGCAGGCCGGCGTGACAGAGGTGGAAAGCTAATGAAGTTATTTGACGGCAGCCCTGGCCACGGAGCGAGAGGTGAGGCGAAGTGGACAAGCGCCTGGCAGTGAGACGGATGAGGCGCGAGAGAGAAACGTGGCAAAGGGGAGAGAAACAGGGAAGAGAACGGCGATGGAAGTAGCGTTGGTGGCAGGTGTCAGAAGGGTGTGATAACATGGAGACAAACTGATAGCATCGTCAACCCTGAGCCAGAAGCAGCCTTACAGTATCATGCACAGGGAGCTGACATTGGCCTGGGTACGGACTCACACAGGCAGGAAGCTCACAGAAGAGAAGCCCAGTCACCCAGAGATGCCCATCTCTTCCTCAGCTGTGTGTTCACTTCACAAGATGATCTGCCAGAGACTGAATGCTCATGATGCCATTGTGATTGTGAAATTCTGACAGACAAAAGGCTAAAGTGTAAGCTTGGCATTGTAGGCTGAACTGCTCCTGTTGATACTGTGCTCTGGCTTTTTGTTATTGAGCCATCAGCTTGGAGAAATAAAAAACTTACCCATTGGATTAGGCTACTAAATAATTCATTGGGCTCTGTAACATAGATTCTGAGTGGAAATACACTCTATTTATAGCGACAATCCAAAAGGTCACTAGAGTGGTGTGACTTTGTGTGTGAGTGCACGGCCTCGGGTTGTTTTTGTTCTCATCAGGCCACAGAGGAGAAGAATTTGAGAATCTAAGTTTTTGTTGAGTCTGTATTTGTCAGTGGCTCATGCATCACAGCTTTTGCATACGGTTTGAATACAGCTTGTATTCTGTTGTAGGTGGCAACACAAAGTAAGGACTTTTCCTAAAATATAGATAAGCATGTGTCTGTGCGGGTAAGGGGGATAGTGTATTTTTATGTGTGTTTGTAAGATGGTGACCAAGTGTGCTGTCCCTGTCTGATCCGACATGGCCCAACACGCTTCTAATTAGAGGACGTCCTTCCAGGTGCTGACCAGGTTATACTTAGCCTGCCCGCTGACATCTGACGGTGTGACATTTCCAGCTGGTGCCGTGTGCGACCCTGCGCCACTGCCCCTGAACTTGAAGGTCACTGCCCCCCCCCCGCCTCGCCTCTCCCCACCGCTCAACCTCTTCCTTCTCCCCCCTCTTGAACTACAGCCCCAGCCTGCCATGGTGTGGCACTGTGGCATCGTGGCACCGCATGGGTGGTCAAAACACCAGCACCTGTCCCCTTTTCCTGCCCTGTATCCCCTGTCCCTAAGCCCTCTATCCCTCCGGCATAGATCATCATTAATCAGAGGGGCCGGAGCCGGCACAGATTGATGATGCGAGCAGGGGGCGGCAGGCCTATGGCGGTTAGAGATGTTAGGTGAGAAGGTAGGGTGAGAAGCCGAGCAGATCTCTGCTGGGGCCAGAGGAGACTGGACAGCAGTCTGCCCAAGAGTGATGGCCTCTCTTATATCCATGCCCTGTGTGTGTGTGTGTGAGTGTGAGAGAGACAGATGGGGTGTATGTGCTGGGGTGTACAGATTGTCTGAAGTGTCAAGGGTTGAGTCAGAAGATGTGTAGATGTGCGCCTTGATGCCACACTTTGCCGCAGTCAAACAACATTGGCATTCAAATTTAGAAGAAATTGAGATTAATATATACTTTTTTTTAATTGAAACAAATACAGATGAACTAGTAATATAGCATAGCTTTTTGGGAGCTTCTAACCTGTTGGAGCATCTGCAAATTAATTTTCTTATTTCAGATTGCATGACCGGTCCTTCTATAACAGCATGATTTTAAAAATGTTTTCTGCTCTGAGGAAAAATTACTCTGAGGTGCAGATATTTTTACAATTAACAAAGATAATTATAGAAATATAGAGAGCAACCTCTGCCACATTTGGTTATTGGTATCTTATGTGATGGCCTACCTGTTAAACTTTGCCATAGCAACAGGGTTCTGCTTCTTGATTCATGTGTAAAACAGTCCAAATAATAATGCCACAGTTGCAGATACTGTACAGTGGATAATTTATTCTTACTTTATAAACAAAAACAAGGCAACATTGCAGAGTCTAATATGGGTTTTACACATATTCCCTACAAGTTTCATGATTGCTCAAATAAATTCTGCTTCCCTACTTCCCTCTGCAACATAAAACAGCCACAATAACTCAGATAATCACAAAAAATGTTATCAACTCAGAAGTAAGAAGGAGACTTTACATTCTTTCGTTAACAAGGCATATGGTGAAAATATGTGTTTAGGAACTAACACAAAAAATGGCTCCATTAGCATTAACTTAGACACAGAGTCACACAGAAAATCCACTTTGTGAAGTATTTAGTACTGTAATTTGTTCTGAAAAATGGTATGGTGCACCTGCAGTAAGTCAGGTTACAGTAGTGGACAATAGTTTCCGTTTTAACTTCCCCCTGGTTCCCATAGTTGCACTGAATTGCATTTGAACAAAGGCAAAGGTATCAAGTTACTGCACAGACAACTAGAATTTATTTTATTATATATATATATGTGTGTGTGTGTGTGTGTGTGTTGCCTCTTTGTGTTTTATAGCCATTTTAGATTTTCCACACTGTAAGATATGTGTCTGTGTAAACCTTTGTTTTAGCACAAAGTGTAGTGGAACTTGCTGAGAGCCACAAAGAGACGCGCTTGCCCCGCTGTTCTTTTCTTGGCGGCTATCGGAAGTTGCTCCATGTCTAATTATTAATTATTCATCTAAGGCGGATTAGATGTGGCCCAGTTTCTCTTGAAGATGACTGTAGAGTAGAGGGATCCATGTGACAGTTCACTCCCTAACCTAGGCTACACACTGCAGAGATGGCAGATAAGGCTTCAGCTGATTGCTATCGCCTTCCACAGAAGTACCAGAATTATTTCATGTCCTAACGTTTGAAGAGGATTTAGACGATGTCAGAGGCTAGAGGGAATAAGAAAAACCAGACTTAAAGTAGAATGATGCTAAGAATAAAGTGCACAGAAATGAATGGGATGCAGTATGTAGAAGTGTGAAGGACAAAAGAAGAAGGCTAGGACTTGGGAATTTGTTGCAGATGCCCTAAAGACTTATAGAGAAGGACAGCCATGAAGTTGCACCCTCTGTGTTGGCCCACAGTATGCCAACTGTGGCAACTGTTGCAGCAATAAGACTATGAAAATCCACTGTGGATCATTTTGTTCTTCCATTTAATCTTAATTTTCATGAATCACATGTTATCTTATGCATGTATATAGGCTCCTCTACTCATATTAAGCTTGAAAGCAAAATGTCTTTATGGCATATTACATTAAACTTCAGATGTTATTGTTTTTTTTATCAGTTAAAACCATAGTAAATTTCAGATAGATGCTTATCACATGTTGAAGGACCAGTAGTATACAGAATGAAATTTGTGATGCACGTATGGCCTCTTATCATTCCCCTTAGTTTTCTCCTTCTCCTGCTCTCCCTTGAATTCCTCCTTTCCATTTCTTCTCATTCTCTCTGTCTTTTCTTTCTTTCTGGCTGCAGCTGCCAACCAGAGGGAGACACTCAAGTCTCCATTCCACCTGAAGGAAGAGCCCAAAGTAGAGGAAGCACTGAGCCCTAGACCATCCTCCCAGTCCCAGAGCCAGGTCCAGCCAAGCTTCCCTGCGACTTTTTGCCAGGATGGACCAACGGGGGCTGCAGCAGCCACAGAGCGCCCAGGGCCTCTCAAACCAAGGGAAGGAAGCCCCATGGCTAAGAACAGCTTGCTGAGCCAGGATATCAACGTTAAGGTAGCCTCTGAGCTGCTGATCAAGCTTTCAGGTATGGTGTGTACTTATCTATGGATTTGTGTAATATGTTTGCGATAGGGGTGAAATGCAAATGAGTTATCTGATTCATCTATGCAGCATTCTACACACTTCTGTAATTACCTTGAAATCTAAGCAAAACAGTAAGATAGTGATCTTGGAATTGTGTATAAACTGGATACATATACTATATTCTCTGAGTTTGTGTATCACCATTTGTGATTAAAAAAAAAAAAAAACGTACATAAATATTTCCAGTACACAACAGGTCATGCATATTCTGTGTTATTGACATCTATGGTGTTGGTCAGCTGTTTGAGTTTCAGATCAGCTAGTACCAGCTCAGGAGGTTAGCTTTAGGCCAAAGGTTGTGTCACTGACATAAAAGGGCTCTGTTGTTGTCTACCATGGCACGCCTAACCAAGCTAAAATTGGGGGCTTCTCAAAGGTGAGCAAAGTGCACCTGTGGGGAAAAAGCAAATATGGTGGAATAGACTTTGTTTCTCTCAGGCCTCTGCTCTAGATGGTGGCTGCAAAGACTTTTTATCCTCTGTGATGATATTCGGGTCAGTTGTCCTGACCCTTCATTTTCTTCCTACCCTTCTCTGCATCAGGTTATTCCAGCTTTTTTGAACAACTGGTGGTTTTATTTTTTGTACTCATTGTTTTTACTCTTCTTAAGTTCCTCTACAAAACAAGATAGACAACTGGCAGATGATATACTGTATCTGCTTGCATTGTTGAACTTAAAACCCATCCCTGACTTGCTCGTTGTTCCATGACGATTTCTGACACGCACCATGTCTCAACTTGTGTGGACCGCTCTGACATCATCCAGCACAGCTTGCTTGCCTTCGCCTTTACAGCCTTTGGTTTGAGCTCAGCAAGAATGTTGGTAACAAGTCCTTAGGCAGGGACTCCAGCTTGCTTCTTAATTTTGTAGCACATTGAGTGTGCTTTACTTGGCATTATGTAAATGGTAAATGGGGCCTCTTTTCAGTTACTAAACATTTTGTGTCACTACTAAGTAAAGTTTAAAGCCACAGCTTATTTTAGCTTTCATCACTACTGAATGCCAGGTCTAGTTCAAGTGTGTTATGGACAGGTGTTTGTCCACTGTGGGCTGCTGGAGTGTATCTCTCAGGCTATCAAGAATGAAATTTACTGAAGTATGTATCAGTATGCACCAACACAGCTGGCTTTTCTAGCTATATGATACATAGAAAAGTGTATTTTGTGATTTAGCAGTTAATAGCAACACATGCATGGTGTATTCAAATTTAGAAATTAACAAAAATAAATCAAATTTTAGTTTAAAACCCAGCAGGCTTCATGGACTACTTTTACTTTGGAAACAAATACAGACTGATTTCAACATCAGAATGAGTAGTACACTCGAGTTGTCCTGCCATAAAATTTACAATGTGACATACTTGTGCAAATATGCATCCACAGTATTACAAACCACAAAGCAAATGGCAGTCTGATGGTGGCGCAGTGGGGCGTTACGCTATCCACGGCTCTTCATCCTGTGCCAGTGTGTGCGTGCTTTACAGACACCTCACACACCGGTTGCCATTGTTCTCTCTGGGTCGACTGGTGTTCAGAGTGACTCATGCTGGCTGGGAGCTCTGTGGTACTACACGTGTGCTGCTCCACTGCCTGCCCCCAGGTCACGTTTCCCTGTGTGTGTGCATGTGCTTTTGTATGTGTGTGCGCATTTGAGCAAGACAAAACATGATTACTACTTTAAAATGACATAAAGAAACAAATACAAGACATTCGCTTTTGTATGTAAAATGGAGAAATTTAGAGAGTCATGTGGGCAGTATATAATTCCTCCACTGTACTGCCTCCACCTATGTTCTTTGTTTCATCAATTTGTTTCATCCCTCTGTCTCCTACCTTTTTTGCCGTTTCCAATCCTTGCACTGACATTATCCTGCCAGTTTATTTGGTCCTCAAGCAGCATGGCCAGTATTTATCCCCTCCCATCACTTACACTAGCTCTGCAAGGTTGACCTAGGTTAGGGAAAGATGCTGCAGCGTTCATCCGTCCGCTGGCTCCCTCTGCCCCCTCACACAGTCCTTGGAGCGCAGTGCCGTCCATTGCCATGGCAACAGCGGGGGCGGTAGATGGAGAGGGCTGTCTGGAGTGACAGCCTTGACAAGAGTCTGGACCCTCAAATGACCCTGGGGGGAAGGGAAGTAGAAAAAAGATGGCGAGGAGGAAAGGAGAGCCAGGGAAAGGTCAATGCCGTTACAGTCACGTGTGATTACGGTCATGAGGTTCAAGGGCATCTACACTGTAACCTCTCTCTGTCCTTTGTTAAAGGTCAGCCCCAGAATACAATAACCCAGTAAGGATACTTTAATAGGGAAATCACACGGGGGAGTGTAGGCTAAGCATTTTCTTTGTTAAAAACATCACTAGTAGTCTGTTAAAAACTGCTTATTTCCTCATTCTTGCTTGTCAGTACAGCAAATGGACACAACCTAATTAAATTTCTGCTGCTCATCCTTCCTCGACCATGGCATTGGACAGTCAGAGCAAGTGGGGTTGTCATCATTACTGCCCATTGTGCTGTAACATGAGTTGCATCATCCCTTTAACTAGGTCACTTCTTCTTTCTCTCTCTCTCCTTCCCCCTCTCTCCTCTCTTCCTTATCAAACACTGGTTGGTCGCGTTGAGTCGCCTTGCTAGCGCTACCTCCCCCACATCTGTTTAAAACCAGGCTGCTGGTGTCTGGGGGCTAATTACGCCAGGCTAAATAGTCCCTGGCGCCAGCGGCTAACGTGTCCTAGCAGATGGGCACTGGTGTTGCAGGGCAAGGGGAACATGGCGTCACAGGAAGGGAGGGGGAAAGGGAGGTGCGGGGCCCTAGGTGGTGCCCTGGCAGACTGGCATCGTGTGGGTAACAGCCGTGCCACCCACTCACCATCCAGCCACCCTCACCATAGGTGTGAAATCACACTTTGTACTCGCTTAACTCATTCCACATTCCTTAGGAACAGGCCCTCCATCTCTGAGGACATTTTACAGGCCCTCTCCCCTCCACAGTGCTCGTTACCTAGGTAATAAAAGTTGCATTAAACAATTTTGACCACTAAGGAGCAGAAAGACCTTGAACCAAACTGACAGCAACACATTTTTAGCTTATGAGGTTCTTTTTGTTGACATTACAGAAAACAACAACCTAACACAGAAATGGAACAACATGGACATCGCTTTGAAGCCATTTCTGGTTATCACTCAAATGTAGGTTTAATATTAACTGATGTTTTACCCCTGGTTTGGTTCACAACTCTAGTGATGGTGAATGTTTTTTTTTTAATGATTCAGGATGTTTATATGGTGATCACAGTATTGTTTTGGTTTCATCTGTGTGGCAAAGCCGTTAGCTGAATGTGGCATGAAGCTGGAGCGTGGGTGGATTCCAAACTCAACCTGGTTTCTGACATGATTTACCCACAGTGTGGATATTGTCATCATCAACTACATAAACTGACAGTTCACTTTATATAATGTGCCAGACCATGTTGCTATTAAAATGCATTAATTAAAATGCAACAGATAAAGTGGTGGAATATATAGCTGTTGTTGCTGGGTTTTTGTGGGTTTCTTCTTTTCTGCAACAGCAGCAGCAGCCTGGTTAGTCGTGCACGGTTTCCTCAAGGTAACCACAGTGGATCATTGTTCTGAGTATACAAGCTACAGGTAGATTATACAGTGTACATCTCCTGCTGCCTTCAGGGACCAGTAAGCATTTAGTCAAAGGAAGTCTAAAAACAGTTGTTGGATGACTGATGCAGACAGGCTTTTTGACATTCTTGCTTAAATCACATTATTTTTTCTCCTCGTGTGTCCAGTGTTTGAATGATTATTTACATTATTTAGTATCATTCCTGTATGTAACTGCTGAATATGTCCACCACTTATTTCCACTGTAATGATGGTTGTCAAAAACAAATTTGTCCCTTTCTCAGCTATTCGCAGCACAATTTCAAACAGCCAATTATCACCAAAACATCAGCATCTTGCCTTACACTAGCTCAAGCTTACAAGATGGAGCCATACTACTCCTGCCTTTGTACCATGTACCATTATGCCCTAAAATGGTTTTGCTGTACAGTAACTCTTATTTGACAAAGAGAATGATTAATCCTTCTACTAAACTGACTAGTGTCTATGTAGTTTGAAACAGTTTGAAGTGTTGATTTCTTTTGCTTCCATGAGAAAATACCACCAAGTAAGTTTAGAAATAAATCAAAAACTATGCAACGAGAGCACAGAAATCATAATGATAAATATATATCTAGCCTTTTTTCTTTTAGTTAGTCACCCTAACACTCATTATTTATCTTTACCCTCACATAAAAGGATTCACTGTTTACTGAGTATGGCTTATCACAGTATACTGTCTGAGCAGTTCATCATTCTATTCACATCACTGGTATTACTGTACAGTCTTACTTTATGTTAAGCTCTGACAGTGTCCTCACCATGCCCCCTCAGTGTGGCCGTTCGCTGACCTCTCTTACTCCCACCCTCCCTACCTCCATATTCTGTCTCACTGGCTCCTCATCACTGCCTATATATCTATTTACAGAAACGGAGAGGTGATTCCTTTTGTCCCTCACTATATATGTTAGTTTCCTGGGTGCCTAGTTTAAATATGAGAAATGATTGACAGAACCACTAAGGCAATCACTTGACTTCCTTTTTCTTGACCTTATATGATAAAGTTTTAGAAGCCTTGGATCTGCTCTGGCTTGCACCAAGTGTTTTTGTTTAGGACTGCTTTATAAGGGCCGTATCTGGCTCCTTATGGGCTGTTTATCAAGCACAAGCACTGCTCTAGAGTCAGATGTGGCTGCAGTTTGCAACCATCGGAAGGCTGAACTACTGAGAGCTAGCTGGTCGAGGATCAATTGTAGCAGCAGCTGTCTGTGAAGTCTGCAGGCAAGGCTGCTGTGGCTCCCACATGACATGCAGTCTCCACACTGCAGCCTTTGAAGCGCCTGAACTCTTCACCCCTGTCTGAGCAGGTCGACTAGAGAGCAGGAGACTAGAGAGATTGAGAGAGAGAGGGATGGGGGCAGGGATAGAAAGATGTGGAATAACAGAGCAGGGAGAAGGGTAGACTAGGATAACGGGAGGGGGAGAGGTGGAGAGGTTGTCATTTAGGCTCTAGCCATTCCTCATCCTTCTGTCCTCCCCCAGCTCTTCTCTCTCATCCCACTTTCTTCTTTCCTCTCTTACCCTCGGGTGTTCTTTTTCTGGCACTGTTTGACAATTTTTTCCTTCTCTTTACCCTTCCTCTTTGCCTCTCCCTCTGTCTGTCTCCCTCACTGCCAGTCTGTCCAAGTTTGTGTTCCTATGCTGTCAATGCATCAAAGCAGCGCGATAGATTGACTTTGCATACATTAAATCACTAATGGTGTGTGGCTTTTTTGTCCAAGTGTAGTTACATATCCATCCTGGGTCTGTACCTTCCTACTGTTATACTTCTCAGTGAAACAAGCTGTCACGTCCACACAGATTCAAGTAGACACCTGAGGTCAAAGTTGATCACTAAAAACAGAACATCGCGCAAACCCCAGTCACTTTCGTTCTGACTCAAAATTTGAGTAGTTCTGCGTCAGAGGGAACAAAGTATGTATAGAATAACTTGGCACGCAGTTCACTTTCACACATATTCTAAGTATGCAACATGGTTGTTATTACATACCTAACAGAGCGCAAAGAAGCTTTAATTTGCATCTGTTTACTTGGTTAGGGGTTAAATTTGGTTAAAAGTTTTAACTCACTTAATTCTGACAGATCTGAGAGTTTGTCAGTATTGATGTCCATGCTGTGCCTCACAAATAGGATCCATGTGCATTTGTTTAAGCAGAGACATGAAGATAAGCAATAAAGTAAAGCCCAAACTGAAAGTTTATTTACCAAACTAACAATAAGAGGTAGAACAAAGATGCAAATGTATTTAATTGTCACACCTGCTCTTAAATTAACAAAAGGTAAAAGCAATTCACCGTTGAAACCTTTGGGGGGGGGGAGGAAAGCTCATAGGAATTTGGACTCAAAGTTTAAAAATTTGATTTGAATAGAACAATATACCCCAGACAAGTCAAATAAATCAGAGTATTTTTGTGAAGCCACATGCCGTCTTTAAATATGGACTTTGAAATTAAAAATGAAGTGGGGAAGATAAATAATAGTTCTGGTAGTTACGTTGGACTATGTTGTCCCTATCAAATGTTCAGACCAGAGGACAGCCAGCCAAACTCTGCTGAGGACTTCTACTAAATCTGGGGCACATTGTGAAAAATGTAATAAACTATATTCAATGAAATAACTTATTTCCCTGGTTTTTAATATTTTCCAAATCTTATCATAGAAGTAGCTCCATATCGACCACTGCTGTCCAGTTTTTGTCAGTAAAAAAACTGTATATATATATATATATATATATATATATATATAATATATATATATATATATATATATATATATATATATATATATATATACATATATATATATATATATATATATATATATATATATATATATATAATATATATATATATATATATATATATATATATATATATATATATATATATATAAATATAAATAAACATTGGTTTTATTTATATTTGTAGATTTTTACTGGTATACTTTGAAGGAATATTAAGAGGTATTGGAGCAACACTGACACTAAAGAAAAGTGATGATATTTATTGAGAAAGGGCACAGGCACGTTTGTGCATACACACACACCCACACACACAGAAACGCAAACACACATTCCTCCAGACTCGATTCTGTGGCCTAATGGCAGCTGGTGTATCGTAGAGGAGGCTCCTGCACCAGAGCAAATGACACATACGTGCATAGACACACAGGGTGCACACTCACTCACTCTCACACACACACAAGCTGGATTCAGGCAGACTGAGGGCTGCTTTTTATGGCTTCAGAACATTAGGTCATGACCTCGACCAAAAAGCCATAGCTATTATCAGTGTGGGAGTGAGGCCATATTTTCATTTTTTATTTTGTGACAGGTAGACTTTTGATCTGGCCTGCTGCGATGTGATGCTTTCAATATGGTGTCGGTGTGTTTACGATCAAATATTTTCGCTCCGTGTCATGTGATCTCTCCGTAAGGGCTCTTTAGGATGTAAGCATGTTTATCCCAAGCTCTGAAAGCCCAGGCACATATAGTATACTGTCCGTGTATGTGTTATTGTGAGTGACTGTGTGTGTTTTTGCAGCTCAGCAGTCCACTCAGCCTCTGACGTTAGGGTGGTGATCCAGTGATAGAAGCTCGCGTGTCCCTTGGTTGACCCTTACAGCGCGGTGCCCCCTACCCCTCCGCTCTCCTCTCTCACTCTCCTCCTCTGCTCTACCCCTCCATCAGCCTCTCTTAGGATCGCCTACTCTTGGCCAACTCTGGCCACCTGATTAAGGGATTAGTGGGGCTGATGGTTGTCAGTGTCCCCCACATGCTGGCTACTGCCAATAAACCAGACACCTGGACCTCAGGGAGGAGGCTGGAGGGAGGTGGGGGGGGTTACACTTTAATGCATCTACATAAACAGTATAATGCACTCACACAGATTCAGATCGAAGTAGATACTCTTGCATGTTCACACATGCGCACAATGTACTGTAAGTCCAGTCTTGGTGTTTCACACTGGCCTCCTTCAGCAGAGGAGTGGAGAATGTGAGGGGAGGGGTGGTGGGGTTAGCGCCGGGTTACTGTCTTGTATCTCCCTCCCTCCCTCCTGTTTCTCCAGCTCTTCTAACCTCCCCCTGCCCCTCCCACTGCTCCCGATGCCCTGCCAAATTCATATATCCCATAATCATGCTGAGTCGCCATGTCAGCAGCACTGTATCAACTGGACTGCTTTGTCTTGCTCTTGCTTGTCACCACACTGAGACACTGCCTCCTGCCATCACTCTAGTCAAAGATCAGCTACCTTGGATATACAGCTGCTAAAGGATGTTCCAACCAAGGATTTTTTTCCTTCCAATCCGAGTTATTTTATTTTTTCACATCATACAGCTGCACAGTATGCATTTACTGCAGCCTGAAGTAGCCCTACTTTTAATCTTCTAAATTTAGCCATTAGAGACCATTAGAGAACCAATATCTGACAGCTCAGTAACTCTGCATTAAAAAAATATTGTCTGCATCACAGTTTCCTTTTAATACTTTCCAGTATTTTTTTTTTTTATGGCGGCCTGTAGTCTTTTGTTTAATATCCGTAGAGAGCAGAGAGTCAGTGTTTGATTCTGCAGATCAGCTCGGGACATTCCTAACAGATGCCATCTCCCTCTCAACTATTTTTAGCCGTGCACACTTGGCCTCACCTTTTGAACTTCTATGAGGAGTGAGTCAACGGCTGTTTTCAAGCCTTTCGTACCATTGTTTCTGTACTGAAAAAAAAAACAGACTACCAGGAATCAAACTCTTACATCCAACACCTCTAGTTATCATAAACATGGATTGCTGGCTGCCTACAGAACATTTAAAGTGTTGTAGTTAGTATCTTCCCTGTTTGCTTCAGTGAACTACATGAGCTGCTGGAGTCTTCCCCAAGCAACGGCGTGACCTCCCGCTGCCCTCCTGCCCTAATAATCGCACAGCTAGATGCTAACCGGCTCAGCTCGGCTTTAACACTCATGTTTTGGCTGTTATTTGGATTTCCCTATTAAAGATTAAATTCCATTCATACGACATCTTTAAGCACGTATACTGGATGCTTGATTTACTTGTACATTTGGGTTGGTGTAATAGTCAAAAAGTGTTTTTTACTGGACCAATAGAGTATATTAATTATCTGAATACACCATTAGAGGGAACAAGATTATTTATTCTCTGACTCATTATATTGGACGTCTGTCCATCCTGAGAGAGAAATCTCTTTGTTGTTGTTTTCCTTATCCAGATCAAGGATCTAAGGATAGAGTGTGTCATATTTTCTACAGATTTTAAAGCCCTTTGAGGCAAATGTGTGTTTTGTGAACTTGGGCTGTATGAATAAAATTGACTTGCACAGGATTAGAACATCTGGCAGGCAATTTGATGGAAAAACACATCAAATAAAGCCTGAATTTGTAATGCAGGTACAGTGCAGTCATCTGCTTTCAAACCATCTTGCAGCCAAGGTTACATGGGATGCTGAGATGAGCTGAACCATAGGTTTACACGCAAAATATTATTCAGAATTTGACCTGCGCATTTCCCACTGCATTTCTTTCAGCTGAAAAGAGGTGAATTTAGCAACAGATAAATTATTTTTTAATACATATATTGTAAGTTTTGTGATCACCCTTTGCTGGCTTTTTGAGTTTTGAAAACAAGCAAAGCTGTAAAAAATTGTATCTTTTTGTTTTTGTTTTTTTTATTCCTCCATAAAGGGAAAAATAAACTGTAAATTCAGTATAACTGAGTCAAGTACAAACCCAGTATAAAGCGCGGTACACACAAACTGAAGTACATTTTAAGGAAGGTATTTATCACAGGGCTATTGCAGTATTGTTCTCGTTTCTGACTACTCAGTGTATTTACTTGTGAAGTGCTCACAGTAACCTCTGCTCTGTGCACAAAACTAGATCTCTGCTTTGATACTCTGTATTGGTTTAATCTCTTTGATCAGAGTCTAACCCTCTTGTTCGACCATCCTCTGCAGAGAACAACAAAGATGCCCAGTACCAGAAGGTGAAAGTAAAGGCAGAGCCCATGGAGGTGGACCCGCCCCCTGCAGAACTCACCCCACCTGCCTCTCACCTGTTGGCCTTCAGCACTTTAGGGGCGAGTGAGAAGAGTGAGCCAATGAGTAACCTCCCTGAGACGTTGGCCCGCCCCCAGAAAGATCTCTTCTCCCAGGACATATCGGTCAAAATGGCCTCGGAACTACTGTTCAAATTGTCAGGTATGTCGCTACAAGTCACATATCGCTGTCAAGCACAGGCTGTTCTCAGTAGATCCACAACACGCGCACACATTCATGCACAGCAACATGTCATCTTTCTCCCTGCAGCACTGCAGTGTAAACCTTGGACAGTCTGTGGTACTCGACTATAAAACCTACATGTTTCCATTTCCATCCTCTGGTGGCTCTGTAGTAAAGCCAAGGATATATGACATGTAATGACATCCTGCTTTTTACCTGTATGGCCATGAAAGTGACATTGAAGCAGCAGACAGCTGTTTGTATTGCTAGATTAAGACAGAGCTTTGAGGTGTATCCATCGGCCCCCAGAGAAAAATGTGCAGATGTGTGTGTATGAGCAAGTGTATGAGGGGTCAGACTTGTAGTCCTGGGCTGTGACCCCAGTTCTATCCAGCCTCTGATTGCTTCGCTTAAATGCCATATAGCGAAACAAGCTCGTGTAAAATCTCTTTTTTCTCTTCTTGCTCTCGCACATATTCACAAATTCACACATTGACAGTCTCTCTTTCCCACACACTCACTTACACACTCACACAAGGCCCCTTGGGGAGTGGTGTCTGCACAAATGCCCCCTCTTCCCTCCTCCCTCTACTCCTTTCTCTCATTCTCTCTCCCTCTCTCTCCGTTGACTCGTTTTCAGACATGCCGGCTCAAGCACACTTGGCTGCACACGCTCTCCCCTTGCACTTCCCCTCCCCTCCTCCCTTTACATTTCTCCCGTGCGGCATCTCCATGGCAACGTGGAAAGAGACCTCTGTCCTTGGCGAGCAGTGTGACGGAGTGGGGTGTTTAGGGTGGAGGGTGGGGTGGGTTGGTGGGTTGTAGCGAGAGGGCAGGGAGGGGGGCAGAGGATAAGAAGGGTAGAGAGGGCAGCGGGGGTACACAGTATGCCCACCCAGGGAGGCCGGGGCATCGCCAGCCTGGCAACAACGACACCCCCCCCCCCCTTCCACCTTAGAACTGGGTTTGAATGTGAGGGGGACTGGAACAGAGTGGGCTGCTGTCACACAATGAGCAATCAATATGAATTACCCAGAGCAGTAGGACCTCAGAGACACATCAGTAGCAAGGTCGCTCTGAACACTGAGATGGTTGCGGCTTTGAAATTCACTTCAGTACATTGCCTTGAAACTCACACATAGCTCCATTCTCAGGCATTTTGTATAGTGCTCTTTACGGCTGAATACTGAAATCCAATGGTCTGTACTAACATTAGCTGGCCACGTAGAGGTAGTGGCTGATTTTACAGTTATCACTTTACTTACCACTTAGACACCTCTTAAAATCATTTTTATTTAAGGCTCAGCCACTTTGTGAAAAAACAGAAATTGCTTCACCGTAGCAGTATGCTGTTTTTTCATCAGCTTCAGCTCTTCTGGAGCTCATGTATCTTTCTTGGGATTAGCACCTGGTATCTGTGGCATACAGAGGTGGACTTAGGGGTTCTCCATTTCCCATTTATACATGTGTCATTACAGGTGCATGCAACACAAACAAACACTTGCCTTGTGTAGTAATGGATTCTATAGCCTTGGCTTAATGTATGGTTGTGACCCTAAACCAAGTGCTCTTACATGCGAGAAGGACAGGTGTGACAGGTGTGCAAAGTTGTGAGAATCTCAAGCATCAAGGCTTGAAAACGCAAGCAATCATTGACACTTTTGACTAAATTCATGTTTTTATATTAATGTTTATTTAGGTGGATTTACTGCCATGTTTCACAGTGCAGGCATCACTCTGCCTACCCAGAAATAAAGAGGGCCTCCGCTAATGTCGGCAGAAATTATTACATTTTTATGAAATGTTATTAGGCTTGTTAACCATCAGGAATCGTGTGATTTGGCTCAGCAGGTGATTGATTGATCACATTGTACTTTCAGTTTGATGTAATTAATCTGAGCAGCACGTTGCAATGTCTGGAGGAAAAAAGAAACCCTCTCTGCGTTTTTAAATGCTGGGGAAAGTAGCAATAAACAGCCCAGACAGTTACAATCCGGTCTTGATGTGTAAGAAAAGCTCTGCACTGAAGGTGAGAAGCCAAACAGGAGTTACTTAGTAAAGTTAAATATGCTGTGTATTTATTCCTCCCAAAGCAGTGCCATGAAATATTTGAATAAACACATTTTATCATGATAAATAACTTTTCAACACATTTTTCTTGTGCATTTCAAAACTTAAAATAGTATTGAACATTGATTACTGGTCTATTGGGTACACATGTACAATGTAATCCTACCCAGTAAACACAGCCTTGCAATAATAATAATATCCATAATATTGAAAGTTGTTTCTAATATTTTGCTTCCCCTCAACATACAAGAGTATGACTGTACACCAACACTCACATGTGCCATGTAGGAAGTCCAAAGCAGCTCTTGCCAGCTATGCACATTGTTATTTTTAAAAAAATGTTTTCATGTTAAGTGTTGTTGGGCCAACTTTCTGCCCCATAGGTCAGTAGACCCACTGGAGAGAGTCCCACTACTCCAGATGGCCACTGCACCCCTGCTGCCATGGCAAACCTGTGCTTTACCAGCCAAGTTTAACTTAAAGAGATTCAGCAATCAGGCACATACATTGTCTTTGTATCTGTGTCAGACAATGCCCTATATGCAGGGAAGTTTTAGGAAACTTACCAACTGACACTGGAACTTAAATTGGCAGCTGCTCACATCTAGATATCTAGACTTACAGCAGACTTAGGACTCATTATAAATTGAGCATGACGATTTATTCTTGAATTTGGAAATAGTACTTTGATGAAAAAAAAAACCCTTAGCTAAGGGTCCACTCCCAAACTTTTTCTGCAGCCTCCAGCTTCATCCTATGGTCTTAAGCAGCAAACAGATAAAATGGATAATGTAAAAGATATAGATATATAAATGCTGTTGTATACTAGGCTGATGACGCTTTTCTTTTTTCCAGAAAAAGTCAGCAAAGCCAACAACCACAAAGACAGTAATATGGTGGGGATAAACAGGTGAGTCTGTAAAACCCCATTTATTTACTGTGTAGCTGTAAAATGTCTCTGTTTTACATATAATGTTAAAAAAATCAACATGATCAGTAACTACAATTTTCAAACCTAGTTTAAATATCTGTTTGATTTTGTGGCTTTGTAACTGTTTTGTATTACTTATCATGTCTCTGTGTTTCAGTCCATTCCTGGACGAGTGCTTCAGACAATCGCCCTTTAACTCGCGCTCCAAGAGCTCTTCCCCCGCAGAGGCCAGCTCCTCTACCAGGGCAGCATTCCATGGTAAGACACATGTAAAACACACACACACACACACACACACACACACACACACACACACACATACAGACACATACAGACGTGGGGGGAAATGTGATCAGAGTAGTTGCAGAGGAACATGGACTCATCAGCAGTTGCAGGCAGGCCAAAGATGGATGGGCATTATTTTGCTCATATTGTGTCTTTTATAGCTGCAATGAAAGGTTGATAAATCCATTAGCTGGTCAACAGATTAGAATTGATCAGTAACTACTTTGATAATTGATCATATGTTTTGGGCATTCAAGCAAACATGTAGCACAGGCACTAATTCTATCATTAATACATTATAGGCCATGACTAGTTTTTATTTATCATTTAACTTCAAAGTACAGTAAACAGAAGAAACCTAAATCAAATCAGTATGTGTTGGGACCTCCCTTTGCCTTTAAAACAGCACCATTTCTCTTTGATACACTTCTACAGTTTTTTTTCCAAGATACTTGACGAGTGGTTTGTTCAGAGCATCTTGGAGAACTTGTCACAGTTTCTCTCTAGATTTAGGCTGTATCAGACCATCTGTCGCAGGACTCCTTCCTCTTGTCACTGAAGATAGTTCTTTATGATTATATCTGGGGACGCTATCCTGCTGCAGAATGAATTTGGAACCAATCAGACAACTCCATGATGATATTTTGTTATGGATACGGAAACATCTAAACTGCCAACAAATTGACTATCTTTAGGTTGTGTGCTATTGGTTGGACAATAGAATATGGTTAAAACAAATTGAAGACATCACCCCTGTAAATGGCATTTTTTTCACTATTTTTAACATCTCATAGACAAGTCAAGTTTATTTGTATAGAACCTTTAAACATTCAGAATGCCTTACATAACACATAAAAGGCATTAAGAAAAGAAACGCAAGGTAATATAAAAGGTACATTTGAGAGGGCTTAAAAAGATTAAAATACTGAAAGATTAATTGAGAAAATAATCTTCAGATTAATCACAAAATCACAAAATTAGCAGACATTTAGTTGACGCCCGAGTGTATTTGTTTATGCTGTATCACCATTCCAAAGAAAAAGAGACAAAAGTCATCTGCAGGTGACCAAAACAAGGAAGTAATTAACTGCCAACAGTCAGAGCAGCTACATCATTCACAGTACAGTATCTTCAAAAGCAAGAATCCAAGTGTTATCTGTTATTCTCACTGTAGCTGGCAGAAATAATTGATTATGCAAAGATGCTCATTATACACATACACACATGTGCACAGTCCCTCTCTGCACATACACAACACACATCACACAGATGTTAATAGCCTGCCGAACAACTCATCATCTAACTACACATAAATACAGTTTTATCCGTGTATATGGCCACAACAAACCACCTCCAACTTAACATGGTCTCACCCTCCTCTCTGGTAAACCCCCTCTCCCCGTTTCATATTTAGAGCTCCATCCGGCCTTTCTGCTCTCTCACGCATTTCCCCAACCTGAAGGCCTCTGCCCGGGGCATCCCCCTGTCTCCCTCTCCTCCCCTCTTCCCTGCCATCCCAGAACTTCCTCAATGTTCCTTTGGCAGTGAGAGATCCAGAGGTTAATTAGCTTGTGCCAGCTTTGCCTGTCCCTCTGCCAGTTAATGAAAATCTGATTGGCTTCTGGGTGTCAAGAGTGTCCTGAAAGTTAATTCGCCCAGCCCACCTCCCCTTTCCCTTGTGTGTTTAAGCTTCAGATCCAGCCTCTACTGCAGCTCTCTCTTTTACTGTTGTATTGTATTACTCTTTGTCCATCCAGACCTGCTCTTTTTCTTCAGCATGTCTCAGGCTGTTTCTCCCCTTTTTTTATCATCTCCATGTTCCAGATATTGGTAAGCATTCCTACTTCTTCAGCAGACCTTTAATTAAACAGATTTTCTTTGCAGTAAAACCAAGTAAGGGCAGTAGTTTTTAACGCTCACAGACAGCGACATACTGTCTACTACTATTCTCCTGCCAGTAACATACAGTAACGATGTAACATCTTCATCAGTGTGTCTGAAATAAAGTAAACTGTTCATTGTTAAGGCTAATGGAGCATAAGCCCAACAACTATTATGCTGAGATAATGTTAGAAAGTGTGAGCATTTCCCTTTAAGCGAGAGAGAAAGAATAAGCGAGTAGGAGTTTGTGTGATAATAGTGTGACTTCAAGAGTTTTCCGTCTCCTCCCTCCAGTCTGGGGTTTAGCACAATCCTTCATTTCTTGTTTGCGTCCCTCTCTCTCCAGCTCTAATAGCACTAATTAAACCATTAACCACTTCAAGGCCCACACCACACCCTAATTGGCTTAATCATCAGTGTGTTTGCCCAGGTCGTGGCCTCGAGCCTCTGTCGTTCGGCTTCCCGTCACCTTGTGTGACCAGGCCATCCCCTAGTCTCACTTGTGTAAGTCAGGACAAGTTAATGCTTTTATGTGCTAAGCTTTACCTCAAGCCCCATAAGAAGGTCTTGGATTCTTAGAATAAGCCATGTACTGACAACAAGTTTGGAGAAAAACAGTGTGAATATCCCATCAATGTCAGATATCAGGGCAGCCGTCATGTTGAGAGGCAAATTCCAGCTAATGCATGAGGTCAGGAAGTTCATGACCTGCAGGTTGACTGAGGTCGCAGTAACTCAAGCTTCCTGACATGTCTCGAGTTGTGACACCTTTGAAATCTGTGAAGTCACAAACATACACACTGCCTTTGCTGATTACTTACTTAGTTTACAGGCAAGTGTTACTTTACATGGGTCTACTTGGATGTCTTTACCATCACACACGCCCTCACTCACCCTTGTTACATTGGTGAGTTGCAGACCTGCAGCAGACAGGACTCGCATATCAATTGATATGGTAGCAGCAGAGTGGTTAAAAGTAGGACAGCAGCAACTACAATTATTTCCAGTATTGATTAATTTGCAGATTAATCTTTTTATTGATTAATTGCTTTATGCATAAAATATCAGAAAACTATAAAAAAATAAAAATAAATATGCAGATCATTAGTTTTCATGCCCAAGGGGACATCTTCACGCGTTTTGTCCTACTTACACCTAAACCAAAGATACACAGTTTGCAGAGAAAGGCAATAAATTCTTCCTAGAGAAGCTCTCATCAGTGACTGACTCATTTTAAATTATTAATTTATTATTATAAAGAACTTTCTGACAACTGATTAACCAACTAATCAGCACACCCCTGGTTAAAACTCGTACACAACAACTTGCTCCACTCATTTAAGCTTTCTGGCCCATTTTTTTGTGTCTTGGAAACTAAATTTCTTAGAACGCCCAGAGGAACACTATGTATTACTAATTCAAATCTAGCATCTCCTCAAAATCAAGTTCTTTAAAGGATATTATTTTAGTGCTCCAAGTAATGCTACTTGGATTATTCCCCTCAGAAAATTCAGTATTCAGTATTTCTTAGAGAACGATGAGATTTTTATTGCTTGATTAATTATACAACTTTTTTGTGGTACGTACCTCAATTACAAAATAACACACGTAGTCCACATACATCCTGCCTTTCTTCTGTATTATCTTAGTCTTGAAGCCTTCAACACTGCACTCTCTTGAGTCCTCAGCAACACACCTGCCAAGTTTGAAATTGACTGGATGAGCGGCTGTCAAGAAAATCAAAAGACAGACAGTTTATAGTAGCCAACTTTTTGCCAAAAACAATAATTTAAATTCATAAATGATTGTATTTTGTGCTTAAATCAAACCAAATGTGCTGTGCTTTGTTTGACAGTTCCAAAAATATCTGTGAGGGATGGTATGACACAAATAAAAGCAAATAAAGTTACACAACATAAATTTTCCAGTTTGCATGTAGAGGGCAGAGATGGGATTAAATATGTGGAGCAGATACAGAAAAAAAAATGCTGCAGGGTTCGTGAGTCAGTGCAACAACAGTAAAATGTCCTTTCACACCACCTTCCAGAGCCAGTGCATCTGTTCTTTAACGTTTGCCATAAAACCTGCCCCCAAATACCAGAAAACATTCTTTGCTTTTGCTTTTTGTGGTATTCAAACCCGCACAAAAACCTCATCAGTTGGCTAGTCTGCGTTTTGTAGGCAAACTTCTAAAAAAGCCCTGTCAATTATAAAATGTGGCTGGATGAAGCTCCCACAATTTGTTGTTGAATACAAACTGTAGATTGTGTTGCTTAAGAACTCCTTTTCACTCATTTTATCTCTTTTGTAAAGTCAGAACTGTCAAACTTATGTGATTTCCATCTGCATATAATCAAAACAGCACAGAGTTTTCTATCCTTTATGAAGACTGAAAATTAAACTCAGAATGACTTAAAGCAAAGTCCCCAAAATGTCTCTGCATATAGTCCCTATTTCCTTTTTTTGTCATATATATGTTTTAGCCAAGGTCAGACTGTATAGCATGTTCTCTGAAAACTCTGCCTCCATCTGAACAAATTGTACAGCATAATGATGTGTTTTACTCTATGCTCTATTCATATGGTGAGGTTTAATTCAAAGCAGCAACTTCTAATTCTTCAGTCTTATCAAGCATCTGAAAATACACTCACTGAGTCTGAAAGGAGATGACATACACTAAGGAGCACTACAGTGGTAAACGTGCTGCAGGCTTTAGAGCAAAGGACAGGCGCTTGTTGTTGACATTAAGACTCAGAAGATTCAGTGTAATTTTTTAAAGACAAACTTGTATTTTGTATTTACACTCAAACACAGTGGCCTGCCATGACTTAATGTATTGATACAAGCAAACACAATACTACAGCCTACATCAACTATAGAAATCTGCTTTTTATTTTAAAATGTACTATAGGCAAGGTCACCCCTTTCACTCTCTCATCATAGCTATATTCTGTGTCATCTCCTCTATTCGCATCTGTGGAAACAGCTAGTGTGTGTCTCTCTGAAGTTCAAAAATACATCTACCAACACCTCTAAAGGTTTTCCCTTGTTTCTAGTCTTTGTACTAAGCTAACTGCCTGCTGGCTGTAGCTTTATTTTTAATGGACAGATATTAGAGTGCTATTAATCCTCTAAATTGAGAAAAGCAAATCTTGATGTTGAAATGTTGAATTATTCCTTTATATTCTAAGGAAAATGAATTGAGAAAACGAGCTATAAATTTCATTAAAGGTGGATGAAATAGGGACATCCTTGTGGCCTCATATTTAACAGATATACCATAAACTTTCCTCAGGTTGGTTCTGACCTCTGTTCCATTCACTCTCCTCAACTTCATTCTTTGTTTCCCATCACCTCTGAACTGTTCCCCGACTCCACCCCACCCCAACCCCCACCTCCTAAAAAATTTACACAGTAATTCAGAGAACATGTCAATCAGCACATGAGCACATACCACAGCTGTGTGTTATGGTCATGGCCTGGTAGTTACGGTTTCAACATCAATACATATTGAACTTTAGTTACTTTCTTTGATTTATAGCAGCTTGACTCCTCAGCCTTTGGTCCACCTGCAGATGCTTTTGCAGATGACTGTGTCAGCAGTGAATGATGAGTATGGTTTTCTGTGTGTGTGTGTGTGTGTGTGTGTGTGTGTGTGTGTGTGTGTGTGTGTGTGTGTGTGTGTGTGTGTGTGTGTGTGTGGCTGTGTATGTTCCAGACTCAGAAAAGGATGATGGGGAGCCAGGAAACGGGATTGCCCAGTGGAGACTAAATGAACAGCTCTTCCCCTGTCCGGTCTGTGGCAAGGTGTTTGGTAGACAGCAGACGCTTTCTAGACATCTGTCTCTACACACAGGTAAAAATAAATAAATAAATACACAACAACATCATTAGCATTTGTGCACACCGCTGCTGCACACCAGCTTGTATATTTGCATTTCTTTTTTAATGCATAGATGTTAACTTTTGTGTTTGTGCACATGTGTTTGTGTTTGTGCTGCCCACAGTAAGTAAATAAGGTTGACTAGACTGGATTACCCTTCCTTTAAAGAGATTACTACCATGATTAGTCTCTCTGGGAAAACTGCCCGTCTAATTACCCAGCTAGAAGGATGCCTCACGGAGTAGCTACAAACACACACACATACACACACACACCAGTAATTCTGATGCAGCTACGATTGGTTCCCTCTTTCACTTTCTCCCTCACACTCACAGACATGGGAGACTTCCTGAGGATGAAGCTGTTCACTCCTTCAGTGTCCTGATTACACTGTGTTTTCAAACTTGCCCCTTCTTTGCTCCCAACTGATTCATTCCTACCCCCATCACTGTCTTCGTAATCCCTCTCTCGGTCCTCATTAGGGAAAAAAATTAATGAATACAATTTTATTTAAAGCAAATTAACAGCGGATTAGAAATTAATGCAACCTACTTGGGACAGCAGACCAAATCACTAAGTGCACAAATGGAGGCTCGTGTACAAAATGCCCCCACACAATTGGACATGCTCTCACATTTTGCGTGCACACACGACACGACACACACACACACCATCTGAGAGTGTTGGCTGTGAACAGCTTGGCCACACCACAGAGAGCAGAAGCAGGGGCATATGTCAGTGTGATGGTCTTTTTGGTTTCCCCGGCGACATAAAGGTTGCCTGGCTCCATGTCCTTGGGGCAAATGGTGTGTGTATGTGTGTGTTTGAGTTTGAGGGGAGCTAGAGCGAGAAGATGTGTTGTTATGTTGATTTGTTTGGGGATAAAAGGGAAGAATGTGTTTTTGCATTTGATTTTTTTTTTTATTGGATTTTATATTGCTCAAAAATAAGGTGAAATTATGTTTGTGCATGTCTCAAATTATTACCATCTTGTGACATCCAGATGGTACCCAGAGAAGTAGATTTTGTCAGACATTTCTTCCTCTTCCCAGGATCAGAGTTACAGCTGGGGTCAGGCGAAGGCGAGGGGGGGTTAGGCATTAAGAAATTAAGTCTAAGCTCGCTTTAAAGGCTCAGTGGCTGAGCGCAACTTAATGAAATATCATCTGAGGTTATGTTTACAGTAACCCGGGGTCTCGTGTCTGTGTGTATTGTGTTGCAGAAGAGAGGAAGTACAAGTGTCACCTGTGTCCTTACGCAGCCAAGTGCAGGGCTAACCTCAATCAGCACCTGACCATCCACTCTGTCAAGCTGGTCAACACAGACGCAGAGCAGATCGTCAGCGCTGTTACAGCCGACTCTGCCGAGCGCAAGAACTGTCCCTACTACTACAGGTAGTAATAACGGACCAACACACCTCACTAACCTCTGTTAAGGGTGCCTCAAGCTAGTATCGCAGAGCTGAGCCTAATCACAGCATTTTTGATTGATCTGTATGTACAGCTTTATGTCTAATTGAATCCTGATATGTCTCTCGATGTAATTTTTCCACAACTGCTCTGCTGTTTTGCTAGTCATTATATCAATTACAAAACCTTATAATAATAAGGTCTTCTACATTCATGGGGTGGGCAAACAAAACTGATCTCTCTGATGACATAATAGAAACTGTTTCATGTCAAATCATTTTGATTTGCTTTCTGCTGTTGGACTTTTCTCACTGGCCAAATGGGAAAAGTCCAACAGCCACTGCCTCTAAAGCTCACTAATTAATATGCTTTAATTTGTTTGATTAATCTGTATAAAAACCAGAGTGTGAAATTGTCTGTTGGGTCCACCCGCTCTCCCTAGATGTGTCTGTAGATAAATTCTGAATTTGGGACAAACCCAGGCTAGAAGTTTCCCCTCCGCCTCCAGTTTTTATACTAAGCTAAGTTAACCACCTCCTCGCTGTAACTGCATATTGAAGTATGCAGACATGAGAGTGGTATTGATCTCTTCATCTAACACACAAGAAAGTAAAATAAGCATATTTCCCCAAAATTTTGTGCTGTTGCTTTAATACTTTTATGTAATGTTTTGAAAAGAGTTAAATCTCAAACTAAAAGAAATGTATCCACTCTGTGCCATTTAATAATTAATGCAAACATAATGTAACACTAAAGCTGACTGTCCCCCCTCTCATTCTCACCATCTTCCTTCCTTTTCCTCCCTGCTCTCTGTCCAGCTGCCATGTGTGTGGTTTCCAGACGGAGCTGAATGCCCAGTTTGTCAGCCACATGTCGCTCCATGTGGACAAGGAGCAGTGGATGTTCTCGCTCTGCTGCAGCGTCTGTGACTACGTCTGCATGGAAGAGAATGACATGAAGAACCACATTAGTACTGGACATGCAGGTACAGATACTTTGATACTGACAGGCAGCTCACTGGTTCTGAGTGACAGTACTGATAATCGATCAGTCCTCTCTAATATGTGTTATATGTAAAGTAGGGTTGAAACTAACAATTCAATCAATTATCAACCAATTATTCAGCATATTTTTTTCAGTTAATCAATCAGTCCAAGGTGATCTTCAGTTTGCTTGTTTTTTTTCTTCCAGCCAAACTAAACACATGGAATTTCTATTACATAACATAAAGGTTGCTGACACTAGCACATGCCTGGCTTTTAATTTAAAAAAAATGTCTTCAAATGATTAATAGGTTTTCAAAAAAAGGTACCGACTTTAGACTTTTTTCTCAATCAACTTATCAATTAATCAACTAATCATTTCTGGCTCTAGTGTAATTCTCCTATTTTTTCTGTTTTTGCCTTTTTTTTTGTTTGTTTTTTGGGTTTTCAGATATGTACTCCTGGATAGTAGCAAAATACATGATTCAACCCCTAGAAAAATGGTTTATCGTGAGTTATTTTCAAAATTACTCTCACATGTTAGAGTGGGTGGTAGCTTACACATTGTGGCTCTTGTTCACAGCTCAGAATAGAAGTACAGTGCAGTATTTGGACAGTGACACATTTTCTATTGTTTTGGCTCTGTACTCAAACACATGGGGTTTAAATTTAAACAATGACTGAGGTTAAAGAGCCGACTTTCAGCTTTAAGGGTTTTAAGTTTCACAGCAGTTTTTATACCTATTCGGCACAACAACCACCAACAACAGCACAGTGGGATGAAAGCCTGCTCTTTAAAGTCAATGTTTCATTTAGAACTGCAGCTAATAATTATTTTCCATATCAACCGATTGATCATTTTAGTCTAAATGAAAGAAAAAAGTGAAAATGTTTTTAGTTTAAATTTACATATTTTGTTTGTATGTATGTTATATATTCTTGTATGTATGTTATATTATAAGCTATGCTTGTTTTGACCATCTAACACTCAAAACCCCAGACATATTCAGTTTACTGATTTTAGTTATTTTTTGGCATATTTGCTTAAAAATGCTAAAGATTGACTATATGTATCATTGTGAGTTAATTTTCTGCCATTCACTTAAGCAACTGTGGTTCCATTTCAGTGCACTGCTTGAGTACAGAACCAACATTTTCAAAAAAAAAAAAAAAAAAAAAAACCGTCACTGTCCTAATACTTTATATGAAAGGAAATCAGCAAGGACCGTTTCAAGTCAGACCATCATAATGTAACAGTAATTTACACTTGATAAACACACAGTTCGGTATCAGTTCAGAGGACACAGGGAAAGACAAGCAGTAGAATTGGGTTTCACAAACAAGCCTCCTCCAGTCGACCTTCTTTGGACTTTAAAAGCTGCCGGTCTGAACCCCTGGTGGTCGATATGAGTGTTTTTGTCTAAAACAGCTTTGTCTAGTTTATTGCTGACGTTTTGTTCTTCCAATGTGTGTGTGTCTGTGTGTTTGTTCCTCGTGTGTATGTGTGGGTGGGTGGGATTGTCCGGCCCAGACAGCTGAGGGGTCTTTCAGAGGCCACAGTGGCCTTGTTTATCTGAGAAGGTTGGCCC
Organism: Lates calcarifer; assembly: GCF_001640805.2. Taxonomy (NCBI): domain Eukaryota; kingdom Metazoa; phylum Chordata; class Actinopteri; family Centropomidae; genus Lates; species Lates calcarifer. The sequence continues at coordinate 6,777,605 of NC_066837.1, read as the reverse complement.
TTATCGTGCCTGAGGGGAAAAAAATCAATAGGCCTTGGGTCCTTTGGAGACGAGCTGGGTTTTACGATGCCACTGTGGCCATCTTTTAAGTCTCTCAGCCTGGCTTGGCATTTATCTCAGTCTCACACAAGATGGACACCACCTACAAACACACAAATGTACAAGAGCGTGACTTTACAAATACACATGCCACCTTCTGTATGTGGGATCTTAATAATTTGTCAAGGTCCAGCCCTGTTTGTTAAAGTGTCTTAAGCGTCTGTCTAACCTTCAGAGGGTCAGGGGTGGATAGAGCACCACTTAGAAGAATTCTTGACAGACTGTAAAAGCCTAGTTATCTGGTCAACTGTGTGGACACGCCCAGGCAAGAGATGGCTGAACTCAGCAGGTGTTACAGTTCAAGCTGACCCCCTGTGAAGCCTGGACTCTGCACGTGAAAGAGGGTTGGTTGGGTGCCCTTCTCAGTAGGGGGAGAGAAGGTGGTGAAGTATGTGACAATATTCCTTGATATCTGCCCCTGAATTCTCTGGAAGATAGACTTTGCTTCTTTATTTTCATCCCTATATCACAAACGTTGTCGGGCAGTTGCAGAGAAAATGGATTGTTTCTTTGTTAAGGTATATTTCAAGGTCGAGGCCCAATGGCTCAGAGCAGCATTGTTTGCTTACATTCTGTAGCATTAGCCTTTTGGACATTGTAAGCAAAGGCAAGTAAATGTGGAATATTGCAGCAGAGGAGACAAAAACTTTCACAAGCTGGTTCTATACTGTATTCAGAGTACTGCTAAGACTATGCTGCAAATGACCCTGGTATATTTACTGTATAATTTCTTGTATAAAAAATTATGTGCAATGCATGCCTACATTCCTGTATGTTTTAGACTCAGTCTTTGTGTGTGTGTGTGTGTGTGTGTGTGTGTGTGTGTGTGTGTGTGTGTGCCTGTATTAAAAAGATAGGTCAACCATTTCAGGATCCGTGCAGCCTTTTCTCCCTCCTTTCACTCCCTCCTGAGTGAATGCCCTTTGTTGAGCTGTGCCCTGAGATGCTCCCGCCATCTTAGCTCCTTCGGCCATGACCCACGCTCCTCACCCCTCACTCTCGCCCCCTCCCCGTGTAATTCCCTCTCTCTTTCCAGTGAATTGCAGACTTAGAGAAGGGGATCAATAAAAGCACACTGCATCTTGATTGGACTGGCAGCAGGGCCTTAGTCAGAGCACAAAACTATCAAGGCTGCCTGCTTGTATTTTCTTTGTGTGTATGTCAGCGTGCATGCACATAACAATGAGGATGAAAGAGATTTCTGCAGGTTTTTTTTAAAAATTGTTGTCCTGGATTTTTCTTTAGATTTGGAGCTGATACAGTTTTCCCCTACCTTTGCTTTTCAATTATAATGACAATTGTTTCTTACTTGCTGTCCTCTTGTGTCCAGGTCTGAACTCCAGAAGTCCCCTCAGCGAGACCAAGAGCACCTCCTCATCCCTCTCGGCCCTCAGCGATTCACTCAACAGCTCGGAGGGCGGAGACCTCACCCACGGTAACGAAGAACTCAAGAGCCTGCTCGCCCCCCCCTCCTCCGCAGGCAGCCAGTCCAGCTCCGGAAGCCACTCGGGATCAGGAACTGAGGACAAGTCTGACAAAGGCAAGGGACCAGGCATTTTATCATTTTACAGCATTTATAGTATTTCTCTACAACATTAAATATTCTTATTATTTAGGAAACCTTTCACACATAAGAACTAAGATAATCTGCTTCATCAGGACTTTCACTGTGGGTTGATCAGATTTGTGTAACAGTGACCAAACAACCCCTCAACTACCATCAGAGTCTGATTCAGACATCTCTCATGTGAAATAACTAAACCTTTTCTTAACTTTGGAGAAGCTGTTTTGAGTTTTTAGGGTTCCTTCTTCAAAGTATAATTCCCCTTTTGGAGCTGCACTGAGACTAAACTCATGTTCTTTGGGCAGAAAGCTGATCGAACTGGGTGACGAAACAAAGATGGGCGTCAAGCAAGAACACAAGGGATCACTCAGTACAGCTTCTGTCATTCAAAAATATATCCATTAATCCAGAAGAGTTGCAGAACATTGTAGACGAGCTCTGAAGTGACGACATTACATGTTGACTTCATTCACTTAATTGTATACATATGTGGCCTAATCCAGGCTGTTTTGAATTATTTTTATTCTTCCATTGAGTAACTTAAAGGGCCACTCCATCATTTTTGGTGAATTTAAGTACTTCTCAGCCTGTGAAAACAGTTGTATAGTGTCCTGTGTTGCCATGGATGAGCTTTCTGAAGTCTGAGAAAATAACCCTCGATGATGTCATAAGAGTTATCTGGGGTTGGGCATGACGATTACAAGTGTGCAACAACAGTCTTGTTAGTCTAAAGAGTACAACAAACTGCCAAACAAATGTAAAATCTTAAAGAAAAAGGATTGTTTCAACTTATCCTCTCCTCCTCTTTCTGCTCTCTCCAGGCTTCGAGTGTGTATTCTGCAACTTTGTGTGCAAGACACGTAGCATGTACGAGCGACACCTCCAGATCCACCTCATCACGCGAATGTTTGAGTGTGACGTCTGCCACAAGTTCCTCAAGACACCCGAACAGCTGCTGGAGCACAAGAAGTGCCACACCGTCCCCTCCGGAGGGCTCAAGTAAGGAAAGCAAGTACAGACAGAGGTTCCTAACTCCGCCCGTCCTTCCCCTCCCTCACCCGTCACCCTTTCAACTCACTGCACACAAAAACACACACAGAGTATACACACATTCATAGACCAATGCTAGAGGTGTGCTAGTTACAGGATACTTAAATTTGACTTCATTTGGATAAAAGGAAAAACTGATACTTGTTGCTAATGTTGAGCCATCAGCAAATTTCAGGTACCTCACAAGGGTTGCAGTTATTATGTTAACACACACCATTTAACTTATTTTATATACATATAGAGATAGATAATGATGATAGATAATGATGTAAAATAACTGAAGGACACATGAGGATAAGTAAAAACTGGCTGAGATTATTATGTTTTTTTTTTTTCAATAAGAGCTTCTTGTAACAGCCATACAGATAACACCCATAAACTTTCATTAATAAGACAGAAACACAGATACATGGTCTATTTGAAGATTATTGTAGCTGTGTGTCCTGAATCAGTTAACCCCACTCTAACATTCATTATCTGCAGCCAGAAAATGAAATGATACAAGCTACAGTTTTGCTCGACAGTCTTTCCTGGCAAGTGTAACTTATTAGACAGTGGTCTGTGGGTCTGCGGTGGCTGTTCTGAACATAAGGGAGAGCGGATAGGAGATGGAAATGGGCTTCCCCTCAGGGTCTGTTGTTCCACTGCCCACTAGCTAACAGCCATGCCAAAGAAAAATATCTGATGAAACCTGGCGTTCCAGAAAGACACTTTTTCTTTTCCCCCAATACAGTTTTCTCTGTACGCTTTTCTGTGTATTTTATCAAATTTGTTGGCACACCCCCTAGAAATTAGCCATGTAGAAGCAAGTGCACACACTCAAGAAGCTCAAATGTCAGATCACTTATATCTGTAACATCATAGACTGGACACTGACACAAGCCAATCCAAATATACATATAACAAAAACAAAACTAATGCATGCTTTCAATGCTGATACGTTTGCACATCTAATGCATAGCATGCATTTTTCGACCACAATGAAAAGCTCCACAGTACAATGGTTCAAACCTAACCGCACTACTTCAGACCCCTGCACATACAAATATATGAACAAATACACATGAGCCTGCATATTTGATATAGTTATCTCATCCTATAACTTAAGCTAGCCTTATTTCTCTAACATTGACTGTTTTGTAGCTCTAGTTTCTTCACACGCTTCCCTCTCCATCTCCATAATCCAGTCCCACAGGAGCCTTTGTTGTACTGTGACATGTTTATGTCCCATTTCAGGCCTGTCAAGCTAACGTAAAGCCCATCTGTTGACCTCAACATCCACAACACACACTGATAATGTTTTAGTCTAGTCACAATAATGTATTCTCACTCACTCTCTCTCTCTCACACACACACACACACACACACACACACACACACATTAAGGGTGACATTTGTGGATGAAAAAGCTACATGTGAAAATATTTCCCTGAACATTTAAGGAGGAAATCACAAATGTAGGGCATTTTGTTAAGGTTCATTTCAAAGTAACATGAGCCATTTTTTGTTGTTTTTGAGTTGTTCTGTTCTCATAACTCCAGTCTGTGCATGTGCAGAACCATTGAGTATCATTATGATTATCACCTCATCTTGTCATAAACAAAGATCTGTGTTCTACATCTTTTTTTCTGTGCAGCCATCAGTGGAGTTAGGATGTTCTCTTAACATTGTTAAATGTCTGGAAATGGTAGCATTTCACTGAATGTAAATCCAGGAAGCTGCCAACAAAGTTTAACTGACTTCTATTTAATACAAAATCCTGTGGATAACAGAACACAAACACACAAGAAGCCCCTTCATAGCTCAAAGATATTCACACAGCATCTTTTAGCTATTAACTCAAGGACTGGCTGCTAGCTGTAGTGTGTGAGTGAATAAATGTAAAGGAGTTTTTGTTACAGTTATAAATGTTTCTTCTGTCTGGTGTGAATGTTTTTGAAGCCAGATTGATTTCTATAAGCCAGCATTCAAAGGGGAAAGAAACAGGTAGTGGCTATTTTAGATTTCTTTCTTTTCAATGGAAGAAAAAGATGGAAGAGCTGAGTTCTTTTGATATTTTTATATTTAACTTTGTCAGGAAATCTGCTCTTACTCAATTTCTTTGCTGTTCTGTTTATATCTGCACGTATGGGTTTTTTCCATTCTTCAAGGTTTACACAGTCTCTTAATTTACGTAAACCATAGCTGTATTTGCTAACAGAAGCTGGCAGGATTTAGCCAAACAAGTGTAGAAAAAGTTAATGGACATTAAGAGCAAATTGCCTCCATTTTCTGACCCCAAGTCCAGATCAAGATATTTTTCTCCCAGTCCAGTGTGTACACATGTATACACTTGAGCAATGTGAAGTGTTTTTTATATGTGTAGGAGTGTGTAGAAAGGGAGAGAGGGCCTTGACTATTTCGAGGTTTTTCTGAGGTGATTCTGTTCTGCAGGGTTTGTGAAGCGCTTTGGGGCCCAGAGCAGATGAAAGGTGCTATTTAAATGTAAGTGCCACTCCATTCCTTCATTTCCCTTCATGTCCTACTGCTCCAATCTTTTCTCCAGCCTGTCAAACCCCCCCTTCCTTCCCTCCCACACACACATATATACCTGATCACCTCAATTCTCCCATCATTAAACTGCCACACATACCACCATGATCACACAGAACTGTACATGATACACACTTTTCCTTTATCTGTCCTTCTCCTCTTCATCATTTTGTGTAATTAAATTTCAAGTTGTGTTAGGTGGTTTTGAATGCACACCTTGCCTACAACTGTCTTTTGCCTTTGTGTGTTGTGTCCTCCCTCCCTGCTTCCCTTTTGTTGCATACCCCAGGTGCCCTTTCTGCATCTACTCCACCAATCGTCCAGCGGCCATGGAGTGCCACCTTAAGACGCACTGTAAGATGGAGTACCGCTGCCGCATCTGCCAGGGACTGTGGCCCGATCAGGCCTCATTGGAGGCCCACATGCGCGGGCACCGCCTGGGCAACCACTACAAGTGTGAGCAGTGTGGCTACTTGTCCAAGACGGCCAATAAGCTGATCGAGCATGTGCGTGTGCACACGGGCGAGCGGCCCTTCCACTGCGACCGCTGCTCTTATAGCTGCAAGCGCAAGGACAACCTCAACCTGCACAAGAAGCTGAAGCACGCGCCGCGCCAGACTTTCGGCTGCCAAGAGTGCCCTTTCACCACCACACACCCCTTTGTCTTCAGCCGCCACCTCAAGAAACACCAGAGTGGAGGAGCGGGGGGACTGGACGGAGGCTTAGGAGGAGGAGGAGGGGGAGGAGAAGAAGAGGAGGAAGATGAGGAAGCAGGAGAGGAGGAGCTGCCTCTCAAGGGAACGTCGCCAGGGGGCTCGTCGTTGCGGAGGAGCCAGGAGAAGTTCCTGTTCGGCGGAGGAGGAGGGAGCAGTGGAGGAAGTGGAAGTAACAGCCCCCTCATGAGTCTAACAGCGTCCCAGGCGCTCCAGTCTGTTGCCCTGTCACTCACACTGGGCAAGTCTCACCAGCTGGACCCCAGAGGCCCTCTGCACTGCTTGGTCAGCACTAACGGCAACGACGCCATCAGAAATCCCGACGGTCCGAGCAGCGGCAGCCCCTCCCTCTTCCTCCCCTCCTCCCGCCACATGTTCGAGCAGTACAGGAACTGCGACCGTGCGCACCTGATCCCCCTCACCACCCTGTTCACCCACAACAGCCGCTTCACATTCCACTCGCACCTCCACTCCAGATGGCGGCCCGCCACATCTCCTCTCCTCTTCTCCTCCAACTCGGCCTCCCCCTCCCGCTCTCCTGCCTCCCCCACCTCCCACAAACACTCCTTCCTGGCCTACCTGGGACTGATGGAGAGGGCCAAGACTGTTTGACCTCACCCACCTCCTCCTCCTCTCCTCGCTCTTTCCCTCACTCCTCGGACGGTGGTGTGAATGACACTTGACCACTGCAGTGGGAGCAACATCTTTTCCAATCAGACCAGCAGAATAAGCTGGACCAGACAAACATATTGAAGAAAAGAAAAAAACATTTATAAGAGAAAAAGGCTGTACATGCTAAAAATGCATTTATATCAAAAAGCTGCTTTTCTTATCAGTTCTATCAATTGAATTATTACTACTTCAACTACTACTACTCTATTACCTTTTGTTTTTTGTTTTTAAACGTCTGAATGACCTGGACCCAGTTGCATTATCTGAGGAAACTAACGTATCTCAGTTTTATAGATATTTTTCTTTAGTCGTTTGACGAGATAAAAAGTTGAAAAAGACGAAACAAAACTTGCAAGTGCTATATTTTAGTGCATTTTTGTCTATTGCTATTATGCATCAAAATAGCATGCCTGTTTCTGTGTTTCAACTAGCTTTGACGTCATTAGGAAGCTAAATTCGAGATATCCTGAAGTGTTAGCGGTGCGACAGAACCAATGAAACGGCATGCTTTTCATTGAAAAAGGCACGTTTCCAAAGCAACGCCTCAAACCACGCACTTACTTATTTATCAATCTTGTACATAGTTTTGTAGCCCTTCCCCTTCCCATCTTTTTGATTTCTGTTGGTTTTTTGTATAATGGTGAAACCATATAATGCATATCTGCTGCCTGATATCACTTCTGTCTCAGAATAAATGTTATGTAAATGGGTTACTAGCTCATTTTGATTGTTTTTTGTAAGCTCATAGAACAGAAAATAAGCTGTGATAATATAAATATTAAAATCTGTAAATCAAAAATACACAATTTGACCTATCATGAGGAGAAATATACATTTCTAATAATTAGATTTGAATATAAATGTAAAAAGTTGCCAATGCATTTGCACTCACAGGTAAATAGGCAGTGAAATCCTACGGATGACAACGTGTGACCAGATGGAAATATTCCTTTGATATTTTTGAGACCAGGTGATTATCAGTGCAGCTACATATGCAGAACTATGTATCATGCACCTATACTTAGAAGAGATATATGAGATAACTGTTTTGTGGAGGTGACCAGCTCTGGGTTAGCAAGCTACCCACAGCCAGGGTCACCACAGGCCGATTCAATGGTGCTTTTTGGAGCTTTTTGTAATTTTGTGTACAAAAAAAGGAAAAAAAAAAACTGTTCCAAAATGACTTGAATGAATGTATTTTTGTTTATGTACATGAAAAAGAAGCGATACAGAAGTGTGAACATGGACGTCTTCTGTGCTGGTAAAGGCGGGAAAATTAGTGTGTTTGGTGGCCTTCTGTGTCTTTTTTGGTTTGTTTTATTTTTGTTTTTTTTTATTTTTACTTTTTTACTGAGCCTTTTACATCATAATAAAACATTTTCTACTAACATTCATAGAGCACCCGTTGTGAGAAAAAAACAAGCTCCTGTAGGTGCAATGATGAAGCAAAGCCATTCACTTGTACAGCATTGTGTTCAATGGCACTGGCTTCTGTTAGGCCGGCTGACATGGTACTGCTTTTTACCCTTCCCTCCCTCCTGTCAACCTTTTGAGTTTTAATTGCACTTAATGTAGTTACACTTCAAGCCAAAAGCACTTATACCTTTTATTTCCCTTTTTTTTTTTTTTCCTCAAAGTGCAAACTTAGATCCACCGTGTCACTATAATGTGAAGTAGACAGTACATGCTGGAAATGACTCAATCGACATCCCTTAGTTACACATGTAGGCATTTCTTGCAGTGCAAAAGGGTCTGCCTCCGTGAAATCGGAGAAAGTAAATTAATACAAATTGCATGAATTAGACAGTAGAGGTCAAGCTCTCCCTGGGAACTAAAGGTCCCAGGCTAAATTGTGATAGCCAATTTTGCACAGTGCTGCACTTTTTTGATTATGAGAATATGTATTTATCCGTAACATGCTCAAAAAAGAAGTATGTTTTTACGACATGGGACAGCATAGTACAAGCGTTTATTTTGAAAAAGCTTTACCCGTTATTTGATCGTACTTGTGTTCCTAAGTGGTCTTCAAGCCAAAATCCCTTATTTGTAAAGGGATTGTTTTTTATTTTCTTTATCGTTTCCTTTTGTCTATTTTACTCATGCATTTTCTTATAATGAATCATTGTTTCTTTTTTATTTTTCTACTTAAATCATGTCAAAAAAATGTTTGATTGGACAGAAAACATGAATTGTCAAGACCAAAATGTAACTCAACCGCAGGATGTGATGTTAGGATTGAATCCGTCACGTCCTGCTGTGGAGCGATGCCTCGATTGTCTCTCCCCTTTTACACTGCTGTTTGTTTGTTCCTTTTTGCTCTGTCAATGTCTGGCATGCTGTCTCTGGAGTGAAAGGAGCATCCCTCCAACACACACACACACACACACACACACACACACAATCTCCTTGTACTATCTACGTTATCTTTTATACTCTAGTGCCACTTGGTGGAAGGAAACCACCTGAGACTTCTGAGAATAAGTCAAACTAATTGTCAGGGTCCAAAAGAAAAAAGATGAAGAGAGAAAAAAAGAATGTGTCCACTCTTGACACCTTTTTAAAATGTCTGCCTTTTAATACAACGTAATCATGAATGGCTGCACTTCTTTATGCCCCCCCCCCAGTTTGAGTGTAATGTTTTAAAAGGCAACAGGGCTCTATCCTTTTGAAAACCAGTATTCCTAAGCACTTATTTTGTTTATTTTGTCCAACTGCAAGCAGCATAGTGACTTTTTTTAAGCTTGACTACCTTTTCAGCACTTCAGAGTATGCATGACATTGCCCTCGCTCTAGTTCTTTAGCACTTAATTGTGTTTAAAACTAACTCCCTTGGTTGCATTTAGTTAGCATCACCCTGCACTGTCCTACAATCAGTTAGCTTTAAGTTTGGCTGAATTTTATGATTAGAAAAGGCTCAACTATCCTATCTTTTGGCACTCGTTAAGATTGGTATGTGCTGTACAAAGCTTTTTTTTATTACTCCATTGTTAAGGCTGTACAGGGTTGTGACGATAACTGGTAAATAGATCATTTGTACTTTTTTGGTTTTGTATTTGTTTTCTTTGTTTGGCATTATTTTATGTTCAACTTGCCAGATCTAAATGTAACAGGATTTGAAAGTAAAGCTTACATCAGATATTATGTCAGTTGTCTGTCTTCCCTCTGTTCTTTGTTTAAGGTGTAAATCAGTACATCACTTACTTCACACAGTATCACCTCACTTTACTAAATATGCAAGAAAACCTCAGCCATATAAATAAACTTAAAGTAAATCTAAAACAATTAGTTGATTAATTATTAGAAAACAGACAAATAATTTGCAATAATATTGATAATCATTCATTGTACCAGTTGTTGCTTTACTGCCCTTACACGATACATTAGCTGGCCCTAAAGGTCATAGCACAAGGACAAAAAAGGGGGTGGGACAACATTTCTTGTTTATGATTGGACAGATTCTGAGTCTAGCAGCTAGAGGGCCAGTAGTGATTCTCTACAAAGGAAGTACTCTCACAGGCTCTCAAAATGCCTACTGTTATTTATAACATTGTTTTTAAATACTTGCTCCGCTCTTGGAAAAGTCCGCTGCATATCAAATCAAGCTCCCTATGTTAACAGTTAATAGTGCCTCAAAACTGATCATCATCTGTTGTTTGGAAGTATTTAGAGCAAGAACAAATTATATTCAAAGGTCGCATGAGACTCTGTCTGTGCCACAAAGCAACACAGCTCGCCTGTTAAACCACCTGAAAAACTCAACATATCATCACTAATGTCAACTCACTGAGCATCAACTCATCCTTAAAAGCAACGTTTCACAGCACGTCATGGATCCACAATGCTCCCAACAACAGACTGACACAATCTGGAAACACATTTCATTTGGCCAGAGGTATGTGTCCAGTAAACACTGAGTGGAAGCAGTGCTCTGTTGTTTTCATTTTGGCTAAACAGTTTTGGTACATTTTTTGCCTGTAGGAGATGCTCTCTGAATAAGGACTAATCTTAAAATAGCAGGAGTGTAGCACAACATGGAAGTGAAAGCAGTGCCCTAGCTGTTTAGAAAGTGCAATAAAAATAATTCAACCCCAAAATCAATGAAAAATTGTGAACAATAATCCTGATCTCAATATTACTCAGAACCAGCCAACACGCTAACAGCAGTTGTCATCTGTTGCCACAACAACGGTAAGTAAACACATAGGCTCGAGCTTCAAAGTAAATACAGATAAGACGAATTTAGCACAGAATGAATGATTTTAGTGTTTAGTGAAGCAACATATTGTGGATTATTAATACATAATTATATACGCTGATTTGAATTCTGATAGTTGAATGAGTTTAAACAGAATACTGTGTGACTCATGGAAGCAGCACACTCTGCAACCTTGCAACAATCGTTGTTGTTATCTTTAGGCTGTGGAGAGGATGAAGTCCAGAGATGATCAACAAAGACACACAAAATGTGCAGATGCCTTGCTGGGTCTCTAGCTGAGAGCCCAGAGCCAGAGGACATCACTGAGATGTTACATGATCAACAAGGTAAATATTATATAAACTGTATCAATAAGTGTAGCCACTAGCCAGCATCTTAGATATAAGGCAGATGTGATCCAGTTCACTTAAATAAAAGTATCAATACAGCACTTTAAAAAGTTCTGCATGCAAAATCCTAGTTCAGTAAAAGTCACCAGATAAATAAAAGTTCTGATTAACAAGTCTGTTTTCAGTTTTTGTACTTTTTCTTCTTTGATCTTTGGTGAGATATTGGATCATTTGAACATTTATTGAAATGAAACTGTGAAAGAATTTGAAGGGAGCTGTTAACAACTCTCAGACTTCTGAAATGTGACCCTGATTGCACACTGCCTTTTGTAAGATGTCAGAAGTCAAAAAGGTTGGAAACCACTGGTTTCTGTTTACGTTTTCTTCACTGTGAATTTTAGCTCACGCATTGCAAGACAAGGTTAATCTGGGCCTGTGTGCAGGCGACAAGGGATTCAGCCTTATCAATGATGGAGAGGACAGGAGCCATGCTTACTACCTCCACCTCCAGCATCAGCTTGACGTTGTGAATGCTGAGTTTTGCCACTTCTGGTGTGGAACTGAAATGGACTTTTTGTTGAAAGAATTTTGTGATGATGTGATTCCCAAAGTTGAGGGTTTTTTTTTCAGAAACACAAGACACTTGGGACAGCGAGTTACAAAATAATATGTTGACATGTAATGCTCAAGTAGCTCAAGCTGACAGACGTCGCTTGGTAGGTCAGAGGTCACAGGACCCAAGTCCATCCAGGTCCAAGACCAAACGCAAACACTCAAATAATCAAAGAATGCTAAACACAGAGAAGCAGCTAATAACAACACAGCTTGTGCTGGTGAGAATTATGTTACATATCAACATGTTTTAATATGATCTATACAATTATAATAATCTGCCAAGATAATGAGCAGCACAATATATATACATTAATGTGATACAATGACCATTGAAGCTACACCCTAGTGCTGCATTAAAATATTCACTGAACACATCATTGGTGTAAAAATCTCACTCTACTACTACTTAATTTAAAGGAGTACTCCAGCAGCTTTGTGGATTTTGGGGTGCTGATGTGAATGTATTACATATCATCATATTACATGTCAGTATATTAAATTGTAACTGGCTGTCCCAACATTTCTGGAAGTTACTGTTCCTGAAAAAACAATGTAACGTCATCTCCGTCATTGATAAGGCAGAATCCCTTGTCTCTGGCACACAGGCCCAGATTAACCTCATCTTGCTTTGCAATGTGAACACTAAAATTCACAGTGAGAGGAACATGTAAATTATTCAGAGAAGAATAATTTTGTCTGACTTTTAGTTTAACTCACTGTTATATTCTGTGAGTTGCTAAAATCTCCACCAAATAGTGATTTGTCATCTTTCCTTTCCCATTCATCAGTTCAGTACCACTCAGATTTATCTGGCGGATCATGTTGATTTTTCATGCAGGACCTTCAGTTGTAATGGAGTTTTTTTTTACACTGCTGTGTTGGTACTTGGCAAGCCCAGTTAAAAGTTTACATATATTATTTGTTGTCAGAATCATGTCTGCCAACTATAATCTAAGATACTGGCTAGTAGCTACACTTATTAATACAATTCATTTACCTCAGCTGACTCATGGAGATCCAGTGAGGCCTCTGCACATCTGTGTATCTTTGCTGGTTGGACTTCATCCTCCCCTCTCATAGACTTAATGCATCCCTCTCTGATAACAGGTCAACTGTAGGAGCCCAGACTACAGACGCAACGTTGTTTAAAGCGCGAGGGCAGCCTAGAGAAGAACAAGCCGTAATTAAACACTTGTACCAATAAGGTTGTGTTGCACCCACAAATCACACAGGACTCAGGAGGAACAGATTTTAAGAAAGGGAGTATGGTTTTGATCTGAAAGAATAAAGAAACAGGAAAATACTTTGGCTGGTCTTCAGTGGCTTTACTGATAGTGGGTGTAACTGCCAACTCATCTGACTCAAATTGATTTTGATTGTTTTATTGTTTTGTATTACATCAGGCAAAAGTTTTTGATGTATGGAGCATGCAGTTTTCAATGATTATATTAGAATCTAGGAATTACTAATATTTACAACTAATTGACATAACGTTTATACAGTATTATTCTGATATGACACTGAAAAACCATGAACAATTAAATTGAATTACTGACCAGCCCCAAAAAGACTATCATTCATTTCAGCTTACAGGAGCGCCACTATACATGTGATTAGACTGTCAACTGCTGTTTTCAGGGTCAAGAATGAACCTCAGCTTTTAAGCCAACATGGACGAAAGGTCATTAAAGTGCTCTGAAAAAAGAGACATTTAAACATCTACAACAAGAACAACTACAAATCAGTGATCACTGAAAAAGACAATGCTCCAGTGCAGCCACTAAATGGGCCTTGATTTGAGATTGTTTTTCTAACAACAATAAAATAAACTCAAATTCCTCCATCACCATCTAATAGGGGATGCAAAGGCCCTGGTACCAAGTCAATAATCATGCCAGAGAGAAAATAGCAAGATCAAAAATATGTTTAAGACCTGTAAGAAAAGCAGAAAAGAATAGCTATCATTCAGCAGGGAGACAGTGACATGAGTTAAGGAAAAGTGCTGATCAGCTTTGAGGGACATAGCATTGTCTAATTTATAACAGTGGCGTGCCATCATAATAATAAGGAATAGGATCTGTCATGGTGTCTAGCTGGTGTTTTTATTAGACCGATGGGAGGTCTCTCTCCCTCTCCTTTCTGTGTTGTAGTAATGAAAGTTACAGCACGTTCTCGCCCAGCCAAAGGTTGGCCCTGCCTAATGAAAACAGATGAAGCAGAGATAAAGTGTTTGCCGACATTAAGGGACTCATTTATCACCGTTAGCCCCCGAGCTATAGAACACCTTGGTCTGGAGCTCTCCTTTAACAGGCCCTGCCTCACAGCACCCTGGTGGCACGCTGCAGCCTTCCAGGCACATGAACACCTCCGTCTCTACCTCTCTTTCTCTTTCGTTTGTGGAATTTTTTGCATTGTGCTCACAGATAAATTTGCTGTTTATGTCTCCACATACACACTGTCTGATTCGCAGGGTTTACATAAGTTAGAGCAGGGTTTTAGCAGCAAAAAACAGAGTTTTAGAGGAATCTTATCAAATCTAAAGGATTTGGCAGTCCTTGCGGGACCTCCATCACCGCGCCCTCGATGTTGACCCATGCGGGTTCAACAGCCATCCGAAGCTGAATCTCTTCTGTTGAGGGGCCATGTTCTCATCTAGCTGCTCATCTTGCCTGTGTATTAATGAATCTTTTCGGCTGTGTTTAAAGCTGCTTAATTAAGTTCAAAGCAGCGCTTGGGGCACTGTGCGCCTGCTCAGCTGACCTCCCTACGAGTGGAAGTGTTGATTAGGAAGTGAAGAGACATGCAGGCACTGCAGGGGATGGCTATTGATTGAAAGGATAGAAAACCTCATTTGGATTTTGTGATTGGAATATCACACTGTACACGGGGGCTGTTTTTCTTCATTTGCCGAATAACAATAACTCCATTCCTGCACTGACAGTTTGGTGAAATTGTGAGGAAAAGTGAGGAATTTCTGTGATAAGACCAAACGCCGGAGTTTTCCCTCATCCCAATAATAGCCCTTCACCCTGGCCCGAGCTGTCTGCACAATGTCGACCTTTCGACACCAGCTCACGAAAGTTGGCCGCTGTCGATCGATAGCGTGTTAGCTTTTTGTTTGTAGGTTCAGGCTGCCTTGGCTTTATTACAGCTGCTGAGAGTCATGGGGGAGTCGTGCACGGCTTTGTGAGAGAGGAGCTCCCTCTTGTTTGCCAAAAGTGTAATCCCGCCGTGACCTGCCGTGACCCTGCCCTGAGAGGAAAGCTGCTTAGACAGAAGTGCGTGTCTGTGGGAGCTCCCAGCTGCCTGGCCTCTCTCTCTGTCTCTCTTTTTCTCTCTATTTTGCTCACTGCATCTACCTCACTCTTATTTTCTCCCTTTATAGCCTCATATATACATCTTTCTATCACACAGAATCTCTCCTTTTGCCCCTCACTCAATACTTTTCTTTTCTTGTGTCCTGTTTACCTCCTCATTCTTTCCTGCCCTTTCATTTTTCCATCTTTTACAGTAAACTCCATGCACACCTCACTCAACATCCGAACTTCTAAAGACTCCCCCTCCTCACCACCCCTCCATCCACCATCGAGGTTTTTAGCCTGTGAAGGAGCTGAGGCTTTGCTAAGTGGAGACAGATCTCCTTTTTTTTTTTTGCTCCAACAGAGAAAATAAACACACAGTCTTGCCATAGACAGCCTTCAGTACAGGCTGCAGAGCAGGACCACTGGTGCACGGGAAAAAGAAAATGAAGGAAGAAAATGACCTCTGGAATCGATTTGGCATGGGTTGAAGCCAGGGCTAAAACTGCGTGGAATAAGGCTCCGCTGAGGCTGCTTGTTGATTTGCAGATCTTTTCATCTTTGAAAAAATTAGGCACTGAAATGGATCAGTAAATATGAAATTCCATGTTTATTCAGTCCTTAATAGTGTGTAGAAGTTGAAGAAGTCTGCACTAGCTGCTTTACGCAAAGTGATAGCCAAAAACAAAGATGTCATGTACAAGTTTGTGCAAAAAAGAAAGACAAAAAAACAAAACAACCCACAACTTAGGTACATGTAGAACAGCAGCAGTTAGAGAAGGTCTGCAGGCTAGTGTGGCGTGTCACTCAATTGCCATTCTTGAGTTGGGTTGGACACGCATGGTGGGACATGTATTTACATGCATGTTTGGTGCCCAGCCCAGGGGCATAGCATCACTGGCTGCCCGCTCCCCTGCTGCGCCCGTTCCCCGTTCTCTAGGGTGAGACATCACTCGGCGGGGGTCAGCAGCAATCTGATTCAGGAAGCACTGCAGGGGGTGTTTGGGGGGTGTGGGTAGTGGGGGAGGGGGGATTACCCACAAGTCTCTGGGCCTGGCATATCCAGACTTAGGGCAGTCTGAATCAGCAGGGGGGACAGATCATACCCCCCTGCTGGCTGCTGCCTCAAATATAAAGCTAGTGCTTGGCCACTCCAACTGGATGACAAACACATTATAGAAGAGAGGAAGGGGAGGAGGAGGAGGATGGTAATGGTAATGGGAGAGGGAGAGCAGCTCTACTTAAGTATGATCATGCCTTTGAAATAGATAGGACACAAGCCAGCCAACTCCCCTGTTGTTAAGCTCTGCTGTTACCATGGCATCCTATGACAGTCACCAGCCATAGGTTACTTGGTTTCTATGGGTAACAGTTGGTGCTGCACTTCATTCACATCTCCTGTGACACTGAACCTAAAGATATCGCCTACCGTTTCTCAGCATCTTACAAGTTAAATCTCCCTGCTCAAATACAGCTAGGTGTTCAGTTTGAAATTTCAACACACACACTCTTTTTGTTTTTTTAGCCACAATGATTTCAATGATTTGGGTCTGCAGAGATTTGAAGTGAGGAGATTTAGTTGGAGAGAGCTTAACAGAATAGCCCAAGGTCAAGCCCAAACTAATCAGGCTCCTCATTCCCCTGGATGGAGTAATGAAGTAGAACGCTGACCCCCAGCTGACCCTGGGAATCTGTAGCAGGGAAAACTGGCCAGGAGACCAATTAGCCAAAAGTAAACGGAAATATTAAAACAGAGGAGTCATTTATTAATAAACATGATCTGAGTCACCCAAAAAAAGCCGCTTCAAAGCACTTAAATGTGCCTTTATGTGGAAAGAATGGTTTGATGTTTTACACCAACCGTCACGAAACCTTAAATCTTGCAGGATAATAAGCTCCTTTTAGTCTGTATCCTAAAGATGATTTGTACTGAGGGTTGATTACAACCTGGTTAGCTCTCCTAATTATCTCATGCACTTGAGCTTTTAATGATTTCCATGATTCAATTATCCCTAACTGAATTCCTGTCTTCAATCAATTAAAGCCATAGCTGCACACTCATCCATCTTCCAATCAGGGCATCAGGAATCCCTCCATCCATTCTCATTTGTGAAGAGAGTGGGTCAAACAAATTAACAGAGATTGCATCCATCCATGTCTTTTCATCCTTTTTCTCCACATTTTCTAACATTTTCTGTTACTTTCAGCCTTGTTACTCTCACTCTTGGTATAGCGAGAGTTTATTTGGGATGGAGGTTTATCTTGGTATCATGTGTCCTCAACAAAATAGGTTGCAGTTAAATATTTTTAACTTTATTATAAATAGGAACAATACAGGCCTCCCACTACCCTGACCCTTCATCTGCACAAACAACTGCCTTGCTTGTGATCATAATGCATGTTGCTGAGACCTTGAATAAATGCAGTATAGTCTTTTATCTAAAAGCCTTTTGTCCTGCTCTTCTCCACTGGTTATTGTGATACTGGATGTTAAGATGAGTGACAGGGGGCTTTTTTCATTTCTAAGGAACACTCTCGCAAGATACACACTTAAAGACAATACGCACACATGCACAAACACCCACTTTTGTACACAAACGCACACAGTTTGGCACCATCTGCTGGAACCCTTAGAAATATGTAGGAGAAATATTTGGGTATTTGTGATAAAGTTGTAGGAGAGGATATTTGTAATAAAATAAACCATAGCAAGGACTGGTCTAAGGCCTGAAACAAAAACCACAAATTGTCCCGGCAAGATAAAACGCACACAAATATATTTCAAGGCTTCTTGATAGCAGATTGGTTATTCCTGACAGAAAACCAAAGGCATGCTTGACTGCTGAATGCAGCCTGCTCAGCCAAATTAGAGAAAGAAGAAGCAGCACAGAAATGGTTGCCAAGGTGCCCAGATAGTCATTTAACCCTCATTGGTTGAGAGGGAAGCCGAGGGCAGCGCAGCCTTTTCACATGCTGCTCTTTCCATCCCCATTATCTCTTCCGTCTCATCCCTGCAACCACCAATATGGTTTCCTTGAAAGGGCTTAGCATTCTTTTAAATGTAAATACCAAACTGTGCTCTTTCTGCAAAGATGTACAGGATGGAGCTGAAGATTAGGTTTGATGTTTTAACACCGCAGTGGTTTTCTCCTCAGCAAAATCGTTTAACGGCACTGCCAGCTGCAGAGCAGAGCATTAGGGGTGTTTTGGTCACGTTTAACATTGGGTAAGATCAAACACAGAGACAGGCCCACTAGACTGCAGTGGCCTTGTCCGAGCATCCCACTATGATGGACTCTGTGGCAAAAAACATGGCTGCAAACTTCAATCTCATCACTCTCAGCAGTGTTCGGAATGTTACTGGGAAGCTTCAGATGTCTCCATTCAGAGGGCAGCCTCGCTGTATCTTTTCTCAGAGCCCTTGCATTTTTTGGATGGCGGTGAGTGTGCATTCCCTGGCACAATTTTCAATAGAGCTCCCCCTGGAGTAGCTGGGGAATGGCTATCACAACAATTACACTGACAGCTCTTTTCTAAAGTGCACTTGATTTATTTGATTTAGCTAAGATTAATGGCCCTCCCTCCTAGCAGGCCTGGCTGAGATGTGCAGCAAAATACAGGCTTGCCCCCACATAAGCACAGGTGTATGCTACCACAGATAATGAAATTGTATGAAATATATGCGCACATCCATATATAAACACACAAATCATCCTTGAGCGTGCTTAATCTGACAAAAGCTTAAGCCTGGGTTTGTTTGTTTTTTTCCTAGTTACCCCTGAAGTGACTGTGATTCATTCTTCCCAGTCATACATTAGCCTTATGGATGATTACAGCAGACATATACTAAAAAAAGAGAACACAAACTATGGAAGTCCAGGGATATCAATATTAAAATGTAACAATCTAATCAAGTTGAAGTGTCATTTTCCATGTAATAAATCTTATTTTTTATTATTTAATGTTTGAAAATGCATAGTTGCTGCCAAAATTAAAATTTCACTGACTAATGAATAAATAACACTGTCACTACTATAAGAAAACTGAAGGTGAATTGGAATTTTCCTTTTCAAATTTGCAGACTAAACTTGAAAATGAAATCATAAACTTGACATTGCATTTTAACTTGTCATGATTTTTTCTTGTTTCTAATGATAAATTAAATGGAAATGCTTTTTTTCACATCATGTTATTAATGTCAGGATTCTCACAGACCCATTTTGTAAACATCTGTCAAAATCAAGCATCAAAAACACTGGGTTGGATTTCTGTAACATCCAAAATGCTCCAATTAGAAGACCTCATTATGCTGCGCTGGTCCCTGGCCCGGGTTGCAGAGTCTGCATCATATTAGCAAATTTGAGGTTGTTTTTCTGATGAGTTGCTTTAATAGAAACTCCTGCATGTTGACTCACTTACTGCTGGTATATTTATTTACTCTGGAGTGGTTGTATGGATGTTATTCTAGTGCTCTATTTCTGTTTGTTTCAAATTGCAGGATTTTGATTTATGATGAACATTGGCATTTTGACATTTTCTTTTTGTCTTTCTCTTGACAGTGTGGTGTTGTATAGATATACACACTATACTACACACTAATTTATGTGGTCCTCTGACTGCATAATTTACCCAGGATCTATGAATATATAAGCGACTATTGCTTGTCCTTATGGCTGATGAGAGCCGTATGGATCAAATTGTTATAAGCATTGTGCTGCCTTCTGACTCACGTCACACTAGTTTTCAGCATAAAGAATTGCTTAGAAGTAAAGATACCGCAGTGTCATTTTGTCTGTTTAAATGAATTAATTTCAAGTGTATCTCTAAGTGAATCTCTACATTATCAAAATCGGCAAATCTTTTTCTACATACTTATGTTGCAATAACCTAAACAGCTTAATCTTTATTTACTGTCTCACACACCAAGGCACAAAAACTGTATGTAGACACACATGTTCCTAGAACTCGCTGCTAGAGGGAGACACCTGCCCCTCCACTATGTGCCAGGAAGCGCTTCGTCTGGCTGGCTGGCTGACAGTTGCCGGGCCAGCGGTCTGGTACGGTCCAGTGCGGTTGGCACTGACGCCTGCCCATCTGCCCAAGTTGACACATTCGCTCCCACACCACTTGTCCAGGAGGACGAAATGTGCTGTGGTGTCCTGGCAAAGTTCCCCGAAATGTCAACCTGGCGTGACAAACCCATGCCGGCCCCTTGGCCCTCACAGGCCTGGTAGTGTGGGGCACTGCCCTGGATCAGACGAGGAGCCAGGAACATGCCACGGTAACAAAAACTGCTGATCGACTACCGGGGCGCTACCATCTTGTCCAGGGTGGATAGAGCTTGTTCGGTCGGGTAGAGGATGACTGTTCTCATTACTGGCCCTGAACCTTACAAAACTTGGCTATTCACTAGTTGATAGAGGGCAGCTGGATAGAAATGAGACATCATGAGCAGGAAACACATGTGGGAAACACGCTTGGCCCCTCTGCTGAAGCAATCCCAGCCCATTAAAAATTGTTATGAATGAAACAAATTGTAACTTGGCGTCTCCTCTTACAAGCTGAAAACAATGGATGCAGAAGACAAATAACACGCGGAACATATTTTCTCTTGTTTGAGCAGATGGTCTTGGAGGTGCTGTGAGGGTCTGATGTTGGCTGACTCTGTCCTGCAGTCCCCTCAGGGCAGCAACTGTGAGTGGTCATTAACACGGGGAGCAGGCCATGCCAGGAGAGAGGAGTCTAGCGGTAGTTAACAGCCACTATCCAGTTAAATCCTCCTCCTCTGTGCTAAACAGGAACAGCTACAGCCTTTCTACTGGTTGCCAAGGCTATAAAGGCAACACATCATGTAAGACCTTTAGAAAAAAAAGACATTGTTTAGCAAGCACAAAGGAACAGAATGGGGAAAGGTGTATTTCTACTCCACTGCGCCTCATCGCTCACTTTTGCTGAATCTAAGGTTATGGCCAGGGCTGTCTGGCAGTTATCCATACACAGCGAATCATGGCATTTGTGTGTGTGCACATGTGCGTGTGTGTGCACAGTCGGAGCTGTGGACAGGTATGACAGGCTGACCTCCACATGTTACCAGAGAGTGTGTGTGGCCCAGTGTTACCTGTCATAACACGGGCTGCCTGGAGCCCCGGAGCACCAGCCTGACCAGGCCACTGGGCAGGCAGAAATAATAGAGACTGGCAAGAGGGCAATGAGGGGTCACACGAAGGGAGAGAAGAGGAGGGGGGAAAGGGACATATGACAGGAGGACTGGTAGAAGAGTGAGAAGGAGAGGGAGAAGAGGAGAGGACAGATAAATGTATTGTAGTGAGGAGAGTGGTGAGGATAATGATGTGGGAGCAAGTGGGTCAATCAAGGAGCAAAGAGAGAAAGATAAAAGAGAGCAAAGTAAGGAAGGTGGCTCCTGTTCCCCCTGCATATTACTGTCTCAAGCCTCTGAAGAGAGCTAAAAATTATGCGCAAAGGAATTGAGGGAGGAGAATCGGAAATCTGACTTGTGCTTCCTGAGTTCTCAGCATCTGTCCGACACTCTCAAAGCAGAAAAATAAGACTCAGTTTTAACAAGACAGACCACCTCGCATCACTTCCCATTTGTTTTGAATCCCAGTTTATCTTTGTGAGTATGACGTTGGAGCGTTCTCAAGGTGCAGCCACTCGCCTGCAGAGATGGAACAGCTGAATTCACTTAGGCAGGCTTGGCCAGCAATTAAAGAGCTGGATTAAGAGTGATTGCATTTTGTGTCCTGAGGAGGCGCTGCCTGCCATCTTGAGAGGTCTCATTAACATGGCTGCCGTGGGCTGTGCTGAGCACTGCCACAGGCAGTTAAAAAATAATGGAGACATTATCAACCTTAATGTCTTGTACCTGGAGTGGAGAAGATTTTATAATCACTATTGTGATGGGCCACAGGCTGCCAGTTGTGCGAAAGGGAAAGGTTGGATGAAGATAACCCTTTTTCTGACCAGACCCCTGTGTGTTTTTTTGATCAGCCACTACACGTGGGGAGTCTGAGCAGCTGGATTTCATTAATTGAGTGCTGGCAGCGTTCTGCTCTGGCGGCAGGGGTGAGTCACACTGGTGGGATTGGTCTCTCTCTCCCTGATATCATCTTCCAACCATAACTACAAATAATTATTCACTCAAATCCATTACCGGGGGTCAATCAAGTTCCCCAATCAGTTCTAAAGTCCAATTACTGGCGCCAAGGCTCTATTCGCGCTTTCCTGCAGATGAAGGCCTGGCCCACAGGCTGCCCAGTAAATTACACATAGCAAACAGTGGAGCGAGCATGTGTGGGAGAGCAAGCCTCCTCAGGTGGGTAATAAAGCAGAGGTACATACTGGTCTCCCAGGGGCATTCTGACCGTACCATCCAGCAGACTTCACCAGGTTAAATAGAATTAGCCCATGCAATGAGACACACTTCGAATACCAACCACGTCTCATCACTCTACAGGCTAGAGAGCGTGCAGCATGCACAGCGCAGCCTGGTATTAACATCCATCTCAGCAGTTGATATAATAAGACATGTCGCCATAAGGGTCTTCTTATAAAGAGGCTGCACAGTGACCTATCAGAGCAGCATAATGAGTGGGGTGTTACATCTAGCGTACACACACACACACACACACACACTCAGGGGTTTGCTGCCGCTCTCCAACCCCATTAGCGTGTGGCTCCTTGTATCGTTTTGCAGCCGTCTTGAAAGTGAGCCGCGAGCCTAGAGGAAATGCTTCTCACACACTCATCTGTCACTACAGAGAGACAGCGGCGCAGCCAGCCGAGTCGGAGCGGCTGGGTGGGCAACAAGGCAGGCAGCGTGTGTGACAGGGGATGGATGGCTTGTATGCATGTACTAGATGTGTAGGAGGTGAGCAGCATGGGCGTTGATGTGTGTGTGGCTGGTATGTGCTTGTATGTGAGGAGCGGAGCAAACATAGCAGGGACGAAGGGGGGAGGAGGGGTGAGGCTTTGTGGATCAGCAGCCCATGACCAGTTGTCACACTACACACATACATACACACAGCTCCCAAATCAGCCTGGTAGGAGGGCCAGTCTGACATTTCCCTCAGTGTCAGGCTTCCCTCACAGTCTGATCTGACCAGAAAACAACCAAACTACAACGCTGACACAACCAACGAGAGGAGAAACATAGATGTCTGTCTGTGCTACAATATGTCTGTGCTGTTTACTGACATAGTACCAGAGCCATTGTTCAGTGCTCAATCCAGACTGAGGTTTTGAAAGGGGGAAAAGCTGAGTTTTTGGACCACAATTACATCAGTATGAGGGCACCGTTTTGCTTTATCCTCAGCCAGGAAAGCATTCTGACTTGAGACTGCTGACACAAAGAAAGACTGTCAATGTAAGCCCCTCCATTAAACATGAAAAAACCTCATCAAAGAGCCAGTCTCTGTCCTCTGCTTACATTCAAGAGATCCAGCAAAATGCTAAACACATGTGGATGGGCCCTGTGTTTGGGCTAAAATGGCCGAACACGATCCAGCAGCATTTGAGTTAATCTTCCTTAGTGAAACCGCATGGTGTTGTTTACACTGGAGACGACTGTGTGTGTGTACGTATATGCATGTCTGTGTGTGTGTGGAGAGCGTCCAGAGCTGCAGAACTCACTGTTCCCTTTTGCGAAGCCAGAGCAGTTACAGTGTGTATGTGTTTGTGTCAGCATGATGGAGGAGAAGGGTGTTACTCAGACCTAATGAATCCATCTGCATTCAAGGGGCATTCTTCCTCTCGTACGCAGGCGGGAGCAAACGAGCAGCGACCTGGGAGCCCGTCCAGCGGTTGGGGGGCTCAGGCTCACTATTTCCAAAGCAGACAGAGCAAGGACAAGCGTGGATTAGTATTGAATTCACTGGATTTTTTTTCAAAGAGAGGGTTGAGGTTGAAAGCTGTACAGTCACACACTCAACCCTCCTGTCCTGTACTGTACTAAGCTTCCCTTCTCTCTGCTTTTCAGCGAGGGTTGAGAATAGCCGAGGAGGCTTTGGCACTGAGGGCGAGGACTACAGTACAGCCTGTGCTCCAGGAGAGTGGCAGCTGCTGATGTCCTCACCTCCGAGTGACCTGGCACCCTAGGCAACCTCAATGAAGAATGGATGGAGGGCAGGAGGCGGGGGCGTTATGAAGGGGAGGGTGGTTGGCACTGAGGGCCAGTCATTAGGATAATGAATCCAGAGCTGGGTGGAATTAGGGAGACCTCTAGTGGCTGAGGAAAGTAAGAATGCACATCTACAAGGGGGAGAATCATAAACACTATACATACCTCATAATAAATCCAATCATTACTGTCGACTAGTGACCTTGACAGAGTTATTCACACATTTATATCATCCCATCTTAATTCTTGTAACTCTCTATAATCTGCATTTAATAAAACGGCACCAAATTGCCTGGAAATGCTTTTAATATCTTATGACACATTAAATGGATTGGCTCCAAGTTATATTTCTGAAATTGTTCCGAAAGAACAAAAAGTTCAGGATGGCAACTTGATTGCTTCACTGAATTTTAATTGGGTTGGCACTTTTCAGAGAAATACCTTCTTCCTCAGCCTCAAAATACATGCTGTATGACTGAAGCCCCAGCAAGTTTCACAGAAAAAGCTCTGTCCACAGTTCTTCATCTTGATGTAAAGCATCACTCATGATCTGCACATCATAAATGTTGGCTAAAAAGTTTTTTAACTGGCTTTTGACCAACTTGAATTATTTTATGTATCCTGGACTGGTTGTTTTTAGTTATTTAAGTTATTTAATCTATGTTATGGTTTATTGTATTTTTATATTACTGTCTTCTTTGCTCTTTGTCTAAGCACTTTTTAAGTGGACTAAGTGCTGATTAAATGCTATACAGATAATAGTAATAATGATAATATTAGTCTAAGTGTTAAGAGTTAAATCAACATTTTTGACAGGTTCCTTGAAAACAGATTATGTGCTTCACAAAGGTTTTATTTCAGATGAAAACTTAGACTCTGGGAATCTTGAAGAGCATTTTTAAAAAAGATTTTCTGACTTTTAAAAGACTGATTATTTGAAAAAATAATTTACAGATTTAAAAAGTAGTCACTTGTTGCAGCTGGTACAGGAATTTTATGCAGGATACTGCTGCAATGACTGTGATGTTGTGTAGAGTAGATTATATAAGCGTTGGCTCCAGACACCAGAGTCTACCCCTTTACCCTGAATAAAGCAGCATGTCTGTTTAGAATTAATAAAGTAGCTGCAGAGAGGTTATGAGTATGTGACTTCTCTTTGTCTTTTGATCTCTGGTGGTGTCCAGGAGTGTAGTGCATTATGAAGGTAATTCTAAAAATATTAAAGTGTGTTTTGCCTGAATTAGAAGTATCTGAACAGCTGACTCATTCAGTGGATACCTAGCACTGACATTTCTGGCTCCAGAGCACAGATAACATTTCATTACATCTTTGACAAATCTCAGGACTAATATTCTTAGAGGTTACATTCATCAGTCCACCTTTTTTCATTTCATGAGCAAACACAAGGAGGGAGATAGTTCAGCCAACTGTACTGACAGATTTAATGTTATTCACTTATCCTTTTAAGATTCACATCAGTCTTTTAATATGATTCAACTCAGAAAATATAATAGGGAATAAAAAACATCTTGAAAGCGCAATTGTCCAAGAGAATTTGTGTCTGTTATTACAGCAGTGTCCACGGTAGTTCAACAAGAGAAACAAGTGAGTGTATAAATCCCACTGCTCTAAACCTTATCCTCTCACTTCTCTTCTTGGGCTATAAAAAGTGTGTATCCATGAGCAATCTGTGGGCAAGAGTGACAATCACAGATCATAGACTCATTAAAGTATGTGTCATGTCAGTATTTATGGCCTGAACAGGTCATAGCTTCTCCTCCTGAAGACACAGCTCATAAAAATGAGTATTGTGTAAAGTGTAAAGTGTTTACCAAGTCTAACAACATGTCCTCCATATGTTTTGTACTAATTTCATCAAAACTATTCATGAAGGCTGTAGTGTTCTCTTTCCAAGAGGACAGTCCCAGTGTCCCCTTTACATCTGAAAAAAAAAACTGATGGTGGAAGCAAAACATTTCATAGTTGCCAGAACTCTTCAAGACTGTCTCTCACACATGCAATTTTTAATGTTTCCCTCCACGTGAGTGTGTGGTGAAGCCGAAGGTGAGCTATGACAACTGTCTGCTCAGTCAGGCCTCTCCTGATATGGATTAAAGCAAGTGAGTTTCTGTCAAAGGCTGCCTCTCTTTGTGCAAACCACAGAGTCAAGGTCACATATTGGCACTGAGTGGCCCTGATGAACACCACTGTTTACTACGAAGATGATGACGAGAAGGCTTTCAGAAGCAGGTCAGCAGCCAGGCCTGGAGAGATAGACCCTCTGGTGACCCTTTCCTCAAGGTGGGGTAAAGCCTCTCTGACACTGGGGTGATTTTGGAAATGGCAGAGGACGTTCTCCTGGATCAGACTCCACATCCAAACCTTCTGCTGGGCCCTCCGTCGGCCCTGAAGTTCACCGCTGGCTAACATGGCCTCTCGGTATGACTCCATCTTTGCCCAGACCTCTGGGATGCCCTCACCGGTGTGAGAGGAGGCGCGCACCACCTGAAGGAGGGAGTCGGGGGGGAAGGGGTGCGGGAGGCATGTGTCAATTTAAAGCTTCTCTTTTTCCAACAACCAGGTGGTAGTCTGAACAATTCCACTGTTCAGCCCGAGGATTTCACCAAAGGCACAGCAAACCGCCTTCCACATTTTCTTCAGTATGCAAAGTTTTAAATGTTATATGGACTCGTGTCTCATATTTAGGATTCTGCACATCCTCCTCTGAGCCACTTTGTCAAACTCATGAAAAGCACTGACGAGGCATTAGTCAGAGGTGACTGTATGGTCCCACTCATATGCAGCAAAATTTAACACTGATCCTTTTCTGTGGGAGCAGCAAACTTCTGGAAACTCTACCTATAAACTGTGAGGCATTTTTGAGGATCAAAGCAAATAAAAAAAACTGTCCTGGTAGCCAAATGGTTGAGAAACTTAACACATGACTACAACAACCCCAGCCAGATTACAGCTGAGGACCCTTGTTCCATGCCATACCCTGTTTCCTGTCTGTGTCTGTACTGTGTACTGTCCAATATAGGCAGTAATAAAAATATGTACTTATAAATGATCCTCTGAGTCTGGAGATTAACTCCAAATTGTCAATAAATGACTTTATTCCTTTTTAATGGTGTAGTTCGGTTTTGTTAGTTTTTAGGGCTGGGTGTAAAAATAAGTTGTAAAGCTATCCCCAGCTTATTTACATAGATTTTTTAAATGTCAGTGCTCATAAATAAACACTGTGTTTAAACAAATACACCATTAAAAAGTCTTGGATACTTCTTAGTTTCAGCAATATGCCTTATGTAAAACAGAAACACCAAAAACTAATAAAAGAAATACTGTTCTTTCCACATTGCAAAACAAACTGTGGGTTTTTGTCAAAAATCTTAAAGCTTCTGACAGAGGCACTGTTGGAGGTTTAATAATAAAAGAGCGTTTTACAGAAATTTAATTTTAGTTGAGTTGGCGTAGTTGCTGCTTTTACCACTCTGCGTTTTTTTCTATGTTTGAGATTTGTTTGCAATGCACCTCCACCCTGGAGAAGCTGTCATGTCACTTTTCAAACTGTGTTTTCATCTCCCTTTGACACCTTGTTCTCACAAGCAATCTGGGGATAAATGTCACTTTGCTGTTTAGTTCTTCAACAAGTTATTTTTTTGTCTCTTTTCAGAGCTTGCTACAGATTCAAGAGCACATGATGAAATACAGGGAAACGTTCAAATTCAAAGCAGACGCAGAAGTTAAAGTGCTTCAGATTTACAGGAACAGAAAAAAGTCAGGGCAATCACACCGGAATTTAGGACCCAATCAACTGCTTATATAAAAGTTAACCTTCTGTTTTTAATCACCTCACTACACACTAGTGAATAAAAAGGAGAAAGGAGAGTTCGGAGGAGGTTAGATGAGACAAGACCACAGTGTTGATGTAAAATAAACCTCACAGATTCTCTACACTCTCCAGACTGCTAAAGTGTAATGAAATTACATGTATCATTGGGAGATAATTTGACATCAACTGGCAATTGGAAAAGTTGAATGTGACAGGCTGGTAAATATTGGAGGCCTGTGATCAACAGCCAATTATGAATCCTCTAATTACATCATTAAGTTAATCATTTTACAAGGACTGGATTTGAGTCTGATGCAAAAACAGGAAATCAAACTTGAGCCTAACCATACTGTATGTTCACTAATTATCTTTATAAAGGGCTAATTAAAAAAACAATAAACAACAACAACAACAAAACCCCAACATACTGACTTACTACTCCTACTGCACATAGTTTCAGCTTTATTTGTCAAGCTTTGAGATACTTGCCATGAGATCTCTGCTTCCACTTTAATTGATTTTTGCAGCCTTAATTGTTAGTAGTTTTTTTTCCTTTTACCAAGAAAACATAAATCAAAGTAGCATTTATCACGTTAATGTTTTCATGTAGAGCGAGGTAGCAACAAAAGGCAGAATGATGAAGATGAAAAGACAGAGAGAGAGAGACTAAACCATTTTATGTTTCTATGGGCAAAGCAGACCGAAACAAAAGAGGGCAGCAAAGCAAACGTAAGAATAAATGGAGAAAGCGACTATGAGAGCAGCCCATCAGCTTTTATACAAGGGTGCAGGCTTATAATGAGCAAAATGCATGACACAGCAGCAGAGTATTCAGAGCGGCAAGAGTCTGGGGTGGGGGTGGATGTGAGGAGGGGGTGTAGCCTGGCAGCTTGCCCAGTGGGCAGATGCTGCATTGGGCTGGGAAAACAAAGGGACAAGGCCAGGCAAGCAGGCGGGTGAGCTGGGACATGCAGGGAGGAGTGAGACACTGCAGCACTACAACCATGATGCTATGACATCACCATCATCATCATCATAATCATCATCATCATCCTCAGCCCCCTCCCTCCTTCTCCCCGAGTCAGCTGACCTCTCAGTGGGATGGCTTGTTGGGTTCACATGGCAGCTGTGGCTGCTCAGTGGGTCAAATGTTGAACACTTGTCAGTTATCTTTTTTTTTTTTTTAAGCCTAATCATTCTGTTGTTGGCTCCCTCCCTCACTACACTGTCAGTTAAGATACAAACAGGCAAACACACACTCATTCTCTTCCACACATACACACACACCTTGGGGTTCCAGGTCTTAGACTGTCTCCTGAGCAGCTTGAGTGCGCTGGTGTATTCAGTCTGGATTCTCCTAGCCGGCACCACCAGGTCTCCATCAGACTTTGTCACCACCACCAAGTCGGCCCTCTCGATGATGCCCCTCTTGATACCCTGGACAGAGATTTTGGCATTTGGGTAATTAACTTCCCAAAACACTGTAAATAAATCTGATGTCTAGACGTCTAATCTGCCCATGGATCTCTGTACAGAATGATGGATGAATGGAGCCGTGGTTGCCTGTTTTTTTTGGCTACAATAAACCAATACAATCTGATAGTGTTCCCTTCTATCCATCCCTCACTAATGTCAGCTTCTGACTAATCCAAAAAAAAAAAAAAAGCAGTTGAGCATATTTGTGACAGTTGCTCCAAAAAGTGCTTTTCATCTGTTCAAACATAGTTGCAGCTCAGATTTTTGTATCCAGTTGGTGAACAGAGGCTGGAGTAGATGTACAGAACAACCGCAGCTGTCAATATTGTTTGTGCTTGTTATTTCACTGTGCTTGAGTCGTGTAATATGTCATACTGTATCTCAGTGAAACTGAATGTCTGAATGTATTAATACTGACTGTGATAGATAGAGTTGGGCTAATTGAGTAATCAATTTAGCTAATTAATAAATGGATTAGCATATAGTTTTTGCCAACATGCTTATCTTTACATAAAACATGGAAACAAAGATCAGTTTCTCCTTATTAACTTATGCAGCAAGGTAAATGGAAAATGTAGATTAGATCATGTATATACATTACTATATACAAAAATATTGGTTTATTCATAATTTATAACAGATTACTATTAGATTATTTATTTCAATGAATCTGTAGAAAAAGATCTGTGCAGTTACCGAACACTCAACAGCCAAGTAGCATGGAATAACCTTTAGTAAACTGCAAGAATGATGTATTCCAGCTGCTAAAACCAATTTCCTATCCTGACAGGTTAACATTGGTTGAGCATTCAACCAAAAACACAGAAAAACTTTGTTCTTTGTTCCAGTTCCTAACAGATGAAACAAGATCTGACACAGATGATGAGCTTGTTGCTGCTGGTGTTGTTTACTGACCTGGAGTTCATCGCCACCTGCTGGTGGAATCAGCAGCACAAACATGTCAACCATGTCAGCCACTGCAAATTCTGACTGGCCCACACCTGGAAACAGAATATTTTAACAGTCACCGCTAACTAGTAATAATACAACAAAATGTAATACTGACTCTTACAGAAAAACAGACACAGTAGATCAATGACCACACAAAAACCCTAAAACTAAATCTACAATAAAGAGCCACAGGCTTGAATGTTGTATCATTAAGTTTTTTCTTTTCACAGTTCCATGTTTGAACAAGAGAACAATTAAAGTATTTCAGTGTAAAATAAGATTCTTGGTCAGGACTTGTTCAGAAGTTCAAAAATGCTTATAAATAAACATGAGCTTTCACAGTCTTCACAGTGAATACATTCTAGCCTCTGTGATACAGCCAAGGTGTCTGATGAATAGGAGCCAGTGTCAAACTGTAAACACTCTGTCTGTGGCACCAAGACTGAAAACTAAGAACTGAGCTGCAACAAATATCTCATATTACATTTAATACTTGGCTTTGATCATATTCAGTACTTCCTGATTTTAATATACTATTGAAGTTTATTGTTTATTGAGGGTCATGGAGACAACTCTGAACACTGATGGGTTTATGAAGTTTGAAACCAAGTTTGCAAAAGAAATCTGTATTACATAGATGAAATGTAAATATATATCTATCTTTAAAAAATAGATGTTTTGAGATACACATGGAAATCCCAGTGTCTTACCTACGGTCTCTACAAGGACGATGTCGTATCCCGCCCCCTCACAGAGAACAATGGCCTCATTGGTTGTTCTGGTGACTCCACCAAGTGTTCCAGAGGTCGGTGATGGTCTGATGAAAGCGTTCATGTCCCGGGAGAGTTCAGTCATACGAGTCTTATCACCCATCAGAGACCCTGCAACAAGAGAGATTGTTTGTTTGTAGCACAAACAAGTGGCATCCTAATAAATTCATCAGAATATAAACAACATGGTAAACTGTAAAATAAATTTTCAAAATATCGTCACACATCACATTACAATTCCCCACATACTAGAGATCTGATATGTGTTGTAAAGTGCCATTATCACAATAACTGTCAGTTATAATAGTAACTCAGATGCTACCTCCTGTAGTGCAGGAGGATGGGTCGACAGCCAGCACTGACACTTTATGTCCACGTCCTGTCAACATCTTCCCCACCACCTCGATGAAAGACGACTTCCCTGCTCCAGGAGGACCAGACAGACCTGAGAAACCAACAGAGATCAAATCAGCAACAAAAGTCACCAAGACCTGTTTCTGTTGTCTGCTTACCCTGTTTAATACAGTGATAGCTATTTCTTTAATTCAAGATAAGCAGTCTCATTCTCACCTCTACATGTCTGTAACTAAACACAGTAACCACTGATGGAAGAGCTCTGAATTTCATCAAATTCCCTGTTACCCAAAAACAGCTTGACAAAGGGAAAACAGCCTGCGTGTCTGCTAATTAATCTCTGTTACAGGGCTCTCAGTGACAGAATATTATTTTGTTTTGAACTGATTACAACTCTTCGATAGGATCATACTGAGAGCACTCTATAAGGTGTGCTGAGTGGATATCAGTCTCTAAAACTCGCCTTGTCTTAAGCATTTGATAACCTACCTTGAAGATTTACTTTAGAGAGACTGTCAAAGGTTATAGATCCATTGGAAGATTAGTAAATTCCTGCCAGTTTTGGTGAGCCTGTGCCCATTGCAGCCTAAGATTTATGTTCTTAGCTGACATGAGGAACAGAAGGAGTGGAACCCCGAGGTTCAATTTGATGTGCGTTCTGAGATTGATTGTTCTTTTCTGCTCACCACAGTTGTAAAGAGGTGGTGGAGAGTTACCATATCCTTTCTGTCAGCTCCAACCAGTCTGGCCATTTCTGTCTGACCTCTCTTATCAACAAGACGCTTCTGTCTGCAGAACTGCCACTCACTGGATGTTTATGTTTTAAGCACCATTCTGAATAAACTCTAGAGACTGTTGTGTGTGAAAATCCCAGGAGATCAGCCATTTCAGAAATACTCAAAGCAGCCCATCTGGAACCCACAATCATGCTGGTAGCTGAGATCACAATATTTCCCCATTCTGACCTGTGAACTGCACTGCTGCCTCATGACTGGTTTATCGGATAATTGTATGAATAAGTGGGTGCACAGGTGTTCCTGATTAATGCATGCTACAAAATGGGATCTTGTCTTCACTTACATCCCCAAATGAATACAGAAACTAAGCCCACACACCTACTCTGAAGGCCACGGGCTTCCCTCCATTGCAACTCTCCTGCTCCATCCTGTAGGCCAGCACCTTCTGCAGCAGTAC
Source organism: Lates calcarifer (assembly GCF_001640805.2). Taxonomy (NCBI): domain Eukaryota; kingdom Metazoa; phylum Chordata; class Actinopteri; family Centropomidae; genus Lates; species Lates calcarifer. Next base: position 6,744,803 of record NC_066837.1, on the reverse strand, counting down.
CTGGGCCAGCTCTTTCTTCCTGGGATGCTGTGTCTCCACCAGGGTGATGGATTCAGCCAGAGACGCACGCTGTCCCCCGATCAGCCCTTCGTACAGTTTTGTCAACAGTCTCTGCTCAGGGCCACTCAGGTCCCGTATGTGCTGGCTGAGGGCTGTGCTAATACCCCTACTGTGCTGGCAGCTGTGTCCAGGAATGATGCTCTGGTAGCAGGGGTGGGAACCTGTGAAGATCCCTTGGTGGAGGCAGCATGTCCTGGTGGCGCAAAAGGAGGAGATGTAGCGGAGGAGGGAGAGGCCAGACCGTCCCATTTTATGGCAAATGTTGGGCATCTAGGAGGAGGAAACAGTGGAGATTATATTTTATTCATATATGACAGCTCCAGTTTTTATGCTCATAATAACAAAGAAAATGTTAGACAGCCTGTTCACCGCTCTTTTACACGAATAATTAAGCATTTACTAATCGAAAATTCAAGTATTGTTAGCTGTGACATGGCTGAACAGCAAACGAAACTTGTCGTTGACGGTTTCAACACGAGCATATACCGTTATCTTCCACTGACCGCTGGGCTAACGCTATGTCAGCGCAACGTAGGCCAATGGTGTAACTGTACATTCAGTTGTCAAAGATATAATTGGCAAACAATTTACACAAAACGTTCATGAAGTTATGTGAATTGACGCTGACCTCGTACCAGGTGCATGGAGGAGTTGCTCGGCTGTTACAGGTTACATATCAACGGTTGTTTCATTCATTTTCTTCCGTTTCCGGTGACGTACGGCAACGCCCCCGACAAATAGTTCCGTCGTCTCATTTATGAAAATAAATGACTGTCCATGTAAAAATACACGTAAAATAAATGAGCTAGTGTAAGACAAGTAAAAGTAAAACAGTAAGAATTATTTATGAAAAGTACTCAGTAAATCGTCAAATGAAAATCTAAGGATACAGTGGACACGTTTAACCAGCAGACAGCAGCAGAGGTTCATTTTTACATCCCATCTGAAACCACAGGCTGGTTCCTCTACCTGAGTCAAAGTCATAAGTCTTTAAAACACTTAATTCAGTAAGTTTATTTAAATAGATAAATTGTGAATTTCATTTACAAAGTATGATAAGTAAAGTTTTGTGTATGATTTTTAGCAAAGACTGGCAGGGAAATCTACAGTACCATTGTCCCAGAACTAATGTTGCATAATATTCATATGTAGTCCTATTTTTAATTAGTTGAATGTTCCACTATTATGAATTATTGTGACATACTACTGGGAAGTAGATGGGAGATGATTCTATACTATATCACCTTATCATCATATCAGACTTTGAAACTGCTACTAACTTGTGTTCTATGTGGTATTAAGACAGTCTACAAAGTCTTAAATTTAACCTGGTGAACCCTAGAGAAACCCTGTAACATGTTGCAACAAGCAGTGATGGAAGAAATATTCAGATCCTCCACTTGAGTACAAGTACCAATACTAAAATGTAAAAATTAAAAATATACAGACATATTATGTAAATAAAAGCATTTATTCTGCAGTAAAATATCCCTTGTCACTGATTAGATTGTTGATACTGAGGCATCAGTGTGTTTGAATGAAATCAGCCATAGTTTTCAAGAGAGGATTGACTGAGGCTAATCCAAATGGTTTAGTTATAAAATCTAAATTTGTTGAGGCCATGGACTAGTAAAATACAGGTAATAAAATAGTGGCAAACATTAAGCATAGCAGTTTAGTATACCAAAACATTAATAAACAAAAATACAGGAATGAAAGAAAATCTATAAAAGCTACAACTTCTAAACTCTATTTCACATTTGATTTTTATACATTTGTTTGGGCTATACTGTACAACAAATCCATGTAATTCCTAAAAAAATATATTCACATATAGCATGCCCATCTCAATCACCTTTATGAATGTGCTTCAAAACATAGACACTGCTCAAAACATTTGGGATTTGACCTATAGTTTGGAATAAGATATTTTAATTATATACTGCATGCAGCAGTAAAAATACTTTCTCAGTATGTCAATTGTTTACAAGTGGATAAGCCTCCCCCACTGTATACTGACAGTATATACTGGATGTACATCACAGGCCTGTGACATGCAGGATAGACGAATGAAAGTTTAGTCACAGACACTCAGAGTCTCCACTCCACCTGACGTGCTTGTCTGCGGAATTTGGGAGAAACATGCAAACTCTTGGGAGGCAACAGCACTAACCACTGTGCAACCATACCACCCACGTCATATGCAGTCAAATGAAACTCCTGCACGCAGGAAAACACACACACACACACATTCAGTCAGTGATTTCCAGGGGAGGTTCCTGGAAGATCGCTCTAACTGTTCCAGCACTGTAACAATGTGTCCCATAAAACAAAGGAAAACACATGATTTCATGCATTTTCATGCAATTTACTGGAAAATGCAATTATGCTTAACATTAGCACAGTTGGCTCTCAGATGCACTTGTAATTGTTGTGCCTCCCTAATTGAAGGTCTGCTCCACGCACACCACACACATACAGCGGTTGCTGTTTTTGAAAATCCCTGACAATACCGTGATGCATATTTTGTGATGGGTGGCCTGTAATTAAACGGACAGGCCCACAAAGACACACACACACACACGCCCTGACAGTGTTCATAAAAGACACAGACATGTTGCAAGTAATGAAACAAATTTATTGAATCTTCCAGTAGAGACTTGATATTCATGGAATAAAACTGCTTTTCTGGGAGCTTTACTGAGCAAAAAAAAAGAAAAGAAAAGAAATAAAGACGGAGAAAAAACAAAAACAAAAGTGCAAACAAAAAAACAGAAAACATGTTCAAAAATACAAAAAGAATGTAAAGAGTATAACATTTTAATAGCAAAGAGGATTGCTCAAAGCATAAAAGAATTGAATGGCAAAATCTGCATTTTATATAAAAAAAAAATCATATTAGGACATCAGTAACTGATACCCTTTTCTCAGTCAACAATTAAAATTTGAATGCTCAACATTTTCCCATAACAGTCATTTAACAAGTTTTGCTCAGTCAATGTAATAAGAGAATGAAGCACAGTGTTATGTCCTCAATGTGACTCTGTATTTAACACATTTGATTTTGATGCAGAGTATACAGCAAGGGGACAAACTAAACTGCACTTGTACTTGCCTCTGCTTTGTGTGATGTTCAACTACCAGTCTTAAATGTGTAACGCTACACTAACCAAACTAGGCTTTGCAAAACCAGACTGCACAGCACATATTCTAATAGTGAATATATCTAAACACTATTCTTTTTTTTCTTCATAAAATTCATTTGAAACACGAGTGTAACACAAGATGAGCAACATTTAAACATTAGTCTTTTATTTCTGAAATGCCCTTTTAGTGCCATGCCCCACACTGAACCCCACCCTATACTCTCAAACTCCCCTTAATTTTGCCCTCCTATTATTTTTGTGATATGGGATTTCATTTTTATAATATTTTTTTCACTTCTTTAACTTATTAACCTAAAAAAAGAACACTTTGAGGAAACAACATACTTGTTTAAGTGTCTGGAGATGATTAAAATTTTTCAGTCATACTGGTCATCCTCCAAGTCCCTGCTAACTTTGTACATGTCGAAAGTACATTTCATGCCAGCCTCATTGCAGTCAGACAGAAAACAGCCGCCAACTGCAATTTCGGTGGCCTGGAATGTCCCATAATTATTTTGACTACACATGTATATCTGGATTTCTGAGGGAATATTTAGATGCAAACTAGTTATGAGTCAGAATAATAGAACAATGAAAAAGAGACGTTGTGGGAGCAAGATCAGGGAGGATACTTGCGTCATGATGAGTGTGATGGTCTAATTATTACAGTTGGTCACAAAGATCAAGTATCTTCCAGTTGCATCACGCTCACTTTGCTTACTCCTCTCCCAGTCTGTAAATGTGCCCAATTCAGACGTCCTTCAAGTACAGAACAAACCAACCCATTTAACAACCCACCCAACCCTACAGGTCCCAGATCAGCCTGTGTTTTAGTCTAAACCTATATCAGTTATTGACTGAACCACAAGCCAATCTGGGACCAGCTAGCCCCTATTCTTGCTACTTCGACCAAAATGCTGGGGTGTGGACAGCCACAGGGCTGAGGACATTGAAGCCTAGGAGACGGAGGATATAGGGTTGTGGGGGGAACCCATCTGGGTTAGCACCTTATCCAACCACTGCAGGGGACCGTGCAGGTGGATCTCAATCCAGCAGGGTGTGCTGGTCACATCCTGGCGGTGGTACTCTGCTCCCCAGCCCTGGAACATATGGGAACACATGGTTTAGGATCAGGATGGGGACACAACTGTTTTTATTTTTTCTCCTTGTTTTTAAAATGTATTCATTTCATATTATTTGGACTGCCGAGCATGAATGTTGTGATATTCAATGGAAAATGCAAAGATTTCTCAGAAAGGACCAGATAATTTTAAACTTATTTTCTTATTTCTCCCGGTCAGTGAGAAGATAATAAATAAATTAAGACTCCTATACACAGCTGTATAATTCAGTTGGGTTCAACAAAAAGAAGCACAGGTGTAACACACTGCTCTTCCGCTTGAAAACAAATGTTTAAATAGACACCAAAAAGTTTTTAGCTGGTCTAGCCCAGAGAGGTTTATGTCTACAAATATAAGAACACTGTAAAGTGTTACAGTGTTAGATATTTTGTGAGTTAAGTTCACAAAATGCAGCCAGTAATAGAAAGTTAAGAGGAAAACAAAGAGGAAACACAAATGAGCTGCTGACTGCATTATACACAGAGACAGTAAGATGTTAATAGTTTACTGTTTGCACTGCAGATGTTATTTTTGAGTCAGATTTTGGTGTTAATTTTGTTTGATAATTCAAATAAACCATGATGTTTTACAACAGACAAATTAATACATTTATTTATCTCAAAAAATCGATTCAGTTCTAAAATCTCACCCAACAGCCAGCCATATAATAAGTTAAATATTAACACAAGACAGTGTAAAAAAAGTTCTATTGCTCATTTTTTCTTTCTTACCTTAACGAAAGCTCATGCGAATGGTACACATCTTTGTGAGCTCATAAACGGCCTCAAAGCCATGATTGACAGACTGGGCCAGCAGCTCAGCAAACTCCTGGTTGTTGAAAATCTTCAGGCTGCAGCCGCTGGGAATCTTACACACAGTTGTGGGATGGAAGCCGTGGTGGTAGTTACAGTTACGACTCTGGACGAAGATACTGCTATCACTCAGGCATTCTGCATACACCTCCCCACCAACATAGTACAGATGGACACCTAAGAGGAAGCAGGAGAAGAGAAAGTGTTGGTCACCTGAAGAGGCAGAGTTTGTTGTGTCATCAGCAAAAAACAAAAGCCCCAAAACATCAGTGTGGTCAATCTAAAATCAATACACTAAAATGTTCACTCAATTTGTTGTTATTGTTTAGTTCTTCTCTAGATCCCAATCCCTATTGACAAAATGAATTGATTTAGTTTTGTCTGCTGCGCGTCAGTCACTGATGGGGTTTGCATACTCCACCTTTGCCAATGTGCCGCCGGGTGTTCTCAATGGTGGAGTTGCGGTTGACGTTGGAGAGCAAGCCGAGACAGAATCGGTTGCGGTTGTTGGAGGGATCCGTGAAGCCATCGACAAGCACACTGGTAGAGGAAGCCTGGAACGCCTCTCCGACACGATTGTTGAGCTCGTAGTAAACAATAGAGCACCAGTGCTTGGGTTCCTCATAGGCCACGGGCTGAACATCTGCACAGGAAACACATTAACAGGTCACAAGAGAAAGCTGAGTACACTGAACACGCAGAGACAGAAGCAGACACATTTAATGTACTTTTAAGACTCCTCTGTGCAGACTCCTGTGCAGACAAGCTGTCAGGATCCCACTGATGCCAGCAGAGGCTCAGCTGTAAATCTTACTCATCAGTGCAATTATTTCTTCCAAATTGTCCCCTGTAGCCCGTAACAATAATTTGAATAAACATATAGGACCCACTGGCTACATTTGTGTACATTTATGCTGACCAAAATCAATGCAGACACATCCTAAAGCATGCAGACTGTCTGTGGTCTGTGTGCCAGCCGTTATTGAGCAGGCTAACAGTCAATAGAAGGGGTCTGGCCATGCTCTCTGTGCCTGGTATCTAAGGGAGAGAGCCAGTGCCAGCTGGCCTCTCCCTCTCTCAGAGAGAGGAATAAATCATGTTTATCTAGGCACATACTTCTCCCAAACTTCCTCTGCAGCATGGTACTGGCTAGCAGGTGTGTTTTGTCTGTCCTCTTCCCAGAGCTAGCCTACAATAGAAACCCACTCCCCTGTACAGGATGCAGCTTGTGGAAAAGAACTTAAAAACTCCCCACACTCCCACTTCCAGTGAACATTTCAACGGCTCTTCCCGCTACTGCTGTCGCCATGTGTGGGTAGAATTTCTCGGCCTTGAATGCATGGTGATAAAAAAGTACAAATATTTTGTGGGTCAGGTGTGGAAAACAAAAGGTCAGAAAAAAAAGTCCAACTAAGTGACTAAGTGACACAAAAACTGTTTTAACTGCAAACACCATAGTGTTAAGTGCCGCCTTACTTACTAACTTACAAAATTTAACATTTATTATAATTTAGTCTTATTTCCATTTTGTCCATTGCTTTTTATTTGTTCTAATAACATTGTTGTCACCAAAGAAAGTGCTGAGATCTGGGAACATGGTGATACTGTTACCACTAGGTCTGATGAGGCACGAAACATGGGCAAGTACAACGATCAGACAGATTGTAAACAAGGCAACAATTAAACCAGATTATGTAAATTAGTAGCTCCAAACCTGAGGGTCTGATTGCCACAGTATGAAATGAAAATTCTGTTATGCAAAGTAGTTTTTTCTTATGAAAAACTGCACGGTTTACCCTCTTGCGCCTCTAAACACTATTCTGAGAAGGGAAAATCACTCTTGATTTGCACTGCAATCAATTTGTAGACTCAGACACTGTGATGAAGGGTTCTGCTGATCTAGATTGCTTAGTGGTATTTGGAGGGAAAACCAAGAGTGACAACACTCAAAATATCAGCAATAATCCCCCATTGAGTAGGAACACTGTGTGTACAAAGTACAACAAGTTTAGCAGGACAGAATGTCGGTCTGTAAATTGACAGTAATAATCTTACCATGCGCTGTTGTTTTCTTCTTCAAACATGTCTCTCAAACCTGGGGGGTTGTTTACCTGACTACCCCATGTGTCTTCCCCCATCAGATTTCTTTTTAGTAATAACACCCAAGTTTCAGCAATTAACTTGGTGAGTACATTCTTAATATTACCAACAGAGAGTATGGCCAGGACCTGAAAAGCAATGGAATTTTCTTGTAAATCAAATGACTCTGAAGTCCAATACATGTCTGTTGCATGGTCTATGAATGCAGCACTCAGACGTGTTTGTCCAACACAATAAGAGTAAAACCACAAAGTCGAGATAGCAGTAGTTACTGCGCCACATTTTCAGATCTGAAAGTTGGAGGTAATTAGTGAATCTTATCGTTAACAAGTTTTTAAGTCATTACCACCAGCAGAGATGACATAAGCCCTGGCTTTTGTAGGCCTCATAAAACTGCTCTGAGGCCTGGGTTAATTTGCTGAGTCTTTGAACTTCCCCTGGGCTTGCACCCACAGACGAAGCCTCACTGTAAACTAGCAGATCCTTTTCCACACACTGTTCAGGTTCTATCTGACAGGATATATATTACACTAACAACCCCACTGAGGTTTTTCTTTCTTTTTTTGTATTTGGAGTTTGACCACAAGAGAAAAAAAAACTTAAAAAACAACCAGGCTTCCCAGAAATCTTTACACCTGCAGATCAAGGCGAGCAGGTGCAGACAGTTTTATGTGGATGATATCACCATGAACACAAGGACGGGTGTGTATGTGTGTGTGTGTGTGTGTGTGTGTGTGTGTATCCGTGTGTGTATGTGAGAGAGAGAAAGAGAGAAGGAGAGACAGATAGTAACTGCCATGGTTACCTGCCCGGTTGTTACTCTCTAGAGGTAAGGGTGGAGCCATGAGGTTGGTGTCCATTGGCTGGGGGCAATCCTGAGTCATTTGCTCCTCTGGGGGCATATAGGCAGGAGGGGGAGTCTCTGCATCAAAAAGGGGGCAGAACAAAGAGAAATTAGTTGTTCTTGTTCAGTACAGAGGAAAACCAAGACAAATGGAAGATCATTTAGTGTTGGATCTCACCTGGCATCTGGAATGGGCTGCCGGGGTCGGAACTGGATGGTGAATGAGGGAAGGTGGCGCTGCTGCCACTTCCCGGCGAGTTCGGGTAGCTGTTTCCCGGCGAATGTGGGAAAGGCATTGTGTTGGCCTGAGCGAAGGACTCTGGGAAGGTGGCATTCTGGGGCATGTGCGGCTCGTTCTGTTGTAGAGGATTGCGGAAGCGAGGCAGCATCGTATGCTTGGCATTGAACTCGCTGTTCCTTGGTACCAACACAGGCGGCAGCACTGAGGAGGGAGAAAGACATTTATTTTTGTTTCTTTCTTTCTTTTTACAGTTATCCCATTAATTCTTAATTATTCACATTATTTTAATAAACCTGTAGGGGACTATTTTTACCCTATTCTGATCATTTTTAGCTTGTGTATTACTGTACCATCACATAGTGTGCATTCCTTAGATATTTAAGTTAGAATATGATCCTGGATTTTAGTTTAGTTTCTCATATTATTTGTGGATTTAATTGTATTTTGTTTCTTACCTACCTCGAATGTCTGTATTAATGTGACTTGGCTGCACTGACACTCCAACTGCCCACTGGGTTCAATTAAGAACTTAAGCTAACTCTGTCTAACAATTGATCAGCTAATCGTTTCAGCTCTGTAGAGATCGTGTATTAATAGAAAATATACATACAATTTCAGTAGGAATTGAGTTATTTGGATCCATGAAAATAAATAAATCTCTTTCTGGCACTTTTCATGATTCAACATTCTGAGCACAGATGTCCCTGCATTTTTCAAATGTCAGCTTCCAGCCCGTTTGGTCTTAGCCAGCAGTATTTGGCCCAGACTCTCAGGTTTCTGCTCTGAAAAGCCATTTTGAGGCGATGCGTTTCTTGAGGAATTCATCACTTAGGGTAAATATCTTGGCTGATGTGAGGGCTATTCAGGTGCAGTACATACAAACCACAGAGATACGCTCCACTTGTGTCTATAAATACTTGCGCAGATAAATAAAGCTGGTGCTGAAATTTTAGACAGGGCCTGCGCTGCTGTCAGTGTTCCTGCAGGTAGACTGTGTGTGCTGCAGTGGGCCAGTGCAATCAATGTAGCAGTTTATTTCAAAGGTTATATGCGGAGCAGGCAGACAGCTGTGGTGTTTGGTAGAATAGTGAAGGGAGATTGACAGGATGTGTGTGAGTGTAGGCGGGTGGTGTTAGGGGACAAGTAGGGGAGGGGAAGGGGGGGTAGTGTGGACAGACAGGTGGCTCTTGGGCTGAATCACCTTAGTCCCCTGTCTTCCACCCGCTGCTAAAACAAAAAGTGTGCGAGGCAGGCAACAACTCTTTCCTCCCATTGTGTGTGGGTGACCGGCTTCCTGTTCCAGCCATCCTTAGAGAAAACTCTGTGTGCAGCCATGGGTGTGTTTGTGTGTGTATCCTCGTTTTAGCAACACACACGCAAGTACGAGAGTATGTGTGCCTCTGTGTGTCTACATGTGTGAGTGTAAATGTTAAGAAAAAAAAAAACAAGGCAGGCCTGCAGTACAGAGCATGCCCAAAACAAAGCCCTCATTCTCCCCCAGATGGAATTTCCTGCTCCCCACACACACACACACAGAGCCCTTTACACACTTAGCACCCTGCACACAGCTGTTTCTATCTTGTCAGCTGACCCTCGCTTTCTGTTTAGTAAGAGGCCAAATAGCATTTGATTTGTCTTGTTTCTTCACTGCCTTTGCAGTCAAGGCCCCAAGACTTACCAGAGGAAATGAGGCCAGCTGGGTCAGTGTCATTTTCTAAATCTCAAGGGTTTTTTCATTGTTGATTTGTCTCTTTATTTCTTTTATTGTAATGGAATTGGTTTTATCTGTTTGATTTAAATTTATATTGGATTTCAATTTCATTTGCTGCCTTCTGTGAGGCACTTTGTAACCCTTTAGATTCTGTGCAAAATAAACAGCATCACTACAGAAAGTTAAGCAGCACTTCTTCGCAGTGGATTTGGTGTCCTCTCCAGATATGGTGAAATCTCTCATATCTTGTTAATGAAAGGTGTGTAGCAGTTTTCTTGTCATTTTAAACACATAGATATCAGGAAGAGATGCAGGAGAAAAGCAAAATTAGTGTATATCTGCAGAAGTCAATATAGTAAAGAAAAAGACGTCTACAAACTCAGAAAATTAACCAAAAGGTTCCCAAAATTAAACCAGCTTTTAAGGAGTTTTTTGTTGTTGTAATACAAGGAAAAACATACTGGCCAGAATCAAACCGGGGACCCTGTTATCACAGTATTTGGTATGTGTCTCTAAAATTCATAATCTTTCTATAGAGTTGAGTTTTACACTGTTAAAGTATCTGTGTTATAATTTCTACCAATCCTTCAGCTGCTGCAGCTCTCTGCATCTCTCCTGATACTGAATATGATACCTCAACTCAGGGCGTCTGCCAGTATAGACTGCTGATTCAATACAAGTAGTCTCTCTTTCCCTCATTTAAAATCTCAATACCTGAATGTGTGAAACATGAGGCCACATATTAATTATTGCAATAGTAACATTGTCAAAGAATCTGTATTTAATGTGGACCAGTCACATCATGGCCAATATGCTTAATAAGGTGCGTGCATCCCTAGTTATTTCAGGATTGTATAACTCACCTGGACTGTCCACTCGTTTGTAGTGGTAGGGGTTGATACACACATCTTTCTGTTTGGAGCCAAAGGGGTACTCGCAGCACTCCAGGGCCTTCAGCTCGTGGTGGGACTGCAGGTCGGGCCAGCGCCACACCCGACAGTAAATGACATGCGGCAGACCCTTCCTGTGGGACACCTGCAGCCGTCCATCCAGGGAGCGGGGGATTGTCACACAGTTACTGGGCTGGCCCGGGCAGCTAAGAGCCCTCTCCAGTTCCTCCATGGCTCCCTTCTTCTTTTTCAGTTTCTTAACCAAAGCATCCACAGCCTTCTCAGCCCATTTCTCTTCCTCGTCTCCTTGCTTCCAACCCAGCAGCCGTTTGACTGCCGGGCTGGTGAAGGAGAAGAGCGAAGTGACGTTCATGGTGGACAAGCCGCCCTCCTCCCCTCTCCCTTCTGTCCAAAAGGAAGTGTGAGCAGTGAAGTGGGACACTCCAATCTCAGAAGACAAGTGATGATATATTATTTGAGTGTTTTGTTTGTTTGTTTTTAGATAATCCTCAGCTTCCAAGATGTCAGATCAGGTCCTCTTGACAGCCACCTCCTAGAAGAAAAGGAGAGGCAGGTTAGCATCTACCTCCTTCAAAAGAGATCTCAAACACAGTTCTGCAGCTCTGTTCTGCTAGCTGTATCCTTTCTCTCAGTAAGTTCCTGCAACTACAGTGAACATCGACCTCTTCTCCTTTTACTTCACCAGCGCTGATGTCTCACCAGAAAAACCTGTGATGAGGCGATGATGTCGGTTATAGCTGTTACAGCCATATCAGTCATGACTTCTGGGAAACTGGCAGAGGAGTCACGACTGAACAGGCGCCCTCCTGTGAACATCAGCCCCAACCAGACATTCTGCAGATAGCTTCCTGTCTGTATGGCTTGTCACATTACCACCACTCACTGAAGTAATTTACAGCAAAGGACTTCACATGCTGTACGCAGCCTACGCAACCTATAAGAATTTGCCCGGCAGGTTTAACACCTGATTCACTCTTTGGAGGGTTAAATCTGTCACCCTGTCCTTTTCTTCAACCTCTATTTTATCTTTTATCACTGCAAATATTTACATTAGAGAAGCTGGAACCAGTTACGTTTTGGCATTTCTGTTTAAAACTAAAGCAATTAATCAATTATGAAAACTGTTAGAGATCCAAAATGTTGGCTCTAACTGAATCACAAATACATCAATATCACAACATAAAAGTCAACATACACTGAAAGAGGAAATAATTCATGTTGCCTTCTTACAGTTTGACTTCATATGACTGTCAACTCTAAGTCAAAGTATATGTGCGATATGAAAAGGTCTTTCAGATGTCAAAAGGAAGGAGAATTTCAATGAGCAGCCTGCTGAGACAAATGTTCTCTAAAGCTTTAACACCACCAACCAGCAAACACTGGTACTGGGCAGGAATCTGGCAGCGTGTGGGACAATAAAAAGGAAGTGCATGTGGACCCCAGGATAAATGTGCCCATTCACTTGGGTCCCACGGGAGCAATTCAGTAGCCAGGAGGTGCACGCATTCTAGCTTTTAAAGGGGAAAACAAGAGCGCATTGAGCTCTTCCAGTTCAACCTTCTTTTCAAGTTTTTCTGAATGCAATTAGGGAGATAAAACATAGTTAGGGTTGTGGTTTTGGCTGCACATAAATGTTCAGATGCAATCCCAGAATCAAATAAACAACTTGTCAGAAATCCACCACCTTTTATCCGTACTGACTCACGGGTGAGGATGCATCACTCTCTGACAGTAAGGCCTGCAGTATATTGGATTTCCTACGAGCAGGAACAAATACATCATTAAGACCGCTCTGCAGTTATTCTTGGCCCATTCAGATTATGGGATAAATAGCTATTTCTATCTTTGTCAGCTACTGTATGTGTAGGCTACATCATACTGACAAACAGGCAGGGAAGCTTGATGAGAACAGGTGCTGTTTACAATACGTGTGTGTGTTGTGAAGGCTCTGGACACTAACTATGGCCAACCACACTGACTGGAAAGCTGCAAGTTGCAACTATACTTAGCGTGGCTGCCTGAATCAGATTGGCTGATCAAAAGTGACGCTGAACATATGAGGGGAAGGGAAATATGGATGGACCAGGGTGTGTCTATATGTGTGTCTGAGAGAATGAAGGAAGACATATCTCAACACTGATGTCTCTTGTGTCTCAAGTCCCCATTATGTTATCACACCCTGCTAACATAGACTTCTGCTCTCCACCATCAGAAAGACAGGAAACAGGCTGCGTAGTGATGTCTTCATATCTGTCATCTCCACACAGCATCACTTCCTCTTGCTGTGACCTGCAGGTTTTTTCCCACAGGTGCAGCAGTGGGAGAGAAAATTATGGTTTCCTAAACTGGTCAACTCTGATCTCTCTCTTTAGTTTAGAGTAAAACTATTAATGTGGAGAAAATGGCTCAGAAATGTCATAGGTGTTTAGTCACTGAAGTAGCTGTAGCTTTGAATGGCTTTTTTTCTTCAATGATGGTTGCAAACAAGTCCTAGCCATTAATGGTGTCACAATAAAGATTCATCAGTTCACTTGGTATTACTTGGACATCTCTAAAAACTAGTGACCTTGTTCATGTCCGATGCAAAGCACATCTTCACACAAGGCTAAACATATACTTTAGAGCTGAATGTGGAGCATAACAATAAAACATACAGATCAAAGGGCAAAACCAGCAACCTCACGCTTGTACCAGGGTCACCACCCAGACACAGAGGGAGTCATTTTGATCCACTTCCAGCAACAGAGCTGCTTTGATGGCCTCTCAGTGACAGCCAGCACTATCAGCACAAGTTAAGGACTTGCTGCACAAAGACGAGCTTTAATCCATTTCAGATGGGAGATTTCAGAAAGTTCTGCACTGTAACATTTGGAACAGGCTTCACAATCCCCTGCTGTCATTCAGCTGCAGCTGGAGACCATATCTCTAGGATATTTCCAACCCTTGACAGTCAGTAATATCTGACTGGTGGCCTGGCTACATGCTTATTTAAAGGGTCCGATATGGCTTTGTGCTGGTTCTTTGGACAATGCTAGTTTGGAGTTATCTGTGAGGCAGTCAAAATATAAAGGCGCCATTGTGCCTCCCTGTTCCAATACCTATGTATAGACTAGGATGTTTGTATGACATGAACAGGCTTTTGGGGAATCTGCTTTCCAAACAATTCCCTGAAAATGTTAAATAGAAATGGTAATCATAGGGGGCAGTTTTGAAGATTATCTGTCAAAACCAGTTCTGAATACAATGATTTCATCTCGTATGTAATCAAAAGGCAAAATAAAAGCTCTTCATTGAAAGTTCTGACACAAATTTCGTCACACTGAAAGACCTTGTCACTTAGAGAAAATTTTCACCCACAGTTAATAATCATAATCATACGAAAATGACACTCCACTTTTGGATTCAATGTGGTTTTGAGTTAAAAAAAAATCAAAGCTGATTTCTGTTTGAAGTTAAGAAGGGTTAATGCACCATGTAAGCATGCATGATGTAAATCAAAGAAAAATGCTGATTTAAAGTTTTTACAATTCTGTGAACCAACTAACAACAAACTGTACAGCTGTGTTGATCGCATCCATTCTTTCTGTCATTTTTGTGGCACTATTTTTAATGGATGAGGCTATTTTTCTGACTCTAGTCCAGGAAGATGACATCTTCACCCTACCTACAAAGCTCTGATTGGCTTGCTTATTTTCCATCTGGAAATCAGACCTGTATACATCTGTTAAAAAATAAGAGATGTGGTTTGTGATTTAGACTCCTCCTTACAATTCTCTTCAGGCCTGGAAATGATGATTGTTTTCACTGTAAATTAAACTATTAATTATTTTTTCAGATTTATCAGGCAACTGTGCAAAATCTCCTTTCCAGAGCCCAAAGTGACATCTTCAAATTGCTTATATCGTCCAGCTGAAAGCCCAAAACACAAATGTATTTAATTTCATAAACATACATAAACAAACATAAAAGCAACAAATCTTCACATATGAGAATCAAAAACTTGAATGATGAAGTGGTCTAGGGCTGCAATGATGCCCATAATGATTTATTTATGTTCATTTTTTATCAACACTACATCAGCACTACACTTTTGACACAATCAACATGTATTTCTGCATTAAATATCTATATGTAATCGTCAGTCTTTGAACTTCCATCACCCATGTCTCACACAGTCAAGTGAAGAGTCACACAGATGCCTGCACACACCACCATTTACACAACAGCCCCATAAAAAACCACTGACATTCCCTACAGCCAAATCCAAGTGACGCTCTTTTGCTATTGTGTTAGCGGTAGCTTGTTACGGCCATCAGTTAGCCTGAGACTGAGGCTAATGGAGCACAGAGTGGGATCATGCGACACTGACAGGCGGAGGCTTTGACCCACCTGGTGCGAGCTGTTAGCCACTACACTAGCCCCATGGATCATTTTGCACCGCTCCAGTGTCTGTTAATCAATTTAGGCCTGGGCTGTGTAGGATGAGGAGGCAGTAATGATGCTCTCTGGACCGTCCCCGGGGATGGGGCATTATAAAGAAGCTACATTATTTATCAGCAGGGTCCTGGATGGGGCCTCCATTAGCCCCCGCTCAATGGAGTCACTGGCTATAAACAGAGGAGTGCAGGAAGAGAGAGTGATTGATAAAGAGAGAGAGAGAGAGAGAGAGAGAGAAAGAAAGGGGGAATGATGCAGAGAGAGGACGAGAGGAAGAGAGAGTGATGGCAAAGCCAGAGGGCAAAGACAGAGTGAGTGTTTTGGAGAGAGAGAGAGAGATTGAGAACCCTCATATATCTGGTCTCTTCACTGAGCACTTCTGGATTAAGTGCCTTCAAGGGTCATTACTGAGTAAACAGTGACACTACAAGGATGTAATATATGCTTTTTCACAAATACAAATCATGGTAACGCAGCCCTGGGGTATGAAAGCAGCCCTAGAGAAGCAGCTACAGCAAAGCAGATTAAAAACAAAACAATTTTTCATATGAGTATAAGTCATTTAGTTGTGCTTCCGGCATCTCAAATGTGAAGATTTGTTGTATTTCTGTATTGAATATGTTTCAGTTTTGGGCGGACAATAACTGAATTGTGATGAGCATGTTTCTCTATTTTATGGTATTTTATAGATTATATGATTCATCAGACAAATTATCAAGAGATCATTTGAAAACAATCATTAGTTGGAGCCCAAGTAATCCTGTTTTTTGTACAAAACTCTTTTATTCATTTACCATAAGAAGCCAGCCTTCTCGAATGTTAAATGGTGTAAACAAACCCAGCTGTATAAGAAGTTCATCTGAGTAAAATGTTCTAAAATTTGCAATTTTTTAAAATTAAAACTAAAACTAGAGCCTATTTTTAATGGGATTCCTTAAACTATATTATTTTAAAAATTGTTAAATGAGTGAGACATTTTATAGTTGGAAAATAAACCTGTCAATGATCTCTGGTGGACAAACTTGCAATGGCAACATATGTTTACCACTTCTTTACTGTAATTTCCTTCTAATTATTTGCAAACATATGCAGTAATTTACCTGCAATAAGCTAATGCTGGCAGATATTCTTTTTGGGAGAAAGTATTAAGGTTCAATAACCAATCCTTGTTGCCAGAAAATGCAGATTTTTTGCCACATCTACTCCAGTCTACAGTCTAAAAGCAAACCTTGAAATAACCCCAGTCAGACATGAGGTGTTGCCCTTAGTGACTAGACATGGCATTGACCTTACAAGCTCCTGAAACTCACTGGGGTCACGGTTCTTCACAAACACCATCACACACACACACAGCTCTGACATAATAAAGCTTACAGCACAATACAAGTGAGAGAAAACCAGCGATTACATCACTTTGCATACGACACGGAAAACACCAGAAAAACTCTTGTGGTCGCAGTATTGTCCAGACTTAGAGGAGCTGAACTGGGATCGGATTCTTTATGTCCCAGACACACCAGCCCACACATGACTGTAGACATAACTAGCAAACACATGGGGTTTCAAGCAGCTATCTCAGCCATGCTTGGCACTCAGTGTTGGGTTAGTGTTGTGTTAGGGTGGACACCTCACCCCGACACATGGCAGGCTATGTTGTCCTGACCGCATAGACACACGGGAGAGTTTTGACGTTGTCCACTACTGTTGTGACTGACTCTCTGGATACAGGAATGCTGGGAACCTATATTTACACCTTGTAGTTGAGTAGTTTTTTGCCTTTGCTAGGATCATAGAAAGCTTGATAGATAGATAGTAATGAGACTGTAATGTTTGATTTAGGTATACAGAGGCAAATAAATTGTTTATGCTTTGTCTTGTATGTCTAAAAAGGGGAATTAAGCCAATCATAGCTGCATTTCCATTTATTACAGAGCCTTTATCCTCATTTAATCCTATAAAAACACCACTACAAAAAACATCTGCTAAATTTTCAAACAGAATTTAAAGCTGCATATCCTTGAGAATGCAGGACGATAAAACAATTGGAAGTAAATCACGGACAAGGACAAATTCCTGTCCTTTGGGTAATCTGATATGTCATCTTCAATAATGTCAGGAGATCTAGCCTTAGCTGCTGTAGGTCTCTCTCTTTCTTTCTCCCGCTCTCACATAAACACGTACACGTACACAGACACACACATTCATAAACACATTGACATAACTAAAACACACACACATGTCCTCTGAAGCACGCTGGTTGAAATAGCCTCAGTAAGTCTGCAGCAGCCAGAAGATACTACAGCAAGGAAAACAACAAGATGTAAAGGTATGGCATATGTACTTTATGACACAAGTGCAAGTTTCAAAAAGATCACCCATAAATATCCTATAGTTTAACAAACCATGTGCACCACTAAACCACTAGTTTATATAGTACAGAGGTGAAAGGGTTAGTTGATTAATCAGTTGGTTTATAATCAGAAAATTAATCATCAACAGTATTAATGACTATTTAACTATTGGAGGCATTTCTCAAGTAAAAATGCAAACTATCTGATGTTTCTTGCCTCTCAAAATGACAGGATTTGCTGCTTATCTTCTAAATTCAATCTCTTTTTGTTTTAGACAGTCAGGGCACACAAAACAAGCAATTTGAAGACATCATCTTGGGCTTTAGGAAGTTGTGATAGGCTTTTTTTTTCATCAATCAAGAAAATGTGTAAACCACAAAGAAATTATCCTTCTATTCACATCCTGTGTCTTAACATCCTACACCATGTGTTAAATAGCAGCAGAATGACCAACATCCCCTGCTGAAGACACCTCGTAGTCTGCACTTACATGTGCTTGTACTGATGCAAGCTTTGGAGCGAGCACAGTTTATGGGTTTTTTAGTGTCTGAAAACAGCCTTTATACAACTGTCTAACGAGAACTTACAGTTTTGCTACAATATACAGTAAGTTAGCAAACATTATGTAAAGACTACCACGGTTATTTATCAAAACACTGCTGTTTATTGTTTACACATTCCTGAAAATGTGGCTAAATTTGCATCCCCAGTCTGATACTGAGAGTAAAAGGAAGAAAAAAAAGTTTGAAGCTGCCAACTAGATACACGGTTGAGTTGATAACCGTTGGGATCTACTTCCTTACAAACAGAGTCATGCACAGCATTACGAGGGAAAATACAAATAAAGAAACTTTTCATTTAGCATGTTAAAAACGAAAACAAAAGTTCACCGTACCTTTTCTTTCACAGCAGTCCCCTCTCTCTCACACACACTCTTTCTGCGCGTCTCCTCCTGTGTGCTCCCTCTGCCTGTCTTCGGTCTGCTCGGCCTGGCGTCAGTGAGTCGCGGAGCCGTCTCACCCTCCGCTGAGCGCCAGTATCACGCCGCGGGATGCAGCCCCCGACAATAACAAGACCTACTTTTCACACGTCTAATATCTTCATTCACCGTGAGGAAATGGATTATGTAACCGTGAAACAATGCGGGGTTTTTTTCCTTCTTTCTCCCTCTCGCTAATTTCGAAGAAAAGTTTCTTTTCAGATGTCTGAGTTTGTTGCTGCAAACTTCCCCTTTGAAGTGGGGGTGACATGTTGCTTGTTTGAGAGAGAAAGCAAGCAGATAGCAGGGTCCCAGAAAAATCCATGCAAAATATGGAACAACTGTTTAGTTGCAAAATGAGGGAATTAAATGATTTTTTCTGATCTGAGTGTAAACTCCCTCTGACCTAGTAGCTACCTCTTCAAATACAACAAAATCATTTTGAATGGGGACTTAAGGATAGGACAAGACAGTAATTACTCCACCATCAGTTCCAAACACAGGCTATCCCGTAACAAATGATCTGTGTAGAAACATTAATTTATTCTTCCTCTATCTGTCTTAATAGCAGCTCTTCCTCTTCAAACTTCAGCCAGTAAGCTCCTGCAGTAGTCTAAACTGGCAGACAATGGTTTATCTGTAGTGAACCCCTGTACTGCGCCACGTTAAGCCTGCCTCTCAGCTCCTGCTTTGCTTCGATTGTGATATGATAAGCACTATTTATGTTGTCAGGGGAACAGAAGTGTCCATGATCAGGGTAAGCACAGGAGCATGCTTACACATGCCATCATTTCAACTTCTCACCTCAAGACAATAATGCACACGCACACACACACAACCAGCTCAGACCTGATGCAGGTCTTTCCTCTGGTGGGTTTATGGAGGCAAAATTTTGCAATGTCAAGAGTGAAACTTCCAACAAGTCTTCAGGCCATCTCATTAATACTGCATGATAATGCATGAAAATAGCAGTCAGGGCAGTGCAGCAGCAGCAGACATGAAGTGTCATTTCCTCAGAAGTTTTAGTAATTGTAGTTTGGGCTCTAATAGGTTGTGTTTTATCTGTCCAGAACAGATAAGAAGAGGTGAATTCCCTGTTGCAAAAAGGAGAAGGTATAAGAATGACTACATTTTACAAAGTGAAGCAGATTTGCTAGGTAAAAACACACTGCTACATAACAGAAAGATAAAGTGCCATACAAGCACTGCTGCAACTAATGATTATTTTCATTATTGATTAGTCTGCCAGTTACTGTGTTGATCAATCGATTAATTGTTTGGTTTAAAAAATGTCAGAAAAGTCCAAGTCTAAGGTGACCCTTTCAAATTATTGTCAGTGTTGTCTGATCAACAGTCCAAAACCTAAAGATATTCACTTTACTATTATGTATGACAAAGAAAAGCATTAAATCCTCATGGAAATGGCAAACTTGTTATTTCTGCTCAATAATTTAATTATCAAAATAGATGCCTTCTAATTCAGTGTTAATGACCAATTGTCGACTAAGGTCCAAGTACAATATAGTATCTAAACAAATACCTAAAGGATTCACAAACACACATTCCTTATGGTCAATATTAGAGAATACTGCTAGTGGTAATAAACTCAGACATATAATTACTTAACATTTTCCAAAAAAAAAAATATGGGGTCAAATAATAGAATTCTTCTTTAAAAAAAAAAACAAAAACAAAAAACCAACTGATGTGCTACAGAAGGCAAACAAAGCTTTTCCAGTATTTTTTGCGAGCGCATCAGTCAAGTTCAGGTTTGCCGCGGTGACGGGGACTAGATTATCTCGAGGACAGGCGGAGGGAAACCGTTCAGAGCGGAGGAGGCTCCTGGCGCAGGTGACGTCACGGCGCTGGCGACAGAATGTCTGAGTAAGGCGGGAGCGAGCTGCACGTGAATAAATCTAGGAAAACAGTGCGAGGAGGGGGGGTGGAGGAGCAGCGATGATGATGATGATGATGAGTACGAATAGAGACAAGGCTCCCCAAACTTTTTTAGTTTAAGGATTCCCCTCAAACACACACACACACACACATACACACATATGCGCGCTCGCGCACACACACACACACACACACACACACAAGGCAGCTGCACATTCATTAAACCACAGACATCTATAGTCCTATTGCTACAGAGAAGGGGCTCCTGGGTTTATTCAGACCATCAGTCTTTATCGCATTTTGATCTCATAACTGTGTAACCATCCAGTAATATTCTCATAAAGATAATTTTACTTGAATATTTGTGATGCACCCCTCTGGTTTATGACATAGGATTACTAAATAGTGAAAAGTAACAAAGTCAAGGCTGGATTACCAACCAGACAACTGCACAGGGGCCTCAGACCACCAGGGTCTTCAAAAGTCCCTGGTTTACTCCATATATAATTTTACATCTTTCTTCTAAAAGTGTAATAATAACTACATTAAACAGTTGCTCCTTTCTCCACGTACACTCACAAACACCCTGAAACATCCATTCTTTAGATTCTGATTTGGGAACCACTGCAAGAGGCAGCAACAATACCTTCGAGATGCTCTGAGGTTCACTGGTAAATGTGATTACTTGGCAAGAGAGAGTCAGCCATTCTGTCAATGCAGCACATAAAGCAGGCAAAATGCAAATATTTGCATTTTTAAAGTGGATAACACAAACACATCTCACAAATTCACTAATGCATCTGATTTATGTGACCACTAAAAATGATGAACTTGTTTATTTATCTTGTTTATGTACTTATTATTGTAATATCAGTGGCAAGGAAGCTAGCTAAGCTATAGCAAGATGGCTACAACAGCTGAAACCATGCTCACTATATGTCACTGTGATTAATCAGACAAAATATGGCAAAAGTGACAGCAGTAACACAAATTATGTGCTCATACATATTCTGAACAGACACAAAGAGGTTTCTGTTATGTTCTATCTTTGGACTCTGCAGTACTAAGAACTGAATGTCGATGCAATTAGATGACAAACCCCATTGTTGAGCTGTCACCCAGCAAGACACCAGCCACTGATCAGGAAGAGAAAAGGCCAACAGAGGGGTCAGTGCCTTCCCATCTCTCTGCTGTCTACTGCTTTCACTTTTAGTACGTGTCACCTCATGAGCTAACCTTAAGCCACCTGTAGCTGAAAGAGATAAGGCCCCTGTGAATCTAAAGCCATGAGAGGGCATGAGGAGATGTAATAGATATGTTCATCACAACCCATGTGATTTCTATTTCAGTATTTAAATGCAGCTAAAAACATTCCAAGAATGTAGCAGACTTCAACTTACCCAAACCGAGGGGTGTCCAGGTGTAGTGTGGTTCTGCTGCAGTTTGCAGACATGAGGCTGTGCCTATTGGATGGCAAAACAACCTATCACACTGCCTCTGGCCCAGCTGGACCCTCCACCGTAAACAACTGTTGGTGTTCATTGGCTTCAAAGCTGGCAGGAGATCATAAATGGTCAGTGTACTATAGTAACAATGAAACTCAAAACATATTTTGAGAATTCGCACTGACTACACTGGGAATGTGAGACTGCTTTCACAAGTGACACATTACTGCCTCTAAATTCTGATCAGTCAGTGTTCAGTTGGGATTTTTTTTTTTTTTTTACAAACAAACCAAGGACTGTTAGCATGAATGCTCACAACTCCTGGAATTTGATTTCCCCACTGGGTGCATGTAACACTGATGATGCAGGATGACAGTCACCAAAACACAAAAATACACAAAAGCTGATTTATTTTCTTTCCTTTTAAAGCTCACAATTACAGATCGCACCTGTGCCTCAGAGGACTTTACAGATGCAACAGAATAAGAGTCCAACTATCCCAAAACTCACTATTTGGATAAGGAAAACCACACACACACACACACACACACACAAAACTTAACTCAAGGGGGAGAAACCTCAGGAAGAGCAACAGAGGAGGGATTATTCTTTGGGAATGGACAAGATACAGAAAGCAAAAGTAGCAGCAGTAAAACAATGGAGAAACAGAATTAGTTTGACATTTAGGAAAATTCACTTTCTTCCTGTTTTGTTGCCTTTGGCCAAAGCCTGACACCAGCCAGTCTTAATGCAAAGATGCAGGAGTGGAATCAATCTCTTCTAAATCTCTGCAAGAAAGAAATACGCATAGTCTCCAGTTATGTCTTTACGGCTGACTGTATAGTATAAATTTCTCATAACCAAAATGTTGCGCTTCTTTTTTTTGTTTTCGGTTAAAAGCTTGAAAAAGATACTAAGTTGACCTTTGAGCGTAGATTATTGTGTTACACATGCTGTTCCCAACGATCAGGAATAACATGTCATGCTCAAATTTCTTTTCTCATCCTGTCACCTCAATGTTTCTTTGGCACTAAGTCCTGTTGTTCTGTCCAATGCAGAAATCACAATCATACTCGAGGGTAGGAAGGGATGATTGCTTTGTGTAAAAAGAAGAGCTCAGGCCCTTGAAATAGTCAAATACCTCTCTGCTCCCTCAATCCAAAACAGGAGAAGAACTACAAGGCCAACGTGTTGCCTGTAAAACACGTAGACAGGGCATTACCATTTAAACCACTTAGTAGTGGGCTGTATTAGGTCAGGGTTCATGCTGAGCCAGAGCCATTTAGAAACCTTGGAGCGCTGCCTGTCTCTAACCAGACTGAGGAAGAGTGGACTCATGGGTTAGGATTGATTACAACATTAACGCCATGAATTAGCACGCGGTTGAGATGCTCTACGATGACTGACACACGTGTTTAGATGACACTCCTTCACACATGCAATTCATTTCGCCATCCGAGAGGGGCTCCTGGCAGGCCCGTCAAATTTTTTGCAGCAATGTGAGGCATGGCAGCAGCACATCATGCCAGCTCACATTTCAAACGGGTGGCTCATTTGGCATGGCTTTTTGCAAGTCCTTCTAGAAATAATGTCAGGGGTGGTAATATTTGAATGCTGTCTCCAGGGGCTCTTGGTTTACCTCTTCTACCATCATTGCACAGAGACAGAGGATGCACCAATCAGAGGGTGACACTACCTTAGGTCCTAATAATGCACTGCTTTGTCATTTTATATTCAAGATATGCCCATTTACATGCAGACATACACCTTATCTGACACTTGATTAATTGCTCTCACAGGTCTTTTAGAGGTTTGATAGAGTCATCCTCTCACCAGATAATGCTGCATTTCTAATCTAAATCCACTGTGTAAACTGAGACCCCCTTGAGAACTGCGTCTCCAGCCTCCCCCTCCTTATCGTCACATACACAATTCTGTCCACCGCCAGCAAAGAGAATCCCCGAACTCAGTATGGAGGGTGGTCTGCCCTGATACCCTCCCTTGGTTTACCAAGCAGAGGTCCTCAAGTCCTGGGGAGGGGAAGTGTCTGATGGCAGCTGTCACAGTCACTTGTTAGATGGGACAGTTAACCCTAGATAGCACAGCTGTCAGTCAAAGCAGTCGCGGCACATTTTTCACAAGGGGGTGGTGACACGTTGAACTTCAACCAACTGCAGGCGCTTGTTTCTGAGTGGACACATGGCGGTGCACCTGTATCTTGGCCAGCTGTCCCTCACCATACAGGTGCACCATCAGAGGCTTTGTCCTTTTATCATGAAAGAAACAGCATTTTGTCCTAATACTGCTGACTGTGTTTCAAGGTACAAACTGTGTTTCAGGTGAATTTCCTCTCATTTCACAAAAAGACAAGTAAGTCAAGTGAAGTTTGAGGCTCTAAATTCTGTCTTGCTTTACAAAGGATTGGCGTCCACTCCAGGGCATTTCCCTTTGATTAATGTATTTGTGCTTGACATGTTATACCTTTGAAGATTCCTCTGAGCTCAGCTGCTGAGCAGAAGCTTGCTGGTACCTGCTAGATGAGTTTTTTTTTTTTTTTTTTTTACCATCTTTTAAAGACAATTTTTTGCCAGTGTTACCTCCATCAAACAGTAAAAAACATAAATGGTAAAATGGTGGTATTTACTTCAGGCTTTTATCCAAGATGCTTAATAATTTACCGCTCATTCACTGTACACTATGTACAATATGCTTTGGCAGTACTCTACTTAAGGCAGATCCCAATCTCACATCCATGCCAACAGAGTGACCCAAAGAGACAGAGGAACATTTGCAGTTTCAAGTTTTCAGTTTTACTTTAAATCCACCATCTGGAGCAGGTAGAGGTGTCAGGAAAATACAGCTAATAAATACAAGGCGTGCCAGCTGATTGCTCACTGGCATGAATTAGGCTGATGATACTGTGCAGAAATCATGAAACTACAATTGCTCCAACAACTGTGTGTTTATGTGGGGCCTCCTCACTCACAGAGGGAGGTTCACTGAGGAAAAAAAAAAAAGGTTTTCAGGGTCTTTATAGCATTTGAAGTGTCAGAAGAAAGTGTTGTTTTGTGCAAGTGACTCACAAAAGGTTGGTCAGGGCCCACATTCTAGCTTTTCCCTGAAAAAAACTACAAGGTCAAGAATGAACAAAAGGTTTGATTTGATGTTTGTATGTTTTACAGTGATCTGGAAACCTTGTTATAGATCAGAATTGGAGTTAGCGCTACAGATCCAGTACATTCAGTCATCTAATGCAATGCTGAAGAATGTCAGGGTCATAGTTTCAGGCACACAGTATTTTGCTGGATCCTCCTGCCAAAGGTATTTCCATGTTGTCTGGAACAAAAACATGGGCAAATAGCCTCTAAAATATCCTAGTCAATGAAGGGGCATAAATTAATGTACTTATTTATACAAGGATACAAACAAACCTTCAACTGGTCTCCTTGTTTCTGATGTATTTGATCGCAAATATTTTCCCCTACATCATACAAGAGACCTCTCTCCAGTGTAATGTCTTGCATCAGATCAAACCTGCATCCTGCTAACCAGATCATCAAGCAGATGTTCCCTCTGTACACCCAGGCTGAGGTCATACCTCAGGAGAGAAGAGGGGGGTGGGGTCGGGGGTAGGCGGTGGTGGTGGGGAGCTGGCTGGAGCATTGTAAGCGATAGCCATCATGACATCACCTCTTCCTGGTTTGGCCTCCAAAGACAGATCTGCAGGGCAAAAATAGACAGCTTCTCAAAGCTGATGACTGATTGTTTGCAGCAAAAATGATTACGCCAGTGGATAAACCACAAGGACAGTTGAGGTCAAATGTCAAAGAGTAAAAGACAAGAGCTGTAAAAGGATAATACAATTTTCTATAACTCCAACTCTGCTAAATTGATTTAATGCCAATATTCCAGATCACTGTATCAAATGTGGGACCCAGAAAGGCACATTATTTAATTGTCTGTGGGAGTGCTCAATTGTTGGAGGTGTCTGGACCAACATTTGGGATGCTTTATCTTTTGTTACATGTGTAAGGTTAGCTACTGCTACTGCTGCTGCTTCTGCCCTAGATTATATACCCTTGGAAGCTTTCCAGCAAAATGAAAGCCTGTGTAATACAACAAAGAAAACCATTCTGCTCTGTCTATTGCAAGTAAAACCTTCAATAGTGTGAACATATGTAGTTTATTTTTCTTATCTCTCTTTCTAGCAACACTAGGAATGGTGATGTTGGTCTGAGGTTGGTCCACCCCTTTGGTCTAGACTGAAATCACTCAAGAGCTATTACATGGACAGTCATAAAAATTTGCATGGACATTCATGGTCCTCAGAGGATGAATTCTAACCATCCCTTGACTTTTCCTCCAGTGCCATGATGAGATTGACCTTAAAGTGAAATGTCTCAACAGCTATTGATTGGCCAGTGAATTTCTTTTGTTTATCCATGTCCCCCTCAGGATGGATTGTAGTAACTCAGGTGGTTCAGAATTTTAATTTGTCCAGTGTCTTAGTTTATGACATATCTCTGCAAAACTAATGACAGTCCAATTACCCTCAGCCATAGTTTTTGTTCAGTGCTAATTAGCAAATGTTATACATAGTAACATGGCAGACTGAAAGGGTGTATGTGATAAACATTACACCCTCCAAACATCTGCATGTTAGCATTTTCATTGTGATCATGTTAGCATGCTGACATTAGTGTTTAACTTAAAGCTTAATATTTTTTCTAAGTCTGTCTTAAAACAACAGTCATATGCTCCTGTTTACTTTTGGTCCTCAGTCCTGGTTTTGCGCAAATTTATCTTAAGATAATACGAGGTTTCAGCAGTCTGAGTTAATCGAGTTGAGAGGGTTTCTTTGAAATCTACTGTCTATTCAGATGTTGTCCTCCATCACTTACACATTAGGAAGTCATCTTTTAGTAGTAAGTATGAACAGGAGGAATGATTACAGTATGCTAAACCTCAGTGTTTGCGATGGGCGACTAACTATTGTTTTAGACAGACTTGAAAAATTATGAACCTATCCTTTAAAGCAGTGTTGTGCAGCCTCATGGAACTGCCAATGTAGACTCGTGTTTATCTTGGTATATTCTGTACGCCCTGTCAGAAACTGGGTGCTGTTAGACTGCCTTGTTTTGAGTGTCCTTGTTTCCACCTTTTAATTTGCTTGCATGGGTATTTGAACGTGAAAAAAAAAAATTAAAAAATAAAAAAAATTCTAAGGGGAAGAGTTATGGTTCAGTGTGAATCTGTGAGAGTGAAAATGTTTTGGACTACAGCACTTATAAATACATAGCAATAGGACGCTAAGTTTGTCTAACTCAATGGGTGGTGAGCTGGCATTTGCTTTGTGGTATCATGACACAATGAGAAATGAATGTTGCCACCACATTGCAAATGTGGGGCTAAAAATATGATTTTAATCTATTTTCTGAGTTGTGCAGTGCTTACTTGAAACCAAAACAGCAGCAGGTCACAAAGCAGTACATGAGGTAGAGCATATGCACGCATGCACACACGCACACGCACACGCACACCACACACACACACACACACACACACACACACACACGTCCAACCTGGGAATTCCCTCCCCACTTGCACTGAGGGACAGGAGCTGTACCCAGACACTGTGATGATGTCATGCCATCAATCGTTAATTGATCCCTGTGGTTACAGCCATCATGTGACCAGGTCAGATGTGTGTGTGTGTGTGTGTGTGTTTAACGGGGGCAGGAATTTTACTCAAACATGATCAGACATTTGCAGAACAAGCTCACTTAACTGCCCAGCCTTATTAGATAATATCCCCTCTCAACTACCATTCAGGCCATTTCTAAGTAAACTAACAGAGGCTTTACTCGTGTGTGTATGTGGCATCATGTGATGCTTTCAGCTGGCAAAGTGACCACCCGTCTCCTCTCTCCACCCCTCCCACCCCCAGTTTAAAGACTTGGCCCTTGGGGGAAAGAGCCATCGATTACAACCATTTACAGCTGCCCTTCTTCTCAGGACATCAGAGCAACTTTCCTGCTCTGCTCAGTTAACTGATACACTTTCCTTTGACCTGCTTTTTATGAGATCTGAGACTTTTTTTCCCTTTGTCTGGTACACTTGATGCCAAATACTATCAGTTTCTCTTCACAGGAATGTACAAGAAAAAAGCCTGTTAAGTTAAGTAAACCTTGTCACAGAGCCCCCAACATATACAAAAATGGTGAAGGACAATAAAAGGCACATTTGCATTATATTTGGATAGAAGCTCTAAGTCACATTTCACACACACAAACCAGTTTTGCAATGTACTTCAGTAAAACCAGGAAACTGATTTCCATAAATATACACCCTTAGCCACATATCTATGTCCCTCGAATGATTAAATGCAAATACAGGGCACCATCACCAACCAACATGAGTAAATACAGCAGTGCACGACTACACGGAACAGCTTCCTCGATTATCTTGAAAATCCTGGTCAAGTGTAAGTGAACCTGCAGCCAAATAAACAACTTAAAACTCCTAATATTCAATAAAATGAGAGATAACTGTTTTTGTTTCTTCATGCATGGTTATATTTCAAAACATGATGCCCATGGTTTAGCTCATGAACCAGTGATACATTTAATAATCTAAAAATCTGTGAAACATGAACAGTCATATTTACCCTATGACTGACATAGATATTCAATGAAAATCATTTATCAACATTTTGTTTGCAATTAAAAAGTATCATGTGACTAGATTGACACCTCCACTGGTACAGAGGAGAAGAAAATCTAAAAGTTGATTCTGAATGCCACCTAGTGATAGAGATGAGTCATTGCAATATTTTGCCTCGAGGCTACAAGCTTCTCAGTATCAAGTAGCTTTGACAGCACATACTTTTTTCAGTGCTGGATAATGATATTTTGATGAACTTTGAGGTATAATCTTAATAAATTAACACATTTTCTCAAATATTCAACTTCATAAAAGGGTGTAAAATGATATTTATAATAAGCATACCAACTTTAAAATATCAAAATTTTTAGGAAGGCTCCATCTTTATGGATAATGCCTACAAATCATATAGACCTTTTTAAATAAGCAAAGCAAGACCAAGGTCTTTAAAACCCTGTGTTCCCTGAGCTGTTGCTCAGTGACACCGCAGATTTATCATGTTGACATTTCAGCACTAGCTCACATGATTACACAAATGTTACAATAATTACACAGAGTTTATGTCCATTCATAGGAGACGCCTGACACCAAAGACACCTGGGGAGTTTTCTACGGAGTCTTTCAAGCCAGAATCTATACAGCATTTTCTCTCCTTCACTGGTGATAAAAAAGGCAAAGAACAGTTCAGTTCATTTTTGAAACAAAATGGAAGTATGACATAGCAGATTTACAGTAGGATAACCAAGACGCCAACATTACAGATTTCTGCTGAGTGTCATTCTGTCTCCCTTTTATATAAAAAATGCATCATTAGCCATTTAGCTTTACTTTACTTTACATACTGACCCTCTGGATGCAGTCACCAGCACAGCAAAGTGCTGTTGTCCCCCCCTCCATTAAGAGGTCTTTCACATTTCTGTCGGATTTGACAGATGGCTGGGGTATAACAAGAAACAGAAAGCAAATTCTGGAAGTTCCAAACACTACCAAAATAAACAGCTCCTGGGTCTTTGCAAATCACTCAAAAATAACAAACTCCATGTACAACAAAATATAAAGGCCGTCTATAAATCAGCAATGCTAATTTTATGTTCTTTTTCCCACAACTGCATGGCCAAGAAAACTCAAGGGAAAGCGAAACACTCAGTGCTAATAATCTGGAATTTATGACTATTATACCAATTTAGAACAATAGGAAATGAGACATTAAGAAAGAAAAATAATGTCATTGTTTAGCCACAACACACTGAGCTGTTCATTGATTCCATCTAAAATTTGGTGACAACGTTTCTGGTCAGGATGGCACCTTTGCCACCACCCAAAGTCAAACAGCTACTCTATATGTAAAGAGATTCAGCAGTCATTCACGAACCTTATTCACATGGGACTGTATTTTATGTTCTTTTCTTCTACAGTTAGGACTGCTTAATGTTTTCTGTATATGAGTGTTTTCATAACAGTTAAGAAAAGGAAAGCTATATTTGCGGTGATTCTTGCTGAAATAAGATTCCTTTACATGTAGGAATTGTAAATATGGGAGTTAATGTCACACATTTGAAGGATGACTGGGATTATTTGGTTAGTGGACTACACTGCGAGCAACAGCATCATTTGTTGAAAATTTTTTTAAAAAATCAATAATAGAACTCAATATGCTTATTAAAATAATACACTACACTATATAGACATACGATAAATGTGACTTATCAAAGAGTACCTAAAGAGTATTATTTAAAGTTGTGGTCACAAAATAAAGTCATATCCCTAAATCAAGAGGTTTGTGAACTTACCTTTACACTTTTGAAGATCTGGTTCATTACAGCAGTCTTGTGATCATCCTCCAAGATCCTGGTAAAGAAGTTTTGAAGCTCTGAACCTTTTTCCACCCTGGGGAGTCTGGGTGTCAAAAATAATGTAAGATTAAATTAATTACAAAAACATTAAACAAACACATGGAAATGTAAACGATGTAGACACAACTCCTTTGTTGCGTACTCTCTCCTACATGTGGTTTATTTGTCCATTAACATCAGTTTTAAGTTTTTAAGTCCAACCTGGGGTAAGAGGATATGAGAGCTAAAGGAAAGGTGACTTATCTTTAAGAAAAAGATTAATTCAAACTGCTCCAGGAATCAGCTCATTTCCAGCTGCACATGGCTGAAGAGCAGGAAATCCATCTGGTTCTTGAAACAGCTGCCACTCTTGTTTTGTTTTTCACACTTCACCATGTTTCTTTTTGAAGGTAAATGTCCAGAAACAAGGTCAAGACTTTTAAATATCACTCTCACTTCTTTCTGTTCTTTATGCTAAGTCTTTTCCTTCCTTCCCCTGCCTGGCCAGGTGTGTCTGATTTATCTCTTCCCCTCCCTCAACTTCCTGTTCTGTCAAGGTTGTAAAGGGTTAATCTGCCCTTTTTCTGCTACATATTTGGCATGAAGTACTTAAAATGGGTAAATGTTCATATTTCTGGATGCCAATGTTTTTTTTTGTTTTTTTGTTTTTTTTAGTTTAGTTTAGTTTGAAGTTAAACCTCATTTCACTGTTTTACTTATATATATATATATATATATATACTATATGTGTTTCTGAACATAGACTGATTTTGCCTGAAGTCTGGGTAAACTGTAAACCCTGTAAACTCCATTTTTTTCACATTATTGATCCATAAACAGCACTGGTTACACAAACTGCATTTTGAAAAATTAGAAACATGTATTTTGATGTATTTTAGACCATTCACTTTTTATATGCACATCCTCTGTTTTTCCATAAGATGTCAGTGTTGCACTGGAAACGGTAACCATGCCTTGAGAAGTCTGTCAAAGGCACCTTTCAGAGTGTCTTGGCAGCACCTGACTCACAGCTAAACACTGGTTCATTTGGATGGAAAATCAGACTCTTGCTCGGGCTTCAAGAAACATTCCATGTCAAATTATTTAAACTTTTCCGTCAAAATAGATGAAATTTTTTTAAGAACCTTTTTAAACTGAAATGGTTTGCCAGTAATTCACAGAGCTAACATGGAGGATGTGTTGATTTCTATGGTGCCAAAATAGACAGAGTAAAGCCTAAAGTAAAACAATATCTCAACCAATGGTTCATAACATCTCAGTGATGGGACAGACTGCCAGAAGTGGTTGCAGTGCGGTTGGATTGAGGTGAGGTTTTGGGGTTGTTGGTTCCTCCTCAAGTTTAGCTTAAGTGGAAATTGAGGTTCGGTTTGGCTTGGCTTGTATGGGTTTAGAAATGGGGCGGGAAATGGGGAAGTTTCTTGAGCAACATATTGTTTCCTTTGCATTGTCTGGGCAGCAATTAACAGAACATGAAAATATGTCAGTTGTCAGAACAGTTAAATTGGACATCAAATCAAGTGTAATGAACATGCAATTTGAGCAACGGTAATAAAACAATTTCCACCCATTGAAGTTTTTAGCGGAACACACTGTTTTCATTTCTCAGTTCCACTCTGAAAATTTAGAGTGTGTCCCCATGGGCAGGGTGGGGTGGCAGCTAGGCAGAGTGAATGGGAAGGTATTACACAGCATGACTACAGTCCGTCTCTGTGTCTAAGTCTATGTTCCCCGACTACTGCCCTTGTGAGATCACCGGCCACTGACAGGGAATTGGCTGCAGTCTGCTCTCACTGAGTGATTCCCCAGCGGGACAACCTGCCAAGCAGTGAGCTTGCCAGCAACCCTCTCATACATTCCTCAACACAGAGACTGCTGCCAGCTCGGCGAGTCTGGGTGGATGCCACCCAGTGCTTCCTTAGCTGCCCCAGACACCTGAACTAGCACAGGAGTAGAGGAGAAAGAGAGAGAAACAGGGATAGCTGGAAGGGTGCACGGTGGGAGTGAGAGCTCTGTTAAATAGCCAGCAAACAGCCACTGCAGCTGTTGTGGCCTTTTCCACAACGATTCCACTGTTCGAGCTTCGAGTACAGCACTAATTAAAACTGTGCCCATCTCTCTGCTTGCCAGAACTTTTCTTAAACACTCACATATATACACACATGCCTTCACATGCATGTTCTCTCACAGACTCACATATATATATGTATGTATACATGCCAGGCCTCCAAACCCTGCCCATAACTCCCATAGCTGACCTCTTCAGTACATTTGAACTGAGTTACTTTTCAAAATTAACCTCCTTTTGTCCCTTTTAGCTAGCTGATACAAGCTGCATCAATTCATATTTTGGCCACTTGGGGGCAGCAGAACAAACTGTAAACACAACACTAACATATTAACACCTTTTATCCCTGGTTTCTCCAGTCCGCATGCCAAAGTGTCTTCAGGCAAGACACTGAACCCCAAGTTTCCCCTGATGTATCACTGGTGTGTGAATGCGAATTTGTGTGGGTGTTAGAGCACTTTACATGTTTTTGGTCTCTTCCAGCTCCTGAGGGAAATATCCAGCTCTTGTGTCCCTGATGTTCACCAGCGCATCACAAACTTTGTCTGCTAAGCAGGCAGTGTACACTGGGTTTATCAGAGCTATCTTCATCTACCCAATGTGTGTAATCACAATGAGAGTGAGGAGCCTGACTAACCGAAAAAACGAAAGTATAATTATTTTCATTAGTCTTTCATCTGTTGATTATTTCATTGATTAATCAATCAATCATGTAAAATATCAGAAAACTGATGTATGTCAGTGAAATTTTCCTCAAGCACACAGTGCCCAAAACCCAAAGATATTCAACTTACAATAATACTAAACTCAGGGGTTGCAAATCCCAACATCTGAGCAGCCAGAACCAGTATGCCTCGCAATTTGGACTGACAGATTATTTAAATTGTTGCCTATTGGTTTTCTGTCAACTTTATAATCAGTTATTCGACTAAATGTTTGCGCATTACCTCAACAAAAACTCTTCAAATATATTTCTTTTCTCAGTGGTTGGGCCTCTAATTGCTGCACAAAAGAATAATGAAGTGTGTTGGCTTCCTAGAGAAACCTTTGGTCGCAGCCACTTCCCTTCACCTTCTCCAGAATGGGCATTCCTATATAGATTAGCTGGAAATCTTTCCTGTTCTATCGAGGATAATCCCCCCAACAAGGCTGCTCGGCCCTCATATTAAGAATGATTTAGGCACAGTGAATTCCGGTCAGGTCAAGTCTCCACTTTCATGTTATGATGTGGCTGTTCCAGTTGTTATATGTACCTTGTGGGGAGAATAGGAGCAGACAGAAGAAAGGAGAGGAAAAGAGGGCAACTTTTTTTCACTGTTCAAACAGAGTTCAAAGTTATCATGTGGATTTGAAACATGAATTAAGGTCACTGATACACTGAAGCTCAGTCCATTTGAAAGAAAAAGGAAAGTGCGTGCGTGAACGCGTGCATGTGTGTAGCTCGAACACGGGTGTCTGGGAGTTCACTTTTTAAGATGTTTGAGGTCTTGCGGATATTTCCACATCAGGTTTTCCTTCAGCCTCACACACACACACACATACACACACACACACACACACTACCCACCACATAGCAGAACATTCATCAGGACTGTATTAGTATGAATGAGAATTACAAGAAAGCGCGGGTGTACATGAGTTTTTTTTTTCCCTCCTGGGGGTCACACAGAAGAGAGTGACTCACATGTATTTACTCCACACATAATGTGATTTAAAAGTGACTGAGAGGACACTGCTGCCTTTAAGATAACAGGAAGCTTTAATTATCCCCGTGGCAAAATTGGGTATAGTGGGTTAGTTAAGCTGCTGTGATGTGATTCTATTTTCATTTCTAAACTGAAACAAATGAGCCCAGTTCATTTCATTTCATCCTTTTTCATTTTTGGACACAGATTCATGAATATTGGGAGTGATATGGCAAACTGAACCAATAAGCTCAGCTTTATTTAGTTCAGCTCATTTTAGTCACATTCAGTAGTGCATAAAAGGATTCTGAGAAGATTGCTGTAGGCAGTGAGCTGTCACACTCTCTCTACTCTACTGCAGATTTTGTGGGCAGAGAAGAAAATGGCTTCCTAACAAGATTTATAATTTTACGCCAAGGGTTCAAACTCTGGCTCATTCCCCTGAGTGGGATTGGTCAGCATTTATAATTTTAATTCATTCATGGAAACACTGCACTGTGTTCTTCCTTATAGTGACATTATAGGAACATAATACCAGAATTTGCCGTGGAAAAGCCTCCTCTGATGGAGCACTGGGAGAAAAGACTGGCTTATTTCAGACTAAAGTGAAAAGGACAGTATGGGCAAGACAGGGGTTTTAGTGGTTTTACAGTTCAGTGGTGGTGTTTGAAAGCACGGTCTTTCAGCAACGTGGGTGGCACGGTTGTTCCTAGCATCTCTGCTATTGTATTGTCATTGGCTCTATGCACTTGTCAGCATCATTGCTCACTTTCTCAGGATAAATGTTGATTTTGCTTTATATAAGGAAAGCCGAGGCAAGCAGCGCTTTGATTCGTGAAATTGCCATGGCCCCGGTGTGAGAGCTTGTGTCACTGCAGATGGCCAAATTCCTCTGACATGTTTATTGTTTTCTTTTATTTTGCGGAGCCTATTCTGCACGGCTCTAGCGCCACTGTTCCTGTAGCTACTCCTCCATGCGAAATCTTGTGTGTCGTGTAAACAGAGGACCAGAAAATAACAAGCACAAGAAAAGGGAAAATTTCCAGCCCGGCGTCGTCCTCCTTTTTCTCCCTCGCCCCCTTCAGTGTACCCACCACTTGTTGTCCTTTATTTGTAGCCTAAGTGCTTTGGCATTAAATCTTATTATTTTTTGGTAAATAAACCAGTTTCTGGTAGGAATTACACACAACTTGGTGTGAGGTCCTTTTCAGAAAGGGGGCCTGGATCCTTTTATCTAAAATGTTTTCTATTTCTGCTTTTGTAAGACACTTTTGACTGCTTTGAAAGAGAGAAACCAGGTTTTTCTTGCGTTTCTGGGGGTGAGGTTGGGGATTTTTCTCAGCATTGTGGTGAGATTTATTCGAAGAGGCTGCATTTTTTTCTGATTTCCCTCTTTGTTCTCTGTAAGTAGTTCCAGGTCCCCCCTCACTCACACACACACACACACACACACACACACACACACATCGGTATGTGTGTGTGTAAATGTGCACAAGGCTCAGTGATTTTGCACGTGGGTGTATATGTGTGTGTGTGTGTGTATGTGTGTGTGCATGAGGAGCACATGTATGAATGTGTGTGCGTGAGGGTGAGGCGGGGACTTGATGTGACACCTGCTGTTGGGATGAATAGGGTCAGTGGCAGGGCCCTTCAGCAGGCAGCAGCTGCTTGTTCTCACTGCAAGCTCGACTCTCACAGCGCTCTAAAGCCTGCAGGACTACAACTGAGGGCCTGACACAACACATAGTGCCCCCTACCACCATCTCCTATCATTACAGTTATTATCCCCAAGTATTGCAATTCCCACTCTCCCAGGGTCACGATCCTAATCGTTCGGAAGGAAACGTGAAATTGACCTGGGGAAAACATCAAAAACGAACTTCAATTTCCATTCCTGTGCTCTCTGAACGCAGGAAGAGGTTTCCAGACAGCTGCTGACAGACAAAGATACTTGGTATTTGGTTGGTCTGACCTGTCTGTGCTCTCTTGCTGTGTGGTAGTCTGCCCTGCGTGTGACTTAGTAGGTCTGAAAACATTCCCTGTGGCACAACAGGGGAATAAGATAAACACTGAGGTATGAAAACAGTCTGTGTTTTAGCAGTGTTTCAAATACCTGCAAACTGACTACTGTACACTTAATATTTCACCCACCTTTTGTTGTTAAAGTTTTAATTTGAAATTCAGGAAATAGCATCGATAATAACCATTTGCAGACAAATCATATAGTTGACTTACAAATCACTGTAAATATCCTTTCACAGCATTTTGTTCCCTAAGTTTAGAGATATCTTTCCTTATCTATCCACCAGAGGTCAGCCTTTTATTAACAAATTCTGATGTACTCTAACAAAACTGCATTTTTCATGAAGAAAACTCACGCTTAATATTTAATAAGTTACTAATGATGCACAAGAAATATTTGCATCTTTTGTGCAGGTTTGTTGGACACAGTACATCCCACATACAGTAACAGGGGTCGGTGACGCCAACGTAAATAAAAACCCTCTGTCACCACAGTCCATTTGGATTGAAGCGCACAAGCAAAGTATAGAGTATGGTCCTGTTGCAGTGTGTTTGTTAAATGACAGGTTTCTTCAACAGACAACAAACAGATTTAGCCTTGCTGCAGGAAAAGAGACAATAGGCTTAATGGCCACAAGATTTACAGTTGTTTTATAAATGTTTAACATTACTTGTTCTGAGTGTTGGAAATTTCCTCAACTTTGGTCACTTAAAAAAAAATCCTCTAATTTGGTATGTCCTTTTCTGGTTGAGCCTTGTAAGGGGCTCTAAGATGAAGGTTGTATTTGCTTGGTTCTTTTGGAGAGTTTGTAGTTGAAGTACATGAAGAGCCTTGGACTGTGGGGCTCTCCTGGGCCAGCAGGTGTGTCCATTGCCGAAGTAGTCCTCCAAACACTGACAGGTGTAGGAACCATCTGTGTTGACACACTGAGCATGGCGGTCGCACCGGTGAGACCCTGTTAAACATTCGTCCTTATCTGCGGAGAAGAAGAGAAGGAGATTAGAAAGGCTCACAGCTAAGTCATATTAGGTCGGTACGGAGAGAGCAAAGGGTTTTCAGAACTGTCTGTTTCAAACCTGCTAAAAAGATAATGTTGCAATGCTCATCACATGGATGAAAACAAAAACAGCTTGTGGGTGAGCCCACAGCTGAGTGGGTGAGCTATGAGTGCTCATCAAATAAACATGGTTTCTAGATCCTCTGCTGCCAAAGCACATCTTCACATGATCCCTCTCTCTGCCAATTAACGCAGATGAGGAGAACATGTGGAGCTGCACTGCGATCCATTTAGTCATTTACAAGGGTTGACATGGAACAGATCTGAAAGCGGCTCAAAAAAATCTCACACATGGGTGTCCCTGTGACCTAGTGGTCAAAGATGGATATGATGTCACTTCAACACCCCTGGTCCGACTCCTGGGAAGACCTTTGGCTGCATAAGATCTCCTTTGTTCTCTCCCCACGTTTCCTGTTTATTCCTACAGTCAAATTATGTCAAAACACCAAAAGAAAACCTCACACGTATCTGGACATTCATGCACTTAAATGCACATATATCACAGTTTCATGAGATTTTATAAGAACCATGTGCCCATGTGTGTAGCAACAATGGGGATATACGTGCTCCAAAAACACATCAAATACAACAACACAAAATCAAGAAGTACTTTGTTTTCTTTACCTCGACACTGCACTGAGCCCTTTAGTGTCCCCATCACAAAACCATCTTGGCACACACAGACAAAACTGCCGAAAGTGTTTTTGCAGGT
Source organism: Lates calcarifer (assembly GCF_001640805.2). Lineage (NCBI taxonomy): Eukaryota > Metazoa > Chordata > Actinopteri > Centropomidae > Lates > Lates calcarifer. Next base: position 6,706,691 of record NC_066837.1, on the reverse strand, counting down.
CTGCCGTAGTGGACACACATTGACATCTCGCTGACACTCATCGACATCTGCAACAAAACACAAACACGTATCCGGCTAACTAATTTCATTGTACAACAGTCCAAACATTTGACCTTCACATCCACACAATCCAGCCCACCTTCACACACACACACACACACACACAACAAACCTAACCTCTCAAGGACAAGGTTCCTAAATGTTTCTTGTCTTTGCTCAAAACAATAATTACCTTCAAAAACACATGAAGGGCACAAATGAGTACCTTGACCTCGCAACCACCTCTTTGTACTGGGGCTTTGAAAAGGTGCACTGCTGTTCAAAAACAAGGAATGACCCAAATGCACAAGTGTTTTACTTCAGGTGTTCAGTCCCTCAACTGGCCCCTAATTCCTCTGAAGAAGTGTACATTTATTTATACTGAGTAGAAATAAATAGTTCTCTAAAGTCATCTCAAGCAAAATGTGATTACAGTACATGTTTTTCTATTTTATTTTATTTAAACTCTCTTCTAGACCCACAAAAAAACAGTAAACAGTACGAAACTAGAAAGTGTGAACTAAGGAACATCCAATGTAACAGCCCTGCAGTAGATCCTGCCTTTTATGGTATGATCCAAAAGGTAATGACACCTTCAGTTTGTGGTGCTAAAATGTGTCATACTGCTGTGAAAGATGTTTCTAATATTTTGTCCACACCCATTCGATTCATGTCAGCAGCAATGGACAGCTTTGGATCTATCTAGTGCATCTAATATGCTTACAACTCAAATGCCTATACGTTTTCGTTTGTTTCTTTCTTTGTTTTTAGGTTTGACTGTTGCCTCAATGTAAGAAATTGGCTAGAAAGCATAAAAATACAAACTCTATAGCTCCATGTAGCTTGTGTTTGTCCCAGTCTACTTTAAATCACAGTTGCGCACTGGTGAGACAAAAGTAATGATTTCCCTTTAGAAGGTTTAGAAGGTGAATTGTTCCCACCACAGGCGCTCCCACAGTGTGAGAATGTCTCCTTAACAGCTGTGAGAGAGGCTGGGGAAAACTCGCCTCATTACAGGACGGCTACCTGAGTGATCGAGGGGGGACTTTAGTCATAAAGCGGTCTGACACTGAGGAGAGAGCACAGGGTATGTTTGTCTTTACATCAGGTAATTAAAGGCTTTTTTTTAGACTTACCTCACCACTGGGTCTGTTCACCCAGTGGTGAGGTAAGTTAGTTGGTAAATTAGCTGCATGCAGTTAACATAAATCAATAAAACCAAACAGAAAAGATGTCCCAAAGCAAGATGATGGGAACAGTAAAAAATGACCACTGAAAACTTGCCACAAAAATAGCAACAAACCTGAATGAGATCATTGCAGGATGTATAGGTTGTTGTAATTCAACTCACTGAATTGGCATATTTCCTTGATCTGCAATAATGTGGAAGCAGCCTAAACAAGCTGTGAGCTCAGTTTCAACATTTTATCATCTCAAAAAGGTGATACATTGATTTGATTACATATGCATCCTGTGAGATACAGTCCAAATTTATCATGTATTTGGAGTCATATTTGTCTGAAAGTCCACTACTCTACATTAACCTCTGTTCTTCACCAACTCCTGTCTCATCGAAAGTTTGAAAACCTACTTTGATTGAAAATGAGGTTGATTAGAGTGAACCAGACCAGTGAAGCTGCAGGACATAAAACCAAAACAATAGATCTGAGGGTGACTGCCAAATCATGTGATTATCATCTCTGGGTTTGTCGATGCGAATAATCCCTTTCACATTACACATTATCATTTCATCCATGTTAGTAAAGACTAGAATAAGTTTAAATTAAAAGCTGCTAGAAACAGCTACTGCAGCTTCCATGCAGCTGCTGAAAGATAATGTACGTCGCTTGCTACTAATTAGTTTGGGCAAAAATAATAACGCCTCCCAAACATGAACACAGTGTCAGACTCAATACTGAGGTGATTCCAAGGCTAAGATGAAACATGAAAAGCGGTGAATCTAAACATGCAAAGGCATTTAACTGTGGTGATTCACCATAATAATGAGATGAGGGGGTGTTTCTGAGGAGACACTACCTTTACAGGTCTTGTTGTCAGTGGCCAGGTGGAGGCCGGGGGGACACAGACAGCGCACTTCTCCCCCTCTCTCCATCTGGCAACCGAACTGGCAGCGCAGAGAGGAACATGCGGCCTCTCCTGGAAGACAGACAGGGAAACACTGGCTGAGGATCGGTCAGAGAAATTGGCCACTGGATCACCGCTGAGAGAGAACACACACACATTGTCATACCACCACGCACATGGGTACAACACAGGGACTGGTAATGAAGCCTTAAACAAAAATTGTGACCAAACTCTACTTTAAAACAAAAATCAGTATCTTACATAAATCACACTTTTATATTTTTGTCCTTGAAGTACCCTATCACCACAAAGCTTTGTTATCCTTTAACTTTCTATAATATAAACTGTGAATTTCTGTCATAAACATTTATGTTAGCCTACACTGAATACCATGTTCTCAGATGCTTAAACCTCCAATTATGGTATAAAGATGGCAGATGGTCTTTTGTGGAAAACTAATCCTAACATGAGAAATATCATCTGTCAGTGCAGAGATTTTCTTCATTTGGGTTTTTAGATACCGGCCTGTTAGTTTTAAATGTTCTGTTTAAAAAGGAAATTACTCACTGGCACAGGTGTATCCATCTGCACTGAGCGTGTATCCAGGTTCACAGTAACAGCGATAGCTACCGTGTGTATTCATGCAGCGCTGGGAACACGGCCTCTCCACCAAACCGCACTCATTCACATCTGGAGTCAATATGAAACAGTATTCAAGCGGCAGATAGAAATCCTCGTGGTAAATGATGCAGAGCAACACAGGTAATGGTTGAGAAATTAAAACCATAAGCCTGATAATGATTTTGTGAATTATACTCTACCTTCATCACACTGTGGCCCTTTATACCCTCTGGAACATAAACACTTGTCTGGTCCCACACATTTTCCATTTATGCATGACTTGTTGCACACCGCTGTGGACAGAAAAGATACTACGCTAACATCAGGATGTTCAGATTATAGTAAAGGAAATAAATGTCAAAATGAAAGCTTTAATCATTTTTTTGTCCACTTTAGGGAAGTGGAAAGATCTGTAAACACTACACTGATATGTATCCTGTGATTGAGTTGATGTGGATACTGTGCTGGTAAACAGTTGCCCAAGCTTCAGCATTCATTTGAAGTTGTTTCTCTGGCCCTCATTTTCACTCCTGAAGGAAATACCTGGCTCTTTAGATGCTAAATAATCCACTATGTTCACCAGCTAGCCTCTAAATTTGCCATTTGGTGCTGGACAGGTAGCATATTATAGGTTTATCAAGGATTAGTTCCAGGTAAAAGTTCAAAACAATGTTGATTAGGGTGGTAAGAGCAAATGAAAAGAGTTAAGTTGTGTGCTGTAAAACCAAAAGAAGGAGCTGAAAGTTTGTTAATAAGAACAATATCGTTCTCATAACATATGGTCATGTGATGCATTGGCAATATAAACATGTTCAGTAGTGCAGCTTTAAAATGAAATGAATGTGAAAATACTCATTTCAAGCAAAGATCTTGCATTCAGAAAGCAAAATTTACTTGTATCAAGAGTAAATGTACATATTTTGCAGTTATTATTACGCTGTATATGGGCTTTTAGTGATGCATACAATATGTATCATGCAGTGTTTTAACGTAGTTGGTTGAGAAGTAACCATCACGTCAGTACAGTATTTAAGTATATTTACTTTCCTTTTTTGTTAATATATTAGCACAGAAGAAGACAAGGTAATGTATGAGGGGAGAAACAAAGGATCAAAGCTTCTTTACATTTATTTCCCTTTATTTTCTACTGTTTGTTGGACTGATAACCTGTTGAACTCTGGGTAATGCGTCATTGTAGTCGTGCTGTCACTAAATCACTGAGTGACTTACGCTGACAAATGCCGTTAACATTCCTCCATCCCAAACAACAGGAAGTGGTTTGACCGTAGCTGCAGTGTCCTGGCCGCCCGCGACCCCCGGTGCGCTCCAGCGCATCCTCCGCTGACCTGTGGAGGCTGGGACAAAAGGTTATCAGGTCATTAAGCATTGACAAGCCTTCCAGGGTGTCAGTGTCACCTACAGAACACACACAGCCTGATGCCCTGGAGTAAGCAAATACACTTCATTTTCACTTAAGTTTGAAGACAGTTGTTGGCTTTTGAAGTTTTACCCAGAAGGAATTGTGAAACTGTAGTAAGGACACTGGATGCTCACATACTATAAAGTAGTAGTTAGACTCACATTGTCCTCATTCTAGCATACATGCCACTGACACTGCTTTTTCCATTCCACTGTGGGAATTACTAAGGGCACAATGTATATCCAGGCACTCAAATAAAATGTCAGAGGGTAAATGTTGTGCTCTATAATAGATGGAGTGTAATTCTGGTTCACAAGTGAAACTGTGTGTTGAACACAGTGAATTTTAGAGATCTTTAACAAAGTCAATGGAAAGCAAGTAGATGCAAATTCACCCAGGGCTGCACAAACTGCCATACACAAGTTGAAATTTTCACGCTTCATAATTATAACCTCATTTAGCACAGTTATGCTTCTATTCTGACTTTTGATAGCTTTCATAATTTTTGTAATACCTGACATTTTCCCAAATTTATTCCCCCATTCAAACCCTCATTTACACCGAAAATTCAACTTTCATTTCAACCTTCACCTGTTTCAAATGTCAAAACTGCTATCAGCAATCAAGTTTTAAACAGCAGTTTTATCTATGTGATTATTTTTTGACAGTCCATTTTTTTTTTTTTTTACCATGTTTGACCTTCTTTTCACATCTCTGCTCACACATATCATAACCACATCCATATAACAGGTTGTTAGCAGATCTGTAGGGCACAGTGGAACACATTTAATACAGCTGTACACTACTACTTATGAAACACCTTCCTCATTCCCTTTGCATTCATATGAAAAGTCCTTATATTCTAAGCAGGAACAACTTCTCCCTCATTAAAATCTGCTGTCTTAAACAAAAGTGCAATAAACTACATGGCACACAGAACCACTGAACAAATTTCATTCATGGCTGCTGTTAAATCTCCTCACACCCACACTGCAATGAAAGGGCTATTAAATGATTAGACACAGGCCAAGTCTGTTCATTTCACATGCTCACACTGTACTGGAAGAGGCCACCAACAGTCTTTGTGAGAGATTGATCCACAACCCCTCTCTTTTTTTTAAGAGGGAGTCTTGGAATGCAATATTATATAAGCAATCCTCTACTGTTGTAAGATAAATTACTAAAAAAAATACTATTACATTCTGAAAGCATAAATGAAATTTACTTTCACAAACGTTTTATTTTCATGGACTCTTACCTTTCCTGATGATGAGCCACAGAGAACGTCATGAAATGCACCATCACCACAAAGACCCGTCGGCTCATTTCAATCATTTTCTTCCACCATTACAGTTTAAGAACATATTAGCTTCCTCTTTCCTCTGAAAACCTTCTCTCCGTCAAATGAGTGTGTGTTTAAAAGGCAATTCTGGAGGTGTATTCTGTGCCAAAGGGCATCGTAGTGTGTGTGAGTGTTTGAGGAGTGGAGAGTGGGGTGGGGGTCACATGGTGTAATTGTAGGGTGCTCAAAGAAAGAGGTGTGACAACTCACCTGTGTGCAAAAACAGAGGGGGACAAAGAGAGGCAGGGAGAAAAACAACAAGAGAAACACATCAGAAGAATGTCAGTGAGAGAATGCAAAGAACTCAATAAATACAGTCCTGAATATGAGTGAAATCACTGGTTGACAAAACAATATCTGCTTACTCCCTTGTACATGTCATATGACCTTCATTCACTATTTATGTCAGTTTAAAAGCTGAACATTACTGCTAATCACTGACCTTGGAAACAGCAGTTGACAAGGGAATCTCCATTTGGGATTTACCTGTTCACTTGACATGGTCTTCATCAGCGGGACAAAATAAGAGTTACCTATGACAAGATGAATACCACTTCTGTGTCTATACACTAAATATGAAACTAGAACCAGCTTACTTTATCATAAAACTAAAACAAGGGAGAAACAGTCATCCTTGACCTTTTATACCTTGATTTTTCTGCCAGTTAAACCAATGAGATAACATGTGATTTATGAGCTGTAATGGTGCCGGTTGGTTGATTTTTTAAACTTTGAACTGGGTCAGACGTTGTTTTCAGTGTCTACGCTAAGCTAAGCTAAACTAATCATTCCCTGCCTCTAGCTTTGCATTTAGTGCACAGACATGAGTGTGACATCAGACTTCAGGTCCTAATAAGTTCAGTGTTGAGCTGTACTTTCAAACCAACATAGACAAGAAGTCATAAAAGTGGTGGTCAAGAGGACCATTTGATTTTTGAACGTGCATGTGATTTTTTAACAAAACAATGACTATTTTTTTCTCTTTTCTCTTCTTTTGCTTGTTACTTACATTATTAAAACTTACAGCAAAAATAAACAAGTAAATTGATATTCATTAAAAGTGAAAGAAAGGCACAGAGGATGACTAAGTGTTTTCTAAAGGCTGGGACGAAGGATCTCGAGGTCGGAAATAACTGCTGGCAGCCTCAGAGGTACTGCCTTTGAAGCCTTAACTATTACCAGCTCTGATCAGAGTGCAATCAGTTGTATTAAGCTCAAAGGCGGAGTCCATGTCTGGACGCCTGGTGGTCCGCTCACAAGGCAGAATCACAAGCACACACACTTACACACACACACACACACACATCTTGCCTTGATGCTGCATCTGTCTGATGAATGAACATCAGCTGTTAAAAAACATCTTTTATAAGTTGATGCCATGTGTTAATTTCCCCAGAGCTTCACGGAAGGCCCAGATTAAACTGATTATACCTCCACACACCAAAGCCAATATTATTTTGCTTGTTTAACCAGTTAAGATCAAACCAAACATCTCTGCTCTCAATCGACACCTCAATTTGTGTGACCCCAAAACAACAAATGGCACATATTTGGCAGCTTCTGCCAAACCCATTCAACCAATTACGAGATTACTTTAGAGTAGGTGGCCTCAGGGTGCCACCACTGCGGAGGAGATGGTAGCTTAGAGGCACTCAAACTGCAAAGCACACAGTTTTTTAGATTCAACAAATGATACTTGTGGAGAAATGTGATTGTATACGGTGCCGGATGACAGAGATGAAGGTGCAGTTAAGGGTGACAGTGAAAATTTAAAATTGGTGTGTGTAAAACTTTTGTCTTAGTTCATTTTCAGCTCTGTCTTTCTCGCTACACTCTCTTTCTCACACACACGCACACACACACACACAGCTCCCCACCCAAACCTCCATCTTGGATGGTTTTTGTCAAATGTGTCACCACCACACATCAGCAAGCGAGGTGGAAAGAAACCATAAAATAGCTTTGCATGGTCTGCCTTGAATTAGCGCCAAACCTCACTCCATATCTGTCATATATGATACAATTAAACTTAATCCTGCCTGCCAAAAAGGAAAGGAGTGAGGGAAATGGGGGGGGGAGAAAAAGAAAGTGGCCGTCAACAGTAAAACAGGATGATAAACGTTGTCGGTGCTAGCGCAGTGTGTGGCAAGTGCAGGAGTTGATCAGAGAGTTGCTGTGCTGTGCTCTCTTCCATCTGCCAGTGTGGACTTGGTGGGAGAGGATCAAGATTTCGAGTGTGTGTCTGCGCCAAAATCTGCAGATCATCCTCCTCCTCTTTCGACCACATTAGAGGTGTAACACACTGGTGGTCTTTGATTCTTCAGCTTGAAAAGGGATGCCCCACAAAGAGATCAGATGTCATTTAAGGCCCCTTCAGCACCCCCACCTGCTCAAGAAATATAACATATTGTTCATACATGATGAGGTTGGAGTGAATCCCCTGATGTGAAAACAAGATTCCTGGAACAGTGTTGGTGGTCAATCACACAGAACATATAGACAGCCCTTCTGCTCCTATTAAATTGTACTTATCCATGTGTAATAGTGACATGTGGGTGTGCTACATGACAATTTAGATGCATTTTCAAATTTTTTGGGGCAAATTAAAAAACAAAAAAAAAGACCACCGGCGCACTGGAAAGTCAAATTAAACTTAATTTTATAACTGCTCACCATCATTTTGGAGTTAAACACTGACACTAGTGGCTTAATTTGAACCAAACTGTCAAAGGTCTGCTTCCCAAATTAACACACAAGTGTATTTTTCCCTTTTGCTGTGTTTAACTGTTTTATATTGTGGAGTCACAAATATATTCACACTTACAGAGGATTTACTTTCCAAGAAAGTTACACAAGAGTGGAAATAAATCAATGAGAAAAAGTACAACATCCATATATAAAGGACATGTACTGTGAAATAGACACATACACTTTTGACCTGTTACAGACTTTGTTATTCTACTCAACGGGAAAATAAATGGGAATATAGTGCATCCATGTGAGTCTGCATTTGAAAGTTTTAGGTTAATCTTTTCAGTTAATAGCAATGGGATTTAAGGGATGCTTTCTTTCTTATCTTGACCGATGAATCCAAAATGCCACATCATATGAAACTGTGGGCAGCTGCTCCATTCACAAGAGCTGCCTGACTGGTAAACAAGTGACTGGTGCAGAATGTTTTCTGCTATTTGACTTTTCATAGAAGTGAATACTTAGTACAGTGTACTGTATCCCTCGCATGATAAACACACTGTATCTATACTGCTTCTTTAAATATGTTCATGTATTCACATGTAAGTATACTGTATGTCTAAGTGCACAAGGAGAAGTGTAAAAGTACATCTGGTTCTGATACAGATGCGAATATATGAATGTATGTGTGAGTGAATATGTAAAGCAGATATTGGCATATACATGCATACAAATACATGTTTTTTCTCTCCTTCTTTTTCATGTGGAAAGCAAAAAAATGATATTGCTTAAAACTTAACTTGCTTCTTACGACCTGAAGAATGGGAGTGAAGTACCCTTAACAAAATGGTAACGCAAACATAAATTAGAAACTATTTGGTGTATGCAACTTACGTCCACTTACATGTCACTTTGGGGATTTAGGCGTTCCTGTAAGAAACAGTTGTGTGTCAAAGTATGGACATATCATTTCTTTGAGGGTGTTTCTCTGATTAATGAGTAGCTGTGCTGAGACTTTCATCGCCACCGAACTACTATGGTTTTTTGGTTAATGCCTTTAACAGGTGACCCCAGGATGATGGGCAGTCTGGGGTCAGAGTTCAGAGCGGGTATGCAAAGGAGTCGCCCAGGTGTGAGGGGTTAAAGGCTGAAGGTCAGAGATGAGGTCAGCGGACGGGACACCTGCGAGGGCCTAATGAGGACAGCAGTGATGGTCGTGGCAGGAAGACAATGTGACAGATTTGAGGGGGGAAAATGGGGAGATGCCATCTATCACCATGTTGCTGTTTACTGTGGCTGCAGATGCAACAACTTAAAATCATTACTGTGATCCTGGCTATTTACACATATTGACTTCTTGTTTGAGTCAGCTTGTTCTCTCAGATTATGCTAGTGCAGAGAATAATTGTAGCATCTGAATCATACAGCTATCGATTTCAAGAAACTAAAGGATGTTGTGTTAAGAATGGAGTCTCACTTGTAATGAGAAAATTCTCTAAACTTGTTTTAAAGCAGCCTTATTGTTAACTGTAGTGTAAAAAACTTTCAGGTCGCAGTGACTTCCTCTCTGTTTGCATAACAACCTCTTCCTGTCACCACTTTGCCATGCCTGTTAGGCTATAGCTAAACTGGAAGTACACAGAGTACAGAGAGGCAGTGCAGCCATTAGACACAGAGCTTTGGAGAGATTAGGATGCACCCACAGTATACTACCACCACCACAGGCAGCCTCTGTACCAAAACAAGGATTAGGACTTTGGCAAATGGCGAGGCAGCACCACAGAAGAACACTTAACCAATGCAAAAGACACCAGAGCATAGCCAAGGAAAATTATTCACCATATGTGTTTTTACCTTATGTGGCACTGATGAGTGGGCAATATTTTCTGAGAGAGGAATGAGCAACATTTCTTATTCAGTTCAATATTTCACTGAGGCATGTTTACTCTGTAATCCTCCATTTCTGGAATAACAGTGACTTGATTTATTTATGATTCATTTTGTAGAGTGCAACGTTAACGCTGGGGTTAGAGTTATGGGGGGTGCATTTGTGCGATTGTGTGTGGGTTTGACTGAAAGGCCACGCACTGTTGCAGTTTGTAGTGATAGCAGAGCCATAAACAATCCGATTTTTTTGTTTACCAAGCTTTTCGTCGCCTTTTTGTTTTACAGTAAATGTTGATTCATGAGACAAGTTTTTTCTTTTAATTTCAAATGTTGACTCATTAAAAAGCTTTAGTTAATTAAACCTCAAACCCTAAAGGAATAGTTAGACAGAAATACAATTATTTGCTAAATTCTTGCAGCGAAAAGCCCTTTGCTCTTTCTTTGTACTTTTAATATGGAGGTGAATATCTTAGCATAGACACTGGAAGTAGAGAGAAACAACTAGCCTGGCTTTTGAGGCAATCCATCTGTTAGTTTCACCAAAGGTTACGTGCTGGAACTTTTCCTAGTTTTCACCAATCATCACCGTGAAGTTTACAGGCAACCAGCTACTGTCAGATGCTGCCCAGAAGCGTGGGGTGGAAGGATAAAATGTTTTTGGTCAAGAAAAAGTTGCACCACATTTTTCCTCTAAAACACAAATGGCTGTTTTGACATTTCTGTTCATATACAGATTTAATGAATAAGTGTTGGTGGATATATTTTTTAATTTTGGAGACAGCTTGTTTAGCTGTTTCCCCCTTCACTTCAAGTCTTTATGCTAAGCTAGGCTAATTGCCTCTTGAATGAGAGTTGAAATAGTATCTATAACCAGGTCTAGTTTGCCCTTGATTCAACCCTCCTTCCTAAAATGTTGAACTATTCCTTTAATTTGACTTAAGCTGGCTATGACTCTTGACATTTGATTTTTTTTTTTTTTTTTTTTTTTTTGAGTTGAAGGACTTGCTCAATAGTAAGTTTTATACGATACGGTGGTTACATGCTGTAATGGTTCCTGAGGATCTACAAGCATTTGTGTTCATGCATGATTTTCTCTCTCTGGTGTGTGTTTGTGTGTGTGTGTATGCGCTATCACTTGTGCAAAACCCCAACCTCTTTGCTAGCGGCGTGTGATAAACTGTTTGGCCCACACAGCGCAGCAGAACGGGCCGTGCCTGTACAGATAACAAGGCGGCAGGCATCTGGCAGAGTTCACTGGCCTGGACACACAGACACACGGACAGAGGGCTGATGCAAGCTATGGCCCCACTTCAGTCAGAGGAAACCACATCTTTGCAAGCACAGAAAACCAACTGTGCTTTACTTTCTTTTCCTTTCGCCGTTCCTTTCTCTATTTCTCATAGGGCAGGAAAGTTCTGAGGGGAAGTCAGTGTTTGAAGAACAAATATGTATGAGAAAACAGTCGACAGAAAATTAATTTTGGTTACAAAAGGGCCAAAAAATTGTTCTGGGCCATTTATATTGGAAATGAGAGATACTGTCTAGGACTAGTTAGTGGTCAGGTGGACACTTACATTCAACTTGCTGACCTTTTTTGGCTTTGTTCTGCAGTTGACACACACTCCAACAGACACAGACACACACACTATTTGACCCCAGTGTTAGCTCTAGTGTTAGCAGTAAGACTGCGGCGGATGTCCCTCTGTTGACTCTGAGTGATGTAAGCTTGAGATGAGCCCTGCAGATTAAGAGTGAAGGCAAACAAAGGGCCCTGCCAAAATGAGCCGCAGTGTATACAGATTAATATAACAATACAGCCACACGAGCGCTGCCGTAAACCATTTGCATAACTCTTTTTAAAGTGTTTCGGAAAATTTCCTTGCTTTGCTTTGAGGAGATACCCCCACACGGAAACTTATACCTAGGTGGTCCATTCCACCCAACATCAGTTGTTTACCTAGCCCGGCTGAGGATCATAGAGAGGGGAAGCAGACAGAGAGCGATGTGTTGCCTTTGACAGCCACACGCACGTTCATATAGATTAGACATGCAGAAATATGTGATATATGCAGAGTTACACATGCACTGAAAGGACCTACTACTACTGTACGTACACTCACAGGAGCACATTTCACTCATACTCGTGAAATTTTGTTGGATTTTTTCCCTCTCTATCAGGAAAGACACCACAAGTAAACAAGAATACTTTTTAAGAGTGGTTCAAAAACTGGTTGGTAGACTTACGAGCATAGAGCAGTCGGAAGCTGAATGAATCTGATTCATGTGGTGTTCTGATGTTGGCGAGGATATCAGATGACAAGATGGACAGACTTTCTGACAGGAAAAAGAGAGAAAAATGTGAGTTAAATCCAAAATATGAAGAAGCCTATTTTTTTTCGAGCCCATAAACTCACTGTGACAGCTTTGTGCAGTGTTTAATATATTTCATTTTTCCTGCAGTAACTCATGAAAAACATGCATCAAAAGATAGATCCACTTCATGTTCTAGATGATGTTATATTATACTGGTTGGCTTCAAAGCATGAAAGCAAAGTCTGAAAAGAAGTTTATGTTGTTGTCTATTTAATAAAATGACTGCACTGAATTATTAGATCATCATCGTCTTCTTCTAGTGTATAGATAAAAGCAGTTAGAGAACACTAAGAGCATAGACATCAATAGTAGCAGTGAAACAGTAGAAAGTTAAATATCCTTCAACTAAGATGATCGTTGGTTGAAAGGAAAGCCTGTGAACAAACTCAGTGAAATTACCAGATAATAACTGAGAGGTGGAGCCCCCAGTGATGAAGAAACTAGAATAAAACAAATGGTCTCCCGCTGCTTGAACTTACTTTAAAAAGCCGAGTACTGGACCTCAGGCTGGAGTTTAAGACGTGAGGCACAAGGAGCTGGGTGAAGCAAGAATCTGGTAAAACAGCAGTTAGGCTGGAGTCAAAAGCAACACGAGGTAACAGTAACACATGGGTTAGCGTTTGGGTGTAGCACGGTACCACGAGTGAGGAGCTGGGGTTCAACTACAGCAGGAGCTTTTTGAGTAGATGAGCTGATCTGAAGCAGGTGTGCAGGAGTTCAGAAGGTGGGGACAAACAAGAAACATAAAGAAGGATGCAACAGCAGGGACACAAGGGAGGGAAGGAACGGCAATGCTGTTACCTACAGTGTGGTGTGAGATGTATATTACACAGCATTTTATCAAACTTTTTACTGTCATTAATCTCTATCACCGTCTCTACACTTAATTGCACTCAAACTGCCTGGACATCAGAAAGCAGTGTGATTCTGCGTGTGAGAGTGAGAAGCTGTTTCTCATAGAAAATTCATGCGAAGCAAAATCTGTTCTGACTGCGCCACCAGGATTGTTCGCAGTTCACTTCAACCAATCAGATTTTGATATGACCAGTGTGAGCCAATCAATTCGTCGCCATCAAATTTTAATATTGGTTCCTTTCTCTGCTGCTGTCAGCTGTCATTTCCAATTGATGCGACCCACCTACGCCCAGTTTCATCAGAACCAGCTGTTCCAGTTAGCTCAGAAATCCTGCCACACATCGCATCGATACAGAGACATATATATCCAGGCTTTCACCAGGGGTATCATCTTCAACATGATCTATTGTGTACATTATATAGAATAGATTAATATTTCACCAACTCTTCAAACTCTTGTTTCAATTAGTCTCTCCTGACTGAAAACCAGATCCACATATACAAATACAATGATGATGTGGATGATGTGGGCATTCACAACAGTACACACACATATTAATACACAGCTGATGTTTTCTCTCTCAGTCCTCTCCTATCAGTGTTTTGTGGTGTCAGTTTTCCCAAATTTTCTCTGTAAACAGTTTGCTCCTCCTGCAGTACGAGACCTCACACTCACCTCTTTTTTTAACCACCACCCTTCACCCCCGTCAGTCTTTACCTGTCGCCCAACACTCAGTGCTGCTCTCTCAGCCCTCTGTGGGGGTTTAGCATGTGTTAACATGACAGATTGAGCCCCAGTGGGAACCTTAATTGCATCATTTCATGGATGCGAGTCAGTGCTGTGGTCCGGGAGAGTAAACAAGCTCTGAATCCAGGAGCAGGGAAAAAAAAAACTGAGGAAGGAGAGGGAAAGGGGGGAGAGCGCGGAGGGGGAGTGATGGAATGAAGAGTGGATGGAGAGATGAACAGAGGGGAGGACAGGGATGAATAATACCAGAGCTGATGTAGAGACGAAAAGAGGAAATAGCAAATAACTGAGGTGCTGAGATGAACTGAGGAAGTGTGAAATATGAGATAGTGGAGGTGTGAAGACAGCAGGAAAAAAAAATCACCCTTGGCTAATAAGAAAAGCTGACAAAAATCAACAGTCTAAATCCACCCAAACCTCCTCCAAGGTGGTCGTTGAGTGCGGTTTGTTTTGTTATGTGATAAGCTGAGAGTTTAGTGAGGCAGGAGCAAAAGGCGGCAGCAGCAGCAGCAGCAGCAGGCTGGTCGGAAAAGTGTGTCTTCATTAGTAAGCGATCCGGGGCCAGGGAATATGAGATTTCAGCTGCCTCGGTCGTGCGTTTCAGCAGTAGTACTCACTGAGTAAGCCCAGAGTAAACACATGAGGTCACAGAATTACACTACGCAATTAGGGGTGTGACAAAACCAGATATACAGCCGGGGGATTGACAAGCACACAGATGTACACATGTACACACACATACACACACAAAATGCAGTTACAGACTCACTGAAGCAACCACTACAAATGTTTACACAGTCCAGATCCAATATTCTCACATAAATCAATATGTTGGAACCTGGAGGGCCCACGATTTATATCCAAAATCACAAGAGAGCAGTGCTGGTGTGGACAAACACAGAAGTTAATGCATGAGATTAATCAAAGTTGCTCCCCAGCTAGGATCCTACCCTGACAAGACATCATGACTTCATATGTTAACACATGACATCAAATGTGCGGCATACATTTAACAGTGATTTCCACATAGTTGCGGTGTTGCGGTGAAGTGGTAATGTACAGTTAGATCACAGTGGAAACAGTTATTCATGGCGCATAAAGAGTCAAACAAGACTTGAAGGGATGTCACAATCACAGTGAACATCTGCAGACGTTTCCAGAAAGCTGCCACGGGCGGACATGGGTGGTATCAGAAAAATCAAATCACTTGAGTCAACAGTCAGAATAAAGGGTTGTAATGTGGGTTTGATAAAGGAAGAGTGCTTGACAAAGGGAAAAGGGGGGGAAAGACAGAGTTTTCTTGTTTTTGTGGTTAGTTAAAGAAAATACATTGAAACACGGTGGTCCACATTCAAAACATCTTAGTCCTGCTGGCTTTATTCAAAGATCAAGCCTTTTTTGTGCAAATCAAAAATATTTATATTATATCAACCAAACCTAGAAAAGGCTGCTAACCAATCAGACCATTGAAATACACATTTCACATCAACTCTGAGCTTTTCATGGTTCCACATATGGCTGGGTAGTAAGCCACCATACTGCACCTGCACTGGCACAGTATGTTATGTTTTACGTCCATGTGCATGGTGTAGTTTGTACATATAAACCTAAAGTCTAGGGAGAACCTAAATATTCAGTTATTGAACATGATCTGAGCCACATATGGTGCCATTTCGTCATCTTCATAAACCTTCGTGTTTCTCCTTGTCGTCAATCACTTTCTGTTTGGACTGTCTCTGCAGCATCCGAAAACTTTGTGAAGCATGAATGAAACATAACTTATGCGCCTTGACTGGACTGATGCTATGCTTCATTAAAATTAGATCAGATTATAGACATATGTGGTATCATAAAAATATCTTTTGGGGATTAAATGTGCAGCTGGATAAACTATGAGTAAGTAAGTAAGTAAGTGTTTAATCATCTCATCTGTTATTATCTTGCACCTATCCTAAAGCCAGTTGTGTGTATTAATTAATTCTTTCAGTGTTTGATTTCTATGGCACAGGGCAGTGATAGTCCCTACACAGAGCAGATATTGAATATCAGCTGTAGTTCCCAGAGGACCTAATAAGTTACTGCAGAAAAGAAACAGAAGTAAATAAAGTATAATGAATTGCTCACTTCGTTCTGGACGAAAAGAAAAAGAATGACGTGTCTCTTCTTAATCACGGGGGCTATTGTTTTTTTCCTGCTCTGTAGGTCTCCTCCTGTTACCCTATAAGTATTGCTTGTGCTGACTCTTTTCACTCATGTATACAATATTATAGCATGCACTTCCAGCCATCTCAGTCCTACAAATATTTGGTATACAGGCTCCTCATGTTTATTCAAAGTACTGGGTTACACTGTTTGGGAAAGATAGCCAGACAAGGGCCCTTTGGGAAGGAAAAAGAAAACTATTCCAAATGAAAAGTAATGATTCATGCCACAGATAGTGTATAAACTCAAATATACGCTGGACCTCGCAGCACTATTGGACAGTTCCACTTTATGCAATTTTGATTGGATCTGAACAGTGCATAGACAACTTAGTATTGCATTACTCTAAATATGGCAGTATGTGCGCACTTGTGTGTGTGTATGTCTGTGTGTGTGTGTGTGAGTGAGACCAGAGTGAGGTGGGTGGTCTCCACTCACTATCATTATACAACACAAAGCCTCATTGGTATTTTGAGAAGGAAATTAATATCGCCATCAGCAGTGGCTGTTGCGTGTGTGCCTCCATGCACGAACGTGTTTGCGTACTTCCGAAAAACAAAGTGAAGAATTTCCACTTCAAATAAAGGAATTCTCAGCTCGAACTTTGAGCGATGCCATGACGCTGCATGACGACATAGCAGCCGTCACTCGGCTCCCTCCTCACTGTCAGATCTGCAGGCAGCTTTTCCATTCAGGCAGTGGTAAAAGGGAAAACCCTGGGACTGTGGCCACATTGGCCCCAGTTTAACTTAAACATTTTCTCAACATCCTTCCCTTTACTCTTTTTACCTGGCTGGCTGGAGGAAAAACCATCAGTGGAAATGTTGCAGCTGACTTACCAGAAATGAGACAATTCCCAGTATGGAGCCGTGACTGAAGTACAGGGAGCCTATACATTTAATTACCATCCCATTATTAGAGATTAAACTAAAATATTTGGTCATGTTTTACTTTTCAGGTCTGTATTGATCAGAAAATTTCCTAAAAGTTGCAATTGTTCATTGTTTTTCTTTAGTATTTATTAGATAGTAGAGAATAGATACAGACAGGAAACATCGGAAACTTCCCATTAAAGGTGTTCTTGAGGGAGTTTTCCTTATTTTATTCAAGGTCTGAGGACAGAGGGTGTTGAATGCTGTACAGATTGTAAACCCCACCCTGAAGCAAATTTTGCACTCTATGATCCTGGGCTGTATAAATGAAACTGACTTGTTTCAAGGATGGTGTTTTAACCTCTAATCCGAACCCAAACAGCAGGAGCTGTTGAACTCACCAAAGCCCGTTAGTGGCTTGATCACATGATACAATTAATTGCTAATGTAACCTCAGTAGTCTTAAATGTAAAATTTATCTTTGAGCACGCAATTTTATATATTCTATTAGAAAATTAGCTTTTCCAAGCAACACTGCTGATCCCAAAACAAAAGAGACAAGAGTATTTCAGACATGCTATAAATTTTAATAGACATATTGATATTTCTGAAGAGAAACAAAGTTATCCCTAGTTTTATTTACAATACAGGAATAAAAAATTGTCACATACAGTACAATGGTAAAAACAACATAGAGAACTTAAATAATTATTTTATTTGTGTAACTACTTAAATAATGAAAATGGTTATTCTATTCACACCACGCCGTCTCAGCAGCTACAATGCAACTTTCACATTAAGTGCTAACAAAAAATGATAATTTTCCATTTTACAGCATGAATTCCGTTTTGACTCATTTAGACCAGGTAGAGTTGATTTATTTCAGCAAACACAAGCAAGGCGGGAGATGAACAACAAATACATCTTTTGTGGACAAAGAACTTCAATTAACCATGATGCTTGGAAACTTGTTTTTCAAAATAAAAGTTGGGGAGGAAGCAAAAAACTGTTTGCCTTCAAAACTGTTAAACACAGTGACCGATGGTTTTGGCAGGGTTTGTTTTATGGAATCCGAAATGGCAAAGACAAGTTATTAGATTGGGTGAACATGGACATGCATGTATATGTGCTGCATCTGTATCTTAATGTTAATTGCTGCATTAACACATTAATGTGGGTTCAAACAAACTCAGCTGCTGCTTAACTGTTTTCTGTTAATGCTAACATGTGACGTTCAATCTTGCCATGTTTTTCAAAGTTATCCCCATTAGACAGATCATCAGGTTAATCTTAAATCTGCTCTCCACAGACTAGATCTGCTGTGGACTGCGAGCAGCTCCCACAGCAACTTGGTGGCCCGACAGAATCTTTGATCATCTCACAACAGAGGCACATTTCTGACAGTGGTAATGAAACCACATGTCAGGGGGGAAAAAATTAGATGGACTCAGCCAACTGCTCCGAATTACTCTATGCAGGCACAGACATGCATTACTGTTACACTGGAAAAAATGTATCCTCACGTGTCTCTCTTAAAAGCTGCATATGTATAAGTACAACATGAAATGACATGAACTGACAAGCTTAGTGTAAAACTGCTTTCTATAAACACCATTCTCTCCCATATATTATTACGCTTAAAAAAATAAACCCTCCTCTATGATAACAATAGTAATGCTATAGTTTTTTTTTTGTTTGTTTGTTTTATTTTGTTTTGCTTTTTTTTGCAATGCTAAGTAGTACTTAGGTAAGCTCTATTGGAAATATACATCACTGTGCTATCTCTTCCCTTTGTATTGTTATGAGTCCGGGTTCAGTTTCAGTGTGTGACACAATGAAAGGAGTTTGTTGAACCATACCTGTGCTAGTGTGGAGTGTGTGTGAATGTAAAACTACTCTCATTGCGCTTTTAATAAATGTTTAGATTCATTTTGAATAATTAAGTGAATGAAACAAAAAAAAAAAAAAAAATGAATACAGTGCATGGGAGCTAATAACTCCGTTCAGATTGTATGAAACTGGCTTTGACAAAGTACAATGTTCTCACTCAGTCGTTCCTATTTCTGTGTCAGATAACAGTCTTCTGTTGCAGATCCATTCTGTACATTGATAGCAAAAGAGTGTTGCAAAACAAAGTATACATCCTGTATACTGTTATAGCTTTTTATGACAATGTGCCCACAAACTAAATACAACATCAAAAGTGAGAGAACATGGTTTATCCCTCTTGTATTAGTGCCTTTAGAATAGTTTAGCACAAAGCACTGTGGGCTCTCTGTGACCCACGTCTTATAGACTTCTCAGCTTTTTACAGCTGAAGCTGAGGTTCCTTCAAAGTCTGTGTATTGTATGTAGACATATTATTATTTTGCTGAGTTTTGAAGGGACCACGCCACTCCTCACAATTTGAATCCTTAGAGAACCCCTGAACAATCAACTGTCTCAGCTGAAATGCCTTACAACTCCTTTTTTTGGGAGGGGGTGGGGGGTCTTAAGTAAGGCAACAGATAGCCCCTGAAAAGATCCAAAGTCTTGGGTTAAAATGGTCTGTTCCTGTGGAGTTCCTGTTCCTGTGGAGTCAGACGTGCGGGTGTTTGCTGAACGAGAGAGGAAATGTCTTCCATAACTTGGCCATGCTTGTCAATCATCTCGCTGCTGTCTGCAGGTCTGTCTGAAATGTGAACACGGCTTGGATGCCAGGCCTGGTGCTCAAGAGCAAGTAGCTTATAGGCGAAAAGAGGAAAAGTTTGGAAGAGTTTGGTATGGAGTTTGGTAAGCAGTCTGACGGGGATCCTGTGTGTGTATTTGTTATGTGTACATGCCTGTGTGGGTGTGCGGGAGGTTAAGAGGCCATATTAAGGACACCTCGATAAGAGTCTGCTGGTGGTGGTAGGTAGATTTGTGTCAACTTGAGGACGACGGCGGGGAGCAGCCCCCCTCTGCGCACCCCTATACGATATAGCTGGTCAGGTCTAGGAGGTACGAGGTCATGTCAATGATGTGGTCCAGTATACCGTCTTTCTCCTGGTCGTTGGGCATACCCCGCTCACTTTTCTCGCACTGGGCGCCGGAGTAGCCGCTCTTACACAGGCACTTGTTGGGCTCCATACACACTCCTCCGTTGCGGCAGGCTGGTTCACATTTGGCTAAGTTGCAGAGAGGGAAAAAAATAAAGCAGGGGTGGTCAAAAGTAAAGTAAGAAAAGATGAGAAGAAACACAAGCTGATGTTTTGAGTCACTCAGAAAAGTCCTGAAAGGTCAAAAAAGTTTTTGATTATTTACAAGAAAAACTGCAGCAGGCCTACTGTGCATGTTTGCATTCCTAAACCTCACAACTTTACACATCTGGAAAGGAAGAACACAGGCATGTTTGTCCACATGACACTACTCTGAAAGCAGCAGATGCAGATCTACTAAAAGGTACTCACCAACTCGGCAGAAGGGTCCCTCCCAGCCGGGGCTGCAGCAGCACTTGCCAGTAGGAGTGCAGTGTCCATTCTTACAGTGTCTGGAACAAGCTGTCATCAGCAGCTCTG
Source organism: Lates calcarifer (assembly GCF_001640805.2). Lineage (NCBI taxonomy): Eukaryota > Metazoa > Chordata > Actinopteri > Centropomidae > Lates > Lates calcarifer. The sequence goes on along the minus strand of NC_066837.1, from coordinate 6,686,020 downwards.
GAGGCTCCACCTGACGCTGGCACTCCTTAGGGGAATGAGGCCTGCAACAGTTGTTAAAAAGGAAGGAGGGAAAGTCAGTATAGCGATGGATACAAGCATCACATGTTGGGCCAGGCATTAATTTAATATTATGGTTTAATGACCTTAAGTAAAGTCACACCCTGATAAAGTGATGATACAGCATAATTGTGACACAATAGTGATTTAACAATTGAAGCTATTTATAATTTGAAAATATCAGTTTTAGGATTTTAACTGTCAGTTTCATTAACATGATTTTAAATGTTGGTGGTAAGCAGAGACATAATAACATGTCCTTTAGATGCATAGTAACTGGGTCCTCAAACGCTGCTGTGTATCATTCTAGTATATTGAATACAAAAAATGGAAAATCTTTGGCTCTGAGCTTTCAGGGTTAGGTCATGCCCTCATTATTTTAAATTAGGTTAAATGTTGATCTTACATCCAATAACAATGACTGTACTGAAAATAATTATAGATGTAAACAGGGTTACATTGATTTATGAAAGGCAAGTGAAGTGCAGAGTAAGGGTGTGTAGTTACGCTGTGTCTGAAATTGACAGAACAGAAACGACGTCTCCGGTGTCCACAGGTTCTTTGACCAGGACAGTAATGTCTGTTTTAAGGCGCACTACGTTTCATGAGTGTGTTTAGAAGTTTGAGCCTTTCAGTCACACCCACCATCCGTTCTTATTTGCCAGATCACCACAGTTTCCACAAAGTTTCGTGCAAAACCCATTCATAACATTTTAAAAATATCCTGCTAACAGACAAACACAGAGCAGTGACGGCAAAAACAAAACACTCCAACTCTTGCTGGCTAAGGTACACAGTTATACAATACAGTGATTTGTGGCAATACTGTAGGAAATATCCTCTGTTTATACTATGCCTAATGCTTTGTTTGGCGTATTGTGATAATTGTAGCCATTTGTTTACTATATTATAAGGCAAATGCTACAAGGCCAAGAAATCTTCTGTTGCACACAATAATACACATCTTTAGCAGATTATGATCTCGGATTATATGCAGGGATTCATGACAATTTTTGTGGATGGTGATTTTGTAAGAATTTATGTGTCTTTGTAAATTTTTAGTAGTGGGACAGATTTAGAATAATAAAGAATATCAAGATGTAGGTTTTTAAATCTCTGTGGTTAAAAGTTAAAATGTGTTTATATCTCTATTTTTCCTCCAATTTGTCATCAGTATATTGGTAATTTCCTACGTACTGTCATAGCACGTTCATAGCATGTCCATTGTGAATCTAATGTCTAAGGTGGATTTAAACTGTACAGCTGGGACAACATCTGCGCTAAGTGTGGTATTTTTATTATTTTTGACTCATGTTTTCCTTAAATTCTCCCTACTGGAAGAACAAAACAAGGCATAGGGTTAACACGGGGTCCTGCAGATATAAACATGATTTGGAAAATGCAGACACACAAAAACACACACATCTCCACACCATATGCGTAAAGTCTGAACACCAAAGAGACATATTGTGATCGTTCCATATTAAGACAAACATCCAGACACGCACATCAGCAAATGGGCTGAAACAGAATTATTTCATATCACGCTCTACAAATCTGGAAATAATACAGTGGGTGCGTAATCAAGTTCAAATGTGAAGCGTCTGTTAGCGCCTGTTGCCCACTGGCCACACACACACACATTTGTCTGTGTGTGCGTTTGTGGAAAAAAGAGAGAGAGAGAGAGAGAGAGAGAGAGAGAGAGAAAAAGAGAGAAATATAGATGTGTAAACAGTTCAGTTGTACTGAGGTAAAGAGCCAACGAGGCAACATTATTAAAAGACACACTCTAACAGTCTTGTACACACAGGCATGGAAACAGGAGTCCTGCAGCCTGATGCTGGTATGAGGGCTTAGAGGCATGAGTAGTGAGGTCAGCGTGTGTATATATATATACTATATGTAATGCTTGGTCCATGGGAGAACAGGGCATATTTCTCTCCTCTGGACAGTAAATGGTCAATCAGCAGTAGAAACAAAAACCAGGTGGAGGTTACGATGTACAAACACGTCTTAAACTAACCGTATTACATCCATCTGTGTGGCTGAGTTGACTATGAATTCACTCTTAGACGTTCTTAATATTCAGCTGAGTCTCACCTGTTCTGATCTTCACTAGTACAGTAAATATTATTCTTGTTTTACCTTCTGTACAGGTTTGACTGAGCTTCCAGTAAAAATCTGTCAGTTGGTGGAAAAATGACCGTAACTGCAATGTTGTGTGATGATAACTGTATTTATTTAACTGCGTGAGTGTTTACTTCCCAGTTTGAAAAATGTGTTGCAAATGCTCTGACAGACACACTGACTGATGGCAGTGACAATACTGTGACTCTGTGTGTGTTTGCGTGCGCGTTAAAGTTGCTTTAAATTTGGAGGATGGAGGGTGGGGGGGGATGATTCCCATGCTCCCATCAGCACCCAACTCCAGACTCCATCCACACTGGCTTTTGTTGTTGCAGGCTGCATGTAGTTAAAAAAGAGCGAAGGAGGGAAGCAAATAGAAAGAGAGGGAGAGAGAGAAAGAGTAAGAGTCCCTGGAGGATTGGGGGGGTCTGTAGCTAACACTGTTAATAGCAGGCAGGGGTCAGCAGCGCTACTAAACAGTCTGTACGACTGCCAGGGTGGCTGTGAAAACAGCACCTGCTGGTAGCGCCACTTGACAAAGGCAGCTGGGTCAACAGCCACTGTGGGAATTTATCAACTTTGGGAGGGGTGGTGTATGTGTGAGAGCGAGGGAGTGGGAGAAGGGCGACAGTGCTCACACATGAGGTAGTTACATGGACAGAGATCAAGATGATAATGATGACAAAAATCAGATTAAAAAAATCACAGATCACGTCATAATTAAAATGAAAATAGAGCGGAGTGCCAAGTGTGCAAGTTCAGGAATGCCTGCAAAGATAAGAGAAAAATAGGGAGATTGATGCGGGTTCTGTGGTAAAAACTGGTCTCTCTTCTGTCCTTACATCAGTTAAACATTAACATATCTCAACACTGACATCCATTCACGTCTGTGTCATCAGAGCAGGGTGGATCCTCTGCCTCAAATTTGCTCCTGATCTGTTTGATTATTATGTTTGTCTGTGTGAGTGTGTGTGTTTGTGTGTGTTTAGCTTGTTGGCTCGCAGGGTCTGTTTGATTGACATGAGGTATATGTGAGAAAAGGGCTGTGGAGTGGTGTACATTGTGTGCACTAACAATGGCTTAATCAAACGGCCCAGTGTGGTCTCTTTTGCTGTTTTGTCATCCGACTCCATTGTTTGGGGGCTTCTTTTGTAGCTTCATTCCTTGTTTTAATTGTGCAAGAAATTTACTGTGTATTGTAGGAGCCAGGGCTATTCAGTGGGACTGGCAAGCAGCTTTGTCAAGGGGAGGACCACAGCAGAGATGTAGGAAGATTTAGGAGGGATAGGAAAATAAAGAAAAGGCTTTTTCTGCAGCGTGCTGGGAGCTAGCGTACCACACGCTCACACAGACTCACAGATGTGCACGTTCGCGTGTACCCACCACCCACACAGTAACACAGAGAGGCACACATACAGATAAATATATCCACAAACGAGCACCCGCAGTCTCCTGCCCTTGCACATCCAGTGATTTGTGACTTCCGTGGCTAATGCAGTTCATAAAGAATGTCCCAGGACCCTATACGAAGTTCAGTGTCTTTTTAAGGTCTCTGCTCACTGTAATTTAATCAGTCCAGCCTGCAGCTGACAAAACCTAAACATGTGAAAAGTCTGTCATAATGAAACTTTCCCTTCTTCTCTGCGGAGAGGGGCTGTAACAAACAGAGAGGCAAATTACATTTTACACCAGAAACCAGCAGGAGGTCTGGCTCTATATGTTACAATTAAGCTACTGCCAAGGACCAACTGTAATTCTGTCCATGCATGGATGGAAGGCAACATGTGCCTTTTGAGTTATGATATGATAAACATGTAACTTTATTATATGGCTCCCATGGTGTGTTGTGTGCACACAGGGGGACTGAAACAAATCCCTGTCTTATGTTGTATCATAATGTCTTTGTTTGTTAGTATGTTTCTTTTCTCAAAAAGAATGGCATCCTTCTAGCATTATTTGTTCCTGGCATAAATATAATACCCTCACTGTATAAATAATTATGTTATTAAATGCAGACTCAGTGGGACTGAAAAGCAGCCAAACTTGCCGATGAATGAATACTTACAGTATTTGAGCAAGGTAAACCACAATCAAACTGAAGTTTCACTGAGTTTGAGGGCTTTGTTCAGTTACTGTTTCAGGTTCATAGAGGAAGAAAGATGGTTGAAAAGCAAAAGAACACAAACAACAAAAACTGTAAATATTACATTTTGTCTCAGATATTACATTATCTACATATTTTACTCTTTAATTACTGTTTTAATTTTTATCTAGTCTTTAAGCCTTTTTATGTCTTATGTACTTTGGATTGCCAAACATATGTGCATGGATGCCCATTCTTAAACTTTGAGATCGACCAAGGTGAATCTAAATTCAAAGGTCCACTTACTATTTATTTGGCGCTTTTAAACACATCTTAAGGTCATCATATAGAGATAATATGAGTGGAAATATTTCTATCCCACTGCTATACCACAAACAAGCCCTGTCTTGCTTTCTGTCTCCCTCTCATACACCCTCACACCACACACATTCAGCGTGTTTCAAAATGCTTGGTGGCCTATTTATTATTGGAGGGGTACTCCAACTGACAAACAAATACCTAGAAATGAAGTCATCTGGCCAGGACATGTTTACACAAACACTGCTGAGGGATTTTATGGCTGATGTTTCCCTGTAAGCCTTCACCGCTCTCCCCTAACAGTTCCTCTTTTCCCCTCCTCTATGTTCCCAAACACACAGTTGATCAAAACACTGCGCTAGATGCTATACTGGACCACAAAAACCACCATACTCTAAAACAAACCTCTCTCTGAGAAGGCTTTAGGGTCCAGATGTCCCTGCAGTATGTAAGAGGAAAAAGGGGAGGACCACCAGACTTGATAACGCGCTGAGGTCAGACACGTTAGCTACCCCATTTACTCCCCCGTCACCCACTCTTCATCCTCCCTGTAACAAGATCCTAATAACGAAGCCAGAATGTATTAGGAGTCAAGACTCCAACACCACAGGGTCCGCACAGACTAAACAAGTCCAGTTGATGGTGGAAAGAATTGTTCTTTGGGAGAAATGCGTCCAGTGGCCATGCCAGAAAACATAAATATGGAGTGAGCCACCAGGGCCCCTATGAAACATCTGTGGTGTAATTAATTGTGCTAATGCCTGGGTGGCACTGTCGTCACCCAGGAATAATCAGCTGCGGATACGTTTCTATTGTGATTCTGAGGCATGCAAATTTGCTCTCTGTGAGTCTGCTTCTCATACTTTATCTGCCTCTGTTAATCAAATCTGACCTAGCCTAAAGAAAAATTATTAGTTTGGGACTTTTCCTGTGCATTCAGTGAGTTCAAAGTTGGAAATGACCCAGTTACTGACCTGAGCAGACAGCCCTAACCCTGCAGGATCTCACTCACTCTCTCAACTTCCTACAAAAGTTCTGATAAGAAGAGAGTCAGAAATATGGGAGAGGGGGTTCAGCTTGAAACCTAAGAAGCGATTGGTTTGAATTACAGAGTCTGCTTATGTTTGCAGTGATTTCTTTACTGCCAGGGTAATATATCAGACAGAAAAGCTTATACTTCCCTCCAGTATCGTGCGGGATGAATTCATGCCCTGTCTGCATATTTTCTGGTCTTGAGTGACAAATGTTTTTCACATGTACTTGGCTTTGCACAAACAGTTTATAGATCCATCACTATCAGAATGATTTCTAATACTGTGATGCATATGGTAAGTATTATGACACAGTGACACACACACACACACACACACACACACACACACACACTTGAATTATGAAGTTGCGCTCACGCGCATTTTCCCCACACATTCCAGTTGTTTAACATCAACTAATTAAACATTAGACTGCTCAGAAATGGACTGGATTGAACCACTCAAAGAAAAGTTGCTGTGTGTGTGTACTGCAGTGCTGAACACTGTCCACAGAATGACGAATAAAATGTTCACTATGTTATATGTATGAACATGTGCAATGTTTCGACATGTGCTTAAATAGAGTAAGTGGAGGTCTCTTTGCTTGACAACAGGTGCCTTTGTGTTTTCCTTACTCTCAGCAGAATAAACCCTGCTGTCAAATGCTCTGAAAATAACCAGCAGGCAATAGTTACTAAAGTGAACATTGCCAGCTTTTCAATGTTGCTGTTAGCAATACTTTACACTAACATTTTGAAATGCTATGGTCATTCTCCAGTTACTGCTTAGCATTTGTGTTGGCCAACACAGGTGGTGATGTGATGACTTGTTGAAGGGCATAAAGGTTCTGGTCACAGCAATATGTTAAGTGTGTGTGGAGGGGATGTGTAAGTAGTGAGGACATGAGGAGGAAAATGAGAAAGAAAATACGTCACTGCTGTGAAATGTTATTAACTACAGGTCTGCTGGCTGCAGCGGACTAAGTGTCAGATCTTCATGTATATGGGATTATATTAGTCTCACCATAAAATGAAGCCAGTGTGAAATTAGGGGTGGGTGGTGGGCTAGTTTGCTGGAGTCTCATCAGACAGCATGTATAAGTACTGAGAAATTACTTGCTTGTGGACGCAAGTATATACTACCACTCTCTACAAACATATGATGACTGAAAGAATGCGACACACTCAAATCACCACCCAGGAAAAATAGTACTTCTTAACTATACCTTTTGGGATCCACCAGCTTGTAGAGTTTCCCACTGTGTGACTGTGCCATGCTTTTACTGCTTGCCAGTATGTAGACTTCACCTGAAAAAGAAGAAAAGTCACATGAAACAGATCCATCCACAACGATTTACATTACATTCTTCATGATGAGCTGAGTACTTCCCAGTGAGTAACCTAATGCTTGAGGACACATATAACTGCAATAACACTTAAACCTCCATACAATTCATATGCAAGAAAGAGTAAAGGAGACAAAAGGACAGGACACAGGATACAATGAGATGAGGAGAATGAGTGTAGCTAAAGCTTCTGCAATGCTGCACTTGCCAAAGGACTTTAAGAAAGAGTTTAATGGGACAATTGGATACTCATGACTGGGAACCAGGCGGATAATTTAATGAGGAACAAGCCCGCGAGAAAATTCCATAAGGGGACAAATTGTAAACATGTGTCTGTGGGGCCCATACTTTGGGACACACTCCTGCCCCCTTCCATGATTCTTGCACTACTAGCAAATCGTGATCAAATGCAGGAATCTTTAAATACCTCATCAAATAATAACTCCAAGACCTGGCAAGAACTGTGATCAAACATTTCTGATGGCTCTGTGAGTGATCCACATCATGTGTTCATTGTAATCAGAAACACCAGAGCTGACAGCTAATAATTTTGTGAGTGTCTGGTGGGGGTCCAACTGGTAAAATGTTCTGTATCATATTAACCCGCTCACCTCAGTTCAACCTATCTTATCTTCATGCTGCAGCCCACCAGGTAAACAGTAACACATCTATGTACCCTGGCAAAACACTGCCTTGTAGGTGGCCCAATACAATAAGTGGGTGTTTGGAGTATCATTGCTATCTTGTGGAAATGACAATTAATCCACCAGGAAGTACGCACTATTTAATATCCTGTTGGGAATGTGCCAAAGAGTGTGCCATAGAGTTTAAGTCAAATAGGTGTTAGTCCCCCTGTAGTTTTGAATGTCTCTTCTTGCTAGCTAAGTGTTGCTATTTTCACAGATTTTCAATCATGTTTCTATGCTGTTAGAGTAAAACGTCACAAACATCTAGTTAAATAACCAACTGGAAAATTCCACACCATAGTGTAAATATATGAACAACTGATAAATATACAACAAACTGACTCTAAGCCATGATCTTTCCATAGTTTTGACGTCCGTCATTTGAAGTCAACAAGCTTTCAAGGGTTCATGTTGTAAAACCCCAGAGTAACTTCTGAAAACATGTTAGCACATAGCTGTCATTCATCTGGATGTAGAGAGGAAGAACAATACAAAGGAAGAAAGAAAAGACAGGAAGAAAGAAAAGACAGGGGAAGTAAGACTGAGAATCCAAGAAGAGACAGAAAAAACAGAAAATTTGTGTAACCGTGTAGGTTTCTTATCAATCCCCTACTAACCAAGTTCATCCTCTCCGAAACCCAAGATGTGTCCCACAAGCATAGAGCCACAGGAGCCAGCTGAGCCCAGACACAGAGCCTTTTCCTGCCACTGTTCACCACTCACTGATGTTGACAATGTAGACTTCTGAAGGATCCGCAGGTTACTGAGGCAAACAAAACACACAGAGTGGGTCAACTGCTACAGCCATCACTTTGTCAGTATGTTCTGTACATGACATGCACATTTATTACATTCATAAATCATTGCACAAGTTAGAAATACAACGCAGTTCATTTGCAGCTGTATTGGCTGAGTTACAGTTGAGATCTGGAAACAAGGACAACTTTTACTTCTCATAACGTAGTTCACTGACCCATCTTCCTTTTCCACCTAATGTCCCACATGGTGTTATTTAAGACCTTGGCTTTTGGTTTCAAAACAAACATCATGCCGGAGCCTTCACTTAGCCACAACAATATGCCCCCAGATTGTAATGAGGCACAGAATTAACCGACCACACATTGTTTTAAACACAGTGCCAACTCCTGATAGTGTACTTCCCCCCTGCTATTTACTTCCTTTGTTTACTCAAGCGCCAGTGTTTGACATCAGCAAAGTAGGATGAATTACAAACCAAAGAAAAGTGTGAACAGCACAGGGGAGGATGTCTAATCTCCATTTACACTGAATGGGCTGTGCCGTAGTGGTGACAGTAACATAAAACTTGTTTTCCCCCACGTGCATGGAACTTTGTATTTACTTTGGCACATGCTGATGCAAAGGACATATTTTTCAGTGTGAGAAGAGTCATGTTGATCTCAAATGAAAATGTTTCTGATTACTCATGAATCAACTGAACTTGAACACCAGTAGCCATTAGATGAAGCTGCTACAATGTATCAAAATCAAAATAAAAGAGGACCCAGCTTTCTGACACAGGGAGTCTGTGAAGATTTCACAACATACAGCAACTATGTTCTGTTACATTATTAATCAATGCTTCTTACCCATTTTTATCTCCAAAGACATAACTGCCATACAGGCGTCTTGACTGGCAGCCCCTGTAGATGAAGCCTCCCACAGGTGGTGCCCCCCCACTGGACTGCAGGTCATAGACAGAAGGCTCATTTTCTGTGGAGGGACAAGGATGTCAGGAGTGTGAGGCACTTCTTATCACCTCATTGCCTGTTCCCCACACATAATACCACCATAACTGCATGTATCACCAGCAGACAGTTTCTATCATAGAAGCAATATGTTCCATCTCACTGGTTCACAGTGTATTAATCACAATGTTCATTCGTCTGCATTCTTCTGGGACTGTAATTAACTGATTTGCTTAAGTGCTAATTATACTTTATGTCTATAGTAAAGTGTTGTTGTGTTTGTGTTGGAATCAGAAAGATAAACCATGTTTACTTCATTTTGTCAATGGTCCATTAGACATAATGGTTGTGTGGTTCTTATTAGAGACGCTCCTATAAGCACAAACAAGAAGGAGCGAATCTTGTTTTAAATGGGGCAGCAACATAACTGAAGACTTTCCCTGGCAGCCAACTCAAAACTTTAATATGTCTTTATTAAAACTGGAAGAGAATGTATCTGTGATTTTGAGGTAGGATGGGCATGTTTTTTTGATTACTATTGTCTTGGCAAAGGGAAATATGAATGGAGGTTTGTTGCCTTTAAAGATTTATGATCCAAGACTTGGTGTGCTCATTTCCCAACTGTAATCACTTTGGAGTTTGGGCAACTGGCTAAATCAGGGATCTAGCCAAGTGAGAGGTGGTCTGACAAGAACCTGCAAATTGAATTGGAGTGGTAGATCAAGGTTGAAAGATTAATTTGGGTTGCCAAAGCAACACTCATTGTGGAAAAGATAACCAGCCCAGTGTAATTTGGAACAAATAGCAGTAATTTGTATTTTTTGAGAAGAGAAGCAAGCTAAGCATTGTCAAGGTGCTGGTGTTATTGATTATTTTCTCAATCTGAGAAGAACGAGGCCCCTCTCAGCTGTGTTTTCAACAATGCTAAACCATCATCTAGACAGTTACTGTTGTTGACAGCTTTAAATCTTACTTGTGGACACAATCTCACATTCCCTTGGCAAATTTATACTCCACAAGGGGGGAATCTTTCTAGATCACATCATTTTTACATCTAAACTTCACTGTCTCTGCACTCAAACCGGTGTGTTTTCTGAACTTGTTGCCAAAACACCATGTTCTTACAAAATGAAAGACATTCGTGAAAACAGATGTCATTTTCAGCAGAATAAATATGAAAGGTGATCCAAGAGGTTAATGGATTTTCATTTCTTTCTCAAGATGTAATGCCATCAAACAAAACTCAGGCAAAGGTTGCAATCAGTTATTTTTACCATGAGTTACATTAACATTGCAAAATATTGAACTCCTTCCAAACTTAAAAAAAGTAAACATTATGAACATTTTTGGAAAATCTCATGGAAATTGTAACCCACCATAATCTTTGCCCTTAGTTATCTCAAGTATTCTTCCTGATGATGTGTTTTTGCCACTGGCATCTGTACAGAGGATTAGGAGACTCCCATTGTCCGTCTGAAGCCGATCCACTGCACACCTACAGTACAGAACACCAGGGATGAATTAAGGAGAAACTGAGGTGATGTCTTGACACCAACCAACTACAAGGTGGCAAGTTGGCATAAGAACAGCCCGAGTTTATGAAACTCTTTCCAAAAAACAGCAGTGATAAAAGAGCATATTAGGATAAATACTAAGAAAACCGCTATTTTTTCTACTAAGCAGATCAAGGGTAGATCTTTTTTTCCAGGAACAGCTGTTAAGTTCATCAGTATGACATTGCTGAAGTTTCACTCACCTGCCTGGATCATGTAATCCATGGGCAAAGATTTCAGGTGGCTGGTTGGTACTGTTGAAGTATGGGTTGTTCCGCGGTATAGAATAGGGTGACGTACAACAGTCTGTGTCCACATCTACCCTTAGGACGGACCCTGTGAAATCACTGCATTCAAACACACAAACAAAAAAACACCTTCACAATGGTACGAGCTAGAAAAGTATTCAATCTTGGGGCATACAAAGGCACTCGACCATTTATACATGACTCTGACTTGACACTCACCTGAGTCCATCCATTTCCTCCATGTCATCCAAGGTGATCATGCCATCTCCCAGGATGATGTGCAACAGACCATCAGGGCTGAACAGCAGTTGACCTCCTAGGTGCTTCCTGTGCAGCTCTGCAACTTCCATCAGCACCCGGACCGTCCTGGTGTCCACTTGGTTTGGGTTTTTCCTGAGGAAAACATAAAACATTGCTGTTATTTGGTTTCTATCATAATGATACAAAAATTATGGTTGCTAAGTGGCTTTTGGATGCCCCTCAGTTGGCCCAAATCTGTATCTCGATTGGGGTAAAAGCCACTGAGGAAGAGTAATGGTTTGAAACATGCAGTATAAGCCCTGATTTTATAAATGAGTACATTCTGATTGTCTCTAATTACTTTAAAGAATAATTACGTTGGTGGGCAAAATGATACCATGGCATGAACAAGAACCGCTGACATGACATACCAAACAAAATCTAACATTAAATGAGTTTAAAAACTCTGTTGTCTGGAGACATGTAGTCTAAATCTAATGCATTGCCTCATTAAGGCAAAGACAGTGGGTGGAACTCTGAAGATGTAACACAGGCTTCAAAATGTTGCACAATTCCTAGAGCAAAGTGAGGACTTGGCTTCACAGTATCAGCAGCAAATATTTCATGATGTGTTATTTTGGGTAGTCCTGCAATTTTTAAAAAAGCAGCTTGCCAAAGAAAAAATTACTCTCTTAAACTACTGTCAAATACTTTAACTGTCATCTCTCTATTGGACCCTCAAATTAAGGAGCACACACTGCAGTCACCATGACTGCATGCCAAGACTATAATCAAGATTAGATCATTAAGTCATACAACTGTGTTTATGCAAATTAAAATCTAACACTTAAACACGTTCGTGAGAAAAGATTGTTTTCTTAAATCACAGGTAATTGTGAAGGGAGTGTAAGGTATCTACACAGCAAAATGCAAAACACTGCTGTCATCAACTTGAGCGCTGCAAATGAACCACCGTCACATATTCAGCAAAACACTGAAAGTTAGTTCACTGGGACGTTTGACCTACATTCTAAATCCCCCTTGATGCTTTCATGTTTACTGTGATTAACATGGTCTAGCAAAAATGTGTCTGATCAACGTTGTTGATTTGAACAGTCAATAATATGAATCTCAGAATTCTTTAATCAGAAAGTCTCTTCTTTCTCTCATTGCATTAAAAAGCTTACTTTTTTACACATTACACTATTCACAAATTAGTAGATTAATGAAAACGTATTGAAAAGCTGACTGTGAGAATTTTCACTCACCTTCATACATCACAGTAAATTACGACTGACTACATTGTATTGTTAACTCTCTTTTGCTTTTTTGAATAGTATTTTTGTAACACAGATACCTTAAAATAATTTTTGGTTAACTAGGTGACCTTTGCATGGAGAAATGTGTGTCCAGTCTGTAATAATCCACAGTGATTAACAGATAAATCAGTTGTTGTAGACTGTGAAACAGCTGAGGTATTGGTGTCCTTTCAGGCACTGAGCAACCCATATTTAAGGTAGATTTGGCACACACTTCTCCCATTACCTCGAAACGGTGTATTCAACCACACGGAGAATGTGGTCGTGTGGTCCGATGGCCCAGCGCTCTTGGTTGGTGGTGTAGGAGATGTAGAGCTTGCCATTCTTCTTGTAATTGGGGTGGAATGCCAGGCTTAGCAGGCCCCTTTCATCTCCACCCTGCAGTCAGATGAGAAACACAAAAGATTCAGGAGTTAATTATGTCCTTCCTCGGCTTCTGCTCGGCTGTGTGGGGTTTGGAATCACCCCCCTCGGTCATCTTCATCATCACCAAGACCACTACATGCAACCCCTACACACCCATCACCTCCCACACCCCCACTCCCTTTAATTCTCCAACCTCTCTAATCTCCTTTTTTTATTTATCCATCACATTCCCTTTCACACCCCTGCTATTCTCTCATTCTTTCTTTTTCTACCCTCGCCTGTTTCACTTCACACCTTCACCAACCTCCTTGAATATACCATTACCAACCATTATAAAGCATTTGACTCTGGGTAGAGCTGCACCTCCTCTACAACCCCCCGCCTTTGCCCAGTCTTCTCTGCAGCCTGGTTATGTGCGCTTGTCCTCAGGGTCGGGGGCCCCTGTGACGCCCAGGCCCTCCCGGTGGCCTCCATTGTGCAGTGATTTGTGTGTGTAATCTTTGGGGGATATCCATGAATGCTATGCTGAGTGGCTGAAAGAATTTATTAGCTCACTCACAGTTCATAGAGAGCACAAAAGTGCAGAGTGCTTCAGTCCATGCTTTTTGCTCCCCGTCCCCTCGCTCTTTCCCGGTTTATACAAAATCCATGCAAAATTCAAGGCTTGGGTGAGGGTGGTGGGGGTGGAGGGGGGTTGGGGAGAGCAGAGTAAAAGAGAAAAAAAGAAAACCTAAACAAGGAAGAAGCTGCCAACTCCCACTGTCTTGGCAACATGTTTAGAAAACATCTAAATTGCTTGTGTAATATGTAAACCTTTGTCTCACCCCGGAGGCAGCTACATCAGTTGTCACTACCCTGGTGGTCCTCCCATCATAGTTAGCTGTAATAATCAGCTATAGCATTTCATTCCCTAGGCAAGACAAGCCAGGTTGGCCCTTTTTTATGTTGTACTCTCCCTCACTATTTCTTCTTGACAAAAGAATGAACAGAATGCTAGGCTTAGGTGTGAAGAATGTTTATAAAGTGGTCCCTGTGTGATTGTACCCCACCAAAACAGCTTGATTTTTTTCTACCTTCACTAACAAAGTACTAAAAAAGGCAAAAGTAAGCGTCATACAGAAAAGTTATCTTGCTCATGGCAAAGATACATTCGGTCAATTAATACAATTAACACAGCTGCTTCATCCTTCAGGTATTCCCTCTCAAAAGAGTAAAACAAACGAAATTAAGAAAAAATATATCTTGGTTTGGACTAAGTGGCAGGCTCTGAATAGGTGTAGTCTATGTCACAGGCCAAGGAATACACATCATAAATTGGTGTACTGGATCTCATAGTTCTGTTTGGACTGCGCTAGGCCCAGCCCAGTCAAACACAGCAGTGACAAAGCCCACATGCGAATGCAAAAGAGATGACTCTTTGCGAAGGAATGTACTTGAAGTACCAATGAGCAACAACAGAGGCCCACATGATAAGCCACAGGGGTTCTATAAATCTGAATATAAAGTGAAATGTTGTGAAAGTTGACAAATAAATCTCCACCCCAAAAGGCAGAGTTCCTCTGCAAAAATTTATGAGTACTACTAAATGTCAGATCATTGAAGTCAAATAAAAAAGGAGTTATGTGGGAGTGGATGCAGCAAACTATACAGCTGTTAGTCGGAACAGAGGTGACTGCACTTTGCCAAAGAATGTCAAAAAGTTTCATCTTGGGAAGAGAAATTCTCCACCTCACCTTGAAATGCTGGATCCATATGTTGGATTTGGGGGTGAAGTGACCCACATCCCCAAAATAAACTCACCATAGGGAGTGGGTCAAAAACCACAATTCCAAAGAGGCCTAGATCTGGAGCCAAAGGGGGACCACCAAGATACACAGTGGTTAAATGGGCTGAAATATTAGCTCCCTTGCTAATGAGTAGCTCCTTCAGCAGCAGGCAAACAGCAGAGCTGGCACCAGAGCCATAAGAAACAAACACTGCATTTGAGAGCCTTTCACTTGCAGAGCCAATCCAAGGAGATACCTTGATTAAAAAAAGACAAAGTGCCAACCTGAGCACTGATCATGGTAAAACCGCTGCCAAAGCTGCACTAGGTAAGATATTCTAGGCACTGCTCAAAAACTAATATACTATAAACAATCTCATTTAGAGAGTGTACACACTGTAGGTTTCACATTGTCCAGTGTAAAGTTAATTGCACTTAGATTTAGGAATTTTGTTCTGCCTTGTGTCAAAGTTGAATTTAATCAGCTACAACGATGTGTGAACTTGTGCTGTTTTATGCTTCCTATTTGAGTCATTTGGTAGATTTTTTTTTAAGAATTAACAGAAGATATGCATGAAGATGGTGAAGATTTAGGGGTAGGCTGCAAGATTTTCACTTTATTAAATCAACTGTACCTTCATCTTTTAGCTCCCAGACTGTTATGGGGACATCATTTCTAAACAACAGATGTTAATGTTGCTGGTTACATTGCCTGCCATCTGCAAATGTCTATCAAACTATACAAATTACTCTTCTACTCTTCTTCTTAAAACACATTCCCTCCATTTTCCCCTAGAATATCTTTGTCTTTTTTATGACCGCTATCATTCTTCCACTGCCGGGCAGGGGGTTCTGATTGAATCTCTCATGAGGTATTATCTCTTCATTTTTCACAAACACCTGCCTCTGCATTCCTCTTTTCCCGCCAATTCTGTTCTCTGGGGCTCCAGCTTTGGCACTGTCAAAGCGCTGGCGTCATTACACAGAAAGCTGGGAAAGTGAGGTGCAGGGATGAGGAGCGGTTGTTATCTCACATCTCACGGTGCATTACATGGAATGCTGACCCTTCTGAGTGGTGGAGGCAGAGACACACACAATGCTACGATTTCCAATTCTGCAGGGGCAGCTGTCTTTGAGTCCTAGCGACGCATGTGTTGGCTCATGCATTGTTACCCAGAACCTTTTGATCCTTCCACACTGGCTCGTGGGCATTCCTCCACCAAAAGACATTCCACATGAGTTGATTGGAGCAAAACAATGTCTACGCCCTTCACTCAAAGACTACCTGAAGCATGTGCGATCACACCTCCCTCGCACTCTTAGAGACAATACACACATCTCCTATGTAGTCTCTGCTTTCCTCTTGTGCAATGAGAATCACACAGTCAAATATCCATTGCAACCCCTCCACCTGTTAATACATAAATCCTATGGCAAGTACACAGAGATCCCATGATACCGTAATCTCCCCACCAACCAAGAATAAGATATAATCCATCATCTGAGCCATAAAGTTCATAGAAAGACTTTTTTTTCCCCTGCTACATTTCTGTAAGCACTCCAGCTTTCACAAGCAGACATCCCACTGTCTGAGGATAATAGCGAGATCAACATGAGTTTGACCCCACCCCTGCTTCTAGGCAGAGTAAACAGTGAAGATGAGTAAGGCCACTTATTTTAGTCTGCATGGGAGCAGCCCTGAGCCTCTGATGGCCGCTGACAGTGCAGTGCAGCAGACAGAAAAAATAACATGCTGTGACTTATTTGTTAACAGTGAAATATTTTATTGGAGGCCCCCCTCAACCCTGTTACACAGGCTAATACTTGTCAGTGGACTGTCAGCTTCAGGGTGCCGCTCACAGATGTCTTCATTTATAAAACTCACTGTCATTATCACACATGCTACTCCTGAGTATCTTTCCTAAAGCTGTAAAGTGCAAGATACTGTTATTGTTTGAACAGAGGCTGAAGCTAAGCAATAAAGTCTGCAAAAAAAACACTACACAGCACAGAATATAGGTAAGCTTTACATGCATATCAAGGATGATTATTTTTGGCTTTAACTCTTAAAATGCACTGTCTTGAGACCAACTTTAACAAGTTTAAGGGAAGGGTAATTGTAGTTGTGTTGTGTTTAATTGTGCTCAAATGTTTGTCATTTACCTCTTCATATAAATCTTGTATACTGGAAGCTTTGCTCTACAACAAAACATGCAGAACTACGGAGATCCCTAAATCCCACCTGTGCTTGTGTGGTACTTGCATATATAATGAACAATGTACTGTACTGTTGTGTCTTGTGTCTTGGTTCTGAACCATATCTTGTAGCAGAACTCTTATTTGCTTCAGGTTTGTCCACAATTCACCATCATGTTAGAGGTGTGCAAATGTGTATCCATTTTGGCAAGACTACTATGACGATGACATAGGTAGAACATGTGTGAATTGTGTGTGGTGGTGGGGCAGGGACTGGAGTGTGGAGATTGAATTTCAGGAGAACACCCACAGTGCAGCGAGGAGCCCACACCACCACAGCACAGCATTGTTTCTTTGCAGTTCAGCTTAATTGGCACCGGGGGGATCCATGGAAGGAGGGGGATAGAGGAGCAGGAGGAAACACAGAACATTACAATCAAAGCATGTGCATGGGCCGATGATAAACCTGTTATCTGCCCTGTCTCCTGGGGGCCTGGGTTCCTCTCTCTGTATAAAGGCAGCTCCATCCTGTTGATGCTGCCAGTAAACACCTTAGCCCTCCCCTGGTCCTGTCCACCCCGTATGGCTGGGAGCCCGTTCTGGCAGCCAACATCACAGAATAGGACTCCTGGGGCCTGCGGGGGATCGAGCCACGTCTAATTGTCATAATGATGACTTTATCCACAACCAGTTTGGATTGAATGATGATAAGAAAGCTGAGCAGAGTAGAGAGACCATCCTGCATGGGGCAGTTGCATACTCAAATGCTGTGCTCCGTTTGACTCCTTGTAAGCAAAGGGTCTTGTCAGTGGAGGAGCAGGAGGCATGCATGACAGATAAACTTCCTGTCTGGGAGTGTGCCCCCCAAACATCCCAGCTACACTATCTCCTCGTGCGATCTTAACTATTTCTGAACAATTTTCATATCCAAAAATCTGATACGCAGTAATGATTATGCAAAAAAAATAAAATATCAATACATTACTCTGAAGACAGTGTCTTTTCAAAAAACCATTTATGGCCAAGTTTTGCAATATTTCCAATGTCACAAAGAAGATATTTCAACAACCAGCAGCAAACAACATACAGTTTGTTGAAAGTACATGTACTCTTTGACACAGCTGACATAACAATTTACACAAATCTACACGAGGTTAAAAAGATATGAATGAGAAAAGATACTTCATGTGTACCTTTATTTCTTTTTACTGCCTTGCCTGTGTTTATTTTTCTTAGATAGGGCACAGAACCAAACAGAAGTAGAGCACATGTTTACTTGCCCCCTGACACCCCAGTATACCATCATGTAAGGAGGTCAAGCGGGCTATGAAGGTAAAAGCTACATCAGTGCTACTTCCCATCAGAAATACAGAACTATCAACCTTTTCAGCTCCACACTCCATGTATTACTGACCCACCATTATTACTACGAGAGCAAAAGGGCAGAAAGGTATCACAGGCATCCAATAAAAACGTTTGCATTGAAGTGAATCAAGAGTGTAGACGAGCTTGTAATTGTTTTAACTGCCATTCCAGTCACCACTATGTAAAGTGTTGAGTAAGTCACCATGATATTAGAACCCTTAAAGGAACAATATGGGAGAGATTAAGAAAGCCATTAACCCATCTTGTGAGAATTAGCAGAAAATTAGCAGTGAGCACAGTGTGTGCTGTATGTACAGTTAATTAGGAGATAATTGCATAATGATTAGCCGCAATCAGATTTGATAAATGACTGCTTGTTTGGGGTAATTACATAAGTGAATGCTAATAGTGAGCAGGCACCACTTCCAAGGCATTTGTCTTGGCTGGAGATGTTCCTCACACGTTTACATAGGTGCAAACAGTTGCATTGTGAAGTCCAGGGTTGAGGCATTACCACATTACTTCTCTTCTCTTGAAATCTAACACAAAAATATATCATACTCCATCAGCCAAGTTGCTTTTCTTTTCTCTTTCTTGTTTACATCTGTGTTCAAATAACATCCATATTGCCATACTACCATTGTAATTCATTCATTCCTACCTTCAGGCCACTCTGCACCAGCTTGTGGATGTCCAGGAAGGGCTCCTTGATTAGCTCAAGGTCATGGTTGAGTATCCTTACAATTCCCTCCCTCTCCAGGACAAAAAGCCGCTGAGATCCATCCCCACAGTGCACAACAGGCCACTGGCTGCCTCAGACCACTTAACACCTCCTGGGCACAGTAGCAGTTGTGTTTGTGTTTCCTGGGTAACAAGGAAGATACAGAAGATCAGAGACCAATTGTGGCAGTGAATAATCCAGTTATGAGGTAGAAGGGGCATGAGAGAATGTAAAGCAGTAGTATTTTGAAGGAGACATAAAATAATAAGCAATAAGATATAACACAAGTTTAACTTGTTAGTTATTTTTATGATATCTGTAATCATTTCCATTTATAGCCATTTGATTAAACATCTGAATCAAATACCTGTCATTTTGCTGTCTAGGACTCTAAATACAACAGATGTTCCATTTTGTAAAGGCCCAGTGAGGTTTTTCTCACCTTTGCTCATTTACTAATTTCGTAACTGACCATTTACCAAGGTGGGAGGAGAAACAGAGAAGCAGGAGTATCACTGGCAGTCCAAACCCACTGCAATTTAGGTGTAAAGATAGACGGTGTTTGCACCATCTACTATGCATCAGCTTGAACCACTGACAGCCCACTGCACACCATTGTTCTGACCTGTTTTCATGATTTTAGTTGGAGGAGGATTATGTGTCTTATGAATGCTTTTCATGTTTATTTTATTCCCATTATGTGGTCTTAACAGGTAAACACATTTGACATGCACAGCAAAAATCTAGTTTATCATTGTGTCTGATCTCTACCAGCATCTCTCAAGTGTAACAACTTGTGTGTTGTATGAAAGCTTCCTGCTGATTAAAACCCACCTGTGGGTACCAGGTACACAATGTCTTCCATTTGCATTCCTTAATCTGAGAGACAAAGTCTGACTATGTACCCCAGGTCCACTGGTTCCCTCTATAAAATCTTGTGCAACATGCACCGGACTGTTGCAGACTAAACATTCACATTTCTCTGTACATCTCTCTCGCTGGTTGTGGCTTTAGGCTGTGAAAGTCATCAGCAGTGTTGCAGATTGTGATATCCTTAGGACGCATTGGACATATATTTTATTCAGAGTCATGAAACGTTATCGGCCAAGTCAAACCTCTTTCTTCTCTCTATATCACTGAACTCCCTCACAACCACCTGTTGTTACCAATTCTCTCTCTCTTTCCATCTTCTGTCAAAAACTCAGTCCTTAAAAGGCCTTATCTGTATCAACTTCTTCTAAGAGATCTGGCAAAGGTAGTGCAGGAGAATCACACTAACCCTCCCACATCTATCCCCACTGTGCAGGTATCTTACCAACCTGTAGAGACAAGGCCAAGAACCTCTACGGCTTTCCCACCTGTAAGTACTGCCACTTGGGTGCAGAGGGCATCAATAAGGGAAGCTGATGTGATTGACTACAATTGATAACAGCCCACAAACCAACTAACACACCCACTGGTAATGTATAATGGTGGCTTCTCTCTTGTACGATCCTGTTTTCTATGTGTTTCAAGGATAAGTAACACACCACCAGCCATGAAAATATCAAAAAGTACATAACTGCTCCATCTGTGTATTGCGCAAAGAGCACATGAGCATTTGAGCTCTGCGCCAAAAAAAGGCCATAATTTTAGCCAATAAGTGTAACTGAAATTTGGCACTTCCTTCCTCCATCATACGGGAGTCCTGCTCACTGTCATTTTCCTGAGTAGACCTCTCAGAGGATAAGAAACAAAAGCAACAAATGAGCCCCTGACTCCCTAACTGTTAGAAGTTATTTGACTGAACGTTGGTTGCTGCTATTCAGGTGCACATGCTGCTTGGCCTTCTTGCCTCAGGGAAAACAGAGATGAAAGGCATCCCCCCATGGACAAAAGGGCAAAGCCCTCTGTGATGTACAGACCTTTGCAGTGAGGGAGGCAAACAAAATGACGCAGGATAAGCATTTTCATTATGTGAGCAAAGCTGAGCAGAAGCAGCCTGGACAAACTTTAGGATTAGAGGAGAAATGGCACGGCATTTCTGACTGAAAGTATGGACCATGTCAAAATGGACCAGTGAAGCCAGAACATGTGACAGAGGCTACGCCTGTTTCTACAAAAACATAAAAATCACAGCTGAATGTCATGAATCTGAACTCATAAGTACTAATGAAACCTGAAAACTTCACTTGGCTGAAAGACATTTAAGAACAAGCCAAAGATTATTCAAAATGATGATATGCACATCTTCCATAGTGTAACTCAATCCTCAAATGGAATAAAACATGGTAAAAGTCAGACTACAAACCTGCTGATATCTTCTATTTTCTCTCCCAAGTAGTTGGAATCTTGCCCTTGTGGTTGCTTTCGTTGAAAATCTGGAAAGCACAGACTGGCATCTCTCCTCCCATAGTATTGGCAGAACTCATCCACATCGGCTTGGAACAGTTCTAGCAAACACAACAGATACAGACATAGACATAGGCTCTTATTCTTACTCCAGATACTGCATGGTTAAATGTCATGTAACCAGCTCATGTAACCAACTAAACCCAGAAAATCCAATGAACATTCTCCTAATGTTGTCTTTATGGTACTTTATGCACTGTGTTATGGCTGCACTACATGTGTGTGTATGCATGAGTTTGCGTAAGAGAGAACGAAAGAGTAAATGAGAGACAGAGGAAGAGAGAAAGGATGTGATGTGCTTGTGTGTTGGGGAGGGTTGGAGTTATACTTGATGAGCCAAACCAAATTCTGGCTAGACTGAGCTGAAATGAACAAGTGAAGAGAAAGTGGGCCAAACCAAATGGATCACAGATTAGACAGGGTTCTGCAGTGAACTCTGCCTCCTCCAGAGAGCAAAAAGACTGCATTCTCAATTTTAGCTTATGCTGTCATTACTTTGATTTATGAAATGATGCTTGTGCACTTGTCCTAATGAATTCCTATGGAAAAAAAAACTCTGAGCCTGGCTTTCTTACAAGTCTGCTCAGCAACAAAGTAGTAAGTGATGAGGTTGCATTCACTCCAACTGGAGGATCCTGTCATTAAATAATAGTCACTTTAGACTGTTAAAACTAGTGTGGAGTGTCAGTGTACACCAGCTGCCAGTGTGTGATGAATGTACAATAACTGCTAATGGGAGAACAAGAAATGGAAAGCCTGTTAGAAATGGATAGCAACACACATCAAGCCTGGTCTGGTGGTGGACCTCTAGGCTGCAGTGCATAATAAAGACTATGAAATACACCCAATACAAAATCAGCCATGATCAGGGCTGGCTGGCTGGCTTTTCTCTCTTTGCCATGAAAAATATCAGAATATCATGGCTTGGTGTCTTGTTGTTTAGTAACATCCCCAAGTTGAGTTCTTTAGAGTGATGTCATATCTAGAAAAGAAAACACATACTGTATACCTTCACCCCAATATGAGCTCCATAGGCAGCAGTATATCAGGGTTCTAAAAGAAATTAGTTTAAAAGCAGAAGTATTTTACTTTTTTAACTCAGGGGATTCATTTTACATTATGAAAAACTGGGACAAATCAACTATAAGCCATTCGATTATGTTCAGCCCTGAGTGTTGATGCCCAGACATGCACAGATCCCAAAGCCCTGACCTTTCAGGAATAAAGTCATATTACCCTCATCCAGCTGGTCAAGAGGCTTACACCATGTCATATGTCAGAATGTCCCTCTACTTTATTTAGTGATGGTAGCTGATAGTTTCCCCTTTATAAAACTTTATTCAATAAACTGGAGCTAAAACCTTTTCATTATTCCCTGAATTCTCAGACATCCAAAAATGTCCTTGTTCTATGACCACTTGCTCTATCCTTCAAGCAGGTCTGACTGTTTTGCATTACTGAGCAACACATGGGCACAGCATGGGAAATGAAATAATCAACCTGTTTAATATGGCATGTAATTCTGAATAAACAAAAATGTTTCCAGGGTGAAAGATATTCCTTGCTTGTATTGCCAAACAAAGACATGATGTGCCCAAATACTGACTGACTGTATTCTACTAATTTAGCATGTGAATGCAAGGTAAAACTGCCCTCACATCATTCCTTATTTCCCTTTGGCCTGTTTGTTTACCTAAAATGTTTCTTTGCCAAAGCAAAAAGTGATCTGCGTAAACATGGTAGTCACACACAGCTACGCCTCCAGCCAGTGCAGTCACAACATTATTCCCAGCAAAAAGCAAAGTGTGCAGTGGGTCTCAGAGGCCCTTTGCGACCTAAAAACAATCTTACCCATATTGTTTCCTTTAGTCAGTCCCTCAGAGGACAGAGGAGAGCAAATATACCAGTGATAAAAACACAAACAGGACTCTCCCTGTCCCTCCTTTCATCTCCCTCTCCTGCCCCACACCAACCGCAAGGGCTGACCGCACCAAATACTAGAGGTGATAGGATATCCCCTCAAACATCTAAACACAACATGAAGATCAAACACACATAAAAACACACACACACATCTCTGGCAATACCACCCACCCACTTGTGTCTGCAGTTATCTTAACCATGCTGGTTGGGGACCTCGGGTGTGGGGTGGGGGTGTCAGTGAAGAGGGAAGGAAGATATAAGAGGAAAGGAGTGCAGGGAAGGTGGGAGGCCTCTAGACAGAAGTGAGAGTCAAGGCAGTAAATGTCTTTACAAAGAAATAGGGGCTAAGTACACGGCCTAATCAAGGGCCAGTAAGAAGTTTCATGGGAGCAGGACGACAGTTATGGATGCTGTAAAGGCTACTGTTTCATTTTAAAACCCTTGGCCGGCGATTTTGAATTAGTAAAAGTTAAGGACTTGTCATGCTGTCTGTTCATGTGTGTGGTTATAGTCACTGTTACGGCTTTGCTTGATAAGATCCAGATCCACAATATCCACAAAAATATTTTCATTACATTTTTTTAAATGGCAACAGAGTTGTTTCTGTTTTTCAACTCCATGGGAGAGATTTCTCTCTGTAATAGGATTCAGTCAAATTAATCTATTTGTGTTAAGCAGGGTGTGTATTTTTTAAATGAACTGTTGGGTAAATACAGAAGTACAAGCTTTAACAACAAGAAAAGATTGGAAAAGAGTAATAAAAGAAAAGAAGAGGAAGAGCATGCAAAAGACAAAAGGGAGAAAGAGAGAGAGAGCGTAGATGAGGATAGGGAGAGCTGGAGAGAAAGAGAGTGAGAGAGAAAGAGAGACAGAACTCTGTCCATATTCCCGGCTCCCCAGCGCTAAAGTTATACTTCCATCTGGTTATCTTCCAAGGCAACCTGGGTGGCCCACCCTAAGTACTTGACATCTTGATGCACTTCAGCAGTTTTACATACACACAACCTTTGTAGAAAAATAAATGTGTCATTCGTCACCACATATGCTGATCTGTGGAGGGCTGAGGGGAGGGAGTGAGCGGGGAGGAGCGCGACAGTGTACAGAGGGAGGGGGGATTCTTCTCTGGATTCCTCTCTTGAGCTTTTTTGGTTTGACTCTCTGAGTCCATATGTCTGTCAGCTTATGAGAAAGTAATGTCATTCCAGACAAGTCATCTTCTTCTTCCCTCTTTCCTTGCTCTGTGGAGTCCCACTCACCACCCTCAATGTAGTTCAAGTGTTGTGCACGACATGCCAGCAGGCCATTAGATGTAGACTCGGATGGACTCGGGTGGAATGTATGTGTTTGATATTTGACTTGAGCTGTAGCATACCATGTGGGTGGGTTGCAGACAAGTGCGTTTGAAACTGTTCTCTGTTTGCAAATCTCAGTAGATCTAATCAGTTTGTGGCGACAGAGATTGGAAGAAGACTTGGCTGGAGGAGAAAAGACAGTCAAAAAGTGTTTGATCATGTTTGGTATGCACTCTGAAGGCACAGGTACCTGTGATCTTGCATCCCTTCAAAGGAAATTCTTCTGAGGACCAAATGCTTTCAGGGGGCAGAAGGGTTCCTATCATTTAACAGTACCATATCCACAAGGAAAACTGTTGCATCAATGATTTTTTTCCCCTGCTTTGTGGATTCTGCCATCTCATAATCAAGCTCACAGTCAGGGATGACAGGGGCTGGCAAAGCAACACTTCAACAATGTTTAGATTCATGTGAACTTACTACTTAAATGAAAACATACTGATGGCAGAGCATGAGACACAGCTTTCTAAGTGACAGTTTATGTCTGAGGAAGGCGAGTGCCGGGCAGTCATGTCTAGACCACAGCTAGGGTGCGTATGCATCTCGAATGCAGAATCAACTCCAGGAACAGGTCATAAAATAGTTCATTCTGCTCCAGTCAAGTTTTCTGGTACACTGGTCGGGCCGGGCCTGCTTTTGTCAGTGCATGTGAAAAATCTGTTCTCACACCAACCTTTGCAAATTTTAAATTTTCCATTTACATGTCAGGAAATGCCTCAAATCTGTGTATTGTTACTACACTCAAGGTCTTCAAAAAAGTAAAATCACTGCAGGCTTAAGCTGCTCGAAGTAAACTTCCAGGATCCGAACAAACCCAACAGAAACAAGAGAGCAAAACTTTCTGCACCTGGTCCCATAAACACAGCTAGAGTGAATACTGCATAATAAAAAGCACAAATATCGCTCTGCCATTTGCTAGACCACATATGCTGGATCAGTCTGCAGACTAATCAGCAAACTGGTGTTGTGTCTGTATAGTCAGTGTGAGGCGAGTAATTTAACTGATGCATTAAAGTGCAACAGTAAAGCGAGGAGCAAGTCAACGAGCAAGCAAATGGTTGAGACAAGCTCAGCAACAAATGGAGGTGAGGTCAGATGAGGTAAGAGCTGGATAAATAAATATTCACAGACCAGACTACTGACGCACCACTTCTTGCATAAGTCCAAAAATCTGCCAGTTCTACATGTGCAGGCTGAGTCTCAATGAGAAATGAGGCCTGATGTGAATTTTAATTTATCACAATCAGAAGTGTCAGTTTCATTTCAAATGTATTAGAGGCTGAAATGAGAGTGTAACATATGCCTACTCTCACTTCCTTTATTCGTGTGTATATGTTTGCTTACGTATCACCAGGTAACCGCACAGGAGCAGTAATTCAACTCACATTCATCATTCATTATTATCTGTGTAATTACCTGGTATGTGCCCCCTGCAGGTGTAGTAGAACTCGCGGCAGAAGTCCTGACAGAGCCGCGGCAGATCTGGCTCCCTGTGTGGCATCTTATCCATGTCCAAGGAGTGGAACAACACCTGGGCATTGGGGGAGCAGCGAGCACACTTGATCTCCTCCAGGAGACGTCCACACTCTGTGTTGTTGGTGGAGAAAATCTGGAGACCACACGCAACAAGGACCAATGCCTGATTAAAATGGTGGGCTGTTAACTTTTACCTCTTGCCTCACACTGCATGGGCAAGCCAGCAGGTAGTTTAGGATTAGCTGGACATTTGAAGATATAAACATCATAAACATTACGCTATGAAGCAGAGAATGTTTAGATTGTAGCGTGCATTTTGAAATCTTCATTATCTTTAATTCCTAACAACTTAAGACACTGTTTGAGATTTTCAGGGGCTATAACAAATGATCTCAGTGAGTCCAACTTACCTTTTACGGGCAAATATTAGCCCTTAAAAGTTTGGACCTAACTTTTTCAGTGTTAGATGTATATCAGCCCATATGATGTGTAACATTAATGGTTTTAATAAAAAGTTTAGATTGTTCCAACATAAAAAAAACAGATGCCTTAGCACTTTCCAGCCCTGACCAGACTTTTCCATTTGACAGCTGTAAATTAACCAATCCCACCCCAGGTACCACACAGAAAGGCAGGGGATCTCTACCCAACAAAATTATTCTCAAGATACAACAGCACATTCAGATAGCAACTGTATGTTAACAACACCCTTCTCCCATATGTCACATGCTAGGAGAGGTAGTCTCTGGCTGGCAACAAGGTGTGAAGCAACACTACATGTCATAAACCTGGTTGTTACTGCTTCCTACCACCAAAAACATTCCTTCACATGCCACGTTGTATGTTATCACAGAGTCTGTTTATATTCTACATTATCTACAGATGTGACAAGCAGTTAAGTTTGGATAGTTGTTGTAAGGGTTGGTATCATGCTGAACAGTTTGTTCACACAGCAACTTTCTGTTTTTTTCATAGCATCGTCTGTAGAATAAAGAATGAGGAGAGAGACCGTCGCTTGCACAGTGTGAAAGTCTGCAGCATCTCTACTATCATCTGCATGAACACACCGCTGGTGGTATCGTGACAAATGGTGGTATCGTCTCTTTCCTGAGTTTGTCCTTTCTTTTGAGTGTTTACGACCTCTTGTATACAAACCGAATCATATCAAAGCCCTGAAACTGGAACATTTCAAGCTGAAGTAAACTTATATTTTCACTTTTTCTATACTATCCTAACAACATAATCTCACATCTATAATATCCACCTCTATATCCTTTGATATCAATTTGTTAAACACTGAGGTTGGAACACCCTGGATGTTTAGAGAAATAAACAGAGAAATCTTATCATTCACTGCCTACTTACCCAAGTTCACAAACAGTTAAAAGTCAAATTACAATTCCCAAGTCTGACAGATCTCAGGGCATGAAATGAATGGAGCCAAATAAGAGCCTCAAAATCCTGACTTGGGATCATTACACAAAAGTACACAAAGAGTTAATCCAAAAGAAATTAGCAGGATTATTTACATAACAAATTAGCTGTAATAAAACACAATGTAATCTGTTTTAGGTCAAGAGCTGTACCACTTGGGCAGTCAGGCAGGCAGGCTGGTAGTGCTTTGCTCTGTGTGAGGTCCATGTGTAAACACCAATTTAGAGATAGACAGACACATCATTCCCACTCTGGTATCAACAAATTAGCAGTCTGTCGAAGTCAATTACACCAGCGTACCCAAGGCCAACATATGGACGCCTTACACTTTAACGTTGATTGCAGAACAAACTGCAACTGAGGAAAAGATTTTCTGTTTAGAAGTTGCACAGAGCTGTGTTTACCCAACAGGTGGCAGAACCTTCAACAAAACAAAGAGTCCATCTGAAAATATACTGGCATACACAGAGTAAATCTCTCATCACAAAACATAGTATAAAGAAGTAATTGTAGAGGGACAAGAAATTCTAGTTTATCTGTGTTTCCATATATAAACTCCTAACTGAATCCTATTTTTGCTCTGCAATTTATCAAACTGTTGACATTTTCCTCAAAAAGGGAGCTCCAGGCTGGCTATGACCCTGTATGTGTGGTGTGTTCCTCTGTCTCCATGCCCTCTACAGTCATGCCATGTAGTGTTGTGGGCATGCCTGCCCTCCTGCTCTAAATTGCCCATTGATTCTGTGTGCCATGGGCTGGCACGAGGTCCATGGAGAGTAGCATTTGTGTCCTCTCAGCCATGCCCTGTGTCCATATGTTGCTGGGATGGGCTCCAATGTTGCCATCATCCAAACCAGAACAAGTAGACCTTTGTTTGTTGTCTTTTGCTCAATCTCGGTGAGTATGTTCCTCAAAAGCAGGGGGAAAATGGCAATGAGGCTCAGCTGTTGCACTGTTGCTGAGGGCACACTAAAGCAGGTCAGGAACTGAGCCACAATCGGAAACATGGAGCATAAGAAAATAAAATTGTCATTAACTTATTCTCAGGCTATCTCAGATGCATATATTATATTTTCTAAGGTTGGTTTCACACTAAGCTGCAATGCATAGCTTCATGTTGGAGAACAGCTGGTATATGTTATTACTCTTTACAAGATAGCATCTGCATAATGGCTTTTGCCAGTGAAACTGCCGGAACAAACATATTAATTCACAAAGCCACACTTGGGAAAAATTACTTGTCTTTGAATTGCAAGAAATCCGTGATGCTCTGTAAACCTCATATGGTCAGAGAGACGGAGGGGGGGCACTGATGCAGGCAACACTAAGCTTTAACAAAGCACATGTCCTCAGGGAATAGGTGTAAGTTGGTTGGCAGGGGGATGTAGTGACGGACACACACCCTCTCAAAGGCATTAACACTTGGACAGGGGATGATGACTGGGGGAGAGTGATGTTCTCCAGCTTCTCCCATTAACGAAACCAACAAACACAATGGTGTTGTTGTTATTCTTTTGCCATAATCAGAAAGGGCTCCGTGTGTGGGCAGTGTAGTGGGGAGGAGGAGAAGTCGAGTTCGTCCTATTCAGTTTCCCCCCTTTTATTTGCATGACTTGAGCAAATTAAATGATGCAATATGGCTTTTTGTCGCAACACAAAGTGAGATACCACCCAGCCACTGAATGATTCGAGGAGTGGTTTACATGAGAATGGCCCGGTGAGGATCCAACGGAATCCGCTACAAGTTCGGCGCATACAGTCGCCCCCCCACCCCACCCCAAAGACACACAGACACACGGAAACCGTGCACAGGTTTTAAAACACAACATTTTAACAGTAATCATAAACCTCGGTCGATACTGTGACACGCAAAAGGGTTAGCTAAAAGCGCGAGGCCGGTACGTTTGGTCGAGCTTTTCCTCCTGAAATGCTCTAAACAAACAAATTCCTGCACGTTAGCTCCGAAAACCCACTGAGAACCAATGGTTGTTGAACAGACGACAAGAAAACAGCTCCCAGCTTCGGTAAAATTGTCGTTGGTCGATAAAAAAAAAAAAAAAAAGTACAACCGAGGTCCTACCTTTTCGAGTAAACGGTTCGACAGTTTAGCTAGTACCCGTTTCTCCTGACAGTTGTAGCGGAGTGTAGCGAGAAGCAACGTAAATCGGCGAGTGATTGCCATGGTAACGCTGAAGCGCATTGGACACGCTGAATTAGAGCTGCACCAGATTGTGTAAAGCAAGACACTTGATAAACAAAATGAAAAAAACTGGAAATTAACTTAATTTCACAGCCGGTAAACAAAATAAGACACATGTAACCCCTTATGGAAAAGATAGACGTCAACAATACGAGCAAAATAAGTTACTGTCAGAAGGCTGTAAGGATATTATTGCCATATATAAGAGACTAAAAACATAAACCACGGCAAATTAACAGGACGGACGTACAGTATATATAACAAATGGGGATTTCACAAGGCAAACCTATGGGTAGTGGCTAAAAACGCAAAGATATGGGAAGATCACCTACCATTGAATATCATGGACGCACATGTCCCTGTAGAAACGTTAAAATAAGACTTTTTCGCAGGACAATCAGAGGCAGTATAGCCCAGGGCAATTTCCCCTTGACCATTCCCAAATTTAGCTGTCGGCAGTAAGAGGCAGAATGACAATGGCTGTAAATACTTCTCCTGAGGCGTTTTAGCAGTTAAAAAAAAAGGAAGTCACCTTAATTTGAAGGAAATGCAACGTGGTGGATAAGACATTATAACCTACCCTAGCATCCCTGCGGTGCAGGATCTGATAGGCGGCTCTCCTGGTGGGACAGCAGGACACACGGGGATACAACCTGTGGCAAACTTCTCCGCTGCTGCTGCCGTCAAGCAGCACTTTTCGCTCCCTTTTCTTCAGCCGCTTGGGCAAGCTTCCGTCGTAACATCGTCTCCTCCTGGGGCTAATTTCTCCCCTCTCGCCGAATTTTGCGTCTCCACATTCCCACACGTTGACCGCGATGGCCAGGACGAGCACAAATTGCAAATGCTTCATAGTTTAAAAAATCATTTAAAAAATAACAAAAAATGTGAAAATACAACAAAAACCACGAGATTTGACCCACTTTCTTTCAAAAGAGTGAGGTTAACCTGCAATGCAATATATATAAATATATATATATATATATATATATTTGGGCAGTATTTCTCCGAGCAGTAGAAGCCAATTACTGAGGAAATTACAAATATGCTGTTTGTCTGAGCAGGTGTCCTAAATTGGATTCACTGCTATAAAGAAATTTAAAATAAATTATTGTTGCTTCTGCTTATATAGTACAACTGAGGAATAAAAAATAAAATAAAAGCAAAATAATAACACAATTTATCCTGATGAACACAAAAAGTCAAAACCCCAAAACACCGTGTACTGCAAAAGAGCCGTGACGTTCCTTTCAGATGTAATTCCTTTTGAGCACAGCACGGCGGTTTGTGCACGCACGGGGTCAAAAAACATGTAAGAAAATAAAAGTTGTCTCTCACTAAAGTCCTCAGAGCGCTCACATGTTTTCCCGTGCTCTTTCCTCCTTCTTTTTAACCAGCGCGCGAGAAGAGGAGCGAGCACGGTGACGTATGACTTCACGGGAGCGCGCGTGTGGCCGCAGTCGCGTCCACGTCGAGGTAAACGGTTACCTGGCAGAGCGGAGGAACGGAGAGTGGAACGCGGTGGGACGCTCACTGCTGGGCTCAATCGACCGAAAAAGCAAAGAAGACGACTATCACTTATTGTGGCGACATATTCTTCAGTATTGAATTTATGATGTAAACAAAATATAATGAAATATATTTTGACTGGTAACTGGCAAATGACGACAACAGCCCAAGGAAAAACGCAACTTTCTCCTCGCTCTCTGCCCATTCCAATTTTATAAGATAGCCTCTTTTGTCTGATTTGCTCCGTGGTTATTATTCACATAAACCTAATTTTTCTGTTTTTATTTTTTTGAGGCAGCTGAAAATGTCTTCCACATTCCGTAGTGGAATTACAGTTACTCACATACTGTACTTCAGCTCAATTCTGAGGTACTTGGAGTGTGCTAACATTGCACTACATTTCAGAGGAAAATAGTGTGCAGTTACTTGTTATTCTGTAGATAAAGATTACGTGC
This sequence comes from Lates calcarifer, assembly GCF_001640805.2. Classification (NCBI taxonomy): domain Eukaryota; kingdom Metazoa; phylum Chordata; class Actinopteri; family Centropomidae; genus Lates; species Lates calcarifer. The sequence continues at coordinate 6,654,157 of NC_066837.1, read as the reverse complement.
AAAACATATGGTGTGCATGTTATAGATTTGCAGTAGCCTACTTGAAATGAGAATAAGACCCCCCTCAAACAACACTTTTTTTGTTTATGTATCAGTGATAATATCTTTTTCTTATCATACTTTTGTACATAAGATTTCGAATGTAATTGAGCAGTTTTACACTGTGCTATTGGTGCTTTTAAGAATCTGAGTACTTGCACCACTATCCACATGTTAGACTTAATGGTCATGTACTAGAGCCAAGTTTTTAAAATATATGTTAGCTGAAAAATGATCCATGCATTTGTCTCTGTTCTTGAATAACTGACATTGTGGATAAGGCGATGGATGTTTCTGCAAGACACTAACACTATGAAAATGGGGAATATTATGTTACATCACAAACTGTGTCATGGATGTTTGACTTTGTTTCTAAATATGGTCTAAAAGGTTTATTCTGGTGGCCACAGAATGAAGAATTGCATGTGTCCTCGGCAGAGTAAAACTGGCTACAGTGTGAATCAATCACTATGACCTGATGCCCAGCAACTCACCGTAAGGCATCTTAATTTGGCTCTTAATAATACCAAACCAAATGTGGGACAAATCCTCTTTCATTCCTCTCTTCAGAAAAGTCACACGATAGCGATCCGAAAGGGAATGTCGAACCATGGCAATTACTGGAGAAACAACAGCCTCCCCCACCCCCCTCCTCTTTTCGGATACTCAGAGAATCTGAAATCAGTTACATTAGCGGCACCTGTTCTTACTTGGGGGTCTCCGGCACTCACCAGAGCCCCAGCTCAGCTTATCTACAGGAATCTGGAGCGAGTGGAATCCAGGAGGGGTTGGTTTGATTGTGGGCAATTATGGAAATGACTGTGTGTGCTATGAAGCCATGGCAGACCCTGCCAGATCTGACCCCCCACCCTCTACATTCTTTACGTTACCCAACTGGAGACGTTTCGGGACCAAGTATAGCCAAAGTGCTACTGCTGTGTTCTGAATGTAAAGGAGGGAAGGAAGAGGATCATGTGCATAGAAGGAATCTGCCACCACCAACACCACCACTAGAGCTCCAAGCAGAGACAAAAGAATATAACTGCATTGTCGAACAGCGTGAAAACATGTGGGATGCAGCTGTGGAGCAGAAAAGAGTACATCTGCTGGGAGAGATAGACCATTAGAGAGAATCACAGTTCGGCAGACCGCAGTCCTAAGCTGACATAGTCCTATTGAGGCACATGCACATAGACATGAAGAAATAAGCAAACATCCATATAAAGAGTTGCAATACTTGACTATCACATTATTAACATACAATTTAGTCTCTGTAATGTATTCATTTACTGCATTACATTTCAGTTGTGAGTGGTGAATTCTGAAGCTCCATCTGCTTTAGTCTGGCTCCTTAGGATAATGCTCGTAATTCAATATTGATCTAAATAAGGTATTACCACTATAATTCCCAGAAAAGAAACCACCTGCTTTGCCCTTTTATTTCTGCAGGGTCAGTGGGGGAATTCTTATTCACTCAGCTTCTGACCCTCTGAGAGGATATCCCAGAGGATGATGGTTAGGTTTGCGTGTGACCACATAAGGATCAACAACATGAGTCTGGAGGTCTGAGAGCCCTCATAGCCGCCTCCACTGTTTCCCAGACTGAGGAGATGTTCAAAGTTTGCTCTGTTCTCTCTCTCCATTCTGTTTCTGCATTGTTTGCCTCATAACTCAGCATTGTAATCATGAGCATACACAACTGGACTGATGACAGAACTCGTTTGTGCTGTTTCAATTTTTCCATTCCAAGCAGCCGAAACCACTACCTCACACCTCACAGCTCACGAGTCCACCTAAAGTTGTCTCCAGGTGTTGTTTCGAGGTGGCCAACACTCTGTGAGTCCAGCAGGGTTCATCTGTGTAGCTGCAAAAGAAGCAGAATTTTTTTAGGCCATTATTTGACTCAGTAATAATCCGTGCACATGAACTAAACAGAATGTCCTTTCCAAATAGCTGTCAAAATTGGAATCGATCTGTTTGAAAGTCTTTGTCGAATTGCTGTGATTTTTAAATATTTCTGAATCACCGATTCAGCCTCTGTCTATGACACTTCTGTTTTCAAAAGATTTGCTTTTTTAGCCATGGCAATGTTGGTTTATCGTTCTTTCTATTGGTTGGTCCACCACTTTCTTCTGGATTGGAATATCTGAACAATAATTGGAAGAACCGTCATGAAATTTGATACAGACATCCATGGCCCTCAGAGGATGAACCCTGATGCTGGATTTATACTTGACACAAGGGTGAGCAGAAGGTTTGCAGTGTGATCTCTTTGTTAGAGTGGGAGTCTTTATTTAACTTCCTTAATATTGTCCTCACACTCAGCAAACTCCAATAACATGTAGGGGAAAACACCTAGCTGCTATGGGCTACAGCATAGCTCTTAACAGAGAATAGTGAATGGGCTTTAATGACTTTCCTCTAGCACCACCATGAGGTTCACATTTGTGGCTTTGACTGAATCTCAGTAAGCATTGGATGGACTGCAATGAATTTTGTTACATGCCTTCGTGTCCCTCTTCACTCCTTGCTTTCTGACTCCACCATCATCGGGTCAAAATCTGAAATTGTCCAATACTTATATATACCTGCAGAGGTAATGGCATTCCCACCAGCTGCACTGTTGTGCCTATAATAAGCCTCACAGAGCCACAATCATGATTTGGTTGTAAACTCTAAAGCTGGATTTACATTTGATGCAAGGAGTTAATGGCAGGTTTTGATTTATAACTGATTTCACCTGTTAATATCACCTCCCCAGGACTAGACGCATGTGTTATCAAGTTGTATAATGCTTTGCATTCCCCGCAGTACTTGTGTTTACATTCTTTCATTTACCTCATGATACAGAGCAACTGTGACCTTCACACGTAAGGTCTGATCTTACACATGTAGCTGCTGTAGGCTACAGAATAGTCTTTGCATGCAGAAGCATAAATGGGCCTGTAGTTTTGTTAGGAGTTTGACTCTGTACACCTCTTGTAAACTTGCATAGAAAAGCCTCACAAAGTAACACTAGTGGTAAGTGCTGACCTGACAATACAACTGTAGTGTATTTCCCTCTACTACAGAATTGGAGCACATACAGTACAACACATATGGCATGCATGCAGTGTTGCATTGCAGGGTCAAAGCATCACTCTCAACACTCCAGTGCTCCAGTGCAGAAATCACATTACATTATACCATTTTTCTCAACCCCACCACTAACATGAAATCATTAATGTCAGCCCACTGCTAACAGCCGTTCAACCATGTGTGTACTTTTCTTTCATGGCATCCATCCCTCACCTTGCAGCACACAGCAGCATTGTGTTACTCTCACACCTTCTTTAATGGCCCAGCTTTGGCAATCGTACACCCTAAGGCATACAGAGCTCGGAAAGTGTTCACAATGTCATTAATAGTCCTGACAACAGCTTAATGAGCCTCTGCCATCTGTTTATGAAAGCTTCAGGGAACAACGAGAGAGAAACAAGAAAATCAGATCCAGTAGCGATTTCCAGCTGTGTGAGTGCGCCTGATTTCCACTTGAACAGATATAAACACATGAGGACATTTTAAGTGTAGTGACTTACGCAGCGTCATCTACAGTGAGTCAGTGACTGAGTCTGGGCTGTCTGCCCGGTATCAACAGCCTCTAAATCACTGGCTTCAACCATCGGACCACACTACCTCGCCTTTAGCTTCCTCGCCCCTCCTTCCCCTGTACCACCCTGGAGTGTCCTTAGGCCTTGTTTGGCTAAAGTATACACATGGCATGAGTAACTGAAGCCACCCAGGGCTCCCTGGCGTGGTGGCACGAGACACATACCGGGTTGCACAAGTCGAGAAGACAAAGTGTCCTGTAACTGTTTACGAGATACTCAATGCCTGATGCATACAAATACACACAATACAATGACACAGCTCCAGGGAGATGAATACAGCAACACTGGCTCGCACTGCTCCTGACAGGAAATGTAGGAAACTGATCAGTTGTTGGCTTCAGAGAGATGCCTTTCCAGATGTTTCAGCGCAGTAACTCTTTTAAATCCCAACTCAGGGAGCTTAGAAATGGTTGCTCTACCTCTCAAGGGTCTCAAATCTTTCACTTCACTTTGATCAGGTCTTTTTTTTTTCTAATCTTAAAGCAGAAAGCGGACAAGGATTGAAGTGACCAAAGCACTGACTTGTTAGTACTTGGCTAATTGCCTCTGTAGTCTGCTTTGAAAGGAACTATTTCCACTTCCTCCCAGTTGCAGTTTCTTTGGTCCTTTCTGAACCCTATAATAGAGAATAGCACAATCCCCCAAAGGCAAGTAAGAGGTTAATGTGCAGATTGATGACTCTTTGTGGTCACTTGTTTGTAAATGTTTCCATCGGGGTTAAACAGATCCCAAAGTAGTACCATGTCAGGCACTGTACGTATGTGTGCAAATTGCAGATTCATTACAGCCGAGAATCACTGTGCTGCAAATGAATTTGGTGGGGTGGGATGAGGGCGGGAGGGTGGTGGTAAGTGTAGTCTGGTGTGGGCAGCAATGATGGTGGTCCCTGACTGTCGATGCTCTCTCCCTTCATTCCCTCCCTTTACTCCCTCATTCCCAGTACCCCGCCGTCCTCAGCCCATCTGTTCCTGCTTGGCCTCTCAGGCTCTCCATCAGGTAGGCCCGAGCTATTGAGTGTTCCTCTCATCTCGTGGCATCTGAATAAGCCAGGCAGAGGAGTGTGTATATGTGTGTAAGTGCACGCACATGTGCACCTGCAAGACTATGTTTTTTTAAATGTACTGTCTGAAACATTTGATAAATGAGGGCCCACCAATGTCATTAGCTGGCTATCAACTTGCCTCAGAGCAGATCGGCTCAAGTGAAAATATTTAGCGTGAAGAAGTACAGCGAGTGACTGTTGTACTCTTGTTTTTCTTTCAAATACAGACAGGTAAGAGTAACAGGTGATATCAAACAGCTTGCCTTTTTTGGGTTGCAGATTTGCTCTTTAAGAGATTATTTTGACACAAATCTAAGCAGTGTCACTCCCTTTCTAAGCAGTTTCTACCTTTATTGAGAACCATGCCGGTAAGTTTATGCCCCAAATTCTTGCTTGCTTGGTGGATATGGAAGGCATCAATTCTCACTCTAAACTTGAACATTTCATTTAAAGAAACTTGCCTGCAGTGTAGCTTTACTGCCACATACTGTATATTGAACTTCTACCGTTCAAACAAAAAGGCCAGCAGACACACTGGCCTGATTAATCAATTCTACTGTTATTTAGATTAAGCAAATGGAAAGTATTTTACTTCCTTTATTTGGATAAGTAGCTCTCAAGGTGGTCCTCAGCATGAGTTTGGAGGGATGATTGGTTTGATAGTGCAGCGTTGTACGACTCCTCTCAAAAGTGGACATTATATGGTTTTCCCAGGGCTTGTGGTCAATTGTGAAATCCCAGTTTACACAGTCTCTTTGCACTGGAATCATTTTCCAGCAGAAAAGGAAAGAGGCGAGTGGAACAGGCGCTGCAAAGAAGGCAGTTAGGTGTGGTGTGGAGTCAAAATGTAATTTTTTTCCTTTCATCCCCTCCCCCCCATACAAAGGTCACTGTTTGGGAACCCACTGCGTTTTATTGTCCCAGGGAATTGTTTTGAGGTCTCATTTCAGAGTAGTATTTCCTAGTCTGGCCGTTGTTCTTTTATATCAAAAAGCTGAAGTGAAAACTTCCCCTTTGTCTGGGATCTGATTACCAAGCATGAGTCATTTTTATAATGTGCCAGCCTCTCCTGTCAGGATGTTTTTGTTCGAATCCCTTTCAGTTAGTCCAAGGTACGTCTGCTAGAAAACACTGCCCAGTTATTACAGTATACATTTTCATATTGCCTCCCTAAATGTAATTCAAACTGTGGTCTCCTTTGTGTTTTTGGTTCATACTAGCCATGGAAGGTATTTGGTGGTAGCTTTGATGCATCAGCTTGAAAACTGTGATGTACCAGACTTGCTACTGCTTTTGTTTGCATGACTCGCTCTAAACTCAGTGTGACATCGAAATGTTTCATTATTTATGTCCAGGTGCATTTCCACCTTGCCCCTGCTATTATTCTTTATGTATCACCTAACACTTAGACAGCTACAAAGTCTCCCAATTGGTCATGCACAACTGTGTGTTAGTCAGATGTGTGTTGCCTCCTTGTGGCCTTAAGGTTTTCATTAGCAGAAGAGTGAGCGTTGTGTCAGAAGGTGGTCTCCATGTTGGCCCAGTGATGGCAGGTTTGAGTCAGTCATGACATTTTCATACACACAAGAAAACATGTTACTGGGAAATATCAAGTTCAGTTAGGAAATCACAGAACAGGTTTATCTCCACTGGAATAACCTGGTTAATGTCAAATCGGTATGTGCTACATGCATGGTCATTAATCAGGTTTCAGGTATCTTTTAACCTATTTTAAAACAAAGACAGGCATATTTTCAGTGTTATCAGTCAGTTACATAATGAGGGTTTTTTTACAGCACAGTGAGAGAATAGCATCTGAGGTACTTGGTTTGTGAATGTATTCCAGTTTTACAATTAATTTTCAGGTCAACAATGAAAAACTTTCAGTTTTGGTTGAACTTTAGATTTAATTCTTTTGGACTCATGGATGCACAGCTACTCTTTGTCATGCAGGTGGACATATATCAAAACCACATTTGAACTGAAACTGAAACAACAGTAATAGGACCAAGAAATCATATTTCTTTAGTAGGACTCAAGCTGTGTTACCCAGGTTTCTCTTTATATTATCACCCAATTGAGAAAACCAGAAATCTCATTCACATGACTTTGAAAAAAATAAAGGTAATGCAAAACTAACAATAACCTGGTTACAAAAGTGCATGTAAACGCACTGAAGTGTGATTGAGCGGTTGCTTCCCCGGCCTCAGACCTCTCTCAGCAGGGTTCATCACAGATGAATGGGGTCACTGCCCTGTCTGCCACTGTATGCCCCCCTCCCATTCCTCAAACCCTCCGTCACATTGACACATGGACAGACAGGCTGTCTCTCATATGGTTTGAAACCTGCAGATGTCCTCCATAACATATGCTTAGGACTGATCTGCACAAGAACATAAAACATGCAAACAGTTGCAGGCCTATTACCACTAAGCACTCAAAATCATAAACACTTCATTATCTTCATACCCCCCTAACAGCCATTTAAAGCAGACAACAAATTAACGAAAGTCAGTGACCATAAACACAGGCTACATGTTTGTACTTTCTTGTGGGAAAGATCATTTTGTAAATAATTTAAAAAACAAAGGATAAATCAGGACAGTGTAAAACCCAAGTTTATCCTCAGCTAATTGCAAAGATACAGAACAGAACTTTTTTTGGGTGCAGTCCCCACTGTGCTACATTCCAGATGCTGATAGCAGTATTGGACCACCAAGGACTTTAAGTATACTTACATGACTTGAGATGTACAAAGACTCTGATAAAATGTTTCCCTCGTCTACTTATCCATCCTCTTCTTGTCAGAGAGATGTTCATGTCTGTAAGGCAGCGCCTTTTATTTACCAAGTCTATAAGCAGAAGTTCAAATTCTGTGCATGTCCATAGAGATGAGCCCAATTTTAAAAATAACTGTTATATGAATTAATTGACAGAGCACAGTTTCAAAAGTTTTCAGAGGCACTGTGTCTTCAGTAGAAAGTAGCTCCAGTGAAAACTGTCCACGGAGTAACCTGCACCTAGTTTCTGGGAAAGACATGTTGCAGCTGTTGAATATTTTAAATGCCTTTTTTTCATCCATGCTAGTGGCATAGCTCTAGGGATAGCAATATTGGTGTGTTGTTAGGTAAGACAGTCCACCACTTTGTTCCAGACAGAAATACCTCAAAAACTCCTGGATGGATTGCCAAAAAATTTTACATCATATATTCACAGACCCCAGAGGATTAAATGCAATCATTTCTGTGACCCCTTTGATTTTAATTTTATATATATATATATTATATATATATATATTATATATATATATATATATATATATATAGCATGTTTGCACACTCAAATCACCTCCTAGCTACAGCCTCACTGAGCTGCTAGCATGGCTGTAGATGTGTAGTCTTCTTTTGGGATTACATCAAATCCTAGACAATGATGTCTCAAAACCTAGGCTAATAAAACCAAAACTGTCTACATGGATACCACTAAGGGTAAGTGAGAAAATATGTTTTTTGTTTGTTTTGTAATTTTGGTGAACCGACCCTTTAATTTAGGGGTCTGTTTTGAACAAGTCTATTTGGTACAACTGCTATACATTGTAATTGTGAACAGCAGTATTGTTAGACAAATAGTGGCCTGTATGAGCAGGTGTTTGACATCAGTTTGATGTACAGTCTGTGGTTGTATGCTGTAAATTGCTGACTTTTTTATTCATCCTTTGGCAGAGGAATATAAAGAAGGAAATGGGGTGTCTTACCAACATCAGGCCACAACTTGAATCAGTATTCCTTAGACACAATGTCTTTGATTAGTAAGGTTGTTATGATTTTACAGGCCAAGTCATAGAAGCCATATGGCATGTTTTTTATTAAGATGCTAAATGAACTGAGCCTTTATGTTCTTGTGGTGCACTTGGCCCACCAAAAGAGCTCTGTGAATTCTGATATCCAAGGGAGAGTTGACTGAACTCGACAATACTGGTGAGATAAACCAGCAAGCAAATTAGAGGATAGATTGATCATAAATCATTTGTGCACCACAGTGCAACATTCTGATGCATTTCAACACTTGTCTTTCCTTGGGAAAGTGGATTTTTTCCTACCAGTCTTTCACAACCTGTGGCTTGCATGCTGTTTCAAGGAGAAGGAGACTGCCAAGTATCACTGCGTACTCCAAATATTTGTGTGGTCAACTGGACAGTGCTGTTGCGGTTGGATCCCATCAGTAATATTCAAACACTCTTGAACACGTCTCGTGTTTTACACCGTGCTGTTCAAGTGTTATGCATTTATCTTGTTATTCAATGAATAACACGTGGCAGCTATTCAAGGGAGAAGATGTCTCTCTGTTGACTGTTGATTTCTGTTGTCCTGTTTTAAATGAGTAGCATGAACATTTGGGACCCATTAGAGAATCTGAATGAGCAATAAATTTCAGTTTAATTGCTTCGTAAAGAGAAATAACAATAATGCTGAATATCTATGGAAGTTTTGATCAGTTTGTGGATCTATACCACTGACTGACCAATTATTTTAGAAGGTGCTGGAATTTTAAGCTTTTAGAAGTCACTTTTGAGCCGGAATCTGCAGTGTGTTCGAGGTAAAGAATACTCCAGCCATTGTAATTTCGGAACACTTGTCTATCCATCCCAGTCATGAATAATTCTTTGGTTTACAGCACTAAACCCTTTTCTTAGATCTCTGCCCTATTTATCATCCTAATTGTAACAGTTGTGAAATTTTGACGTTATTACTTCACGTCATATGCCTGCTCTACAGGTTTATATTGGAGTTTACCTGCATAATTATGATTAGATGTCTTCTTCTCCTGCTTCTCCTAAAGTAGTCAGAATTGTGCAACTCTACTCCCCTATATTTATAGCACATGTATACATGTTCATGGGCATTGTGGTAAAACACAATGCAAACAATTTCCACAGTGCCAGTTATAATTAAAAATGCCAGACAGTACTTTTAATGTATACACAGATTTAAGCTACTTTCCTTTTTGTACATGTACAAAACAACAACTTTTCCCTTTCTTTCACGTCAGATCTGCACATCGAGCACATTTTCCAATCTTTCCCTTTGTTCAAACATTATGCTCACTTTGTCTATCTAGCTAGCTTTGTATGGCTACCACAGACAGTGCAGCATCATCTGGTGACCAAAATAGTATTTGGCAGTATGGTTATCCACAGTCACAGTATACAAACTTCTATAATTGTTGGAATACAGCTCAGTTACTGTAAGCTCCGTGTTGATTCATCACCGCTGTAGACCTCCAGTGTAGACGGAAATGTAACTTGAGAGTGTAACACAAACTTGAATGCATAAAAAAACTGAGGAAAATCATTTCATTTATTGGAAATGGCGTGGTCTCCAAAACCAACTTCAAAATGCTGGATAATCCTAAATCAGTGTGCCTGCAGTCTCATTAACGAGCAGCAGAGGAGAGGAAGTCATATTTTAGCAAATGTTTGCATACCCAAGTGTGACAACTTCTCCAGTGGCCAAACAGAGAGGTGTCATGTGTTTGTACCTGTCTTTGTTGAATGCTTAGCAACCAGCGGTTTGTTCATTTATGACTCTTCTAGGATCTACACGGCAAAGTTATTTTCCATCATAACATATGTCTGAAGAATTGTTTTTCACACTTTAAACTGCAGAAGGATTGCAAAACTTTATTTTTTGCAAAGCTAGCGTGCAAGTTTGACGTTAAAAAAATCATTCCCTGCTGCCCTACTGGATAAATTATGTCTTATATTTAGAGAGCGTGTTGTACTGCAGTACTGAAGAATTTTTGTGTTTGTGATACTATGTTGCTAGTGGGAGCAGAAACACACAAAAAAACCAGCCATTGGATTATAGCATATATAGTTTCAGAATGATAGCCAGTGCACAGTGAGTACAGTCTGACATTTCAAGTTAACAAAATATCACACAGCATTTTAAAGCATGGATACAGAAAGGAGACAGCGCAGTATACAAATTATGCCAATGATAATTGTTTAGCAGGTTGTTTGGACTGGCTGCATGTCACAGTGTGGAGTCCTGGCTAAATATTTACTGGTGCTGGGAGGGGGGGTTTAGGAGGCATACTTGGCTGAGCTTGTGTCTCTGGTTCAGGAGCAAAGAGATGGAGGGGGGAGGTTAAGATGGTGAAGTCATCGCCACCGGCTGATGTCGTTAGCAAGCCAGTGACGCTCACTCCTGACCCTTTTACCATTTAGGGGGCCATGGACTGATATGAGTGTTATTGACCCAGAGGCCATGCGTGGCATGTTTGGGATCTGCAGAATATATCCCAAGCTTTAACCTATACAACGGAGCCAATTATAGCTGCGAAAGGCCAAACAATACAATCCATCAGTCAGGTTTCTCGGGTAAACAGGAATGGGCGGCCCATGTTGGGGTGTAAACTCCAAATCCCAGAGAAGCTAAGGGTCAGTGGAGCTGTTTGATTGTCTAATTGGGGGTTGGACTCCGCATGAGTGTGTGTGTCTGAGAAAAAGAGAGAATGAAAGATTAAAAAAAGAGAGAGTAAGGGAAACTGTGCATGTGTTTGTGTGTATGTGTGTGTGTGTGTGTGTGTGTCTGTGTGCATCACTGCTCAAACACTACGGGTCTGGAGGCACCCAGACACCTAATGAATGTGTGTTTGTTCTTCAGACCCCACACACCTCTGTTTATTTGAACACGGGATAGTGTTCCTGAGCTGTTTTATCCTCCTTGTGTTTGCCACTTAACACGTGCACCAGCAGGGTTGGCCTGTGCAGCACTGTGCACTACATTTTAAAAAAAGAGGAAAATATTAGTCTGCCTGATAATAATGATAGACAAACAAACTTTATCTTGTAGTTTGTGGATACAGTGTTCCTCTTCATTATTGTTCAGTCTTCATTATAAAGCAGGGTGATAATCCAAACAGCCCAAGCGCAGACGCTGCCAAAGGCAATGGGCCAACGGAAGATTGGCGGTCGGTTTAGTGTCAATGATGTGGTGATGTGGGTCAGGGATAGCAGCAGCAGCGGTCATTGCACAGTGGCTAAGAGCCCAGCCAGACCACCGGGGAGGAGGCCTTCACCTCTTTCCTCAGCCATCAATCACTCACATACACATAAGCAAAGATAGATACAAGCAAACACAACCAGACACTCATCTTTGCACCTCACCATTATGTATAATTTACATTTACTTTCAACCAGAATTACCTACACTGAAAAGATGTTGTAATTTACACTATGCTGTATATTATTCATGCCAGATATGTAGTTCTCAAGCACTGATTGATGCAGCATGTGTTATTTTAAATGACCAATGTGTATTTACTCTAAATGTTCTCTCTATTTTGTTGATGTGCACAGTCTTTCTTTTTTTTCTTGGTCCCTCAAAATTGTCAGGAAATGTCGGGGTATGCTGAAAACGAACTAGTTTGCATGATGCCTTTTACCTCCAAACAAATTTGAAGGCAAACATGTACAGTGTTTCATAATAACTACATTAAAAATTTGGGATGAAAAGTCTGCCATTCAAATAATTCAAAAAGTAATAGATGTAATTGTGTCAAGGATAAACTGTTTGACCATTTGACAAGATCTTCTGCTATATATACTATATATATATATATATATATATATATATATATAGAGAGAGAGAGAGAGAGAGAGGATAAAATGCTCTTAGTCCTTAATTAACTTACACACATACATGTAGATATGCATGCACTCGTGCTACATGCACACACACACACACACACACACACACACACACACACACACACACACACACACACACACACAGGCTGCCCTGATGTAGCACCTCTTTAATTCACACCAGCACTTGCTATTCTTTGCTGGTGGTGTGATAGTATTTGCTGAGAGTCGTTCCTCCTGAGTCTTTCAGTTGTCTGAAACACTCTACTTCAGCGCAAGGCCTTATTGCCCACCCAAAGAGGTTATAGGGATTCTCGACTGCCCTCTCTCTCCCTAAGTGGGTGGTCCACTGGGGTATGGCTGAGGCACAGGTGGAGCATTGTAGGGGTGCTCACAAAAATAACCCCCCTCTCCTCCTTACCAACAACCCCTCTCCCCACCCGCTTTTTTTTTTCTTGCCACGCCTGCTCTGCAGAAAGGTAGACTAAATTTTGCAGAACCCTCCATTAGACCGTTAAGGCACTAAACACTGAAGGTGAAATGTTGACATACACAAACCTGTGTGTTACCCATGCTGGGAAAAGCTGAGCAAATTAAACACTCACATACAATACAGGTTTCTTTGCCATTTCAGCCAATGAGAGCCTCTTTGATTTCAACCTGTTTGATTGCTTTAAAAGTACCATCATAACAAGTTGCTCATAAAATATAATTCCTAATAAAGTTTTTACCACAAATGCCTTGGGCAACAAACTCCTGTTATGAAAAAAAAATCACCCCTCCCCTACTAAAAATATTCCCATGCTCTGGTTTTGTAAATAATTATAGTTCTGCTGAATGTGTTTTATAAAGTTTACATGGTAGGTTCAGTGCACCCTATCTGTTGTTTGGAACCCTGCAAACCACCAGCAAGATGTTGACATATGGCAGCTCTGGTGTAGTGCACAAGGCATGGATTACTTGGGACCATAATAAACAGGAGCATAAAGAGGGATCTGTGTAGAGGGGTAGTCCTGTAAGGGGCGACTCTCCTCAGACCTCCTTGTCTTAATATCAGTGAGTCTGTCTCCAGCTTTCTGAAATACTTCAACCCTCTGGGTACAGGTAGGGATGCAGGATGTAATCACACACACTCGCACTCTCATCCTATACAACTGGACTGTGTGACTTGGTTGGTAGGAGGCTGCCAGCCACCTGCTCATATGTGTTAACAGAATGATTTATTGTTAATGGTTGGGGCCACGGTGATGAAGATAGACAAAGAACGCATGTCTTGATAACCTTGCAAGCCCTGAAATGACAGGATATCATCAATATAAAGGTAAAATAATGAAAAAAGACAGATTTTCACCATGCCATGCGGTTGACATATAAACTCATGATAGAGACATATTTGTGCAGGAATACAGCAGGTGCTCCCCATGGTGAAACTGCAATGCTAGTGTGCACAAAGACTTGGCTGTGTGCTCCATCCACCTGCACTTAGGTAAAGAGATGCCAGAATTTCTGATTCAATGAACCATTTATAAAAGGTCGAGTAACATAGCGGTTCGCATGCTTTCCACCTGTACACCAATGCAGAATGCATTACGCAAAAAAACATGAAAAGCCTATTAACTTTTTGTTGAGCATTGCACCGCAAGAAAAACGCAGTGAAGATTGACGACTTTGGCAACGTCGGCCAAACACACAGTGACAGGTACTTCAGACAATGACGGGAATGTCGAAGAATCAGCCAACTTCATGTGAGGCTAAATATCCATTATCAGAGTTCCTGTCCTCTGACGTCTCACATAACTTCCTGCTCAGATCTTTGCGAGGGCCAGATGGTTACATTGGCCACTGGGGATAGCAAGAAGCCCAGAGAGACAGTTTTACAATGTGCAATTACGGGACAGATAAACTAAACGCTCAACAAAGCAAGGCATTGCCAGATCCCAGGCTTCTAGACCTTGATAAGGACTAAGCTGCATTCCTTGGCCATTTACTGTCTTCAAAATTGAAATACCAGTACTAATGAAGACTCTTACTGTAGCTTGAATAGGAGATTTTTGTCTCAGTTTAATGAGGGCAGAACACTGTAGATATACTGTAAAGCATACTTCACTGATCCAACTGTAGAACCATCAATGTGTGCTTAAAAAGCTTTGCAAAGCACTCAAAGCTGTCTGATTTGTTTCAGGCTTGGTCACATGCCAATTGATGCTAAAAGGGATAGAGTTTCTTAACCAATGAGCAGGGCTCCACATATTGCCACACTCAAGAGTTCAGCCTGTTTTGTTCCACATTAACATTTCACAGAGAGATCAGGCGCCTGCCCTCTGTGCTTTACCCCAGGGAGCAAGAATCCCCCACAAACTGACACTGATACAATCTCCAGGTAATGGCTGCCTGCCTGCAAGCCAGAGGGTGTCTGAGGATATACTGCATGTGTGTATGTGTGTTCGGTCTGAATCGAGGAGGCACCCAGCACCACTGGTGTGGTCACAGGGCCAAAGTTCACTCAGAAATGTGTGGCCAGGGGTCGAGAGGTGCTATGGCCTCCGTTAACGGTGAGGGTAGAGTTTCAACCTCCACCCTCAACCTCTCCTCTTTCTCCAGGCTGCTCTGCCACTTACATTTCTCAGCGTGACACGCGTGACGACCCCCACCTTTTAGTCAGGTGACAGAGGCTTGATGGAGGTGAAGAAAGAGCCGACAACAGAGCAGGGCAGCAGGGTGTTACAAAACAGAATAACATAGCAGTGCTTTGGGTATTTAGATTTGTTGATGGGTTTTGATTTCATTTGATTTGATTTGGAGAAAGCGATGATGCAGTGGTGTAAATGCATGGTACACATATGTAATGACATGTTTCACTATTTGGAGCAAATCAGTGTTGGAATGTCAGTGCAGTGACTCAAATACTGTACTTAAGTATAATAATGAGGTACTTTATGCTTCTATGTAGTTATATAATATTATTTTTATTTTTATTATTCTTATATTATATTTGATAGGAAATAATATACTTCTTACTCACTGATTATCTGTTACTTTTCAGACTAAGAAATTACATACATAACATATATAACATGTATATGGCCATCATGTCAAATATCCATTGCCACTGTTTAAACAACCCAATATGCTGCTGTAAAGTCATTTCAAATTTGTTCTCTCGTGACCATCTACAATATTAAAATGATTTTTACATGTTGATGCATCATAGATAATATTTGAATAATATATAACATATAATAGTATGATGTTGTCAAGAGATGTTCTGCTGCTCAGTGAGTACTTTAACATCTGATGTTTGAAGACGTTTGCTAATAATACTTGGACTTTACTTTAATATGACTTAAACTTGTGATTATGCAGTTTACATTTAATGTCGCTTTTACTTAAACCTGCAGCACAACAAGCTATACAATGTAAAATTTCACCACAAATATGCTGCTCAGAGCAGAGCAACATCATCATGCATTTTTTTCTGTCCACCACAATTTACTGTAAGTCCAATATTTGCTTTCCTTTTAGTTCTGTTTTGGTCTCCACCAACTGCTGCTAGCTGCTAAATGCGACCTAATGTTCCCCAGCAACTTGCTAACTTTGTTTGCATGCTCCTTGGTGCTGAGCAGGTATAGTACAATGTGTTTATTAGAGCTTTGCTAAAAATAGCCGCCTGCTGCAAAGCTGCAAGTACTGAGTGCAAACCAAACAGTAAAAAGTTGTGGGCGGTAAAACAATGAACTAAAAGAGGAATTATCTGTTGGTTTTTTCACATTAAAAGCAGTTATTTGATCCATTCTTCATATTAAATAAATTGATTAGAGTAGCTTTAAGGTGAAGGTCTAAATACTTCTTCCACCACAACATCCAGTGCTTTTTTCTGGAGTACAAATTAACATGAAAATGTGACGCTGAAGTGTCCACAAACAGAAGTTTTTCCCTCTCTAAAATCACAGTGACAGTTTAAGTAGTGATCTGTTCTAGTAATTTATGGTATTAATTGGTACATCCCGCAAATATGGACACAGACACACATAGCCACACAAACACGTACACACATTCTCAGCCAGCCCTCTTTAAGTGTTCCCCAGACAGTATGTGATCCTCAGACAGGACAGTGCTTCCTCCTCTCGTCGTCAGGTCTGGTCTGAAGGATCAGTCTGGCGAGGTCATTCAGACAGAGAGGGAGAGAGGATCTCTCTTCTTTATGATGCTCCTGAGCCCAGTCTGAAAAATGTTGTTTTTTCAGTTCGACCGATCTGATGTTACTAGCAAATGTTGTTGACATCTTTTTCAGATTCTGTCTGTGTTTTCTTTTTTGTGCTTCAGCTTCAGTTTTTCCCTCACTGTACTCTGTTTCAATCTTTCCCTTTCTGTCTCCGTGTTTATTTCCACCATTCCATCTGTGTACCTATTTCCTTTCTGTTTGAGAAGACAACTTCTCCCTGTTAGTTTTCTATATTTTATAAATGCTTTAACATTATTTCTTATGCAATGTTCTCCCTCTTGTGTTTTTGTGCCTTCACAGTTTTGCCTCCTCGCCTCTCTCTGTCTCGCTCCCTCTGTCTCTGTCTCACTGCTGGTGTTTTTCTGAAAAATAACAAGGTCTGGGGCTGTGCGTGTGCATGTGTCTTGCGCTGGCTGCATAGGCTGGATGGGCTGGCTGCACTGGGCTGGCTTCTTGTGTGGTCCCCCGGCAAACTTTATGATTTATTCAGCTAAAGGCAGAGGAGCACGACCCCCAGTGACCACAGAGAGAGAGCTGCACGTGGGTTTAATGATTTCACCACAAAAATGTCTGCTATGGCTGGGCCTGCATGGAGCTCAGAGCCCCCCCACTGGCTGAATGGTGGGGAGGGGCGGGGTGGGCGGGGGGGTTGAAAAGACAGCTCGGCTGACCGGCCTGAGTCAATTCAAACGCTTACCACTACACATCTACTTGGAGGGATTACGAGGGAAGAAGACAGACAGAAAGCTACATCCGACTGGCATGTTCCAAATGTTTTAACTCTGTCTTTCAACAAATGCTGTGATTCCTGTATGTGTGTTGTTATTCTTTATCACACATTCTGCTATTTTTCTTTCTCCATCCCAGTCCCCCGATCCCCACCCCCACCCCCACCCCACCTAGAGTTTTGTAGCCAGTGGGAGTTTTCAGAGGCATTATTGAAATGTGGACACTGAGGATGATGTAACCAAGCTTTCAAGAACAGGGAGAGGGGCAGAAATAATAGGGAGGTGGAGGGGGGAGGTGGGGCAAGGTTGGGGTGGGGTGGTGGTTGGGAGGGGAGGTATTTGGCATATTTCTCTCTGCTGGTGTCCAGGTCTGCTGGCTCAAGAGAGTGACTGCTGAGGGCTTGGATCTGGATGCTACGCTTGGTGCTGCTTCTCTCTCTGTCTGTTTGGCTACAACTCCCCAGAACAAGATGATGTCATTCACAGGGATTTGTGAACATTCTTGATAAAGAGACAAAATCACGGGGGTGAGCCTAATTATGCTGCCTGAGTGTGAACAGGTCAGAGAGCTGTACCACTCCTCTTTTCTGATTCAGGGCGGCTTGGTTCATCGTGGAGTTTCAAAATGATTTTTTTTTCATTACATTCTTTCAAGATTATGAATATATGAATGAGGAAACAGGAACATTTTATGGACACTGATTGTGCAAGGCACCAAAGGTAGAATTTATGAATGATTTCTAATAGGGCAGAGCATACAGAATACATTTTCACATGTCACAGTAAGGACAGCAAAGGTGTAAATAATATAACATGTAACTAATAATGGCTGAACTCCATCTAGCTGCTGGTATTGTACATGCTGGCTCACTGTCACACTGCCATGGTTTACTGGGATGTGTGAATAGTTCAAGTTCCCAGGCATTGACTATATACTATTCATTGTGCTGCAACACTGAGGTGCTGCCCCTGACTGTCTTGTATTCAAAGTAAAGTCAGACTGTTGCTCAGTTTGGTTCAGTATACAACATCATCACTTAATCTGAAAGGCAGTTTTCATATCATGCTTGTTTCTGTGGCTTTCACAGAACTTTCAACCAAGAAGCAACACATTGTACTTCACAGCTAAGCAGACTTGACTTGTCATTGCAGGAAAAGCACAGGTGTAATCAAAAACATTTGACAAGTGTAACCCATTTAAGTGAGTCAGTTCCACGGCCTTGGTGACGTGCATCCTGGCTCACTGGTATAACTAACCAGGACACATCGTTAACAGAATTTGTTTCACCTGTGCTTTTCCTGCTTTGACAAGTCAAAATATCTTCTGTGAAAAAGGCCTGACACTAACCATTCACAACATTCAGCTATGAGTTTAACACATGAAATTATCACTATGTAAAGTTGTCATTTAAAGCAAACAACTGCCTTCTCAGACTTCTGCCTGTCAAATTTAAGTCCAACATTCACTCTCCTTTTAACTCTAATATGATCTCCTTAGAAATGGATGTGGCTCTTTAGCTGCCAGGTGTTTGACTTTCTGCATTAGCTAGTTGCTAACTTTGCCTGTCAACTGTTTGATTTGCAAACATGCTGTACAGGTAGTGTAAAGTGGGTTTATTAGAGCTTGTCTGCTTGTTTGCACAAAATGTGAAAAAGCTGCTAAAAGAGGCTGAAAATGTCTATGCAGCTTCCTATTGGTCAACGGTTCACAAAGTTTTTGGTTTTAAATGCACATAAACCTCTACTGAGTGCTTCTTGCTCTGGACAGAAGCTCTTGCACGGTAAGTATCACTTACATCGCAGCAGGTTTTAGTCTCTGTTTGCATGAAAGCCTCCCAAGCGTCTCTGCATGTGTGTCAGAGGGTGAAGCCGTATCAAACCAGTCATCATTACAAGCTCATTCCACAACCCCAGGAGGGATTACACAACGGTCAGTGCGTAGTGGGTGTGACACAGGCTTCTCCGTCAACCCCAGGCTCAGGGCTCACAGTGAGTAATGAGTCCACCCAGCAGAACCTCAGCACACGCCCAGGGCCCAAGGAAATGTATGTGCTCACCATGTCTGGTATGACAACCCCCCTGCTTGACTAGCCAGGAACAGAAACTCATATCTGCTATGTCTGTCTTTGATCCCCAACAATCCCTCCCACAAAACATATTATGTGGTTTTTATATGGCAAGCTATGTAAGGTTTAATGGCTTATTTCCAGTAGCATCTCAAAGGTCTACAGTAAACGCACAAATGTACACAGACACACACATACACATGTCTGCCTGCCTGTCTCTCTCCTCTTTCTGTATCTCTTTTTTCTCTATCGCACACACACTCACACTACCAGGTCCAGACATAAATCAATATGACTCAAAATGCAAAGAAAACATTGACCCAAAACATACAGAGATGATGAAGGCATTTATTTGCTCAGCGTGGTCTGCAATGATATGTGAATGGACCATTTTGTTTGAGGAGAAAATGGAGGTGAATTAATTGATGTGCCGGCAGTGTAATTTTATGTCCAGGGGCCTGTTGAGCCCATTATAGTCGACTGGGGATTTCTCCTGGTATAGCTCCTGGGTTAGCTCTTGAACAGATCTCCATTACTGCGTACCATGGAGAGAAAGTGTGGCAAAGGTAGGGAGAAAAGTAGGGAGTTGCACTTTTCAACTAATTTCAGTTATAACTGGAAAATTCAGGGGGGAAAAATGTGGAAGGGATGAGCATTCAGGCAATGAGACAGCTCTTGTTCGTCTCCTCTTTTTCTCTGTCTCACCTCTTGTCGTTCTGGTTTCCTCCTCCCTCCTCCTCACTTCCTCCTACTCCTTTGGAAGAATTCGGTAATACCAATCAGTTCCAAGTGTGACATACCCTCACGCTCCTGCTCTCCGACCCTCCCCCTCTTAACCCCCCTCCCCTGCCACCCTGTCCCTCTTTAAGGAGCGTTTGTTTTGGGCCTTGTCACCACCATGCACTGTGTGGTTCCAGCCACGATGGTGGCGAACCGTCTCTCGCTAATTACCGCACTCCCGATGAGTCACAGAGGGAGAGAGACCGAGAGAGAGGCGTTCTCCGCTATTTTTGGCCCCTGACATCGGCCCCATAAGAGACTTTCCCCTCGGTGCCTACCCCTCTCTGTCCCTCTGATCTCTGGACCTCCTCAACAGATGAAACGAGCACTTTGAGGAGGGCCTCACTCACTGGACCCGCTGCTCTGTTTGCTGGCCTGGTGTGAACAGCTGCCTGTTTTGGTTTGTGTCATACACACAAACATTCATACACCCCGTGTTTGGGTTTGAAGGCCTCTCTCGGCAGGTCCTCCGTGTCCTATGAGTTATGACAAACGTTATTATGCTCCCTTTCACATTATTTTAGCACATGCTGCCAGAGTAGATCGCAGTGTTTTCCTAGAGCATGGGTCATTTGGCCATCCAGTGTTTGAACAGCTGTAATGAGCACTCAACATTAATAACTACACCATGGAGAGAGAAAGATTGGCTATAGATGGAGTCTTCATTAATGGAAAAAGAATTGAGATTGTAAGTATTTGCACAGTCAATATAATATTTTATTCTTTGTGGTTTAGGTCATGTTTTACACCTGAATTCTAGATATATATAAGATGTTACTCTCATGAGCTATAGGATAATGAATGTCAGCATTGTGTCTACATCAAGATATTGTTCACAGAATTCATTTGGTGTTATGAAAATATCCAAATCCATCAGGAGCCATCTGACTGGTGGGAGTTCTCTGTCTCTTAATGTTTATTGGTTGGAGAATAGAAAAACATCCTTAGGGAGAGAGTGCTTGCCATTACAAATTTCCATTTGTCACTGATGGAAATAAGCATATTTGTTTCATTTTCACAAAGACACATAGGGAGAAGTAAAAACTACTCACACTGCTTTTAAGTCACCACAGCATGACCCAAATTAGACTTTATGTGCCACTTTGTAATGACTAGCTACGGCCCCAATTTTACCCTTGACAGGATTTAAATAAGGACCCATTTGCTCTGGCATCAGTGGTGTAGGTAGCAAAGCAGCAGGCTGGCTGGCCGGACATGTGCTCTCAGCCAGAGCAATCTATCATTACCAGTGTAATAAGGGGAGCTGACTTTTTTCTGTCTTACAATTGAGAGCAAAATGAATGCTTCCACACAAAGTGATAATCATGAAGGCTTGCCAAAGGAGAAGCTGCCAGAAATCCACTACAGCTTTGTTTTTCTGTGTTTTATCCCAGTGGGTTAGGAGGGCTCATCGTTGGCTGATTGCTGTCTAATTTAGTGCTGACGTCGACAACTGCTGAGTTTTCCGTGGTCAGATAGCTGCTACTATATTTGTAGTTTTTAATGTCAAGATTCATTTATTTTTGCACCCAAATTACCTCTGGTTACCATCTATCTATTCTCTCCCTCTGTGTGAATAATGTCCTTGAGTTTTCCCTCTCGTACGTGTCTCTAGTCTGTCTTCTTTCCAGCTACTCAAGGTAAAGGTTTTTCTTAGCCTTATAAAGGGTTTAAAGAGTTATATATATGCAAGATTTTGATATTGTTATGTAGCCAATGTTAGCATAACAGCTCTTTATTTACCAGTCTAGAGGAAATATTGCGACTTCAGCATCATACATCCTTCCTTTACTAGCCACAAGTGGTCTCCAGCACTGGAAAGCAGGCTTTTACTGAAGTTAGTATGCTAACCAGCTAGCCCACAGCTCACAGCAGTGTCCAGTCGGCCTTGAAGAAGTAGTGCTGCTCAGGGAGCTATTCTAACCTCTTGTACTGTAAACGCCACAGTGGCTGAAGCTTTTGGTAAGCGCCCACCACCACCCACTAGTAAGAAACCATGTTTGGCCAGCCCTTTAAGGATAGGGGATCACAACTTTTTCTCCTACCTTGCTGTTTGATGTCCTGACCTGTCATCCAAGAGAAGGAAAGATATTACACTGTGCAGCACTGAATATCATCCTTGTTGGGGTATCATTACAGTAGGTTTTCACTTTGAAACTGGGTTTAGGTCAGCCGCTGTGTTGGAAATCACTCATTGTTGTGTGGTCTCTCTCCCATTTTCCATTGTGTGGTCAAGAGACTTGAGAGCGCCTTGTACAGTGCTCCATCCTGCCCAGTCAACAGAACAGGGGGGCCTCTCACAGCAACCAACAGTCATTTGAAGATGAGGTTTGTGGCTAGTTTCCACCCACAACGCCAAGCTGTCTCTGATTAGACCTGGGATCTAATTTGAGAAGGGGGCTAAGAGTGGGTTCGGGGTGTGGGGGTCTGTGTGCCGCAGCCATCCTCTCCCAGAGGGCTCTCAGCTCAAGGGCTTGTGTGCTTGACTTTCTCTCAAGAAATACATCCTGATGGAACAAATAAAAGCACACGAAGAACATACAGAAACGGAGATAAATGGGAGAGGACCAACGTCCTCTCTCTGCTCTGTTCTTTTTCCTACAAACTACAGAGGAATCCCCTATCTAATACTCCTAGACATGATGTTGAGGAATATACCCCCCACTCTACACACACACACACACACGTATGCAAGGCTCTCCTGGTCCCAGTAATCATGACGCTGGTCGACCCTCTGACCCAAGTGATGTATTTCTGTGCAGTGTGTCAGCTCCCTAAGTGTGTGTTCTGGCTCCAGTCTGGGTCATGCATTGTCGGGAATGTTGATGAAAAATGACAGGCCATTATTACATGCCATGGTTGTCCCCTCCTCTCTCCCCCTGACTCGCCACTGATAGGGGGATACTTTTGAAAAATGTTCGAGTCCAATTGAAAACCACAGTCGCTACTCAAAAACAAAAAACCCCCACCAGGTCCAACTGATCGCTATTAACACCCATTTTTCAAGAATTCTGTGAAATATAAACTTAACATTTTCCATCCTTTTTTGATCAGCTCCCCTTTTTGTTGCAGCCTGCCTCCCTCATCCTATTCCATTTGGTTCTTATGGACTCAAGTTTCTCTGCGGAGGTCATTGTAGTGCTAATGTTCTGCAGGGTGGGGAACAAAGCGTAGAGCATGTAAAAGAAGCCTGGGTTCCTGAGGGAAGAGATCAGGCAGCTGCAGGCAGGGGGTGTGAAGGTTTAGGTTACCTGCTCGCTGCCTGAACACACTAACTCTTCTCCTCACGACTCGGGACCACCTGGGTAGCCGGCGCTGCTCCTCGAGGAATCAGATAGTGTGGATAGAAGCAGAGAGACACATTAAAAAGAAAGGGTTCACACACACACAAACAATAAATGACGATCACACACACATACACACTGAGGTGATGAACCCACACATCTCCAGCCTCCACTGACCCATATCTGCTGAGCACAACTCCCAGGGTCTCGGGTGGATGTCAAGAGGTGTGGTGGCTGTCAGTGACGGTTGACCCTGCACCAGTTCTCTGATATCTCCTGTCACACATCACTGCCCAGGAAGCACTTTCCTTTCTCTTCTGGTCTCTACACACTTCATCATGCTGTCTGAGTGCAACAAGGCTCAAACCACAGACTGCTGACCAGTGTGGGCGCGTGCGCATGTGTGTTGAGCAGCGCTTGTCCAGAATGTGTATTACACTGTATGTGAGCTTTCATTTTTTACCATAAATGACCATCAATAAAGTTATAATGTTACCAATAAGTAAGACTGATGTTCAAAGTGCATTCTTTACTTTGGTAACAGCAATTGATGAAACATTATCAGCTTAAACCCAACCTCAATCAGCAGATGAAGATCATGTGATACGACCAAAAGCTCCAGAACAGCAATTAAATGGAACTTGTTTCTGCAAACTGCAACTTTGAATATTAACTTTTATTTGAAGACCTATGATTCCACGACCACTAAGCAAATTCAATTCCCTGATGAAGATCACATGCTAGGGTTGAAAGCTCCAGAACAGCTTGGATCTTAAGTACCAACAGATTATTTACTGCAGATTTAAGACTGAAGATATTCTTTGAAAGAGTGCTGCTCAGAGATGTTCTAAAACTTAAGAGAGAGCACTTTAAAAAATGCTCTATACATAATGTATAATTTTTTATTAGGTGGGGACATGCATAATTTCCTCCCACCTCAATCATAATATTTAAAATGTTTCTACACTGAGTAATGTTTAAAATAACGAGCAGCTATGGCCATAATTGGTGGTAATTAAGAAGAGTATAGAAAAATGAATGGAGTGGAACACCACAGAGATGGTATCTGTCCATATTGTAGTCCATATATAGAACATGTGTACATATGAATTACTTTATTTCAGACAGCCATAATTTCCACCCATTTAAAAGAACAAGTAGATTAAAAAAACTCATGCATGCTGAGAATAGTTCTTGTCTTAATATCTGGAAGCGTTTAGATGTTGTTGTTTTTGCTCGGCAAACACTTCAAAGTGGAAAGAGTGCTGTGGTTGACCACAGGGGAATAAATATGGTTTCTGATCAGCTCGCTAATTACCTTCCACAGAGTAAATAGGAATTTTAAAAAAAGAGTTTAAAAAAACATTGTGAGCCACCCTGGTGTAAATGCTAGCTGCTACACATAAATGTGGTCCTCAGATGCTTTGTAATCTAAAGTGGTGTGTGTGAGCTCTTTATGTGGGCTACTACACTGTAGTGTTGTTGCTGTAGCTGCATAACCCAGCAATATCATCACTGCTCAGTCCTCCCCTCCTTGTTGACGAATGCCTTGTTTAACACACTGTAGTTGATGCAGCCTTTTTTGGTGCTTTACAGTCTATCTACGATCAAGGATCATGACAGCTTCTGTACACGCAGAGATATGTCACTGGCCTTGGAAACACTTGTCGCTCCCACCCGTTTTTCAGTCTTTCGTGCCAGATGACTTTAACATCTTTTTCGCTGTTACAGAGCATCGCCTAACTTTAATGCTTCATGACATCCAAATGCAGCGTTACATAAAGGAGGTAGTGAGTACGACAGGGTTTGTGGTGGATGACAGATCTTTGGTGCTGCAGACACGCTCACACTGCCTGCACTGTCTGTACTTCCTTACATGTCTGCCCACTGTAGTTCAATCACAATCTTGAAGTTTCCTGCCAAACCCCTGCTAATGTTGCTCTTGACCGCAGTCCAGTTTGGAACATGTGGACTGCGGCTTGACATCCACTTGTGCACAGGTCAGGATCATGGGTCAGGATGATGATGTGCCTCCCGAGCACCTTCCTCTCTCTGTAATGCAATGTAAACAACTTCAAGTGTATTACACTGGGCTGCTTCCTGCTGCTATGTGTGTGGCATGCTGCGTACGTCAGCTGATGAGACATAAAGTGAGTCTGTTTGCGCAGTTATAAATACATGGACTGTGAATGGAAGCAGCCAAATTACCAAGGACTGTTTTGATTTAACTGTCAGGAGTGCGGTGTGGAAAATTTTGCAGAAATTGATTATGACAAGAAGCTGACAATGACATGAAAATCATTTTTGGATAAGTTATTGTTTCTTTGAACATGGACGCCAGGAGTGAACATGTATTGCAACATGTTTTCCCTGCAGATTGATGAAATCAACAAAGCACAAACCTTCTGACAGGAAAAAGCTGGTGTTTGTCAGTTATAAATGGACTTGAGGCTTCACTGAATTTCATCCTCCCTTGTTTCCTTTTTATATCTAAAGCATGAAAGCCTAAGTAAACTAATAAGGGCTGATGTTTGGCACACTTTGTAACAAACCACACAGCAAAATCAGCAAAGGAAACATACTCAGTAAGAAGCATTACCTGCAGTGTGCTTCTGTATGTTTTGACCTGGGATACTATAAATATATATTCAAAGCTTGTCTTCGTAAGAAAAAATTCAATGCCTCTCAGTTTAGAGTTTACAAATCTAAAAGAGAGCATTTTTCCAAAACATATTCCTTCAGCGGGTGTTTTGATGATAGTAGTAAAGGGCGCCATCTATAGGTCTTTCCTTCCTTCGTCTTTCAGAATTTCACCTGAATGGGCAAGCAAGTAAAATATTCCTACAAAATCTAGCATAGGTAAGGTAAATGCTTGCATCCTTCTTAATTATCTTATCTCTGCACTGAAAAAACATAAGACAAGAAAATTAGCTTTTGTGTCCATTAATGATGTTACAAGATTAGATTGGTATTGTTTGGTATTGTTGTATTGTTTCTCAGTCTAACAAATTGTATTTTGTGGAAGATCTGAGTCATTACCAAAGGCGCCAGTACACTCCATTAGAACTCCTTGTTGGATGGTCATATTGGTTTGCAACCCCTCTTGCTATACCTTTCATGCGGAAAGGCTGTAGCTAAGGAGGTAGAGTGGGACGTCCATTAACCGCAGGGCTGGTGTCCTTGAACAAGACACTGAAACTCAACATGCTCCTGATGGGTAGGCCAGTGCGTGGTATGGCAGCCCCACTGCAATCGATATGCAAGCAAATGGGTGAATGAGACGGCCAGTTGTGAAGCGATTTGTCCATCAAGGTCGAAAAGTGTTATGGACATATAGTCTGTTTACCGTTTCAGTGTCAGATGACAATTTAATAATACTGTGATAAGTGTAAGAACAACACGAAGCCTTGAATTTGTGGTCAACGATGAATAGCTCTTTTAAAATCAGTCTTATTTCATCGCTTAACTTTGTTGTGTGTGGGTTTTTTTTTTTTAAATAACATGCTATGCTGTTAAGCCTCTCCTTTAACTAAAACTACCAAAGCTTAAATTAGTGCTATGATCAATAGTATCTTTGATTTAGAGTCAGCAAAGCCTAAAAACTCATTGAAGTGTATCTGTGGCAAAACAAAGGCAAAGCAAAGAGAGAAAGTGGCAGAGAGCATGGTGCCATGACCCGGAGGTCATTGGCAGTAGATAATCTGGTATGAGAACAACTGATAGCCTGTCAGTAATGATGGGGCCTAATGCTGGAGAAGAAAAAGGAGGGGAGCTATGGAAGAAAGAAAGAAACCTACTGAGAACTCCCCTATGTTTTTTGTCATCTGTGTGCCAAATTAGGGTGAGAGGGGAGAAGGGGTGGGGGGGCGAAAGAGAGAGTGCAGATGGACCACACCGGCTGACTGGTTGGACTAATGTGGACGTTTTCTCTCCGGGGTCAGATATTTACTCCTAATTAGCTGGAGGAATGCGACGCATGAGAGCGGAACAGATACGTTACCATTTTGGCCGGAATTTCCTCTCCTTCCGTGGCATGCTGCTGCTTTAACCTGATTAGGTATGGCACTTATCAGAAGAGATGAAAGCACTCGGGGGATCGGTGACGCATTGCTGGACACCCCTGCTCTGCTCCCACTTCACCCCCAATTCCACCACGACCCTCCCCATGGTCATTACTGGTTGTGCCGTGTGTCATGGTACTAGGAAAACTCGGTCCGTGATTTACAGTAAGACTGACACCGTGCCCTCAGCGTGACACTTGTTGCGGGACCAGATCAAAAGGAAGTTGTTGGGAATAAACAAGCAGGGAGACTTTCTATAAAAATGATTTTTATTGAAGGAACTTAAAATGAGATAAACAAGTTTTACGAGGTGGAGAGAGGGGCATGCTGTTGTCAGGAAGTGAGACAATTTCCATTGTGTGTGCGTGCATGTGTTTCAAGCATCAAACTGGGCGGCAGCAAGTCAGAGCAGATTTCGTGGTAGCACTCGGCAAGGAGAAAAGCTTGTGGCAGCGGCAGGCCTAACTTCTTGCTAATGATGGATTAGAAGGCTTTAAATGGCAGATGAAGCTAGTTGGTATTAGCAGGCCTGGTGTGCTATAGCTTTAATCTGCTACATTTGTGGTTTTCTTCAGAAAAGGGACAATTTTACACTGGGCAGTGTTATTTTTCTTGCATTCATCGCGGTTGAGAGCCATTTGGTTTGAATTCACTCAGAACTGTTTGTTGGTAGAATACAAAGACCAATAATTACAAAAACCCTCATATTTTTCACTTTAATCCCGTGGTATCTCGCCATTCATATAGTTTTGGTTTTATTTGGCCAGGTTTTTAGACATTGGGCATTGAGATTTATACCACCACCCTCAGTTTGTGTGTGGTGCTCATAACATGAAAAGGCATTTTTAGAAACAACTGTTTTCATTTTTGATGACTTTCTACCAGAGAACAAGGAGAAAAGTTTCCAAAGAAAACTGTAAACAGTTTTTTTTGTTAATTTTCCAGAGCAATAAGGACACAGCTTCTGCAAAGTCATGTTGCTGTTGATTTTTTAGCCATGTTAGGAGCATGGCTCAGACGATCAGTCCATCCTCTGCTTTGGTCCAGACTGAAATATCTCAACACCCATTGAAAGGATTGCCATGAAATCTGGTACAGGTATCCATGGTGCCCAGAAGATGAATCCTAATGCCTTGATGAGCATAAGGGGCAGTTAGGTGACATCCTATATAGAGCAGCAAAGTCTGTATTAGGAGGAGGATGGATGGGACTTTGACACAGGAGATTGCTGTTCGGTACCCGTGTGAAACCGATAGTCAGTGTTGTTTTTTTATCCATGACTGTTCCACAGCCTTAACCACATGTTTATTATTGGAACCATGACGAAGAACGTCCGGTACACTTGCCACCCGGGGGGTGCTATTTCAGGAGATGCTCCTATGGGTCGGATCAGAAGGTAGGGACAAACAGTACTTGTAACTTTACTTAAGTGGATATTCTTTTTTTGCATGTGTATTTTTAAGCACATACAGTGCAGACACAAAGCTCTTGACATGTGCTTGAGAGGAGAGAAATGTGTTAATCTTCATGTTGAGGAAGGAGCTGGCGGTCTTTCCTACTAATGTGGTTCTGAATTCAGGCTAAACATATATTTTTCAGAAATCCTTAACACAAACAAAATCAATCACCAGCTGTCACACAAACCACCAGTGAAGTGGAACTCCATGATTACATGCTTTTCTTATCAGTGTCCATACAAAAGCTCCTTTAAAAAAAAAAAAGTCATGAATATTCCTTTTACACTAAATAGCATTACAATCTGTCTTCCCTCTCTGGTCGTATATTTCACAATGGAAATGATGTCAGATTTCACTATTACTGCCATATGCCATATGAGAGCTATCACTTCTGAATGCAAGACCTACCCGTGCTTGTAGCCAGCGGCACATCTGTGCACCTTCTGTGGTGGGCTCTGCCTGTGGTGGGCTTTTCTTGTGTGTGTGTGTGTGTGTGTGTGTATGAAGCAAGCAGATACATATGATACATACATGTGCGCTTCCACATTCACAGACAGTCGCAGGTGGGCCCCTGATGTGATAGCGATAACAAACATCTCTTAGTTTTTAATGAACACACTCCATCCACAGCATATGCCCAACCACTGATCACTGTGCCACAAATTCTGTATGTGATGTCCAAACAGACCCTCAGTTATGGGAGTCTTAGAGCTGATGGTTGGGCTAATGACCTGCATGGATAATATGCAATGTGTGTTACAGTAAATGACAATGAGGTATTACCCTCTAATTTTCATTTTGTACCCCACACAGAGCTTGTTACCAGCCTCTACCACTACTACTACTCTCTACTTGTCTCTTTAACTCTCTCTCTCTCTCACACACACACACACACAAACACACACACTTGCTCACTGATGGTCTGTATTTGCTCAGGAGTTACTGGAACAGGCCACATTGAAGTCTGGAAGCAGAAGGACATCCAGCCTCACAGCCTCCAGGTCTCACGGTTCCACTGATTGACCTGATGAAGACCAAAGGCTCCAATCACTGAGTCGATGTGTGCGAGCATGTGCGCGTACAGTATGTGTGTGGGCACGGCTGTGTTTTTGTGAACATGCTTGCGTGTGTGTCACCACCTGACCACACACACGGTTTGGATGAACTGTTATCATTTGCACATTAGACTCTTGAAAATACTCCAGAAATTCTGGGGCCAAAATCCGTCTTGTCCTTCTCTTCTTCTTCTTCTTCCTGCTGTCTTCTTTCTTTAATCCCACACAAGAAGGCCCACACCAATGGTCTGTCAAGCATGTGTGTGTGAGTGTGTGTGAAGACAGATACCAGTTGGTTTTATCTACTGCCTAGGTGGCACAGTACAGATGATGATATGCTGAAAGTGCTGGAGTCCTGCCAGTGTGCCTGAATTTAAATACAGCTGGTTAGTAAATGTAAAGCTGACAGACAGACAGACTGTAGCCTCTGTCTTTAATCCACATGTCCTGCACACAAGTTTCTCATCACTACAACTACAGGGCTGCAGCTCACAATCACTATCAATCACTGATTCATCTGCCTTTTTTAATTGATCCATAAAAATATCTGTAAAAATGTCTATAAAATGTGAAAATGCCCTTCATAACTTACAAGACCCCAAAGACTAAGGGTGCAGCCAGGCTTTTGTTGTTTCACAGCTAACAGGAGCCGTTCTCATTCTGAATTCTAATATTTATAACTAACTAATATTTGTGACACTGGAACCAGTGAATGTTCATTTTTGTCTGATAAATGACTCCGATGAATAATCCATCATTAACTAACTGCTCAAATGACAAACTGGCAAATCGCAAAAAGAATTACATCTGTATCGAGTACTAAAACAGTTAGTTGACTTATTGATTCATGGGCCTACAGAAAATTAATTATCAATGATTTTGATGATCGATTAATCAGGCAAATGTCAAGCACAGATGGCAGAGCGGTTTCAGCTTCTCAGATGTGAGGATTTGTTGCATTTCTCTGTTTTATATTGATGTACACTGAATATGGTTTGGTGTTGGAACTTTGGTTGGACAAAACAAGCAATTTGAAAAAGTGTCTCTGGGATCTGGGAAATTGTGAGAAGCATTTTTTGCATTTTTGTCTGACAATTTTGGACCAAATCTTTCCCAGATTAATCAAAAATTATCTAAACACTAAACAATGTTGAAAATAACCATTAGCTGCTACATTATCTGTATCCTTTGGCTGATACCACTGTTTACCTCCTGTCTGTATAATCCCACTACACTGCTGACTAACTGGAAGCCAATTTTAGACCTGTCTTTACCACACACAAACATTTCCACCTCAGCTCTTTATTTTTGTATTTTTTACAATACTGCACTCACACTTTCCTTGGCATTTACATTGTAATTCTTGCCTGCAAGCAACACCTTTCCTCTCCAATTCCCATGGCTAATACCTATTTATGTAAGAGTTTCTGATGTTTCACTTCCCCATCAAACAAGGTAACAATGCCAATACTGTAAGCCACTTTCATTCATCAAGCACACCGGCATCAGCTGAGAGATAAATCCACTCAATACTGTGTGGGTGGTACAGCCTGTGTTCTCTGGGTGGTCATATTTGGGGAAAGTGAAGTCCAATAAAGGTGTATAATTTGGAGGGCATTTTCATCCAGATGTACACAAAATGTCCTGAGGTAAGCAGTGGGTTCAACACTAGATGTTATATTTACAGGCACTGTCATCATAACTCACTCTGGCAGGTAAGTTAAAAGTTAATGAATTCAGTTGGGAACTGTTTGCAAATGATGCTCAGATCTTCCAGAAAATTTCACGTGGCAAAACATTCACCGTGTGTCGCTTAAACGCAGGAGGATGTCCAAGCTCTGCTGCACTGAATCTGTCCTACTTATGTACACTTGTTGGAGAATACTCATTGTTTTGCTGGAAGATTTCCTCAGGATATCAGCGTCGGTGCAGTTCGGCTGGTGTCACTGTACGTAGCCAGCTTATGGATCGACAGAGACCCATTGAGAGAAGTGAGTGACAGAGGGCAGCAGGGAAGAAAGAAGAGAGCGAATGAGTGTTCTGGCTTCTTGACCTCTTAGCATAAGAAGTCTTCTAAGTTCAAACTCCAGTGATTATAAGCTGAGCTGGTATTTAAAGTGGCCCTACTCCCCTCCCTCGCCTCCCCTCCGTTTCCCCCTCCCCCCATTCACTGCAGGCTCGTGTGAGCTGTGTGTGCATGTGTGACAATGTCTGTGACTTGAACATAAGAGTACATACCACATGAGAGTAGGTGGGCAGGGTCAGGGGTTGCTTGGTGGGGTTCTGGAGCCAGTGGGTCTTCTCCATTGTTCAGGCTTCAGGAGCCAAAGGAGGGGAACGAGTATTGATGTTGAAGGTATTGCCTGCTTACGGCAGGGGGTTAGCAATAAGTGTGTGTGTCTTTATGTGTGTGTGTGTGTGAGAGAGAGAGAAAGAGAGAGGACCAGGAGGGGCGGGAAAGGGAAAGTAATTACAGATGATATAGGACCAAAGGAAGGAAATTGATTAAAGAAAATGGGTGACCAGGAAGTAAGCAGGGATCTTTGTTTCCTCTTCAATTAAACTGAAATGTCTCAGTGGTCTTTCTCTTTGAGCTGCATATGGTGGAGGAGGACAGGGCTGTGGGGACAGAGGACTGAGGGTGTGTGTGGGGGGGGTTGCTCTCAGGGAAAGGGGGGGTGGGGGTTACAGAGATGATGTTGATGGATGGGTGGACTCGCAGCACTCATGATAGGCTCCATACGCTACTGTATTCACTGTATCAACCTGAGGAAAAGCACACCAGCTACTTGCAGCCCACAAACTCACACACTTGAGGAATTAAAGGAGAGATCCAGTTAATAGCTTTTGACCATAACTGTCAGGGAGAGCAGCAAAAACACAAGCAGTCTGACAAACGCACAGGTTTTAAACAAATCCTCAAGTTAGTCAAAACTAGTAGGAGGAGACAGTGAACATCGCACACTGACTCCTTCTCTCATCGATGCAACATTTCAAGTGCACTGACTCTTGGTTTTACTTCCAAACAAAGTGGTTTAGATTATCAATGCCACAGTGATGCCAGATCTCAAAAATTTACTTGATGATTGTATACAATGTTACCATAACTGAGAGAAATAACTAAAATAAGAGCCAAGTTGTAATTAACTGGCACTTTTCTTGAAGGATTTGGCAGCAAAAAATTATGTTTAGTTTTTCTGCAGGTCTTCATGTAACCCTGACACTTGCTAAGTCACACCGCATTTAAATAATCATGTTTCTATATTTATCAGTGCAACACATTGTCGTCATTGTGATCTCAGCAACATTTCTAAGCAGTGTCAAAGTTATCTACCATAAACTTGGAATCTACATGGGTAATCTACTTTATTTGTTTTTAATAAATATACTAAGGACTCCCTGGAAAGCAGTATTGATGCTGAGTGGATTCTCCTGGTGAAATAAAGTAAATTGAATTCATCTGAATTGAAAAAAAAAGTCACATGCAGGTTCATAAGCATATGGAAAAAATATGTAAAAATCCAGTTTCCAGTCGTCTGTATCCTCAAACAAACTTTTAAGTCACCTCTCGGCTTTCTCCCTCATTTACTGTTGCTTCTCTGTTACTTGCCTGGCAAATGTGAGTATACAGTATGAATAGTTTTACAAGGCCAAGGGAGAAATAACAGTGAGGGGTGGTGGTGGTGGTGTGTGTGTGTGGGGTGGGAGGGTGCGGGGGGTGAAGAAAGAGAAAACAGGTTGTCAGTGTGGTTGAACAGCAAAATAGCATTTTCTCCCTCGGGCTCAGCCTCCACAGATGTTTCATTCAGGCCCCATGGCAGGGCCACTCTAAAAAGTGCTCCAGTCCCGACACAATTCAGCCCCTTTGTGCGCTCAAGGAGAGAAGCTCAGCCCACTGTTTACTGCTCGTCCACCCCCCATTCCCCCTTGTCTAACCCCCCTCCTCATGTTAGCAGGCGGAACAATTGGGGAGGGCCTTGCCCAGAGCTGGGGCGGTGTGGCAGGTCAACAGAATGGGCTGTGAATCCTGTGCCTCTGAATCCTCCGGGTGGGTGGTCCAGCTCTCTCCCCTCTCTGTGTCTCTCTCACACACATACACATAGAAACACACTCCTCCTCTCCTCTCCTCTCCTCTCCTCTCCTCCTCTCAGTGCTCATTAGCTCATCCACTGGGCCAGGCATAGTGCTGGTGCTTGGGCTCTGTGATGTGGTGATAGGTGGCCCAGAGAGGGAGCCAGACGGGCGGTCTTTCTTCGGGATTAGCGGACTCCCAGTTCCTTGTCACTGCCGGCAGGTCCCATACAGACCCGGTCAGGCCACTCGGCAGAGGGGGCCTGCGGTGGCCCACGTGGAGCCTGCCAGTGACTGGGTGGCAGTTAACACTAATCCTGCTGCTGATTACCACTGGCATGGGGAAATAAACAGTAATAAATGAACCTACGAGGCTGAGCACACATACACCCTTACAACAACTCCACCCACACAAGACAAGTCATGCTGACACTCTTGTACAGTGTTATACACATACAAAAACACATGCAACTGATGACTTTTCATGAATAGTATTCAAATGTCCTCTATGAATCAGTTATCAAAAATAATTTTCTGTCGATTTACTTATCAAGTGATCTGTTCCTCCTCACACTTCAACCACCACACCACAAAACATACTGTAATGTCCTCTTTTACTTATACAGTATTATGACTGATCTTTGTCATTAAAAATATATGTAATTCCTTTCATGTCAGACATGGCGTAGGTTTAGTTAAAGTTAGTCATACCTTCACCTAGAAATAGAGAGAAACTGTCATATGCCTGTCTGGCATATTTCCCCATAGTCACAGCGACATCTAGTGAGCAGAGGACAGAACTGAAAAAAGTGAAAAAAATGCATTAAATATCTTATCTAATAACATTATTGTTTTGTTTTTTTTCCCCAAAGCATAAAATAGGTATTCACAGATTTACAATGTTTTGTTTAAAGGAAGCAAACTGAACACACAAATTGCTGAATGATTTTCTTAATAACTTAAACAGGTAAATATTAGATAGAATATTTGTTCTCATGTGTCTGTACAAATATTGCACTAAATTAATTAAGTTTAGACTCACAGGGAACAATTAGAACAGGTTTTGTCAGCAATGAACATCTACTACCTCATAATGTTGTGGGGTGAGAGGAGAGGACTAAAGAAATGTACTAGCAGTATATTTCCTCTCACACTATTTGAGCAACATTTTACATCCTGCTGTGGTCAGAGGCGTTGATCCTCTTTTTTGGTTCCCTTAGATGCAAGCACTGCTACTGAGGCATTGAGGAGGACGCACTGCATGAAAGCATCACCTTGGGGCATAGAGCTTTGATAAAACAAATATCTAGATTTGTAGATTTTCCCACCTGCTGCTGCCACAACACAAACTTACAATGCCATTGCTTGGTCCTTCCTTCTTTATCCTCGGTAAGGCTCCTTATCTGTTTATATTTACTATTGCACCTGATTATACTGTATTAATCATTAATTTCATAACCAACAAAAAGTTAAATTTGGTTGGCATCTTAAAAAAAGCATTTTTGTCTGAAAACCCTGTACCTCAAATGCTCTGTTTCAGCTCAGGCTTTGTATATGGTAATAATGGATTAAGAATTCAATATAAACAAAAAATCTATTTAACAAAAATGATTGATGAAAAAAATATTGTCAGATTGCTATATACTGTACTTGTATGAGTGTACTGTATGAGTAAAATATTATTAGGCAAACAGGGCCACACCTTGAAGTACAGTACTTGCTTTGCTGGTTCCCGTTAAGGTTTTCAGTGAAGGGCTACATTTGTTAGCTTTGCCATGATCACTCCCCGACCTTAACTGTGGGTTTATTATCATAACCATGACAACAAAGTTTGTGTAACCTCAAGAAAGTAGTTATTTTAACCACAAACCATTCTTTAACACAGTCTTGTTCCTAAGTAGTTCAAATCACAACCCTTTCATACGCTCTGATTTCACGATGTCAGCCCAGTACTCCCGCCCTGAAAAGGCTGTGAAAAAGGGCCCATCTTTACTACGACAATATGAGGTCTAGTATGCCAAAGGGTTGCTATTTCAGAAAATGCTCCCATGGGTCGTATCTGGGGGCAGGAACAAACAGCCTACATGGTCATTTGGGTTGGATTGTTGAATTGTACCTTGAATGAAAAAGAAAAAAAAAATCCAAGTCAAGATTTAATGTTTAAACTGTGGTCTTTTTGTGTTCACTTATCAGAAAGTATTGAAAAGGCTGTATCCTTTCCTGCAGGTTTGGTTATGGCTTCTGCCATGGTAAATGAGACTACAACAAAAACAGAATCTCCTACAGTTTCACTGGAAGTAGATAATACCACCAGTACCACTACCAATATCTCCAGCACCACTGCCAAAACAAACGTCAGTGGCATCACCAATATCTCCAGCACCACTGCCAAAACAAACATCAATGGCATCACCAGTATCTCCAGCACCACCAGTAGTATCATCACCAATAACAACACCACTGTCATATCCCTCAACAACAAAGCAGAAGGGTGAGAGCTATTATCTGAACTCTTTATAGCCTAATGTGTGTATTCATAAATGTTGAATTCCCCAAAAACAGTTCTCAAGTCATTCATGATCATGTCTTCCTTCTTTTATGATTGTGCCTATTTGTTCTTGTGGAATAACATGCTTCTCTGATTCAGGTGGCAATACCTCCCAAAGGTCAGTAACACCTGTGACCACACCTGCACCCATTAGTCCTACTAAAAGAGTAACATCTGCTGGCACTACAACCAAAGGTGAGTTGAGAATGCTGACGAATTAAACCATATTCTATAATTTGGTGTTCCCTGATTAGCTTGAAGATGTGAATTTTTTTATAATATGTAGTCTATGTACAATTACAGTAAAAAAAAAACCTTCTGACAAGATATTTAATATGAATCACATTGATAGCTTTGAGAGTTATAATAGTTGTGCACAATAATATGAGGTAGCTAATTATAGAAACACCACCACCTGTTCTATATTTTTTCTTGTTAAATTAATATGTTCAATGTAATATAACAATATTGTTTAATTAGCAGTGAATCAAAGGACTATGTTTAGAGTATTTCAGCATCTTTCAGCTAATTGTTTTGGTTTTACAGCATGCAACTTTACTGTTTATATTCATTCTCAAAGCTCTCATCAACCTCCAGCCTCTTGAGGCAGCTGCTTTTAGTAAAAAAAAAAAAAAAAAAAAAAAAAAAAAGCTCTAATAAATCCACTGTACACTTACCTGCAGACAAAGTCAGCATATAGCTGGTGAATATAGTGGAGCATTTAACAGCTAAAACGCCTGATATGGCTAGAAAGCGAACAATAAACTCAGCTACATTCATTGGTGCACAACATAACTGTAATACAGATATTGTTCTGTGTCTGGAACATTTGCTAACGCATTAAATATGTCACTAGTGTCATGCG